>NC_044250.1:9143674-9893674 GCF_003957555.1 Calypte anna
CTTTAAAAAGTCAAGACAAAGTATATCTGGATACTGATCAACTCTCTGTGGAGAGCTATAGCAGAAGTACCAATTGTTCCAAAGTACAAAGATCCATCAATCTACTGTTAGTGTGCTGCCATAGCAGAAGTACCTTGGTGTCTCCTGCCAGTCATGAGATTTAGGCTAAAAAGCTCTCTACAAAGAAAATAATGTATTCAGTAAGTCTTCTCCTAATACTCTGGAATTTCTAGTCCAATTTCCAGGCTTTTAGAAGTTAATCCCGAATTTACAAGGAATATGCGTTTAAATAGTTTATAAATGGCTGCTACATGCCCCAGCTCTATAAATTTCTCCCAAACCACTGTAATAAAATTATGCCTGCACATACTCACAAAATCACTTCATATCTTTGGAATCCTTGTAAATTAAATTTATATCTCTGGAAACTCTGTGTGAAAAGTTCCCACACACATAGAATTCACATAACATAACTCTGGAAAATGATGTAAGAAAATCTTCTGAACAGTCCTTGGAAACTGCAGCAGGTGATGCAGAAAGCTTTCATGGAGGCTCAGCCAGCAGATGGACTTGTTTAGGGGACTGATGCTGACACAAGTTTGCCTCCTCTTTCTGAACATCTGAACAGCAAATAGCCTACTTATACTTCAAGAGCACATCTCAACCACACTGATGGAGCTTAAAGCTCCCACTTGGAGTCAGCAGCTCCCACTCCCACCTTTCGTACGGTCTCCAGCTCCCTCTGCTTGTTCTCGTTGGCCATTTGCAGTTCTTTCATCTGCCGCTCCAGCTCTTCCTGCTCAGCCAAGAGTTTCTGGCGCAATTCTTTTCGTTTTTGCCGTGCCTCTTTGTGGGGTGGGGGGCTCCCTGCCTTCAGCAGGTTTACAGTTGTCTGTATGGCTGGAAAGGAGAGTGCAAGACAAAGGGAGAGGAAAATAAGAGAACGAAGCAAAACGCTAAACTTTATCTGTGGCGCTGTGATTTTGGGAGGTTGTGCTATTTATTTTAATTTTTATGTATTTTTAAACCATAAATAACTGTTGTCAGTTCTCTTACTTCTCAAGAGACTACCTGTCAACACAAACCAGAAGTGAAAGATACTTGGCTTTCAATATTGGTTGTGTGCCACAAGGATAAGGTCTGGCAATTCCAGTGCATCATCTCAACTCTAATACTGATTTCTAAGAGGCACTGGACACACAAGTCACTTGTGTATCTAGCTACAAAATAAACAAACAAACCAACCAGCCAAAAAACCCCAAACACTTCAAGATTTCTTACTATCTGGATTCAGTGACTCTTAATTGTGCAATAAGAGGTTATTTAATATATACATTGCTTACTTGCCTAGAAGCAACCTTAAACTCTTCACTGTTATTGATACCCCAAGGGAAAACTTTACCCTATAAGAAAGCAGCTCTCCCTCACTTATATTTAGTTAGGAAATACTCAGAGAGCAAAGCTGAGGAGTGCAGATGATTTTGATATTTTATTCACCTACTGCAACAGTGAAAACAAATCTTTTGGAATTAAGTAATCATTTGATACACACCAGACTCGTGTGTAATTAAACACATGTTTTAGTTAAAGAGGGTGTTTAAATGTTTAAATAAATGTACAAATGAAAGCACACAACTCCAAATATTTAAATGCTTTACATACTTCAATGGCTTTGGCAACAGTGGCTTTGCAAGGGCTTCTACCTCATTCCACAAAACATATGTAACCATCACTCAGCACACATCTGGAAACCTCCCACAGAAGGAGCAACTTTCACTGTGAGGACAGAAAAGGAAGCCCCAGTTCCCAGCCATATCCTCAGCTCAAACCATAATATCTCATGCACAAGTGTAAAAGCAAAGCCACTACTTTATGACATTGAAATTAACAAGCTTTCCCTTTCTTCTCAACAGCAACAATTTACAATGTATTCTGCATCATTAAAAGTACAGTCAATATAGTAAAATCAGAATAATAATATGCATTTAATTTTGGCTATGGCTGCCAGAATTGAGATACCTAAAGCCAGAAACCAGTTCCCCTTATGTGCATCTTTAGTTCTTCCCAAGTCTCAGGCTTCTTAAAGAAAAGAGCTCCTTTCCACATGCTCAAAACAGAGATACCAAAAATCACAAGAATTTCAAATCTGAGAAAAGCACAGCTGTAAGACCTCAGTTTACTCTAAATTTCATATAACAAACAGCTTTGAAATCTCACCTTGAATCCACTCCTGCTTCTTCTTTTTATCAGAGGCACTGATCTCAAAGCTTTTATCAAGACACTTTATGAGAAAAAGACACTTCTTTCCATCTTTGTCAGGCAAGGCCTAGAATGAGTAACAAAGTATTAGCCTTGCAAACACTGAAATCTAAGTTATATAGGTAAGTTCTACATATGCAGCTATCTGTTACAAAGCTACAAGTACCAGCACCAAGAACCTTTATAAAAAGAATGTTTATGAACTGGTTTTACATACAGTAAAAAAACAAACAAACAAACAAAATCCATTAAAATCCATTAATGAAAAAGATATCCTGCAGACAAAACAGGATTAACTCTTATTAATCTTTACACAGTCATAGTTTTTGGTCAGGTTTGCTTGGGTTTTTTTTTACCTCTACACAACAGTTGCCATCCAATATGATGTCTCCCTTCTTGTCCTTTAAATCTTCACTTACATAGTAGGAAATAATATTGGGTTTTAGCACAAACCATCGTTCTGTCCAATTTTTCCTTTTATGACCTTTTTTCAACATATAGCCCTGTAAAAAGCAAAATATCAGCTCAAATGCCCAGCCTCTGTTAACTACCTGGTCTGCTGGTTACATGGCTTTAAGGCCCAGCAGAGCAGAGAGAGAAGTTAGCTCAAGGCCCTAAATACTTCACCTATACACTTCCCTTGCTAATACCAGCCCATGGCTAATTTTAGGCCATGATAAACTACTCACTGCTCTTCTGCCCAGTTTTTAATTAACTGAAGAACCAAACCACAACATTAATAATAACAGTAATCATGATTATTATTGTTGTTATTGTTCATTATCAAATCATTATAGGTCTTTGGTCCTCTTTGATGACTTTTACCATTGAACTTTCTTCAGTCAAGCAGAGACATTTGCTATCACCAAAACTGACCTGTAATGCTTTCATTAAAGTTGCTATTTAGAGTAAATCCTGTGTGGATGCACACCCCAGTGACAGAAGTGGGCCTGTTGTGGGATATCCCAGAGATAAAGCGGAACCACCTCTGGTCTGGGCATTAACACATCTAAAATACAAGCAGCAATACTAAGGGCAGTAATACTGGTAACTGTTGTCCATTATCCATTGTGGCCATGGAAATTCAAAAACCATCTTATGGAAAAGAGGGAATGATACAATCATAGGTCACTCTTGCAGGTGTTTGATTTCTAGTGATCTTATCAGGGGCTCTGATATCACCTGGACACTTCTTAATTTAGAGTTTCAAAGTTTGCCTGAGTTTTGCAGGCTCTCCCTGCCATTTCTGAAACCAGATTCCCCAATTGTTCTCATACTTCTATCCAACTCCTAATTTCAGAAAAAAATGTCAAATCACAGACAAAACTAAACCACCTGCATCCATATAGCTATGAACAAGCCATACAGAAAGCACTGTTCTCAAAGTACGCCAGATTAAAAGGGTAGAAAATTTGGAAAGGAGACCAAGGAACTTTTTTTCCTGTAATGTCTTTTAGCTATAGCAATTAAATACAAGCAAATAAATAGCTGTGCTGTAGCATATTTAAGTCAGAGGTATCTTTCTGAACAGGTCTGAGGGCAAAAAAAAATTCAGAACTTCTGGAATAACTCTTGTTTGAAAAAAAAATAAAAAAGAAATCAAAACAAACAGAGAAGAAACAGCCCCCTTCACATACAGATTACTTGTGCTCAGCCTTTTCTAGCCAGTTAAATGTGTCCAGAGACACAGCCATGCCTATTCCCTTTCAATCCCACCCCCTTGCTCCAAAACAGAAATGTGCAGATAAACAGCTTTGCTGGCCACCTCTGTACTCAGGCCTAAGGTCTGGGTGGTCACAAGGGTGTGTGAAGGACTCCAGCAGCCTCACTCTCTCATGCCTTGCATAGTTTCACTCATAACCAGGGGTTTTTCCCCTTCCTGACATACTGAATTTTCTCTCAAAGCCAAAACAGACTGATACCTTCCTCTCACAGATCTGCAAAATCTTTGGCTATTATTTCTGAGCATCAACTGCTTCTCATCTTCCAAGAGCCCACTGACAGGTCTTGGGGATCTTTATACATCAGCTATCACGTGAGAGACATATCTTTCAGAAAAATAAACATAAACAAATTTAATTATCACTGCTATACTGCCATAAGTCTTGGAGATCCAAGATAGGTGCACAATGACACAGCTAAAGTACAGCATGCCATCAATTAACTAATACCTTTAAGTAACAATATACTGCAATAAACAGGACAATTCAGTGAATCAAAAAGGTATCAAGATATAAGCTGTGACCAAACCAGACATCTCCAAGTCACATGGGAACTCTGTTCTTCATTAGGACTCAGGAGGTTCTTGGTCAAAGCTTGACAAAAACTACTTCTAAGTGCAACATCAAAACTGCAAAGAAATCATGTTTTCTCAAAAGTTTCAAGCAGAAGGAATGACCTGACACTGGTTATTTTATTTTCATGTTATTAAACAGCAGAATTACTTCATTTTGCCCTCAACTGTGTGTGTGTGTGTGCATTCAGCCTTCATCTCCAACAGACACACATCAGTTAACAAAAATAGACTTTCACATTGTTCTGTGGATATTCTGAAAGAATTTCCTTTGCCAAGACCTTCTGATGATTTCTTCAGAACAGCTTAGAAAAGCTTGCCAAGAAAGCCTTTGTTTCTTTCTCCTCACCAAGAAATCAAAGATAAAGTTCTATGTCAGGTAAAAGTCAATTTTAAATAGCACTCCAGGTAAGCTCTGCTGGGGCCCCTCAGATCCCTGTGATATTTACACTTCCCATGGAGGGGAAAAAAAAAAAAAAAAAAAAAAAAAAAAAAAAAAAAGCCATTTTAAAAGCTATTCCTGAGCTGATAATCCAGCCACCAGAAATCTGAAGAAAGTGAGGGTTTACAGAAATTTGCTAAGAATATAAAGCACTATTTCTTGTGTTTAAGTGAAAAAAGTTGTCACTCACAAAGCCTGCTAAGCAAAACAAAAAGGGAGAGAGCTCTCAAGCTCTTCTACACCTTTTTGCTCTGTTGAAGTGGGAGGATTTAGAAGCACATTTCAGCTGGAGAAATACCCTTGTCTGGCCCCTCTTGTTTCCATATGGAGGTTATCATCAGCACAACTTTTATTTGCTACAACATAATTTCAGCCAGGAAAAAGCACTTTCAAAGACTGGAGTTGCACCAGTTTTAGACATGACAGCCTATTGTAGTAGTTGATACTGTTATAAAAAGGATGTATTTCAAGATAAAGCACACTTTGCTTGCTGTCTAAAAACACTCTCTCAACAACACTGCAGTAGTTACAACAACCTGAACAGCAAAATTTCTCTTTTATAAACAGAAGCTCATATTAAAGAATGCATAATTTGCCTAATTCCCCCCTCCCTCATTATCAAGTAAACAAATTGCAGTGCATGATGAACATTTTCTAATTATGCAATAAACTGCTCTACTTCAAAGCATTGTTTCTCTGTGTTTCTTACCTGCTTGAGTACATCCAGTATCAGCTCATTAAAGACTTCATTGATTGCCATGGACACTGTCTGTCGGTCCATCCCTTTACTAAACTGCCCACTCCCAATGAGATCAATGAGGTCCCACGCAGACAGCCCTTCCCGACTGGTGTTCAGAGCAATCTTGTAATGGTCAAACTGCTCTTGCTGCCAGCCTGCTCCCATTGCCTCAGTGAGTTTTTTAAGTAAATATTCAATCTGTACAGAAACACAAACAGATATTCATCGTTTTCAGCAGCCATGGAAATCAAGTGTTTCACAGCTGTAAAATAAGCTTCTCTAGAGATTACCACTGCAGCAAGATTCCTGTGTTCACAGGCAGGTCCCTAAAGGTAGGTGGTATAATTAGCAAATATTTTAGGCTTCTGCCTCAGTTGAACTTTTGACTGCCAAGCCCATCCTGCAGCTACTATCCTCATGGTACAGAGAGAAAGATCTGAGCCTGACAGCCTCTTCTAATTTTTAAGAATTTTAGAGAACACATGTGACCTTCCCTGGAATAGCTTCCAAACTGTGATGACTGAAGTGTGAGAAGGCAAGAAGTTTCAGAAAGTGTTCTTATAAGATAAAAAGCATAAAAATTAGGAAAAATAAGAAAAGATGGCAGTTTGGACAAGAAGTGACATGAAAACCTACCCAGCCATGTATTATGATCACATAACTTAAGTCTTCACCTGAGCCCTTCTCTAGCTCTCAAGCACTCCACCACTGGACAGAATCTTGGCAGATACATTAGAAGTCAAAGAACAAATTTTTCATGTCCGCTTTTATTGTTTCCAAAATAAACTCTCCTTTTCCTTTACTCTTTCATCATTCTGTAAGCACTACCATACACAGGGCAATAAGGCTAGTCAAAATACACACAAGAATGAAAGAGAAAGAAGGATGGGCTTCTTCTTTTGTCTTTATGTTGTTTTTAAACTCATCACTGTTCACTCTTAAAACAAGGCAGTATTTTAAACTGTGCCCATCTACAGCTTTTAGCATATGTAAAATACTTGTTTAAAGAGCCATCAAACGCAATTTGTGAGAGCCTTCCCACACAGGAAAAGCTCCCCAGGGGCTGGCCTTTCTCTCCAGCCACCACAGAACCATCTCCCGGTAGGTTGGCCCACAAAGCTGCAGGAGAAGGCTCCTCCTGGCTGCCGCTCTTCTGCGGGCAGGAGGGACGCAAACGGGCGGAACCGGGCACTGCCTGGTGGAAGTGGGGAGGGAAAGCAGCAGGACCCTTTCAGGTTCTCTCTGTGCATGTGGAAATAATACAGATTTCTTTATGGGCTGCTTTCCTTGTCCTTCAGGACAGTCTGCTCACTTTCAGTTTACTTATTTAAGGTGTGGTTTTGGAAAACACCAAGTGACTCAAGAGTCCAAGTCCCATTATCAAAAATGACTAAGGTGTACAGCATGAATGTGTCTCATAAAAAAGGGGTGGAAACCAAATGCTTTTCAGGACTTCGTTTGTCTCATCACTGATTCTGGTTCCTCAGCATTGCTTGAAAACAATGTAATTTCTCCCACAGGTAAGAAAAACCCCAGCTGAGAGAGCTTTTCTGGTTTACCACAGAATGGATTAACTCTTCAGCTACAGCTGAGTCACCTTTCAGCTGGTCTAATAGGCTTCTGAGCACCCAGCAGTCTCTACACAGGAGACCTGGGAGCACAAAGAACTAAAAAAGTGGCTTTTTCCCCACGTTTCACCGCAAGAACTCAAGGTTTTGGTGCAGCACATGTGCTCACTTTGTGGCTGCTGTTTCTTCCTCTCCATTCCCTCACATTCATGATCAAGAAGCATGCAAGTGTGTATCAGAACACACTCATCTGGCAAGGCAGTAAATTACCAAACTCACTCTCCAAATGGGTCAGCTTTACTATTTCAGCACACTAACTGTTCTCAGCCTTTCAGCCCCTGCTCTAGCAGCACATGGACTCGTGCTAAAGCAAAATGGAGAAGCTACAGGAATCTGCTGCATGGTCTACAGGAAAGTTCTGCTCTGCTGAATAAGCAGGAAGCACATAGCCCTCAGAGATGTGGCTGTCCTGTCCTCCTTGTAAGCAGTGTCTTAAAAGAAGACAGGCAAGCCAGGCACAAAATATGCCTCCAGGGTGGGTACAGGAGTTGAAGAGAACACTGCTTTTCATTTCAGCTTCACTGAGCATTTAAGTATTCTTAGCTCCTCATGCAATTCTTATCAGCAAAGGTTTCATTTGAACAGAGGCCTCTGCAGAAGTGGCATTCAAACTGCAGTCATGTGCAACTCTGGCAGGGTTCAAGATGAGCGTCAGTGCTGTGCTGTGCCCCTCCGCCATCTGAGGAAAGGGCTCCCCGGGGAGCTCACCCACCCTGTGCAGGCTGGAGAGGTGCACAGGGCCACCTGCAGTGCAGTGCCAGGGTTCTGCTGGGCCGGGTTCACTGCTGCTGCTGTTCAGGCTGCTCACCAGAACCGGTGATCCAACTGAGCTCTGCAGTGGCTGCAGGTACAGCTCTGAACCCCTGCAGTTAATATTGTCACATGGCAGCAAGGAAAAATTAGCATGCTTCCTCCCAAGCAACCAACACACAACTTTGTTACTGTATTTCTGTAAAACTGAGTAACTAGTTCCTTTAAATATCTTTAAAAGATGCTTTGCTGATTTTCAGTCTCCAAAGTCTTTAAGTTAAAAAAGTAATCCAAGTCTTCTAAGGATCAACTACCATAAATTCTCAGCAGTCTGTTAAAGGCAGGAAGCAGCTTGCTTCCTATTCCACACAAGTTTTATTGAAGAAAAAACACTCCAAAAGAGTCCTTCACAGCATGCAAGAACAGTAGCACTGGCAACTTGTTGTAAAACCTCCTAGAACCTGGATTTGATGATCTGTAATGAGCTCTGTCAGCAATAGAGGAGCAAATTTTTTTTCCCCATGTTCAAAAGACATTCTGCCACTCAGTCTCTCTGGGCAGCATCTGATCTGAGCTAAATCCTGTACCTCAGTTAAAAGGAAAGCTATAACAACTGAGGCTTAATTAGTTAGATAATGTATCTACCAAATCCTAGACAGCAATTTAAAAAAAAAAATCATTAAAACTTAATGAACTTTAATTTGAAAATGTATTTTTCTAAGATTTCACAACCTGCTACACTCCTTCAGGCACACAGTTCTCAAATTCCTTCATTTAATAATCTCAAAGTACTAGAACACACTTGCAGGCAAAGGGACACGAAAAGAAAAATCATAGCTGAACAGATTTTTTTTTCACTTTTTTGCTCAAGCCATATGAACAAAATGTGCATCAAACTAAAGGCATGGAAAAGAAGCAACATGAAACTCTTAGCTAGTGCACATTATTATGTAATGCATTAAAAATAAATAAAAATATCCTTTCCTGTACTACAATTTGTACACATTTTACCTTGTTATGGTTATTAAATCTGATCTAATCACACCTGCTAATCAGCCATCTACAAGTCACTAACATGACCACAAATGCCATTAAAACAACGAGGTCTTTTATGTACTTTAAAACACATTAACTTCTCTTAACTGAAAAAGGACCTGTGCATATTACAATTTTCTTTATAAAATAAAAATAAATTTTAAAAATTATCAAGCTTTATCTTGCATTCAGATAAGTACACGACTAACCAAAATCCTCAGAAAATATTAACATATCTGCTCAAGAGCAACAGTGACTGTTGGGGTGGGGTATAAATACGGAACAGTGCAAGGTAAATATAAAGAATCTGGATCTGGCGAGTGTGGAAGCAAGAGACCTCCATTATGTGCTCAAATGAGGAGCCTCTGAAAGCAAATGCCATTTCCCCTCCTCCCCAAAGAGACAGACATGTCAACTCAGCAAATAACTGACAAATTAGGTCCACTGGTTCAAACATAACCTACTCTAGTGGTTAAAAAGTAGAGTGCTGAAAAGCGAATGTGAAGCAGTATTTGCTGATATTCTTACTGGATTTTACTTTCAAATACAGATGTAAAAAAACAAAGGGCAGAGTTAGCAACCCGCCTATGTCACTACAGACCAACTGGTTCCACAGTATGCAATACAGCTTCCACCTCAAATCAACAGAAACTTTTCAGCCAGAATTTTGCCAAGAGAAATAAAAAATAATATAAAGGAGGCTCTTTAGCATAAGTTCTGCAGCCTGTTTGGTTGTCTTTCAGAAGACACTTTTTTTCCCCATGTTTCAGTACCTTTTCCAGGTACTCCTGGCACTATGCTCCACAAGTAATGACACACATTACTTGTTTCACATGTTTTTCTGATGTACAAGTGGGTCTCTTAGAAGATGAAAAATAATGTCAGAGACCTTCAAGCCCATCAGAGCAAAGCAGACAAGGCTATTCTGGTTCATGATATTCAAATAAGGCCTGATACTAACAGTGCAGATGTGAAGTCTATTCATATCATACCAAATTCTGTGGAAGCACTATACTGGGTGAGAGACATGAAAGCCATTTCATAATCATCATAAATTCCTTTTTTACATCCCATCAGAACATCACTTTTAAGGCAAATATTTGTTTCTTCCGTTTCACCAACATAAAAATCCCCACTTTAAATTAGAATTTATTAAACTTCATGGACAATAACAGACTTCACAAAAACTGTTCATTATGCAGTGTAAGCCATTATCCTCTTTCTTTTTAAAAATGAAATTAGGATTAAGTAATTTAATTCAGGTCAACCCAAAAAAGTGTAATATGTAAATCCTATGGGCAAGCTGCTGCATGAGCTGAAAATTGTCAACTTTCTGTAGCAATCAAAGAAAAATGTAGAGAAATGGCAAGAACTGATGCAAGTCATAAGGGACTAAACATCTTTATAACCATCACCATCAACTTAGAGGTCATGGGTCAACTAAAACTCAGCACAAGCAGCTTTCACTCTAGTTTCATTAGTTTTGATTTTATTCCTGAGCAGCCAAGGTTCAATTCCTTGTGTTTCCTTCTCTGTATCAGATTCTGGTATCAAAATGCAGACCACGGAAGCAAATGTGGTCACAAAAAAGCTTTTGCTCTAAGAAATGCCTCTGGAAGAATCACCAATGGACAGTTTCAGACTTTCACCTCCTCAGACTAAAAAAATCCACCATCTTATTTTCAAATACACAGGTTTAGACCCTTGTTGTCCAAACTAGGATGAATAAAAATGCCATGTGTTAATACAGGTGAGGGCTAGAGAACAAGTGAAAAATGTACAAATCTTCTTCCCTCAAGAATTCAGGCTTAAAAAGCAAAGACACAAAATACATTTAATTTATTTACAACAAGTTATGTGAACACCAGATTACAACGCACAAGGAGTGTGCAGCCTGAAGTATACACACTCAGAGTTTCACCATTAATGATGGCCAAGAAACAGAGCTAACCACATACCACAGCTTTCAGGCCATAAAGCATTCTGGAGGCTGCAGTCACATGTCAAGAAATAAGAAAGGGGAAGTGTTTGGAAATCTTTTATAAAACAGAAAATGTCTGGTTAAACAACACCAAGGCACACAAAGGAGTCTGCAACAACTAAGAGGTGAGCTGTAAAGGATATTCATAACAGACCACAAATATTTCTGCTCTTATGGCTACAGTTCTCTCCACTGTCCTTCCCTGTAATTTATTCTTCTCAAGGAAGAGGTAAAGCCTGTGAGAGATGAAGAAAACACACACTTGGGTATCTGCATCTTAGAGGATCTAGTGGAAAAGACCAGCTGCAGGTAAGGAAGGAGATCCTAACCAAGCCCCACTTTTTGGTGCATTAGCAATACAAATGCTTGGTAAAGCTCTGCCCACAGCACCAGGAGGCTACTCTGTCACTAACCAAGAATTGTATTAATTCTGAAAGCTGTCCATCAGGGCTAATTTTAGTTAGAGCAAATAAGGCTTTTTTTTTACTCCAGTCCATCTGTACCTCTTTGAAATATCACAGAAGTTCACAGAAGAGTTTCACTTTGTGCAGAGCAAGCTTTCCCACTTTAAAGGTGAGGGAGCTTTCAGGGTTCCATTTCATTTTGAAGTACCATTTCACATTTCCTTGGGACATGAGCACCCTTGCAAAACAGGCACTCATGGATGTCTGAAAATTCCTTTTCAACTCTCCTAACTGCTCTCAGTTGCCCACCAGCTACCAGCAAAACCTACACTGGAGCCCATGGACATTACCAGCTCAGCCCAGTGCCCTGCATAGCCATCAGCTCCCATCTCTTTGACCTGACTTCTCCCCTTCTCCCCCCAACATAGTGGGATTCTCTCAAGCTTGAAGACAAATCCCAAAACTGCACACCCAAACCCTTCTCCATGCTAGATTTTACTAAACTTACTTACCTCAAGTGCCGGGCTGCCATTCCTCCTGCCACAGAAGGTGTGAGGCACAGGCCAGATCCTGCCTCTGCCTTTCAGTCTGGCCTCCTCTAAACAAAAAACTTGTGACCTTTGTGTCACCTCTCCACGGCTTTCAGATTCCTTCTTTGTAACTCTTTCCTCACTTTGCTTTCCAAACCTTTTCTGTGTCTAAAAATCCTTTCCAAAGTAGCCAGTTTACCCTGCTCTGGATGAGCTGCAGCTGTTCCCAATTTAGCCCATTCAACACCTGGGCAGGCAATCAAGACTTAACACGTTGCAGATGGGGATAACAGCCCCAGCACAATTAGCTGTGCAATGTGAAAGGCCTGGCACAGCTGCACTAGTGCAAAAGTACACAATATGGGCACGAAGGAAGGAGCAGTCTAAATCTTCAGTCAGAGCAGTGCAGAGGGGGTGAAACTGCACCCAAGCATGAGAGTTTTGCAGATACAAAGTTGTTTAAATGAGTACAGAAAACACTTATTTAATTCCATAATAAAAAAAGGAAAATCAGACTCCCAAACAAGCAGGGTGTAAAAATCTTCAAGGGATCACCTCTCCAACCTGAAATTATGAAGCAAGTTTCCTAGTTACTTATAAAGGGGAAAGAAAATATCCAAAACTCTAAAAGCCTATGAGATGGAAGGGAGGGAGGAGATGGAACAGATGGATCCCACACAAAGGACTCCACACCAGAAATTGCATTAAGTTGTGTGTTGCAATATTCTCAGCAAACAATAACAGTAACAAACCGGGGAAAGAAAGCTTGCTGTAGTCACCCATGACAGGTTTACATTTACAAACACCCCACAAAACAGAAATACTTCCATCACCCTCTCCTGTGTTCTTCACTTTGAAAAAATCCCTCCACTTTATAAATGACATGCAAGCAATTTTGTATTTTGTAATCAGTAACAGGAACCAACATGAAGTAGTCTTTATGTGCAGTCTAAAAAGTGCAAAGTGCAGTCTAAATATATAATCAAGTTTTACTATGAACTCAAGAGGCATAAAAAGTAAATTAAAAGTAATGTATCTTTAATAGGTACCAGTATAATTTTGAATACCAAATGAGAAGATTTATTTTCAGGCAGAAATTCTCAGCACTAAGACAAGAACTACAAGTTTGTACAAAAAATGTTTTGCCAATCTGGAGTTTAGATTTAATATTAAAAAAAGCAGACACAAGAACTTAAAAGGCAGATATGAATGGTCATGCAAAGAAAAAGCAAAATTGACCAAAACTGAGACTTTGCATCTTTACTTTCTGAATTTTGTGTAAAAATAGAAGTGAGTAAATGTGGAATTTTCCAGAAGTACGGAGATCCTCAGGAGGACCACTGCAAACAGAAAGCATTCCTTCAGCTGATTACATTACCTGTGTGGTCTAAGGCAAGAGGTTAGGCTGAATGCAGGCATTGTATACGATAAGAACAGAGCACCCTTTCTTTGTCAGGCTCCATAAGCTTTCTTTAAACAGCATTGCACAATTTAAATCTTGCTGTAATCAAGGAGATGCAGATGTAGGTCTACTCCTTTTAAAAATACTCCAGGTAGAAGAGCAACACAAGTTAGCCCTGGACATTAAGGATGAGAAGGAAAGCAAACAGCAGCCAAACAATATGGAAATCCTCTTTTAGGCTCGAAGCCCCCCAACAATCAAACACATTGTCATTCATTACCTGGCATCAGCTACAAAAGGCAACAGGAATCTGGGGGTTTGCTTCCTGGGGAAAGAGCAAGTGAGCAACACCAAGGCTTCATGAGCAGGTCTGAAGCTTTTAGCTATGCCAACAAATAAGGAGATGTGAAGTAACTGCCCTCAGGTAAGCCAGGCTGAGCAGTGGGAACACAACGACAAACCAGAGATGTGGATTTGAGTCTCAGTTTGCACATTTTTTAATGTCTCTGACCTACTACCCAAGCCAAATCTGGCACCATTAAGAAAGATGCTGGCCTAGCTTTTACAGCCAAGATGCCCGTCTACCAGAAGTGACAGGAAAAAAACAGGATAGCAAGCAAGAAAACTGTCCTACTTCTTATGGGAATATAGCATGCCAGGTAGGGCCCCGTCATCACAATAGCAACATTGTAAAAAGTCAAAGTCTCCTGCTAAAAAGTGCATGATAAGAAAAAGCCAAGAAGTTAAATTTGATGGCTTGATGCAGCAGCCTGAAGTCTCACAGTTGAGCTGTAGTGGCATGTAAATCAGGCTGTTCTGATCCCTGGCTGTTCAGCACAGTTTACAAACATTTATTTATCAATATTTCAGTGCTGAACTGCAACCCCCTAGGATTTTGTTATACAGTTTTGCAAGAGATTTTTTATGCTTATAGTCCTAATCTTCCAGATTCTTCCCTCGCCCCTCCCCAAGGGGAGAACTGTCAAGATACCAAAATCTTACTCTTGGGTTAAAATATGTATTTGTGCATTGCCCATACTTGTTCATTAACTTAAAGTATAGAGAGATGTCTCTGTTACTGTTCCTTCAAACATTCAAGCAACAGTGTTCAGGTGTTCAGGCTGGTTTTAATCAGAAACAGGCACCATCAGAAAAGTTCATACTTCTCCTTTTCGTCCAGAGAGTGACATGAGACAATGGACTCACCATGCAAGTCCCAGTAACACAGAGCAGAGGAAAGGATTATTTTTCAGAATCACACTGATGTACTAACTGTGCAAAATTTTAATCACACATAAGCAAGCACAATGATTAAAGATCACATATGTGCACTACTCATGAGCAAAGCAAGAACCTCAAGAGCCCCGAGTGCCGGTACTGGAGCAAGTCTCCCCAGCACCAGTCAGTTCTCTCAAGAAGCAAAATAAGATGTTTACTGGAGGGCAGGCTGCATGTCCCAATTAGTCTAGGCTGTTTAAATGACAGACACACATTGCCATCAACATCTAAATTATCCTATGGGAATCCCTACTTATGGACCCTGGAAAACAAAGAAAGGCATCAGAGGCCTTACATTATTTAAAGAGGAGAATAAAAGTTTTATATTAAACAATTCTTTTTTCTTAAATCTTTTGCAAACATTAACATAGTTCAAATGGGACATTACATAAAGTGGTGTTAAACAGCTTAATTTTTTGTTTCTTACCTCCTCGGGTACAATGATTAAAGGGTATTTGTCCTCTGATAAGAAGTTAAAAATAACCCACACTTTAAATGCATCTTCATCACTAATCAACAAAGGACTTTTTGAGAGGTTCTTTTTAGCACAGAGAGTCCAGCACATCCTGTTGAATTCAACTTTATCAAAGTTTCCTTGAACCTAAAATGAAAAATTGGAACAACAACAACAAAAAATTAATATGCACAACACAGACTAACAGACAAAGTTTAACAAGCTGAGTCATATAAAACACCAAGAAAAGTTGGCAAGAATATCAAGGCCCAAAAAAAAGCACTGTAACAGCCCAGTCTGACTTCCTGCATAGGTCAACTAAGGAATTTCTTCCAGCAAAATCTACATCCATCCTCCAATTTCTGGTCAAGTTAATAACAACCTGACTTCATGTGAAGGAGGCTCTGCTGCATTCTGCATTTCCTCCAGCACATCAGCTTTAGCTTCCAGACCATCTTCAGAATTGTGTTAGTTCCAGCTGCCCTTCTATTGCCCAGAGTTACTGAGAGTTTTTGTACCAATTTGGAAATCCTTATAGCCAAAACTACACGTGGATATGCTTACAAGTGATACTGGAATATCTGGGAAATACCCTTAATGTGTTTTTCCACTTCACCTTACTCAAATGTAACTCTTGTAGGATATTCATAAGTATGTAACAATCTTTTTCTCAGACACTAATCCACTTAAAACCTTTCCTTCTTCTCTGACTTGCAAATCTTCACCTTATTGTAAAAAAATCCTTGGTTTTGCTATCCTTTATTATACCTAGCAACTGTACATACCCATCTGTGAATTATTTACATATGAGAGCTTTCATTTCCTCTATTTTCTTCTTAGACCCTCATTTATGTTAGAAATGAAATCTATTTATCTCCCTACAGCTTGGAAATGCTATTTATTTGCCAATATGTAAATAAATTATAAAGGCATGTTCTGCATTGCGAGGGAAGTCCCTTCAGACTTCAGAAAGCACATCTAAGAAACAGATTACAGTAACAATCAGTGACATTTTTTAAGATAAGCCAAACCATGCATCTTAGATGCTTCACCACTGCAAACTGTATGATTTCCTAACCAGCTGATAGCTGGTCAAATATAGTGCAGTGTGAACCACAGTGGCTAAGGCAAAGAGAGATGAAGGAAGCATATGAACTGATGTGGGTGGAGGAAAAAAAAAAAAGAAGAAAAAAAAAGACTGAAGTAAACAGGAAACCAGCCCTATGCCAAGAAGCACTTTACAGAAGAGTTTCCAGGACTAATAGTCAGACTATGAAAGAAAGGCATAGACTTCACATGCTTGCAGAACAGGCTGCTGATGGCAGCGATGATGCAAGACTCTGGCTACAGGTTACAGCTGTCCTTTGAGGAAGGGAGAAGCTTTAGGAGCTATAGCTGCTACAGCCAAGAGCTCAGCATCCTGGTTGTTCGCACAAGAAATGTCTTAAATGAAACACCAGTTAATCAAACAAATACCCTGTGGAAGAAGGGCTAGAAGCCAGGTTAGTTTCTTCCTTCAATTGGCCAGCACCTCATCCTTGGCCATTTTTGGCTGCGCTTTTCCCAGTCTGTCTTCTCTACCCTGCCTAGAGAAGCTTGACTTCTTTTCTAAATCAGCTTCACTCATCCAAATGATGAGCAGTTACATGTTAGGAGTGTCCTAGTGGTACTGCTATTCTTGAGAAAGATGTCAACAGGATAAGCCAACACTAAAAATTATAAAAATCTAAAAATGCATCTAAGAGTGCAATAGAAGTTAATCCAAAAGGTTACAAAGTCCTCTCAATAAAACTGTAAGCCAGTTATGTATGTGTTTTTAAGAAATCTAAGGAGTCATTCTTTAAATATTCTACTAATGATTTAAGACAAAATATCCTGAGATCAAAAAAAACCCACTTGAGCAGGTTGCTTTTGCTCAAATCAATTCATTCACCAGAAGATGCACAATTGGAAACTGAAACAACTTCCTCTGTATTTTAGGAGCATAAAGCATCAGACCTTCTTCAGTAGCTTTGCTAACTAGCATAAATTAATAGTGTTTGTTTTATAACCACTCCATCTAAAATAATAAATTATGCCTTGGAAGAATGAAAAAATAAGGGGTTTCTTGTTTGCTCTTTTTGCTTTTTTATTTTAAACAAAGGAGACATACTGTGAACCAGTGACTTCATCCTACTGCATGTTTTCTCTTGGCACTGATATAAAGCCATCTCTCAAAGATGAGATGTCACAATCAAGATTTTTCCAGTCCCACAAAATCTAAAGTATTTCACCAATTTTCAATAGTACTAAATGGTTTACAGGCATTTAGCCCAGATTAAATAACATGAAACTGCAGATACTTTAATCTTATCCTCAACCTTTTCCTCTGTTAAGATGTATTAGTGACATGGGTATATCAGGCAATCATCAGAAGCCACACCAGTGTAAGAATAAAACAATACAAGAAACTACATGCAGTCATTCCCTTTCCTTTCATGAGAAAGTAAGGTAACTTGCTCTTTGTCTTTACCATGGTGTGTAAGAAGGTACCCCAGAGCAGCTAACCATCAGAAATTCACACCAACTTGCTTATGTAGCCAGGTCTTCCATTTTCAAATTTTTACTCTCCCTGCTTGCAAAGGAGTTTATGCCAATACTCTGCTACAGCTGTAGGATAAAGTGGGACAATTTATAGCTTCAAAGCACTTTCACATAAATTCAAGCTGAGGTGCTTTATTAATATGAATAGGCTTCTGCATGAACACAGGTCAGACAATGAGCAGGTATCACAGGAAACAGAAACCAAGAAGAGAAAAACGTAGAGAATGGCACATCCTCCCACTTTAAGGCCCAGGCTCTCCAGAGTACCCACCCCAGCACGACCCCACACAGGCACACTCACAGCTGGAGTGTCTTCACACCAGCATGTTTCCTGCAAGTGGAAATCTACTGTAAAGATGCTATAACACAAAAGCTGTTAAAGGGAAAAACAGCACACAAGAATTCAAAACTTACCTTTTCCAAGATGAATTTGTTTAGATAAGGCATGTATCCCTGATTGGAAACTGGCCCTTCATCATCATCCCTGAAGTGCTCTTCCAAGGCCACCGGATCGTGGGGAACATTTAACACTGTGCACAGGTTGTGAGAAAGCACCTAAGGACAGATGAGAAACTGGTGACACCTCTGTTGGCTTTAACCATGCTGTGTTCCTTCCAGAGCAGACCTGTGATTTGCAAAACCATGCGCTGAGACTTTCACATCAGCGTGAGTTCTGCCCTGCAGATTTCTGTCAAAAAATAAAGCTTAACTAAAAAAATTTGCCTCCAAGAACTCATTAGCTTCAGACAGTTGAATGTTTACAGATGCAGTGCAATCACAGATCCATGCACTCCTACAGAAGTGCAAACACAGTTACAGAAGCTACCCTTTGTGCACATTTGAAAACCAGGACAGGCATGCAGAAACACCGTTGTAATATTTACAGAGTAAAATTCCATAGCTATGGAAAACAACCACAAATGTCTAGCCTTTGAAATTATATTTACCATCTAGTGAAAACAAGTAACGAAGAAAACAACCCAATATGTACCTTTACTTTACGAAGAAATGATGACTCAAATTAAAGCATTAACAACAGATTTCTCTCATCTGCTCACTTTTGTGTTGCTTCTCAACATTTATTCCATGTTTCAGTTAACCAAGGAAAAGTAACGTTATAGAAAGGGGAAGGGCTTAGGCATGCTTCTCAAATTTTTATTTTAAAACTGTATTTGCATGAATTACATCAAGAGCTTTAACAACCACCAGCACTCATGTCTGTTCTTGAGCAATGACCTTCAAGAAGAGGCTGCACGCTTGATTAGTTTTAAGGAAGTTCTAAATTGGTGAAAATTAACTGGTAGCAAATGCACCTCAATTTCAATTTGGACCAAGCTTGGCACACACACAAACTAATGCCTCAGTACCAATGATGTGAAGGCTGAGCCTGGGTAGCAGTGACTCCTGTGCCACCAGCACTTTCCTAAGAAAAGCAAAGCACCCATCTCTTTCATTCTTTACACTGTCTCAAATCAGGTCAGTCCTTAAACGTGCTGCCCACTGGGTCTTAAACACTCAGGAGCTCTCTACCCTTGGCATGATGCAGAGTGAAGCCTCTGAAGACCATGTACCAGCTTCAACAACTGGGTTAAGGATTTAACTTCAGTGTACAGGGAAGGTCTGCATTGAAAACAAAAGTAAGAACCATAGACAAAAATTAGGGGTAAGCCAAAATCAGGCAGAAGTAAAACTACTGCATCTTTTGAAAAGGGATTCTATCTGCTTTTTTGGTTGTTCGTTTTTTTTTTTTAATCAACAGCTAGATAGGACAGACTGCAACTGAATTTTGGTATATGCTTTACTTTTCTACTGTGCAGCATAAAATTCAAATAATAAAAAACCAGACCCAAATGATTCAAAGAGAACACAGCAAAAAAAAAAAAAAAAAAAAAAAAAAAAAAAAAAGTGCAGAAAATTTGTAAGTGGGTCTATTTAAGTGAGTAAATATAAAGAAGTCAAAATAAGGTAGCTGCAAAACAAGAAGCGAAACCTAAAAAATCAAACTTATGCCACATACTTAAAATGTCTAGGATTCTTGCCTCCTCCTCCCCAAAATAATGTACACTTACTTGTCTTTTTATGATAAGGGGGCATGCAGAATCCAAGCACTAGCTCACATAAAATCCTACACAGATAGCCCAAGATGCAAGTCCAGCTCAGAGAATTCCTCTCTAGATACCTCCAAAGTTACACTTGCTTTTAGAAAAGAACACATTTGCTCAAGAAATATACATTTTCACTGTCACATGCTAACATTAAGCCACAGGAGCTAACCAAGTACAAAAGTTTAAAAACAGAAAGACAGCATCAGCCATGTTACAACAAAATCTGTATTTCCCCAAGTAGCAAAATAGTGTTAGGAAGTTATCACATTTCACACTACCCTCTATTAGTAGTATATTTCCCTCCAATCTATCCTTATTTTTAACCACCACATCAAATCAGCTATTTAAGTCCATGTGATTTACATGCAGGAGGGAAAAACCATACATTCATGCGTGTTTCCCCTTCTGTTTAAGGCTTCTGTTGTTATTTACGGAAGACTGAGGGATTCTTGAATTTCTGAGAGATAAAGATGATCTCAGTTTTCCAACCAGACTGCAGCTGCTAATACTATAAATAAATAAATAAAAAAAAACTCAGCTAAAAAAATATTCTAAAAGCATAACTGATTTAAGTTTATTATCAAATTAACTTAAAAGTCTCAATAAAACATTTTCTTATCATGTCCTTCCTATATTTTTCCTCTCCTCCCTTTTTAAGCCTCCTTGCTGTGCTTGGGCTGCCAGAAATCTAGGTGGTTTCCATATCAAGCAACAAATTTATCAGGAAAGAATTCCACTTTCAATACTTTTCTAAGATCTGCCTTATCTACCATCTCTTGGGTGCCCTGTGCACTCTTTTCATAACTCAGGAAATTCCTCTGTGCCTGCCAAAGCCTGCCATTCGCTAACACAGCCAAGTGCCAGCTGAAATCTTCAATTGCAGAGTAAGCCTGAAAAATTCTGCACTGAGGTCTCATTATGTTTTGTTCTCTCAGATCATATTATCTGGACCATGATATACTCTATTTTTTAATGGTCAATTAAAAAAAAAATAATTAAAATCTAGCTGATGATTAGGTTAATTGGGGGACTAAAAATCACCTTCCCTTGCAGAAGCTCTGTCAACCATGAGGAAGTTTTGGACCAGTCAGGATTATTTTCCCTGTGTACACAGGGTTGCTAAGCAGCTTTCTCTTTCAGCATTTAACTATGCTATGGATGCCATGTTTAATGATCTACCTTGAGCAGAGCCAACTCCTATCCAGACAGGAGACTTATCTATGTGCTGTGGCAAATTAATACAGTGGTGGTTCCCAAAGCAGTCCATGAGACAGTACAAGTAGTTTGCAAGGGGTTCACAAAACCGTAGCACTTTGCACACAATTCTTCCATTTTCAATGAACAGTTTAGTAAGAGAGATGCCTAGCGGTGCCCAGGGAGTGCTGAAGGTGTTCTGCTCTAAATATAAATAACTGGATGAATCAAGCAAGCTGACTACTAATGGCTGTTAAAGTCTCTGGATTTACTATATTTATGGCAAGTCTCATGCTGGCTTACCTGGAGTGCAAATCTCCAGCCCAGCTCTGCTCTGTCAGAGCTGTTCCCTCTGAGCTCCATTTTTCCAAAATGTCCATCTTCCAAAACTTTAAGCACGTGTTGAACTGTTATCATCTGAGTAGTTCTGTTTAACCTTATCCATAAAAATGACCTGCATTTCTGAAGGGTAAAGGAAGATCTGCTAGACTACCTACTTCTCAGCAACAAAAATTTGGCCCAGATGATAGTAGGAGCATTAACAGGGCAGGCGCTAATCCTACAGTGGCTATGGTCAATTCTTCAGTGCTTTCTCCTTTTTCTTTTCCATCTTTCAGGAGGGTCTTCTCCCTCCCCCATCTCTTTTTAAGATGTTAAAACGTTGGCATCGCAGATGCCGACAGCTCCATTCAGTGGCTTCGTGTGAATTCATTCCAAGACATTCTTGGCTCATCTCTTCCTGACATCCATGTCAAGCAGCTTGCCAGCGAAAACAAGGCTACTCACAAGTACTTTCCCTTTTCTTTTTTTGATCAATGTGGAAGCCAGCACTGTATATTCCCTTTGTCATAGGCACAAGGTCTTTTCAACCAGGTTGTTAAGCACCACGGCATCTCAAAGGTACAGCTTCCTTATCCACACAGGTAGCAAATGTTCCATTCAGACTCCCATTATTTAATACTAGGGTCAGTGCAGCAACCTCTTTCCCAGTTGGATGAGTGTATCCAAGCCCAGCCTCCATCAGCTTAAGCTCTTGATGCCAGTGCCCTTCTCTCACACCACCTCTCAGTTCTTTGTTTTGTATCTCCACTCTCTTGTGCACCCACCAACTCCCCATCATTTTTGACAACCTCACCCTTACTCTTGCCTTCATTATCAGCACAGCCCTTTGGTCCCCAGGCACATGCTGGTGCTAACCTGCATCCATCCAATCGCCTAGGAAACTGCCTTTCTGCCTTGTGGCTGCTGGCCCTAGGAAGATCTCCCAGTAAACATCATCCACCTACTGTGTATTGAAAGCAGCTAACAAAACCTCAAGGACAAAAGTTAAACAGTACTGTTCCCCTGGCAGCTGCTCCTCACAGTTGTAGTATCATGGCCCTGTCATTTCCTAGTGCCCTGTCCTTTGGTCTGCAAGCTGCCTGGGCTTGTCAGTTCATCTGGAAGAGAGGCATCCCTCAGACATGGTTCCTCGTGGTTCCCCTAATACAAAATGCTCCTGAGCCCTGCTAATAACGTCACAGTACAACTCTCTCATAGTGACTCATGGTGACTAATTTCCTACCACCCTTTATGCTGCACAAAGTCAATTGTCCGCCTGGGGTCCTGCCCACCCCTCACAGGCTCTCAACCTTTCCAGTGCCTTGCTACATTGTTTGAGGTCTTCCTCTCTGTTTAGGCCATCCCTTTTGCCCCTGATTACAACATTCTTCCTCTTCCACCAGTCACTGACTTCCCATTCAGTAAAAAGGCAAAGCAAAGAGATGAGCTAGAGTACCTCAGATACAATTAAAGTTTAGTTTAAATTTTCCAAGCATGACGAGTACCTTTGGTCACCCACACATAAAGGCTCAAATGAGACTGTATTTTCACAAGGTGCTCACCATCCACATTCTGACATTACCGCACCAAGAATCCAAGATGTGAAAATCCACCTCAATGGCAGCACACAAAACAAGAAGAGCCACGTAACACCATTATCTAAGCAGAGACAAGTCACAAAGCAATGTAAGGAAGACCTTCCAGAGTATAAAAATTAATTAGTATTTATTCTTTCCAAGATCCAATCATAAGCATAAACAATAAGGAGTGTTGCAGGCTGCTAAGTGTAACATTTAACACTACAGTGTTTCAGGATCTGGATGAAAAGCAGCTTGAATGTTGGCACTTTACAAAAATTTTTAAAGTAAATCAATTTTATAATTGCAGATTGCAAGAAATATTAACTTGGATTTAACTATAGGAAAGCAAGTATTTACATGTAGTTTGTGCTTGAAACACAAGAGCAGCTGTAGCTGCATACACAGAAATTACACATTAGCCTTGTTACATCACGTGACAGCCTTGTTTGAACGTGCTGAAACAGACAAAATAATGATTGTGTTCATTTTTAAAGGTGTAACTGAAGAACAGAATACACAAATGTTTCTGTAGCCAGCCTAACAGTAGAACTTCTGAAGTTTACTGATCAGAAAAAAAAAATCAGTGCATACTGGAAGATAATAGATAATATTAGAAATTACATAGAGGACTAATTTGATCTCCAAGCCTCATCTCTCCACTTTATAGGGGTGTTATATCTTCCTCATGGTAACATGGATAAGAAATACTTTCTTGTGAAGTACCTTCTTAGTATAACACATCCCTAAATCAAGCAGGCAAGAACTTCTGTTCTGCACTCCTGCCTACCCCTTCCACTGCATATATGTGGGGCTACTGCTATAATGTACACTTTTTGTCCCCAGCAGGCCTATCAGTTTGACAGCACATCCATAATTTGCATAAAAAGCCTCCAGAAGAACCCTTTCTACTCCTTCCGGAAAGTTTCCTGAAAATTAACTCTTGGTGGCCGTGGGAGAAGGCAGCAGCCTCATTTCAGGCTTGTTTCTGCATTCCCAGATCTCCTGCCTGACAGTTCCCTCAGAAGCATTTATATCACAGACCCACAGACCGCACAGACCCAGAAAGGCCCATTTTTTCTTCATTCCTTCTTTCTCACAGGTAGACAGAATGAAACACCAAAACTGTTTAATAAGATGTTTGATAGGTAAGGGGTGGACAAGTTGAATTTTCCCTTTTCTTTTTGGGTTTTTTTTTTGTTTGTTTTTGATTTTTTGGTGTTTTTTTTTTGTTTTTTTACCTTTTTTAAACAAAAAACGTGTAGCCGCGGGGCCCCAGTAAGACAGAGCATGACAAGACAGGCAACTGTGCCTCAGTTTGGAAATACAACTGCTGCTTTAATCCACCCAGGTCAGCCAATGATCTCAGGAAAGAAGTGATGAGACCTCCATCAGAGCAAGCTGTACAAGCCCACCAGCATTCTGGATGCTTCTTTAGCCATTCAGTTCACCCCAGCACCTGTGCAACCACAACAACTTTTTCACTGACTGACACACTGACATGTGCTGCAGACACACCTTTGGGGTGACTGAGTACACAAACTGGGGCAAAGCACACAAGGTCCCATGGTAGCAGGATTGTAAAAAACACCTCTCTGAAACCTACTTCAATTAGTCCTGCAGCACTGCAACACAAATACTTCCCTTACACCACCTGGAAAAGAGCTGGGACCTACACATGTTTTCAGCTTGAGCTCGCAGTCATACTTGGCCTCTTGCCTGACTCCTGCCCTGCAGTCACTTCTGGATGAGTGAGGCTGTACCTCACAGTCTGATAGCCCCGAGTGAAGAAAAGGAGAAGAGGAACAGCTTCTTGCAGCATTGCATGTAGTGGATATTTATAACACAACGCTAAAAACAAAGTCCATCAGCTACTGACGGTGCTTGGAATCATCCCCTGCAGCACAGAGTTTATCCCACAAAGGCTGCAAACTACAGATAATTGTTGTGACCCATACCACTCCAGCCAGCACTCAGCACAAGGACCCACAGACTCAAATGTCAACAGGTGTTGCATTCTTATTCAAGCTATTTATTTATCCAAATTCCTGCTATTATTCCCAGGCCAAGACAGTCCCATAAAGCCGGGCCAAGATGGGATCAGATTCAGCGAGCTGCCTGAGAGCCCTTCTAAGAGCACAAACATTACTTCAGCATATAAGCTAAGGAAAGAATGGCACAGTTGGAGCCTCTTGACTAATTCTCCTGTTTATAGCCAAATAAGAGAGCACTGTGGAACCTCGCTCTCCCCTTGGCAAGCTGTGAATTTCACTCGGATGCAACCGACCCCTATAGATGGGACCTTGTGGCTTCCCCCCAAAAGATTTTGGGCAGAAAGGGTCCCAAGGATATGCAGTTGAAAGCAGACTAGAAGCACAAGGATTTGAGCACTGACATCTTGAGGAGGACAAAGTGCCTGGGCACCATGAAAACAAGCCTCCTCGGGCACCAGGAAGAGCCAGCACAAGCCTCCCTCGGGACAGAGGGGTCCAGGAGCCACAGCGAGTGGCAATGCTGTGCCGCACGAGTCTGGAGGGAACAAATGCCATTTAGGGCCTCTAAAAATTCCCCTGAAACAGGTGTCCGTGTCCCCTCATCCCTCCCCCTCAGTCAGACCCCAGGCCAGCACCTCCATGCCCACCGCGGAGGCGGCCGGGGGGACAGGCTCTTGTCACGGCCTCTCGGGGCCATGGCGGCTGCCCCTCGCACCCACATCGGCCCCGGCCCCACACCGCCTCCCTTGGGCTCAACACCCCTCCCGCCCCGCTGCCCTCGGCCGGGCCGGACCACCTCGCTTGCCTTTAACTGGGACTTGGAGACCTTCCCGCTGCGGTCGAGGTCCAGCGCGGTGAAGGCGTGCCAGATGGACTTCAGCAGCTCCTCCTTGAGGCCCACCATGGCCGGCCCGCCGCCTGCCACCGCCCCGCTCCCGCCGCCGCGCTGCCTTCGCCTCACTGCCCCACCGCGCCCGCCCTGAACCGCCCCGGGGGCGGGTGCCCGGCCCTGCAGGCACCACCCCGGGAGCCGGTGGCGTCCCGCCTCGGCGGCAAGGGCCGAGGGCAGCGGCGGCGAGAGCCAGGGGCGGCCTCAGGCGCTGAAGAGAGCGGGAGCCCCGCGAGGTGAGGCCTGAGCGCCCCGCGAGCGGCAGCGGCCTCGCGAGGAGCCCCTCAGCAGCGCTCGCTCCCCCAGGCACCAGCCCCCGGCTGCTCCTCCTGGAGACACCGACCCAGCCCCAGCAGGATACGGTCACACGCAGAACAGTGACTTTCCTCCTAAACTTTCAGCCCCAAGAATTTCAAAAAGCAGCATGCAACGAAGGCTGCGCACAGCTGAATGAAGTTCAATCATAAATAACAGGGGGAAGAGCTAAAAACAACTTAAAAGCTGCGAGTTCAGACTAGAGCTGTGCGAGGACTTGAGATGTCTGCACTCCCCTTATGCTTTCCAGCAGATCCTCTAGGGTAGTGCCCTGCTCCAACAACGTGGTTCCACCTAGGCCAGAGCCGGGAAGATAATTCAGCAATAGACAGTGCTTTGAGTAATGTACATGAGAACATTCACAGTACACAGCTGCTGATCAAGATAAGGGTTCATTGTCATCGACTTTAAGCAGAGCCATTAAGATCCCAAATTCAAACAAGGCAAAAAAAATTCTTTTCACATTTATCCAACTTAAAGTCAGCTACATCATGAGAACAAAAATCGAACTCTGCAAGTGCAAGAGTTGTGGTGGGTACCAAAAGATTACTGTTTTGAGTTAGGTGGTGCTGGGTCATTATGATCCCAGTAGGAAAGGTACACAGACTCTTAAGAATCACTTAAAATACCATTTATTAGAGCTAACACTATAATGGACAGTATAAATAAACCTGCATTCCCTCAGCTACTGGGAACCCTGAGCTGTGCAGCATCAACCAGGTCTCTGACCAGTGTGTAACATTTCCACAGGCAGGATCTGTGTGACAAGTTACACCAACCATTTCAGTCATTCAAACTAATAGAGGAGCTTCTTACAAGAAAACAACTCTAAACCTTTTTTCCACTGCCAGGCATTAAGGATGTTCACAAGAGAACCCCTGCATGTTTAGACAAAGGGACAGCTACTCAGGGGTATAAATTCAGGTACGAAGTGTGAGCTGCCCGCTGGCTCCTCTGGTACAGTCAGCCAGGTAAATTCACATCATGGACATGAGGCACAGGCAGTCCCACATGGACCTGGAGGCCAGGCTGGACAGGCAGCTCAGTGCAGTAGAAGCCAAATTAGGTACAGGCCTAATTTATGTGGGTCACTATTCCTCAATGTACAGTGGTCTTCCAGTCAGGATCACTGCAGACGAGCACATAGCTAAGTCCACAGTAGGTATTTTTAATGCTACTTTTAATTCTACTTGAATTATACTTCTAATTTTAATATGTTTTATATAATTCACAAAATGAGTTATTATATGTGGGAAATTGTGAACTAGACTAATCCACAGATTTCTGGTAATTTTTTTTCTTTAGTATCTTCTCTAGGTTACAGCAAGCACTGAAAATATTCTTGTAATGCAAAGATGTCATAGTTTATCTGTAGCACAGTGCTGCAGTCAAACACAGAGTGCCTTATTCACCAGGCATATCCTAGCAGCCTTTCCCCTCTCATTTTCTTAGCCTTTTTCTTCATTGTTTATTCTTTGGTATCCACAATCATTTATGCTTTTTCCTCAAGATGGATGGTTCAAACTATACAATTAACAAAGACTAATTGGATTAAATTGCCAAATAAAGCTGATTTGTTAATATTATAGATGCTAACAGTAACAGAAATCTCTATCACCTTGAAATACATCAACATTTCTCCAATTTGACCACAGCTATTCCACTTAAGGAGAAAGGAGACACTTTTGTGTATGCAGATAACCTTACAAACTGTTTCATTTGGTTGCTGAGCAACCATAAGGTCACCAGTAAATACAAAACACCCCTATTAAAGTTCATTAAAATAGAGTTAGGTTTTGTGAAACATCACTGAGGAAAAGCAATTAATATAGTTCACAGACGAATCTCTTAATGGCTGGGACCTAATTTCTGTTTTGAACAGAAATTGTGATTTCTGTTATCACAGTGATTTTTGGCAGCTCATGTTTATAAAAACAATAGAGGAGAAAAATGAAATCAAAGCAAAATGCCCTACAAAATTATTGTAAAAGAACCCGTGTGCTCCTCTTTATTCTTTTTGTTGGCTCCTGTTATTCCTCAGTTAAATGACATGCTGAAATCCTTTGCCAGAACAAGACTTGTTTTCCACTAAGAATAAAAGTGGTTCCATTCAGGTCAATAGGTTAATGGTCCATGCTTAAATATTTCATTAAAATTAGTAGTTTACATAAGCTTAAGCTGCTCCAGCCTTTGGTATGTTAATCAAAAGTATACTTACAAGTTTTGCATAAAACTATAGACATTCTCATTTGTGAAATAGTTTTTATAGGATTGAACTAATTGAGCAAAACCAGTTAAACTGAAGCTCATATGCAGGCATAACTTTGCTGTTAGAGAAAACCTTTGTTTTTTTTCTACTTACCCAAAATAGCTTTAACAAAGTAACAGGACTAACTGCATCCACACCCAAAGGGCAGTTATTTTAAGCAGCTCTTCTGTTTTAGCATGCCGGTCTAGGCTTTGAGTATCACAGACTTTACTTTCTAAACCTTTTAAGACAAGCTTAACATATAATCCACAAAATGTTAATCAACAGTTATCATACTTAATGGTGCAGTCCTCGGTGGCAGTACATGAGCTCTAAATTGCTTGCATGGAACAAAAGTTAAGTTCTGATGCAACTTAACATACTTCTGCTTTTCTTGAAGTCTGTCTGAGATCTCAGCATGGCTATTTTCAATCTGTGCTTATTATAATCTTGTTTGCTCACCACGGTTAAAAACATGACTGAAGGGTGGTGAGGATACCAGGGAGGGAAAACTGGCTCACAGTCTCAGAGTGACTCACACTCTCAGGAAGAAGCTTTACTTAGACACTGCTGAGGCTCAGCCTTAAGAGGTCAATCACTTTTCCTCTTCCCTGCAGAAGCTTAATTATTCCTTGTTAGCCAAATAATGAGTATTTGTCAGTGAGGTTCTAACCAGAGGAAAGATTATGCATTTGAACTGTTACTAATTTTGTTTTATCCCAAAGAGTCAGTTAAACTGTCATCAAGGAAAGAATTCAGACACAACAGCAGCTCATAGTTTTCTGCTCACTGTTAGCTCAGAGAAAATCTTCCCAAACTTTGGCTAGACCAATCACGTTCATTCTCCACTGGAAAACTAAACTGAAGCAAAGAGAAAACCATTAAGCCAAATTTGTAGTAAACCATATTTCTAATATCTGCCACTTCACAGCTATCTACGTTTCAGTATAAAATAAAACTAATGCAAATGCCAGTGTTCACGATCAATGCATTACAGTTCCCAAATAAAATAGTCCCACCATAAAAACATTAAAGGAAGCACTGAGGACAGTCTGAAAACCAGCAAGTGTATTTGACATAATACCATAGGCCAGTCATCAAGCCATTTGAGGAATTTGTTTTTTCAATTATTTTTAAATACTTTAGAAAGTTTATCTGTGGCCTTATATGCACAATGCAAACATTCTCACTGAAACTCTGTAGAAATTAATTATTTTAGGTGAAATAGGAAGCAGCACTAGACTCTCAATCAGAATGGCACCTCAGTGTCTCCTACCAAAAAAGTTAATTTTCCATTAATATCTAAGACTTCTAGAGCAATCTTTAAAGCATTTCCAGCAATGTACACCTACTTTAGAGTTTTCTATTTATATGTATATGTGCAATAAATGCATTTCTATTCAAACTCGACTAAAGAAGAATAACAGAGGTAAAACACAGAGCATTAAGTTACCTTTCAGTTCCTCCCTGGTCCTACACTTGTCGCTGATAAGGTATTTCTTACCAAGTAGGGGAACTCCCCATAGTGCAGAACTCCACAGATCCCTTCTTTGCAGAAGGGAAGAGGAAATTAAATCCCAGAATTAACTGGAGTAACCACATTTTGGGATGGAAACTGGAGAAAGAAATGGTCAATCGAAAAAGGCATTTTAAGGCAGGGTTAGTATAAAAGACTGCCCATCAACACTGACTCAGTGCCTGGAAGACTGAAAGATTAAAATCCCATTTGCTGAGGCATGGAACAAATACAAAGTGAGACTACACCCTAAACATCTTCACACCTAGGTATCTGTAAATGAAAAGAAGCAAGAGGGAACAGCTGCAAAGGCAGGAAGCTCACCCAGGATCCGTAGTTGGTGACACTACTAAAGGTTGGGAATAGGACATATTTCTCCCAGCCCTCTTCCAGCCTTAATCTGCAAAACACCTTGCCTAAAATACTTTCACTAGTGGTGCATTCAGTTGTCTGTAAATCAATAGAAGAACAAGATCTTCTCCATCAGGATGCAGGCAGAATATGTAGAATTTTTCCTACACATAGATGGTAATTCAGTCACAGCAAGAGTTTTTATGTTCATTAGCCCTCTAACCTGGCAGTAAACCTGGAAGTACATGGAAGATCTTTAATTAGAATTAGGCCAATTATTCTGCTTTAATTTTGAGTAAGAAAAATCAGCTTAGGCCAGCATGATTATTCATATGCCATGATAGATATTGAATATTGGAAAGGAGTCAAGTGACTGGCAGAACAAAGAGTTTGAAGACAGTTCTCAGATTTTTCCCAAACCATCCAGAATTTCAGATAAATTTTAAGCATGTACAACCTCATCAGCTCTGAGCAACATATTAAAGAGTAATAAAGTGCTTCCTGTTTAATTAGGCACAGCAATATCCTCTCCTTAAGACACCTCCCTTCCCCCTACCCCAACTTCGTTATACTTTGGGAAGATAGCATCTTCATTCAATTCCAACTGTTTAAACAGAAGCAAGACCTTAATTTCCTGTGTGCTGCCTGCCCAGTCACTGCTGCTTCCTGCTTGCTTCACTGAGCTTCTGGAGCGCCTGTGTCCACGCAGCAAACTCCAATGGGGGAGCTCAAAGCTCTCTCAGGTACTGCCCACGGTTCACTGAAAGGTAAGGTAAGGTTCAGGCAGGGAACAGCCTTGCTTCTGACCCTTGATGGGGTCAGATGCTTTAGACCCGAGTCCTCAAGCACAGCTACAGCTATAACCTATTCATAGGTAGCATACATGCAGATTTATTAAGTGTGCAATGTTATATACCAAGTGACATATAGTGAAATCATGAGGACACATTTTCCAAGCCTTTTTGAGGAAGTGAAAAAATAAGTCAGCTACTGCTGACAAGAATGTTCAATCACTGCTACAGACCAAGATAATGATTTGTAACAATCCTTGTCGAGTGTAATACTAGCAGACAAATGCTTTCAAGACAAAAATGTAGTTAACTGCTCTGTCCAGCAGGTGTTGCTGGAGACTATAAAACACATCAAAGACAAGGCCAAGCTGGTCTGCTTCTGGCAGGAAACTTCCTGCCCCATCCCACCACAACCCCAGTTCAATAAGATGAATGGGGTAATTCGGTATACTTTCCTTAATAAAACTTTTAAATGTCATAGTTTAAAGTAACCCAATCCCTGAAACTGAAATCAGTGAAGAAATGTTCCTTAATATCCAATCTAAACCTCCCTTGGTGCAACTTGTAGCCATTTCCTCTTGTCCTATCATCTGCTGCTTGGGAGAAGAAACCAACATCCACTTGGCTATAACCTCCTTTCAGGTAGCTGTAGAGCCCAATATGGTCTCCCCTGAGCCTCCTTTTCTACAGACTAAACAACCCTGGTTCTCTCAGCTGCTCCTCACAGGACCTGCACTCTAGGCCTTTCAACAACCCTTCCTTGGACATGCTCCAGCACCTTGATACCCTTCTTGTAATGAGGGGCTGAAAACTGAACACTGTTCTCGAGGTGCAGCCTCACTAGTGCTGTGTATAGGGGGACAATCACTACCCTAGTTTTATTTGTGATACAAGCCAGGATGGTGTTGGCCTTCTTGGCCACTTGAGCAGACTCCTGACTATAGCCAGCTGGCTGCCAACCAGTATCCTCAGGTCCTTTTCCACTGGGCAGCTTCCCAGCCACTCCTCCCCAAGCCCATAGGGTTACACAGAGTTGTGATCCAAACGCAAGATCTGACACTTTGCCTTGTTGAATCTCATACAACTGGCCTCAATCCATTAATCCAGTCTGTCCTTCCTACCCTCTATCAGATCAACACTCCAGCCTAACTTCATGTCATTGCAACCTTGCTGAGGGTGCCCTTAATCCCCTTGTCCAATGATAAAGATATGAAAAAGAACTCACCCCAGCACCAAACACTGGAGAACACCACTTACATGAGTAGTCACCAGCTGGATTTAACTCCACCACTCTTTGGGTCTGGCCATCCAGCCAGTTTTTCACCCAGCAAACAGTACAGCTCTACAAGTCCAAGTAGCTACTGCATGCAGCTTGTTTGTACAGCAATATCTGTACTGATGTTAGAAGCCTCTGAAAATGAGTGATGTTAAGAGCACAGAACATAAGTATATCAAATTTATTTAGACTATACAGGGGAAGAAAGGCTTGCTGTTTGTTGATCCCCTATCAACTGATATTTATGAAGTATGCTCTAAGAGGTCTCATTATCAACAAAATTAGAAGAAACATTCTCAATTCTCTTACAAACAAGACAGGACTACCATACAAAGCAAAAACTTATGGGCTATCAGTTTTTACCAATGAAAACTGCATATTCAGAGAATAACGTCATCTGAACCAAGAGTCGGAATCTCACTGTCATACATGAATAGCACTGAGACCTCTTAAAAATAAATACTTAGCAATTTTCATTTGCTAACTGCCAAGTTAAATTTTTGACAGTCCTTTCAATTCACTTACATCTTCTTTGATGATCATCTGTGACTCTTCAATATAAGCAATGAGAGCTTCCCCAGACTAGTCTAAGCCTTTCACTGTATCTCTTCTTTACATGAGATACAATGTATATATATATGCATAAGTATTTTGCATACATTCTGTAGAACATGCATTTACTGTCTTACATAGACTATTGCAATTCTTTCCATTGTTTTCTTCCAAACTTTAATAAGCAGTTCTCTTCCCATTCTCAGCAATTCATGAATTTTCCTCCTTACCTCAAGACTTCTTTATAGTTTCATACAGTCCTCCATCTTCACAGTAACAAGTTCCACTTCAAATCTTCCACAAGCTTTGTCTTTCCAATGTACAGTGATGCTGTGGAGACAGACTGCTGTACATACTAACACAGAGACTGTGGTCCTTGCCTCCTAACATAACTATCAGTGAGTATGCCTCAGTCCCACTCATGAGAGAACCACAAGCATCAGGCAGCAGCAGGAAGCTCATCTTATCAAGACTTGCCATAATACATTCCTGACTCAGTATTTTATTTCCACAACTATAGAGTTAAAGAATTGTTAGGCAATATTAAAACAAAACTTTTAACTTTAATACTCAAATTCAACACTAGTAAGAAGAAACAGAGCACAAATGGGAAACATTGTTTAAACTAAAATTAAGAGATAAGCCAGTAATTAGAACAGTTCTGTTTAGCAACATATGTCAGCTTAGGTCCAACATAGGTCAGTACAGGTTCTGACAGCCATATTCTGTTCATTTTGGAATTTAAAACTGAATAGTTAACTTTTGTCTGTTGGCAACACAGAGGGAAGTTTCACTATAATATACTATAAACACAATCAAATTTATGTACATGAACAATGAAGAACAATCTGAACACTTAAACTAAATATTTACAAGTACTCCAACACAGAAAAAAATATACAATAACTTCAAAAACAGACAACTGAAGAAAATATCAACATTTAGAGAACCTTATTAGAAAAAAATACAGAACATCAATAGCCAAGACATTAACAACTGCACTACACTAACAAAAATCCAAATATTAAATTGGTGCATTATTTTACAATGCACTAGCTTTGAGAGAAAAATGCTGCCTTCACTAAAATGCAGCTGAATTTGTTTCACGTAATTGTTTTAACAAGAAGCCTATTAACACAATAATGATTGTTTTAATGCTACAGTTTACAGCAAGGACAACAAACTAAAAATAGCAGCAGTTCCACATGGCACTTAATTCCACAGGTTTCTAAGCTGTGGTTTATGCAATGCCTACAAAGTGCTCCCAGTTGAATATACAAATAAAATTCACAATGAAGTCTACCTGATATCAGGTACATTGAGTGTAGGTGGCCTTAACGCCCATCTTTAAAAATGTATTCCCCTCTGCTCCAAAAAAATCTCAGAAACTATCAAAGCAAGGCCCCCCTCCCCTCCCTTTCAAAGATTAGGGCTATAACTTCTTACTACAATGCTGTAACACTACAAAGCAGCACACCACTATAGTGGTTAACCCTGGGACCATGTAACGTTTAACAGTGTAACTGAAAGGCTTATGGATTAACATCCAGGATCCTTTATAGACAAGATTGTAACAACTGAGTCCTTTAACTCAGGTGGATAATACAGCTCATCAGCCGTATTGTACAAGTAAAAACCCAGAAACAGTTCCTGTAAAACTAGTGGCACTGATCAAAGACAGGACAAGAAACCAAGAATTGAATGATTCCTTCAATTCTTTCAGCTTCAGTCCAGCAGAGATGCTACAGCCATCCTCAGTAGTTCTTTTAGACTTCATATAGTTAGTATATAGTAAGACTAACTGAGCGGTTCATTTTCTTCCCAATGAGTCGAGATGGTCTGTTTTGTGTTGTAGATCTTGTTGTCATTCTGTCAGTGAACAGTGCTCGCTCCTCAGCTGCAGCCTTTGCCATCTGTGCCTTCTTCAACTCTCTACAAGACATTGAGTCACACAACACATTAGTAAGAACTACAGGTGCATCATAGCAAAAGCATTTCAAAATTATTAAAGCAGTTCAGAACCTACAACTTGCATCAGTTTAGGTCATACTAAGACCATTATCATTTGCATCCACCTGTTTACAACCCAGAGGACAGAAGTGGGATGTTCATTACTTGTCTAGATGTTCCTTCTTCTGAACAAGGGAAGGAAATGACAGATTCAGAGCTCAGTTGAATTTTGAAATTCAGCTCAATACTCCACCTCATGCATCAATAACCAAAACATGGTGAGATGCTGTTTACTTTCTAACAAAGGTTTGCCAAAGTGGATTGTTCAGCAACAACTGAACTTCTGTGGAAAATCAGACAAGCAGACACAGTTAGATGAACACAGATAAAAGTAACTGGTAACAGACAACTCGTGAAGCATGATTTCCTTTCACATAGCCACATCAAAAACTTATCTCCACTGATCTCCGTTTTGGCTAACATAAAGATCTGAGCTAAAAAATGCAAGGATGAGCCACTAAAGGTAGCACAGGCCACTATCCCTGTGCCAACATTCTGCCAACTATTCTGTTCCAGAGAATTAGCAATACTCAGTCTGAGGACAAAGTTAATAAATTTCAGACTGAAACAATCTGACTAAACAGCAAATTTATCTTTATCAAGGGTTTCCCCACACACCCCTTTTTCTCCTTGCCTTAAATACTGACACATGGCTAACAGTACGGATTCCTTCTATACTCTTTCCCTTCTTCTATTCTAAACTACCTTTCCAAGTATTTTCTCTACCATAAGAACTACTATTTATCATCTCACTTCACAGCTGCACTCCAAAGCAAGATCATATTTTCAAACTTCTGCACATTGATGGTGTATTTTGTCTGAAGGTACATGTTTCAGCTTAGTAAGCTACTTATTAGTATTTAGCTTGACTCTGTGACTAATACTTGGTAAGCCAAAGTAGTACTGACTAACACCATCTAATCCTTCCCCATTATCACTGTCAGTTCACTGAAAGAAAAGGCAATCAATCTTCCCTAAAGACTGAATGTCAGACACAAAGGCACACACACGTGCACAGCTACCCACCATCATTAGCAGGAAATTGTTTCACAATATGCTACAATTCTTCCCTAGACATCTCATCTTGAATTCTTCCTCCCTCTGAAGAAGACAACCCAGTAGAAAAGCTGAGTTTCCCAACAAGGATTCCTTTAGCTAATATTAACTTACAAACACAAGTGGTATCTTTAATGGGTCAAATGCACGTGTTAAAAAAAAAACAACCAACAAAACAAAAGCCAAAATAAAAATATTTATCTAAACTATTTTAAGGAATACTATCCTACAACATTAAAAATTACTGTGGAAAAGTGTTCTTTTTGAATTCTTTTATAAGAATGTATTCTGCTTGCTGCCAGGCAGCAGTCTTCACAAAACTGCCAACTTCATCTTTCCTGTGATGCAAAAACTCATTGTCTTTATACAAAAAGCAAATCTGTCCTTGAGTAACCTGCACTAACCATCAAATTGTTCCTTCAGCAGCCAATATAATTCGTAAGAAGATTATATAGATAACCATCTACTATGTCAAGTCTGGCTACATCCAGACCATTGCAATGGCAAGGTAAGCAGATAGCAATGGAGAGAATCCAAACATGAAGTTAACATCTTCATTCAAAATGAGCCAGTCAAAAAGTAGTTGGTGTTCTACATCCCCTCATAAAGGCCTCCTTATTATGCAGAACATCTGCAAAGTTAACTGCAGTGAAAGATTCACATGATTGCTTCTTAATTAACCAACCCCTTCTCTGAAACTTAAGCAGAAATCAGACTTTCCTAAAGGCAATCTTGAAAGCTTAACCTAAGAAAGGAGTATTTGATCAAGGGGTAGGACAAGATGACCTCCCACAACAACTGACTTTCTGTAACCTAACAACACTGCTGTGTACAAGTCAAAGTAGTCTGATGTCAACATTCCTGATGTGTAATTTCATCTAAGTTCAAGACAGATCATTTTTGTTTTCCAACATGTTTTCATGTCCAGTTTACCTAGGAAAACACAGACACAAAATATATATTACACTATACAGTCACACTGAAGTTACACTATGCATGTTACAAAAGTATGCATTATGCTTGGAACATTTTTTTAAAAACTGTAATGTTTTGAATGCCTTGAACACTAATAGGATATGCTGAGATTCCCTTAGAGTGTTCAAGAAGTTTCTTCTACAGATCAAGTTCCTTTTAAAAGTTATACAGCCCACTTTGTACTCTCAGGCATGTACATACATACAGATTTGTGGACCTGCAGAAACAAAGACAGTTCTGTTTTATCATCACATGAAAATCTATTAGAAATTAAGTTATATTTAAGGACTACAAGGAACTACTTACTTCTGCAAGAGTGAATTTTTGAATTTTTCAGCATTCAGTTCTATCCGGAGCTGCTCTGCACTCTTTTTAGCAGCAGAGAGAAGCACTGAATGCTTGACTAGTGCCACAGCTGAAGGCCTTTTCTCTGGATCAGGATTAATCATAACCTTGGAAAAAAGATAATAAACCATTCTAGTTAAGGCCAGTAGTACAGCAAATAATGATAATCAGAGCACACTGATACAAGAAGTTCTTACTTTTAGTAAGTCTAGTAATTCTTGAGAAAGCACTTGTGGTATTCTAGGCAGTTTTCCTTGTCGAATTTCATGCCATTGGTCCCCATTAGTTGGAAGTGGTTCAGCCCCAGCAGCACAGACAACAGTCAGAGCAAGAGCGAAAATATCTGCTTTTGGCAAATGAGCATAGTTCTTGAAAAATAAAAAAAAATAGAGTTACTACACAAACAAAAAAAAATCTATAAGGCAGCTAAACTATTTAGCACTGAACACATCCACAATACTACATTCCCTTTTAAGTACTACCAGTCTTCCAGGAGATACCATTTAGCAAGTGTCTCCTTCAGCAGAGAGGTGACAGACAGCAACTCATTACTCTAAAGAAAACAGCATGCAGACCTAATGCTACAACATTCCACAAAACAGAGCTGCTACCTCTTGTAGGACTTCATTTGCAAGAAAACGGCTATCACCTTCCTCCACTTGAGGACTACACACTCGAGTTACATGACCAAGATCACCTGCAAAAAAGAAAAGGAAGTGGGGTTTTTTTTCAGAAGACAAACAGACAATGCAGTTCTTTTGTGCACACATGTGCTACTTCTCACCTATTTTAAATATGACTCTATCAGATGACCAGTCATCATCATCACCTTCTTCTGAAGTTGTACTTGGGACTGATGTCCTAGATATGAAAATATTACCTGAAAAGGAGCAGAATTGTTAAAAAACTCACTTCTGTCCCATTTCTACTCCATCTGGTTTCACTATGGTTTGTTTTAGTCTCAAAGGAGTTTTAAGTGTATATATATATTACACAGTTCCTAGAGCTCCCCACTGCTGGGAGGGGAGCCAAGTGTTATGCAAGTAGGCTCAATTACACAAAAAGGACAGAAGATAAACTCAATAACAGTTTAAGTTTGCTGGCCAATTTTATAACTGACATCTTTGTAGTGCTATTTAGAACTTCAGTGAAGAATTTACAGTTAGTAAGGTGTGGCTAACTGCTGATTTATCTACAGCAGATTAAATTAATTGAGGAAGCTGTCAACAGAGATTAAAGCAGTTTACACACTTACTAGGTTTGATATCCATATGTACCAGTGACATAGAATGAATGTACTTTAAGCCTCGAGCCACCTGAAGCAGCAGGTCCTTCAGTTCTGGTTCAGTAAAATAACGCATATTCCTGTAATTTTCACTGATGGCATCTGCTAAACTGCCACCTAAAACAACGTTAAAGAAAACAACTATTTTACATCAAACAGTTGACAAAGTAATGACAACTTGCTTACACAAAAGTACAACTGGATTCCAAAATTAACTATGAACATATCACCAAGAGCTTGCTAATGATACATAGGAAGTGTAAAATCTAGTGCTGATCCCCTCTTTATAGCCATGTAATATAATAAATCATATTTCTCCTGTAGTTGCCATGCAAATTAACAGGGAAAAGACCTCTCTACCTCTTCCACAGCTCTGGCAGGGTATTAACCATAGGAAAAATCTTTCGAAACCAGATCCACCTCCCTTTTTAGAAGCAGTCCTCTAGTAATTTTACTTATGCCAACTGCTACCATTGTACAGAAGAAAGAATAGTTTTGCTGCTCCCAAATGCCTCACTGTATTTCCAATATTCAGAGAATCATCATGGTTGGAAAAGATCTCTGAGATCATAGTCCAACCAGGAACAAACCACATCAGACAAACTAGCAGAAACAACAACAAAACAAATGCAAAACAAAAAGGAACCCAAAACCCCCACACACACCATGTGTGTGCCATGTGCCCGCTAGGGCATGTTCTGAAGTGCCACATTTACATGATTTTTTAATACCTTTCCTGGGCAGCCCATTGCAGTGTCTGACTACTCTTCCTAATATCTATCTAGCCTAAGCCTCCCTGACACAACTTGAGGCCATTTCCTCTAGTCTTATTGTTCTCTACTTGGGAGAAGAGGCCAACATCCACCTCACTGCTACCTCCTTTCAGGTAGCTGTAGAGAGCAGTCAGGAGGCTTCTCTTAGCATCCTCTTCTCCAAACTGAACAACCACAGTTCCCTCAGCTTCTCTTCATAAGACCTGCTCCCCAGACTCGTCAGCAGTGTGGCTGCCCTTCTCTAGACACACTTCAGCACCTCCATGCCCTTCTTGTAGTGAGGGGCACAAAACTGAACATAGTTCTCAAGCTGTAGCCTCACCAGTGCCAAGTGCAGAGGGACAATCATTTCCCTTCTCCTGCTGGCCACACTGTATCCACTACGAGCCAGGATGCTGTTGGCCTTCTTGGACACCTGGGCACACAGCTTGCTCATGTTTAGACAGCTGTGAACCAGCATCCCCAAGTCCTTTTCTACTGGGCAGCTTTTCCAGCCACTCTTCCCATAGCATATTGAGTTGCATGGGGTTGTTGTAACCAAAGTGCAGGACCCAGCACTTTGCCTTGTTGAATCTCATACAATTAGCCTCAGCCCATCAACCCAGTCTGTCCAGGTCCCTCTGCAGAGCCTTCCTACCCTCAAGCAGAACAACACTCCTTCCCAACTCGGTGTCATCTGCAAACTTGCTTAGAAAGCACTTAATACTCTCATTTATATTGTCGATATAAGATATTGAACAAGAATGGTCCCAAAACTGAGCCCTGGGCACCACTGGCTGGTCACCAACTGGAATTAAGCATGTTCAGCACAACTCTTCAGGCTTGGCCATCCAGCCAGTTTCTAACCCAGGGAAGATTACACCCATTGATGACAGGATTTGCCAGCTTCTCTAGGAGACTGCTGTGGGAGACAAGTACCAAGTCTAGATAGAAAACACCCACAGCCTTTCCTTCATCCACTAGGCAGGATACCTGGCCATTTTTGAACATGTAAATTTTGACTGCAGTTTTGTATAGCTCTACCAAGAGAAAGGAACATCAGAAATTAATTGAGACAACAATGGTTCAAACTATGTAGGTAATCAATTCCTAACTAGTGCAAGGGATTTTTAGAGATAAACAGGTATTTCAAAACATTTTTTGAAAATAAGTTCAGAACAAGTGATAAATTTTACTTACCATTGCAATATTCATTCTGTATAAGCATGTGATCATCTTCTGCCCATGCAGAGTAGTATCTTACTACATGAGAATGCTGTCCCAGAACTGCATGTGCATAGACCTCCCTTAAAGCATTTTGCCTGATAGTCACGAAAAATAACAGCACACAAGAACAGTATGAGGTGAAGTTACAGCTTAATAGAAACACATTACAATGCCATGCCCCCTGTGCAAGCTCAGGTTTCTAATTAAAATCTTTATATAACTTCTGTGGCATCTTAAGGTGGATTTGTAGTTATATCCAAAAGATAAAATAATTTTCATTGTATTAAAAGGCTGCCTAAATGGAACAGAGAACTTCTTGTGCCTAAGTTTGGGATGCATTTTGAGAAACTCAATGCTTGTGAGGTTTTACATTGTAACTTATACAACAGTGGGGGAAAAAGTCATGAATCACAGGCTTACAGACAAATGTCAAAAAATACCTCAAAACTAACTTAACTAATCAGCATGTCCAAGCTGACAAGGACAAGAACATGGCTGGGAATATTGCCTTCCTTTTTTATTTCCAAGGATCATCACTGCACAGTTTGTTCATACAGTCAGACCCTCCTGCTGTCAATGCAAGCGTTATTTTTACTTTCTAAATGAGAACACTCTGTTTCCAAATAGAATACTGGGACAAACAACTGCTAGAGAAAGGCCAGGTAGCCTTTTCTCACTAGTACTAGACAGTATACAGAAAAAGAAAGAAAAAAGTAAAGGAACTTTGAAATTGTAACTGTTTTACATTTAATTCATGTATAATCTTTTAAATGCCTTCTCTATACACGAATAAAACAAGACATGGGAGGAAGAAGCACTAAGATGACTTTTAAAAGCTGGAAACACTCACTCATCCACTGAGCCAGCTAAAGGTTTCTTGGATCGCTTTATTGCATAAACACAGCCATCAAGCCTCTTCACACATTTAAACACAGAACCAAATTCACCAGATCCAATCTTCTCCAGTTCATGAAATTCGGTCGCATAGCGTGACTTCATATTGCTTTCTGTTATTGTTATCCTCTGAAAAAAAAATAAAATAAAAAAAAAAATAGTTAGATCCCTAAACACACTGATTGACAAACTCAGTACCAAGTTCTGAAGATTAATTACCTTAGCAGGTCTGATAGTTTCATCTTCAGGCTCTCCATCACTTGCTTCCATGTCTTCTCCAAAAGAGCTGAAATTCACACCAGTTACTTTTGTATAAAAGATATGGCTTAACTCAAAACTGAAGTCTAGCAGTTGCTTTTAGCTTAAACAAGCATTAGACATTTTTAAGTGCAAACTCCTAAGACCAGTGAACCATGTTAATATCTTTGTAATTTCTTCTTTCCTTTATGTTTCATACTATTATTTTACATGTTTTTCCCTCCTCAAGAAAAGACTGGGTGCACAGCTCATACAGCCAGGTTACACAGCACAGCACAGTCTACTGTCTATGTATTATAACCAAAAGATCTAGTACTGAGAAGTTATTTCATGTCATGCCATCTCAAAGCAAATACTTTAAGAACTATATTATCAGTCACTAACAGATTTGCAAGGAAAATACTTTCATAGAAGCAATCTGCAACAAAACTTCTGGAGCTGAAAGTAGTTCTAGAGATAAGCCTGACAAAAGAAGTTATGTTACGCACTCGTTCCAGTGTGTTCGCTTCCTCCTCCGACACTTTCCATCAGAGCTGTGAAGGAACATGGAATCGGGAGTGAAAGGATTGATGTTCACGTGAGGTGTTTGTCTTATATCTTCTTCTTGCTTCTCAGACTTCCCAACATTCATAAACAGAGAGCCCCCTCGAAGTTTGACTGAGCTGGAGCCTATTCCTTGAGCTTTAGAAAGCAAGCTCTGTATTTATTCATGTCATAAAATTAAGAAAAAAAAAAAGGACAAAAAAAGAGGACATTTATAGACTTAATATTGCTTTAGACATAAACAGTCAGGTCATGCTTTAAAGCCATCACTACAATATCATCTAATCAAAGTTAGCTAGCATGAGTTGTTCAAATACCTGCATTTCATAAATAAAAATTTCAAAAGTATTAGGCTTTACACACCACACAAGAGGAGTTAAGAGAAGCACTGAATGTTAAAGTAATTTTTAAAAGACGGTAAAGCTTATAAGACCACTGCTCTTCTATCTTTAATCATGTCATCATCTAAGCATCTCAGACAATTTTTGTCCATGAAAAAAACCACCGATCAAACTCATCCCCATCCTGTGTGATACCACAATGATTTTTACATACAAAATATGAAGTTAGATCAGACATAGGAAATTATCTCCAGTGACTACAAATTTAGGTGGCAAGTTAAAAAATAAGCAAATATTAGATTTAAACTGATGCACTGATATAACTCATACGTCTTCATGAGTCGTTAAGGAATTGCTCATAGTTGACAGCACTGATGTGCTATCAGTTCAACATCCAAATTAGATCTTTTCGGGTGAGAATTTGTCAGACTAGGCATTTTCCAGGCACACAATGAAACCTCCCCCAGTTAGAAGCTTGCACCCAGTCCTCCTACATCCTGGTGAGCAACATGTTACAAAATGAAGACCTGGTATAAGTGAAGCCTAAAGCAGCATAGGGAAGGCTCCGACTTGGGAATCTGAACTGCCATCTCCAAATCTGAACTAGATTAATACATTTTAAGTCACTGTACCTCTCAGTACTTCTACTTGATCCTTTCACCAACTAATTCTTCCAGATTCCAAATATAAGCTCCCCAAGATAACTCATGTAGAATTTGAGCACCTAATTTAAGAATCCCACTGAACAGCAATGTCAACACCTTGTTTTCATGTCACAATCCACACGCCTCTTACATTTCTAAAGTGTCTTCTCCTGACTTTGTAAGTGATCATAAACGATCACTGAAACTTAAATTTCAGGTGGAAGCTCTAGAAAATCCATTAACAAGGTTGCCTTTCTCACTCCTTAAATAACTTGTTTTTAATCTACAAAAGACTCCTGGGAGATTATCCCTGCGATTCCTTTTAAAGGGTTATGTGACAACTAATGCAGGAAACAAGCCTATCTGTTATGATTAGATTTAAATACGGTGTTTTACAGCTCAAAAATTTAAATGCCTTCCAAAGGTCTGACACACTCAAGGCTACCTATCCCTTAAAGCTTTCTAATCCACCAGTTTAACAGCATCGGCTGCTCAGCCAGCCTCTTCCATTAGATGCAGGAGTGCAGACAATGAACTTGCACTCACATACAGTGCAGCCGCAGTACTCGAACAAGACGTAATCCAATTACTGACGGACACGCAGGAGCAAATGCCAATTCGAGCTTCTGCTGTTCAGTTATAAAGGCACAAATTCCCATACCAAAAAGCTATTATAACTTTAATATTCTACTTTCACCTCTGTAAAAATCTTTTCCAGAAACTACAGCAAAAGCAGGGAACTTATTTTTGTCTACAAATAAAAGAAAATATGTAAAATGTAGCTATATATTTTACATAATGGGGGATTGTTCCACGCCCGTTACCGCACGGGACAAAACTTGCGGCCGGGACTGCGCGGCACCGTTCTCGCCTCCTCGCTCGCCCGGGGGCAGCGGGTGGGCAGAACGCGGCAGCCCGTGCTGCGGAGCGAACCGCGGTCCCGGGCCGGGCTGAGGGAGCCACGCGGGGAGGCGGCGCCCGCTGCCGCCCGCCCCTTCCCCCCCCCCCCCCCCCCCCTCCCCGCCGGGCCCACCGGCGCGCGGAGCCCGAGCGGCCGTAGCGTCTCCCCCCGCGGGTTACATAACCGTAACGGCTGTGGGCAGTCCCGGGCAGACCCAAGCGGCCGCTGCGGGCGGGCGCGATGGTGCAAGCGGCTCGCGGGGCGGGCGGTGACCTCACCGGCACCGCCCGGGCCCCCGCTGCCCCCTTAACCCCCGCATTTCAACCGCCGGGCGCGGCGCCTCCCGGAGGGCCACTGCCCCGGCCCAGCACCCCTGCCCGCCGCCCTTCACCCCGGGGACGCCGGTCATGGGGCGCAGCGGAACGCTCCGGCGCCGAGGGGGATGCCTCACCTTGGGGGTGTGTGGCGTGTCGAAGAGGCGCAGCTTGCGGAAGGTCTTGTGAGGCGGTGTGCCGGGGCAGTCTGGCAGCGGCGAGCTGGGCTCCTCGCTCTGCACCCGGTAACCGCCAGCCGCCGGGTGCAGTGGGGAGCGCCCGCAGTGGCGGCGACCCTTGTGGGGAGGCGGCGATGATGGCGAGCCGGCCATAAAATAGGCTCCAGGAGATTTTACCGGAGAAGAGCCGAACCCCTCCTCCTCCCATGAGTCGCCTTCGTCCGGCAGTGGCGCCGCCGCTGGCTCCATCTCCTCTTCCTCCTCCATCAGGGGCGGGCCGCCCCGCGCCGGGGTGCGGGCCGCCGAAAGCGGCGAGTCTGCCTCCTGGAAGGCCGAGTCCTCGCCAGTGCTGTTGCCGCTGCTGCCGCCCTCCTCCTCCTCGTCTTCTTCCTCCTCCTCGCAGTCGCTGTGGGCGCTCAGAAACAGCAGCTTCTGCCGGATAGGGGCGGCCGCCCGACGAGCCGAGACCCGCCGCGGCGGCGCCGCCTGCTGCACGTTGAGGAAGCTCATGGCGGCTCTCTGGGAGCCCCGCTCTCGGCTGAACACAGCCGCTCCGCGTCCGCTGTCGCTGCGCTGCTCCGCGTCCCTTCGGTGCGCTGCGCCACTGAGTGCGGCGGCTCCGCACGGCGCTGCCACCGGGCACGGTTCACCTCGCGCTGTTCGGACTCCGCGGCTTTCCCGCGACCGTTAGTCATGTGGTGCGCACGCTAGCCAATCACACCCGCCCACTCAGTTTGAAAACACAGGGGGCGGGGGCGGAGCTACGCACGGTCGCGTCACGGGGCGCTTTGGCGCGAACGCCGCGAGCGGGGCGGGGCAAGGTTCGCCCCCCGAATCCAGCCCTGAGGCGGCAAGACGTTACGTGTCTGCCCGGTGAGGCGCCATCTTAGTGGGAGGGTTTGGCCCGTCCAGCGGCAGAGCTCCGAGTACGGCTGGGCCGGGTCGGGTCAGAACCGGCCGGCGAGTGGGTGTTAAACGGAAGGGTACTCAGCCGAGCCCTGGGTGAGGCTGCTTGCGCGCTGCCCTGATGTAAATGCAGGTCCCTACGTCGCAGCAAGGTTGTTTTGCTCCCTTTTGGTTGCTAAAAGTGTATGAAAAAAACTCCATTCATGCGCCTGAAAACAATAGCTCCTTTTAGGCCAGTTAAAGACGGCCTTCTTTAGCTAAACTAAAAAGTTAATACATTCCAAATAACTGAATTCACATGACTCGAATGCAAACACAGGAGTCTGAAATACAGCACCCCCGCACTGGTCGGGGTAACTCCTGCAAGACACATTAAGACAAACCAAAAGCCTTGGCAGGCAACTGTGATTTTCTGTAGATGCCACTTATCAGATAGGCTGTCACAGATGCCACAGCTTTGCCTCTCGGCTCTATTTTCCATCTTGTACCACGGTGCTGAAATGAAACCCAATGTCCTGCAGCCAGGGCACAAGGCTCGGCTGTGGTCAACAGCAGGGCTCAGAGGCCCCGGTACCGCTGCCTGTTGAAACACCACACCTGTATCTCCAACAGGTAATTATTTTTAGAGAGATTTTCTACTAAGGTCCAAACCCAAATACCAGGATCCTTTTTTTTTCCCCTTCCACACAATGCTGCTCACACACCAGGTACATTTGGGACACAGGAAACACCATGGGGATGTGTTTCCATACTCCCAGTTCTGGCCATGCCTCCTTTTTCAACCTCCTTGGCCTGCAAATACCCCTTTGTTTGCAGAGCTGTCACAAAGGGTGACCCAGCTGTTCCCAGTGGCTCTCCCTGGAACTCTGCAGGGACTGAACCAGCAACATGTGCTGGGGGAATTGCCAGTGCCACCAGCACTGCATGAACACAGCAGGATTCTTAATTAACTTGACATAACTCTGTACTCACACACTGCCCATGCCTGCACAGTGAAATGGTATTTGCTCAGAGCTCCGTTGCCTCAAGACGCATGGGTCACAACCCTTTTCTTTTGTGAGGCCTAAACAGAAACATTTTTAAAATATCACATCCCTATGTATTTCTCATGCTCTCAATGCCCTGAAAGCCTAGGACAGTTTTTGTTCTCAGGACAAACAGCAGCAGATCACAGGAACAAAATTTTTGATATTATGGAAATGTTCTGAAAACTAGTTTCAGAAACCAAAAGTCACCAACATAACCTATGAAAATGGGACTGGGCAGCATTTAATGAGGTATGGCTACATCACCAAGTGCTGTAAGCACACTTGTGCAATAATTTAGAATCGCAATAACAGACTAATAAAAATATTCATTTATAAAATGAAAATGCACTGTATAGCAAGCACTAACAGAGGCATTTGACTTTTAGAGCAGATACCTGATGTAAGAGAAGGCTATTAAAAAAATAGAGCCTCCATTTCTTGCTCAATTGATAGCCTACAGGAAGAGATGCAAAGCAATTCCTAGCATCTCAAAACAACCTTGTCATTGGCTGTGGCTTGCTTCAGTCATATATGAAATTTCCTTTTATATAAAAAAGATTAAAGAACTTAAGCTCTCAAAAAGTCCACCTTCTTGAAACGCCAAAACTGCAGTTTCTTTCCCAAACTCAACCTAAGTATAACTGGTGCTGCATCCCTTTCTGAGTCTACAGATACAGGTATTTAGTGAGAGTAAGAGGCAAATAAATTCAGAAGCCTTATTGTATATAGCCAGTTGTATTTAATGAATTGCTAACTACTAGAGCAGGAGAAAATCATATGGAGCAATTCAGAGTTTGTATAGAGAAGGAAGTATTTCTGTAGAAAAAGATAAAAGAGGAGAGGAGAAAAGGAATAAAGAAAGAAAACAGCAGTAACATAATTGCTTTAAGAGAGAGTTTATTTCCAAACTGAGAGCAAATAAGAAAGGGAAGTAATGAATAATATGTTACTGTAACAAAACCCATAGTTGCTATATATAGAGGACTGCATGCATAGTCTCTACATACGTGCTGTTCTGAATTTGCATCAGATGAGTGTGGCAACTCTGCTATCCTGCCCACCATGACAACCACTGGAACTAGCATTGGGAGGCCTCTGAACAACCTAACTAAAAAGCACCCCCAGAAAAGCCAATTTCCATAGTCAGAGAACACATTAGTAATGGATATTATTACAGGAGGAAGGGAGATGAGTGGGGAAGAGCTCTGCAGGCTTCCACTGTGACATTCTCTTTTCAAGCCAAAGTAATCCCAAAATCTCTGAAGGTGATTAAAATGCACTTTTAAGCCTCTGTAGGTCTTGAAAACTAAAGCCCTGATGCTCCACATGCTCATAACCTTATGTCCAAGAAATACCTGACAAATACTCCTATAAATATAAGTGGTTTAAGGATTTTCAAAATATATTTGCAGAATTTGCCTCTGGTTTCCTTCAATACTTGCTTTAAAAATAACAGTCTGGTACACCAAAGGTTTTGTTACCAGAAATACTTATCTAGGGCAGCACACAGTCACTGACAAACAGTTGTGTTTAACTAGGAATTTTCAAGCTCAAGGAAAACCATTTTTCCCTCTTCTATGAGTAGCAGGGAAACTCCCAATAATGAATGGTAAAGAAATGGAACAAGGGCCAATTTGTGTACCTGTAAGAGGAAAACTGCCTCAGAAGTGGTACACTGTCATCTTCTCAAGATTGCAAGTTACAAGTTCATTTGCAGTCCCCCAAAACCACTTAGACCAAATTGGAAAAGTTCTGCCAGGAATTAGATGAAACCCATTCTGCATCAGCCAGCATAGTCATGAAACTATGATGAGGTGTTTTTTTAATTAAGAGAAGGGTAAATGAAGTGAAAAAAATAAGAAAAATTAAAGAGGAGGAAGGTCAAGTTGCTTGTATGAAAAAAAAAAAAGAAACAGTATAGCCACCTATGGCAAGGCTGTTTCTGGAGAGGTGAGAGCAGGCACAGAGCTGTGCTATCCACAGCTCTTCTCTGGGGTTCCAGCAGGTACCCAGGAGCACCATGCTTGTCACCAGTGCTAGTGATGCCATTCCAATGCCCTCACAAAACTTGGCATACACAGGACTAACAGGTCTCAGTGGTAGCATGCCATCTGAGAGATGCTGTCTCTGGGCCACTAAGAGCTTAAAGATGGACAGGTAAAAGATTATTTTATTTAGGGTTGTACCGCTAACAGCCACTGTAAGCTGACAGCCTCTTTTTCTTCACTGTATGGTCCAGAGTTGAATGGGTTATCCATCTGGGAAAGTAATGGAAGATCTGAAGATACTCAGAAAAAAGTTGCAATGTACAAGGTGCATTAAAAAAAAACCAAACCCAAACAGGTTTTGCCAAGAAGTCACATACAATTCTGATACAATTCTGTATTTCTCTGACTATAAGAGCACACACAGTTTTAATTGACAGAACTGTTTTTAATGACTCCTTTTTTGCCCTGTATGCCCAGATCTTAACCCTTGAGAACTCTTACAAAAAAAAAAAAAAAAAAAAAAGGCAAAAGAATCTGTTCCCAAGAACTGTATTCATATCAGAAATTCCTCCAAAATATCCTAGAAGCTGAAAGACAGAATGATTGCCATGACTGAAAACAGGTACAATTAGAATGTCCCATTCCTCTGAAGTGAAAATTATCAGAATACAAGTCAAGATTTTCTATTTGCAATTAAAAACCTCACAATGTCTGATGCAAAGACACTAAATAGTCTCTACTAATTTATCAGTATCACTAACCTTCCCTTTCCTCCTTCAGGGAACACGGAAAACCATAAAAGAGGTATTCAGCCTTTTTTCAAATTTACTACCATTAATTGTAATAATCTCTCATGCATATAATTTTAGGTAAGTCACTTTGCAAACATTTTTTAGAGATGCAGAAAAAAGACAAAAGCCCACTAGGAGTTTCAAGAAGCTCAGTCATCTTCTTCCCACTACCATCCTTGGAAACCTGCATACATAAAAAAATCTCTCACAGTCTTTAATATATCTGTTTAAAAACAAAGACCAGGTGTTCAAAACCAAAAAGCTGTCCACCCCACAAACCATTCTTGCACTTCATGATTTTTCAGTCATTACAGCCCATATTCAAATCTGTAGCTTTGGAACATGGTAATTTCTCCAGGAACTTCCTCCAGCCACGGGGTAGTTTCTGCTATGCCAGCAGACTTGCCAGATACTGGTAAGTCAGCCTCTTTGCCTTGTCCTGCCTCACTAAGATACCTGCTCAGAGACCTCTCAGCCAAATACTGTAGAATCAAGCAGTAACATGATGTGGCCCATGAGGTCTAAACTCCCCAGAAAAAAAAGGAAAATCTAGCAGCCAGTCAACCTAAAGGCTGGCGAGTGATTTTAAAAAGGAAAGGGTAAGATGCTGGGGTTTGACAGTAATGTTAAGAAACTTTTGTTATAGAGAGAATTCCACATAATTGCTTATGCCCTGGAAGAGTAAATATGTTGCCATTCCTTTGAATAAAATGCTTCAAATATTCTAAACAGACCAAAAATAATCCAAATAAAATCTCTTACTGCTTCAGAGTCTGAGATGGATGGGTTTTAAGAGGGTCACAATCCCATAAGAGAGAAATACACATATTGTGTAGGACAAAGTACTTGCTTGTTGATACAAACTTGTATGTTTATTGGGATAATTGAAGTCTGCTCTGAATATAACCCTCAGTTGAAAAGTCTGGTATCACATGCCTAATAGCCCATTAGGTGTCAACCACATACTGCTAATAGTGATGGTCTAATTAGATTGTTAGATTTTCCTTTGACCAAGTGAACTTCACCAACAGAATGAATTACAGCATCAAAGGATTGTCAAACCGCTGGCAACACCTAAGCTACATTTTAACATAGACGTAACAGGGGGAAAAGTTTTGCTTTTATGCCTTATTTGGAGTGTAATTTACTATTTATGACACGAGAACTCAAAGCGGCTCTTGAATTTTTGGTCTCTTGTCACAACGGTCCAAGCTTTGGAAGATTTTTATCAATGGAGCAAAACTTGCATTTGGGGGATCTGGTTTTCAAATATATACTGCTTTGCAAGAAAATAAAACAAAACAGAAGTACTTAACTATCAACAACCATCTGGAGTTTGAATTTATGCATCTGCAAAGGCAAGGCATGTGTTAATTTATCTTTTTAAACATAAAAATGATGCAGACTGAATAAATATATTTTTAAAGTTCTAAACAACCGTAAGTAATAGCTGAACAGGACACAAGAGCTATCCTTCACTTTCAGTCTCTTACTGCCTTATTACTGAAGAAAATCAGTTTGCTTCTATCCCAACTACTAGTGAAATTTCATCCACATGTTAGCTGAGAATTACACAGAAAATTTGACAGAACATGTAATTGTTTTAATTCAGTGACAAACTAAGAGTGACTGGAACAGCTCTGTTACAGGGCATTTATGCATCTTGGTAAGCAGAAGCTGTGGTCACCCTAAGGCGTGCAATCTGACTAACCTTAACAGTGCTGAAGTTGCCAGATGCAGAAACACTCTTGGATCACATCCTTACTCCATACCTTCTTTTCCTGGTGGCTAAACACGGATTAAATATCTTCTGTCCCTGGGGAAGGCTCCCTGACTGCACTCTGAAAAGTACACAGCATGCAGGGTGATTTTTCTGTATTCTTGTACAGCATTATCATCACAGAAACCAGAGAATCCAGACAAAACAAAGTACTCCCGGCAATATTTGAGGAGTTACAAGGGTTAGGAACTAGGCTAAAGTTTAGGAAGAACTGCCTTGCAAGCTCAGACACTCTGTTTATCTGCACTATCAGCTCTGTCCTCCTGTGTGCACAGCAGACACAGATGCCTTTTCTCCCACACTGTGCCCCGGTATCTCTGGTATCGGTCAGCTGATCAGCTGCTGAGATTAATTATACCAGCAGAGACTGTGGCTATTTGCAACTTTGTTGTCAGGATTTAGGATTTACTCTTATAAAAACACAATCTTCCAGCATCACCTATTCATGTGTGCTTTGGCATTAGCTCCTAAAGGTAAAAACTGTCCTATTGTTATGTGTATTGTGTCTGGCACTGCAGGTCATCAGCCTGGAGCATCAAAAGTAATTGCCTCTTCTTACTAATCAGGAGAGGCACTGAGCAACAGGGAAGTAAAGCAAAGCCCACAGCGGTAAGAAACCGCAGAAACTTTTAGAAGAGAAAAGTTGACTGCATAGTCTAGAATGGTTTTGGTTTTGCTCCTTTAAGGCAGAATTGGGCATAGGCCTGAATTAAATTCTGAAAGAAAAATTGTGAGCTGGAAATGTGGGAGCCATTTTGTAAGAAGTTATATACTGACTTGACTTCTTTCCTCTTATACAAATTATTTCATGCTAGTTTGCCAGTAAGATCTAAAAAAAAAAAAAAAAAAAAAAAAAAAAAAAAAAAAAGCAGTAAAATCTATGGGTAAATTATAAGAAATTTCTACTGCCAAATGCCAATGCCAAAGGACTGCCTGGTCCTTTTTGTCTTAACTCTTAGTTTCCTCCTCCTGAAATCCTTTTCACCAATATTCCTATCTCATCCTGTTTCATCCTGTCTAATCTGCACTACAGGTCCACCCCACACCAATACACAGCACCAGTGCACAAAACCAGCTCTTTCTACTCTGAGTGTAAGCAGGGCAGAAAATCACACAGCTCTCACTCTGCAAACAAGCCTGTTAAGAACACAGGCCTCACAGATAAGAGGCAATAATCACCTCAGCTTCTCTTTAAACACTAAACAATCTAAGTCAGTCTGGTTTATTTAGTCTGTAAGTATGTTTTCCTTTATAAGGGTAGCCAGCACAACATGGAACCACAACCTTTGACCTCATATTTTTGCAAGAATAACTGGTAAAATACCAGTAAGATAAATAATTTTAAAAATATGGTGGCTTTCCTGAAAAGCTCGTTCTGAATGCCTTGCAGCAAACAACTTAATATAAAAACAGGGAAGAAGAGCCACATTTGTACAGTGGTCAAAAAATGTCCCAGAAAACAAGCACTGAAGTTATATCTTTGCTAGGTCAAAGCCACCTTTCCAGCCACTATTTCCAGAAACTATTAGCAATGAAATTTAAGAAAACAAAAAGCCTTGAACGTTCATGTCAAATGATACATCTTGAATTTCTAAAAGGTGGTAAGTAACCTGAAACTGATCTAATTGTCAGGCAATTAATCCTCCTTGCATAGTACATTTATCTCCATGAAATATCAAGAATTACTACACTTCAGGAAAACTGGCACCTAAGTGAGCAAGCAGCTTCAGTCCTACACAAAAGTTACAGACAACCTCAGTGTTCCTAAGTTTTACTTTGTAGTGGGTCCAGAGAATAGTTTTAGCTTCACCCATATCTATCCCACACCACTGTATTCTTTCACTGCACTTTTCAGGTGGCCACCTGAATGAAAAACTGAAAAGGCTGCAGCCCACACTGACACAGTAATTCACAATAAATTTCCTTAATTCTATCCAAACATAGCCTGAGGCCAAATACCTCAAGGTATGTAGTTATGGACTTACTTTTTCTGTAAAATGTGTACCTCATAATAATTATAAAATTATTACTTGCTTAACACTTCATCCAGAAGATATTTAATCCTTCCCTTGAGAAGCTTAAAAAGTGAGGCTTCAATTTCAGAAGTGCTCTAGACACTCATCTAAAAAAAGCACTGAATCTTACATGAAACCAAAACACAAATCTTTAAATTGCTTAACAAACTTACTAAGATGACATGAGTAAAGACACTTTTTCTTATAAAAAAAATAAAGTTACATTTTACTTCACGTGTTAGAAATACCTACAACAGATTTTTTTCCTTTACAGAAGGACAGGTGAAGAGGAGCGTTTCACTTACATCATCATTACTTAATCCCTTTTTTCTAGCAACTTGTGTCCTGATTTTCAAAAGCACTGATTATCAGCATTTCCTATGCACTGAATGGCAGCAGCAGGCACTCAAGACTGTTGAAAAAAGACTACTTGTACTTACGCTGCAAATGCACCATTTGAAAATATCCCTCTTGAAAACAGGTAGTTTACTTCTTAGTCAAATTCAGTTGACTATTATAATAATTCTTTAGTGTTTTAGAATATTTAAAATAACTAGTAACACAGATTACTTAATACACTATAGTGGACTATGATAAAATTAATATGTCAAAAATTTAAGTTTATGATAAATAAACTTTGGAAAAATTTATACAAGGCCGTAAATAAATAATTTGAACTTCAGTCTCATTAAAAAGTAAACCAGCATGTAACATGACAATATCATCCTATCTAGACAATACAATCTTGCTATATTTTATTGCATAATAATTTGAGAGTAACATCTTAAGTAAAACATGTAAAGAAACAAATTCATTAGATTTACTTCCTTTAATATTGAACAACCAAAGTTTCTCCTTTGTACATAATCCAATTTAAAGATAATATAATTAGCACTTCCTGCATTAAGTGTCTGTATTTACAATGAATGAGATGGGGTGGAAAATCTAAGGAGTATTCCAATATGTATGAAACAAATCAAAGTACGAAAATTTACAGTAGGCTCAAAATCCAAGACTTTTCCATTTATGGAATGCAATTTAAACGGCTTTGTCATCTTCATTACTTGTGGTTCCTGAAATTATGATTTTAGTAGTATTTTAAGCATCTGAACTCTTCAGTAATGCCTTCATTATTTGTACATGACATTAAAAATTAATTCCAATGCTTCTATTTAATTTTTCACTTGCTTGTAGACCAGTCTGAAATCTGATAAAAGGATAACAAGGACATGTACTATATAATCCTAATTCCATATTCCTGAATATGCAACAGTTGGAAGTAGATGATGTCAGTCCATTCCAAGGGTTATGTACACAAAACTTACAAAGTGTTCTTCGCTCTTGCATAAAACGTGTACACAGGGTCTGTGAGTGGGGAACTTCAAAGTTTTTAAGGATTGCTGCTGGCATGGACCTTTGTTGATTGAAAATAAAATACCTTTAACTCTATTGTTCTGGTAGCAGTTTCAGAAGTTAATCATCAATCCCTGGTGTTTCACCCTGTTGTATTCTGGAGGCTATTCTGATGGCTTCTTCCAGAGACTGTTGTTCTCCAAGCTGAAACAAATGTATTTAAACATAAATACATAAAAAATGTTACATATTGATATTAAAGTATATTAAAATTAATAATTAAAGATTAAACCAAATATCTAGATATGGATCAATATTTTAACACAAGTGTGATCAGTATTGTCACACCTTGGTAATATATATATTTATATATACACACACACACACTAGCAGCTATCTAATCAACATGATAATTAAGATAGCTTCTGACAGCAGATTAAACTCAGTGTCTATATATCTACCAAATAAATTTTCTTCAAAGAACTGCCACATGGTAAACATATTTCATGACACACAAAGTAGATGAGAGTCTAACTCAGCAGATATAATAAAGCTAAGATAAGGCTTTCAAAAGTCATAGTGGCTGCTCAGTTATGTTTTAACACTGGCAAAGCCAACATTTTAATTTTTAATTTGGAACATCACAATACATTAATAGATATACATAATACATTAATATATATACATTAAAAATGTGTACTTATTGCAGAATCCTGAAGCAGTCAGGATTACACTGTTCAATTCTACAGTGGTTTAGACAGTAAACTATCTTGTAGTTCTAACTAGAAAGCCATCGAAGTAGCAGTGTCAGAAGCAACATCAACCAAACCTAAATAAGGCAACTGGACACAATTTTGGAAAAAAATCCAGAGAGTTTTAGAATATGCACACTATGCACAAACATGGGGCTTATTTTTGAAAGTTCAAATAACATAAATTCAGTAATTTTATCTATATAAGCTCATAGCAATTTATCCTTGAGTGTTTGGCTTTATATATATCATCAGGTTTATATGTAATGCTAAAGAATGAATGCAATTGCTTTTCCATTGAACACCTGTGACTCCATAAACAATTCAGGTGAGCTGAAGTTTGGCTCTAAAACCCCCTTTTTTTAGAAGTTCTACAGGTAGATTTGGTAAATGAAATGCTTATTATTCCTCTTCCTAACCCTATATATTATTTAAAATACAAGATCATATGGTTATAGACTACATTTTTTTTCAGAACCAAGCTTATTCAAATCATTTTGTTACAAGACAAGGAGCTTCCAGCTCTAGAAGTAAGAAACGCTCCAAAAAACATTTATCACTGTCTTACCTGTACTGCAATTTGTGTTCCATTGGATGTAGCCAACAATGTAACAGGTCTAGTTTCTGTAGTCACTAAATGGTGCCCATGTTGCTGATGTCCCATTTCTGATGAGGCACTGTGAAATGCTGCTAAGTCTTGAGCCACAATAGCAACCTTGAAGACCAAAGGCAGGGAATCAGTTGGATGACAGATGTGTTACCATTACAGTCCTCATAAAACAATTATCTTCAAAGTTAAATTCAATGCTCTGATTATTCATGAGAATAATTTTCTTGTGCAAAAGAGACATTTTTAAAGAAACGTTCCCATCACTGTGCTTTCAAAGTTAACTATTGGCTCTCAAAATATAAATAGCCTCAGAACAGCACAGTTCACAGAACAAGTTCAACAACTGTGCCTATGAGGCTGTGATTATTTATACATGCATAGCATGGTGATTAACAAGCATCTTCATTTTCCTGTGATGCACTTTTAAAACACTGGGATGCATTTTAATTTATAAATTAAAAATTGTATCACAATATTTCTACTGGAAAAAGTTAGCAAGTATATACTTAGAGAAACATTTCCTATGCATCAAGTAAATTATAGTACCATAATATTAAGTGATAAAGTTTCACTTCATACTAAACTCTCTTCTTAGATCTGCCACTCATTATGGGACTGTGGGGAAACACTTAGCATTTTTCTAGGTCTTATTTTACATACACCTAAATGGATGACCAGACTGCTACCTCAGAATTTTTTCTGATGCCCCATTATTGCTTACAAAACGTTCTGCCATATGTCCATGTACAGCACTGGAGTAGAACACATCATACTCTTATGAGGGGAGTGTTATGGCCAGGTGTTTAAAGCCTCTTTGCTAAGACAAATCTACCTGAGTGACAGAAGTCTGATGGCTAAGGTCTTTATTTTATATCATCTTATACAGGAACATCACACATGTATTCAGGGTAGTATTTTACCTGCTGTCCTTCAGTGCCTTCTGCAGTAACCATTGCTACAGAATGTGTTCCTGCAGAGGAAATGACAGCATCGTGGGCAGGGACCGTGATGGTGGTGCCATCTTGTGTTACCATAGTGATAGTATTGCCAATGGCCTGCATATCTGCCTGGGATATGTTGACCTGAAACAGAAAGTAACTCCAGAAGTTAAAAAAAAAAAAATTTGATTGCTGTTCAAGTCACACCTGGGTCTTAGCTTCCGGACACGTTATTTAAAAAAAAAAAAATCTTGACAAAACAAAATCCAAACACAAAACAAACAAACAAACAAAACCCCCACAAAACCCACCCACCTAACCTCCTGATTAGTATTTGAAGTGTAACAGCATTCAGTTTGAAACAAAATGTGTAGCATTCCAGAACAAAAAGGAAAATGTTTGTAACAGCAGGAAAAATTGGAAACATAGTGGCAAAAATATCTTCCTGACCAGCATGCTCATTCATTCCTTGAGAATCTCCATCACTCTCTGTCCAAGACTCCTTTTGGACAAAGAGCACTTATCACTTTAATCTTACTGATAGGAATGTAACATTCCATGACCTTTCAGAAACTCTTGTTTGTTTACAAAAATAAAATGATGGCTCTCAGAAATAAGAAAAAGGATGCATACTTGCCCCCAGAGTCTACAGCTCCATGTGAATAGAATCATATCCCAAATGACTGCATGATAGATTATCTATGCATGTGCCTTACACAATGGACAATGTGACTCAAGGCAGTACCACCTGACATACCTTTATCTTAATGGAAATAGCAAGGAGGACTATGATGGCTTAGAATTTAAACCACAAATAAACAGTTAATAAAAATTTAATGATACAAATTACTGATGTCTCCAGTATAAATGCATTAGGGCATCAGATATGTTTTAATGTCTGATTTACAAGGTAATAAAACATCCCAGAACTAAAGTCAAGCTGAAGGGTAATTTAAATAAATACAAAATCCCCATGGCAAGGCTTCTGCAGGCCTTCATTTTATTGGGTAAAAATGTTACTTAGTATTGCTGCAATGTTCAGTCCTCTTTTGATATGTAACATCCAATTTGGATTTAGAAGCTACTTTTCATATGCTACTGGCTACATTTCTTATGAATTCCTTAAAAAATATATGCCTGGGAATCCTTAAAAAACTATATCCATAGGAATTTTCAAGTAGAGGTAGTATCAAAGCATTCCTTATGTTTTTGTTTTTTTAATTTTAGAACTGCATACTACTAAACAGCTGGACTGGAAAGATTGGGCTACCCTCCCACTCCCTTAACAATGTGTGCAGGCAAGACAACAGTGAAGCTGATCATCAGATGTTAATAGAATAATCAGGGAATTCTGAGGAAACTAGGTTATATATGTAACTACTATTAGAATAGTCCATGCCTACTTTGAGTGACAAAGGTAAAAAGGATAGCAAAAAAAACTAGTTTTATATTAATACATTTTAAGATCTCAGAATATGCTGTTTACTTTAGGAGCCTTCCAAGCCCTCAACAAATCTTGACCCAGCTCCAAAGAAGCTTCTTTCCTTAAGAAACTCATGTATGTATTTATCAAGAATCCTAACAGATTTTAGAAAGCACATATATGGACTATCTGCTAGTTCTCAACATATTTTTGTCAGCTAACACCGTAGTTACTTACATGTTGGGTTCCATCCTGGGATATTAGTGCTACTTGTTGACCTAATCCTGACTGAGTCACTGTAGCAACCTGTGCAGCAATTACATCTTCTCCCTCTACTCCTGTGACATAGGTTATCTGGGAGCCTTTGAGAACATCTTCACCTTGACCTATTTGATATAAAGAAGGCAAGAGGATAGTTTACATACTCTTAAATGCTGCCCAGAGTGCAAATAAGAAGAATGAAGTGCCAGCCTGGTTTGAAGATTTTAAACACTCCCGTGGAAAAACTTTAGTGGAAAGACCAGAAAAATAAACGAGGGAAGATGCTAAAAGGAAGTCAGAAAGTCTGTTGTTTTGAGAACTTAGGGTATAATCTTTTAGCAATAAGTTTTAGCACGTACAAATGCTACACATAAAAAATACATGCACATTGTTTATAAGAGAGTATTGAAATGGTGACAAATATTTCTAATTTATTCATTAAATGTTAACCTCTCCATACAGAAGGCTCCATGCAAACACAGCTGGATGCCCTTTAGGAATTATTAACAAATATATAAAAGAACACAATGATGCCTTTGTGTGAAGAGTTAAGTACGTTCATTATCTTAATAAATGGTTAACTTCAGCAAACGAATCTTATCATTCTCTTAAAAGAAGGAATTAGACTATAGCAAATTTGCTTGAGGCACTCAGTGCAGTTTCTCACACACATGAAGAAAATCAACTTTTCTGACCAGAACAGTTTGCACGTGTGTGTCCTATCTTCAGTCACATCTGAAAAATCACAGCCTGACAAGTGGTATTTTTCCTGTCACAGTACTTCCTTCAGTCTGATCTTTTATAGTCATAGGATTCCATACTCATGATGCTATGAAAAACATATTATATGGAATACTGCAGCACATGAGCCTATTTTGATCTGTGCCTCTGAGACAGTTTACAGAAAATGCTATTAACCACAGCAAACCCAGCACAGTATTAGTGCAGGCAGTGCTGTTGCTCCTGCACAGAAGACTGTTACCAACCATGGTGTACACATATTCTTTGAAACATCCCTAAGAAAAATCAAGTAGGTTGCAAACGAACACTTTAGATTCTCTAAAGTCCCTTCCCACACTCATGTTTATAGCAGGGACTATGTTTATTTGCTGAGACTGCAACTCAAATATCTCTCTTATCCTCAGGACTGCTATACATGAGTTTATAATATGGTCAATCACTCTCCAGTTTCTGTTTATATTAAGACATCTAACAAAGAAGTTAAATAATTTTATTAAGTAATTCAGATTTTTATCTATGCTTTAATTTCCTTGGTTAAAATAAGACCCAGCAAAATATTACCTAACCCCTCTTTTTTTTCTTTTTTACAAGAGATCCAAAGACTGAAACTCTAACCTGGAGGTGGCTCAAAAAATGCCTCTTGTTCTTCTTCAATGGGCTCTGTATCATTGTGTGCTGTCCTCTTGTGCATAGCAAGTGTAGAAATCTGCTTGTAGGTTTTCCCACAGTGATTACAGTTATATGGTTTGGAATGACTATGTACAACATGATGTTTGTATAAACTGGAATACTCTGTAAAACGTTTATCACAACCAGGAACTGTGCAGACATAGGGCTTCTCTCCTATATGGAAAAACAAAAGGGATGAAGAGAACTTTATCCAGAATACCAAAAAAACCCCAAACCAAAACAAAACCAAAAACAATATCTAGTGATACACTTTCACTACCAGCCATACTTCAGTTTCAAAGGCCACAATGAAGCTCAGGATCACAAAGCTTATCAGTGTATCCTCTCACTGTCCTTCTGTAAAAACTACTGTCTGGAAAAGTTGGGTCCTTTTTATCTCTATCATTCTATGTAAAACATCCTTAAAACATAAACCAGACTGACACAAGATGAAAGCTGCGGTGTTATTTTGGCCTGGTATTGAGGATTTTGTTATTACTGGAAGCCCCATATTTTCCCCAATGATCAGGTATGTTCACACACAATTTCATTTACTTTTGAGTCTTTAAGACTTAAAGAAATCTATAGGAAATGTGTTTAAATAATTATGTTCTTACATGAAAGCGTGTTTCATTTAAAAAAATCAATGAAACAGATGTATAAATTACATTATAAACTTAAAATAATATCTGGGATATCTGTGAAACTTGTTAGAACCTTTGAATTTCTGATGATTATTTTCTGCTAACTAACCCTGACAGTAAAGTTGGGTAAGCATTTTCACCTCCAGTCTACAAAAAGGAGGTTTTGACCACTACCCTACCAGCAAGGAAAATACAGCTGGGATGAAAGGGGGACTCATGATGGTGAGGAAAAGTCAAGCTCAGGCCTGTGTTATACTGTTACTAATTTAAGAAACAGCTCTCTCTCTCATACTCAATAATTTTTTGCCTCAGTCTTCACTGACAACCTCTCTTCCCACACCTCTTGAGCAGATGGGCTACAGGCAGGGACTGGGGGAGCAAAGTCCCTCCCACTGTAAGAGAAGATGAGGCTCATGACCACCTGAGGAACCTGCACATTTGTAAATTTATGGGGTGTGGTGAGATGCATCAGAGTACCGAGGGAATTGGCTGAAGTAACTGCCAAGCCATTCTCCATGCCAGCTGAAAAGTCTTGGCAATCTGGTGAAGTTCCTGATGACTAGAAAAAGGCAAACATTTCAGCCATTTTAAAATAAAGGGATAAAAGGAGGACCCTGGGAACTACCAGCTTGTCAGACTCACCTCTCTGACTGGGAAAATCATGGAAAAGAAGCTATGCGAAGGCACACTGAGGACAGAGATGTGATTCAAGACAGCCAGAAAGGCTTCACCAAGAGCAAGTCCTGCCTGACAAATCTGGTGGCCTTCTGTGATGGAGTGCCTACAACAGTGGACAAGTGAAGATCTGCAAATGTCTTCTATCCAGACTTCTGTAATGCCTTTGACATGGTCTCCCACAACACCCTTCTCTCTAAATTGGAGAGATATGGAATTGATGGATAAACTGATCAGTGGGTAAAGAATTAGAAACACAGAATCCTTTAGGTTAGAACAGATCTTTAAGATCATTAAGTTCAACCATAAACCTAACACTGACAAGTCCCATTGAACAACATCCCTAGGCATTATATCTACATGTCTTTTAAATACTTCCAAGGATAGTGACTTAACCATTTCACGGGGCAGTCTGTTCGAATGCTTCTTAATTCTTACTATGAAGAGTTCTTTCCTATCACCAAATCTAAATCTCCCCTGGCACAACTAGAGGCCACTTCCTCTTGTTCTATTGCTTGCTACTTGGAAGAAGAGACCAACACCCACCTTTGCTACAATCCTCTTTAGGAAGCTGTTGAGAACAATAATATCTCCCCTCAGCCTATTTTTCTCCAGACTAAACCCTAGTTCCTTCAGCAGTTCCTCATAAGACTTGTTCTCCAGATCATTCACCAGTACTTCTCTGGACTTGATGCAGTATCTCAATGTTCTTCTTGTAGTTAGGGAACCAAGACTGAACACAGTATATGAGGTGCAATGCTGAGTACAAGGAGACAATCATTTGGCCTAGTCCTGCTGGTCACACTATTTCTGATACAAGCCAGGAAACTCATCTAAGAAGCTCACAGTGGAGACAAGCTCCAGAACTACATTAAGGATTCAGCCCAACACCAACTGAAGAAAAGGTTTTGCATTCATTTTAGAGAGCTTGGTATCCAAACCAAAATTATTCTGCCTTGACAGCAAGGCATTAAACCTTACTGTTTAGCTGTCATCAGCTGAGAGGAGATGAGGCCCAAACAAAAGCACCAAGTTAGGTCATACCAACATGACTATACTCAATTACAATGCACCAAAACAGCATTCACAGGGAAAATGATGCAGTCTCTCCCAAGCAGATTCCACTTCAGAATACAAAACAACATTCATGTACCTGTGTGTATTCTCACATGATTCTTATAATTAGTTGCACTGGCAAAAGCTCTCCCACATCCTGGCTCTGTACAGTAATAAGGCCTTTCGCCTGTATGTGTCCTGATGTGAACCTTTCTGATATTAGATGTTGTGAATGACCTGCCACATCCTTCAAATGGACACTTAAAGGGCCTTTCACCTGAAAAAAACAGAAAAGAAAGGTTACTCATGCAAAAGTTATAAAAGAACAAAAATCCTAAGTTACACTTAGACCAACAGAGGAATATAAAACTACTTAATCCTCTGAGACGCCCAGTCAGAAACATCATGAACACACTGCTATGGAGTGTTCTGTTTAGCCAAAACTGGCAAAATCCAGGTAAATCATACAATCTGTAAGCTAAATAATGAAGCATTTCAATCAGTACTTTAGGATGTATAAACCAGACTGAAATGCTTGGATTAGCTTCCATATCATCTGTATTCTAACATGTATTTAATACCCCCCTCCAATTCATACCAACAGTATCCAAAATAAGTGATTGCACCTTTTGTACACTTGTCAACTCTCATTTATAAAATGAGAAAAATTACATAGCATATAACCAAGATACAAATGGACTCATAAAAATCATTATAGGAAGCACTTACATGAAAACAACCAACTTTTTAGAGACAGCCCTGAAACTCAAGTTTCAAACCCCAAAACCAGAGTAATTGTAAATACTGCTTATTTTAAAAATAAGTCTGTTCATGATACATACATTTAACAAGGATTTACGGGACTGCACCAACACATTTCAGCAGGAACACTAGATGATGCTAACCCCTGTCTGATACCCCAGTACCCCTGACCTTTCAGATCTGTCCAAGTACAGAGAGGGGAAAAATGCAGGTGGTTAACTCTTGAAAAGAGTGAACCATCAACATGCTGTCCTGTTGTAATTTCACATTTCCTAAAGCTAAGTACATTCCACCCACTGCACTGCTTACCAAAGAGAAGAATCTGAGAGCAAGAGAGGGCAGATTACCACTTCAGATACAACATTAAGTACTTAGAGACAGAAATAAAAAACAAAGTCCTGTCAGGAGACGTTAATACCACGAAAGTCCAAAGAAGTTAACTCCTTGGCAGAGGAAACTATAATTCACTCCTCAGGGCAGATGTTTCGGGAAGGTTTTCCAGCTTCCTGCCAAGGCAGTGTGTGTATTCTGTGCACACGCCTCAGTGTTGTGTTACCATGGCTCCCCTAATCCTTGCTTCAGCCCAGGACCTCAAATTACGCCTGAAAGCAGCAGGGTTGCAGAGTCGACCCCGCCCAACAACAAACTCTGCATTAGAAACCGAACCAGATTGCTTTTAAAGAAAGCCCGTAAGAATGTCATCCGACCGGTTGGTGAAGCCAGCCTTTTAAGTTTCTAATGTACTTGTTAGAAAAGCGACTGGTTTCCAGGTAACTGAGATTCCTAGCTTTTGAAATGCAAAGCAAGTCAGAACCCTTCAAGCTCTGCCCCACAGCAGGTAGGAGGCACCATCCACACCAGTTTTTCTGAGACCAGAAAAGTCAGTCTGGGGAAATCATGGAGGAAGCTGAGGCAAGCATTTGATGGCAAGAGAAACTGAGACTGGACTGCCAATGAAAGAGAGAGAAAAATAGCTTTTGGCTAAAACAGACAGAAAACGCAGAAAGTGTTAATCCTGCTCTTGTGACAAACCAAAGGTTTCAGAGCCACTGGATAGAGCAGGCAGAGCCCAGACTTGCCTGCACCGGGTGCATTGCTGGAGCTTGCACAGGGTAGGCACATACACTACCCCGTCCATCTGCACAAAAGACTGCAATTTTCTTCTGATTCTTTGGCTTTCTGGAACTACTCATAAATTTAAAACAAGACAACACTGAACTCCAGTCCCTAGACTGCTAGGAGTCTATTACTGTATTAATAATATTGTTAAAATGAGTAAATGTTCATATAGGGCTGGCTCAAGTCTTTTCTCTCAACTTCTAAATTAGATTAAAGCAATTAAATCACCATACAATTTCTACAGCCATAAATAAGTAAAGGCAACAGCCTACAGCTAATAGAGTTGTTGTCCATTCTAAAGAAATCTTTCAGTTCATCATCATTATTTACTAAATAACTATGTAAAAAGTTCTCCTCTTCAACTAAACACAGGTAACATATCTATGTCTTCACCCTCATGATTGATTTAACATCATCCAGGAAAGCAACAGTAATCTCTAATGTAATCTTGAGTTTTTATAATTTTTATTGCCTTTTATCCCCCCTCATTTCTCTTCTCAGTCTGAGAAAAAAACTTTTTCATTTTTACTCTCCAAGATTCCAAAAATTCAGTGGAAAAACTTGTCAGTGTCCAAAGCAGGCAAGGAAACACTTAATGGAATAGGTTAGTAAGTGGTAGATTACTCTTCCTACTTTTAAAGGTTGTGGGGTTTTTGAGATCTCTGGAGCAAAGGCAGCACTATATACACTTGTTTACACGTGTGTGCACCAGGACAGTTTTGTGAAGTGTAGCAAATGCTGTCTAGAATTTGTGTTTTGGCTTTCAAATGAAAATTTTTTAAAATGCAAAAGATAAAGTCTTTAATTTTTATGCATTAGGAAGTTTTAATAACAGTTGTTTTTCTATAATGTTTGTTAATATTATGGTGAAGGAAGAGTAAGGAAATCATGGTAACAAACTCAGAACTTTGTGAAGTTAGCATGCAAATGATCTTAAAGCACCAAAACTTAAGAACACTGATGCCATTTCTAAAAGGCAAGCCACATGATTGAGGAAAAGTTCCTTGCTCTGTTACAGCTGCAAATGAAACTGTAAAGGCATCAGGAGACTCAGTGACAATGTAAGTGATGTGCTGCTACAAGTCAGTGCATCTGCAGTAGCAGTGTGAATGCTTAGGCCCTTTTTCTGGGAAAAGCATGCTGGATTTGCAGTCAATTCTTACCATACTGAGATGCTGTTGAGCTCACTGACTTCAGAAAGAGAATATACACAGGCTGATTTCTTAAGTATAATATCCCAGAATGACCAAAGAGAAAACAAGATGCACCAAAATGAATGAACAAAAAAGAAAAAGAAGAGTGACAATAGTACCTGTGTGGGTTCGGATATGTTTCTGCAGGTCTCCTGAAGTCTTGAATGATTTGGTGCAATTTTCTTCAGTGCACCGATAAGGCTTTTCACCAGTGTGTGTTCGGACATGGCTTTTTAACCCATACCCTGAAAATTAGAGAGAATGTTGTAATGGTATAAGCACAAAATCAGGATACTCATAAACCAACACCATCAAAAAGCTCTGCTTGCCATTCCAATCGGGAAGCCCTCTGAGGAGTAAAATCTGCTCTTCACAAGCTCTTTATTCTATCATACAGAGCAGCAGAACTCCAGATACAATTCAGAATTGTTTTCATCCTTTATTTATGAAGAAAAGCACACTTCCATAAAGCTTCTCCTTCACTTCAAAACAAAAGTGTTATGATTACAATGTGGACAAAAATTTATTCAGTCTTCTGAGAAAGTTGTATGCTCTGTATTTAATCTGCTTTTTATCTCTCACCACTACTATCATCAAAATTTTGACACTTAATTATTCACTCATACAAAAATCAGTACCATTAATGAAGTTAGAAGCTCTAACTCTAACTATTTTAAACCATATTATTAGCATCATTACATATATGGGTGACCAACTGATAGCAGTCCTAGACACTTACTCCCTTTATGATTACTTCTAGGAACTCATCATCATTTAAACTCTACAAGTCTAAAGCAAGCTTTAGATCAGGCTCTCTGTAAATTATTTTGCAAAAAGCATTTTACCAGGATTTTCCTTTCTACACTTCTCTTAAAAAAATAATAACAAAAAAGTCTGAAACAGCCATTAGAAAATGAACCCCAGCTGTATCCCCAGGTGATACATATATTTCTACAGAATAAAGTAACAGGCTGTAAGCAGAAGGCATCTGCTTTAGTTCCACAGTGTGGTCTCCCTAAGATAGCTGAAATTTCTGTTCTTGGTGATTTTAAGAACACAAAGGATGTCTTCTTGCAGTTCTCCCAACCAACTTCATTATTTCACAGTCTAAAAAGCACAATCTTAAACATTTACTTTACACAGAGAAAACCACTAGCAAACAGGAGGACCTAGTCTATAAAAGATTACCTGTTGCAAATGCTTTTCCACATCCAGGATGTTCACACTGATATGGTCTGTCTCCAGTGTGTGACCTTTCATGGACCTGTCAAGACATCCAGTACACTGAATAAATGAAATGTTGTATCTGAGTACTTCAGCACAGAAACAGCTCATTCTTAAAGACATCATCTTTTGCGTCCCTTTCTAAGATTCACATTCAAGCCTTTTTAAACCAGTGATTAAAAAAATATACATATGGTTAACAATATTTTTTGTTAATTTTGCCCAGTGGAAAAGGACCTGGGGTATTGGTTGACAGCCAGCAGTGTGCCTGGGCTTTATCTGATTTTTTACTCCACTGAGCACTTGTAATGATCCTCCTATATTGCATGAAACATCTACAGCAAGGACACCATTTTGACACATGATCTGTGGAGTCAGTTACTCACTGACTGCAGAGTTTTGCCAGAGACAAGGCAGCACTGAGGTTTTACCCCATCAGCAAGTGTTTTTTCAGTTGAAACTAGAACGTGAACTGCTTTACACATTTACTATTTCAGTAATGCCTTTACTTAATTTAAAAAAGCAAGACAATTAGGGAGTTGCCACCTGTAAAGTAAAGATATTCTAGCTTTCCACTTTGAACGTTGGATTGTTTTGAAGAGTAAGAGTTTGTGCTATGATGGTAAAACCTTCCGAAAAATGGAATTTTTGCCTGATTAAGCATACACATAAAGGTAGATAGAATGAACAATGGATTTCAGAATTTCTGCCACACTGCTGGTAGAAACTTTCTCAACAAGAAATTATTACACGTTGGCAGTATAAGAATCTAACATGGTCTTACACCTGAATATATTCAGAACTAAGCAAAAATCAGCTGAGTACCTGGGACAACCAGTTCTTCTAAAAATCAGTCCAATAAATCTTTGACAAAACAGAACCACTGTGACTGGCTGTTAATTTCCTTTACTTTTAACCACATCATCTGTTAAAATAATTCCTGCAAAGTAGCAATGCTCATTTTACATCTCATCACCTTAAGATGGTGAGCTGTTGTGTACAGTTTTCCACAGCCATCGTAATCACAGCGAAAGGCTTTCTCTCCACTCTGCTGAGACTTTGCAGTCACTCGTGTTCCATGTCCTTGCAGAACAATCTTAAGTTAAAAATAAAAACACCATTAAAAAACCCTGCACAACGGATCAGAAAAGTCATAAACCATTTTTCTTTCAACTCAGAGATGATTCTGACAGGTTTCTCTTGTCTCTGTTATGCTATCTATTTGTCCTCAATAAACTAAGAAAAAAACTAAAAAGGATTCATTCTGAGGAAAAGAAAAAGATAACTGTTAAACACATTCACATGTAGCTAGCATATTTTAAAGCATGCATTAATTAGAGAAATGAGAACAAAAAAAATGTGAAGTATAAGTCTAGTGGTAAAATGACCAAATTAGTAGAGAGAAGAGGCTTAGATTACATCTAAGGCACTAGATCTGTTCCTAAGGGAGATTAGCCATAAATCAGACCAACTTCAAAGACAAGTTCATACAAAGGCTGAACAATAATTAAGCACACTTATAATGAACACTTTTTGAAAACGAAGGAAAGCATTTTGTACTTTGTCAGTGATGCATGTGTCTTGATCAAACTAATTAGAGCAATTTGAGCTAGGTTCTACTTTCCTTTCTGACATGATGCAACAGGAAAATATGCAGAATAGCTTTGTGATGCAACTTAAACTACTTTTAAAGGCTTATTCATACACTATTATGCAAGAAACATTAATACAGACTGAGAAAATAAGCAGTCTTATAATGGCTTAAACCAAATATAAATATTTTCATAAAACTGTAATTGAGGCTATTTTAAAAGGTCTATCCTTTTAAACCACCCCATTTTTTAATGGATTCAAATCCATTCTGAATTGTCAAAGCAAATTGTCCCCCATAGACCTCTCATTCCTCATTCAGATACATCAGAAATTTGATTGAGAACAACTCCCTTATAAATTCTACAGGGAAGATGCCCTGTATTACCTTGAGACTGCTTTTAAGACTAAAAATAAAAAGCTGAACATGAAATTTTTAATTAACTAAAATGTACACCATCACCACTTCAGAAAGCTTCTCTAGAACCATGTAGAAAAACTTACCCTCATGAATAAACACGTTGCTATTGTTTAACTGATGATATAATGAAGCACAGAAGTCCCTTTAATATGTTAAGGATCATGAAAACAACACTTGGTTGAGCACCTGCAGTTAAGCACTGATTTGTTTTTTCTATCAGCTAATATTTCTTTGCTCTTTCATCATATACAAATATGCATATAGTTTTTAAGTTCTGCTATAAAGCTGAAGTATGCAAAAATCTAAAAGAAAATTTCTGTAATCAACTTTCTAATATCTGTAAGAAATTAACCAGACATAATCTTACCCATGTAATATTTGATACAAACACAGGGGAGAGGGGGCTTTAAAAATAGCACTTAAGAAAAATATCACAGTATTTGTTCAAACAGCTATTTGCAGAAGTATGTTATTTCTTCACAATACCTTAGTTGGTATGACTTGAGGATTACTAAGAATTCAGTTACCAGAAGAGAATAGCAAATAAAGTACCTTTATAATAGTGTGAAACTTTGAGAGGAATTGTGTACATCAAAATACTTTTAAATAGACAAAATTTTAAAAAACCCTCATTTTTAAAATCACAAATGCATCCTGAATTCAGTCAGATAACACAGGAGAAGAATAAAGATCTCAGATGAGATTTTTATATTGTGTACACACTACCTTTGGTTATTTGATTCTATTTTTACTATGAACAGATGGGTATGGCAGGTTCAAAGGGAAATAGCATATGATACCATTTGGGCACACAAAGTCTTCTGTTTTCATATACAGAAATCAAAAAGGTTTTATACTTTGGTGGAAAACCTAACCACATGCAAGTCTGAGCCACTTAGCAGCATGACATCTGCTCTGTTCTTGTGTTACTCCTGGAATTAAAAAGTTTATAAATACACACTTATTTAATACTATACCTGAATACCAATATATTACATATATTAACTCATTATAATGAGTTATTACATTAACTCATTATTTCAGAATGAGTTACAAGTAGGTATCTACTTAAATCAAGACAGTAAAACAATTAAGATTTTTGTAGGTAACTGGTATATTTGTGACCCTTCAGTTGGTTAAGTGAAGTCACCTTATAGGGGTTAGAATTTGAGACTAAACCTCAGTATCTTTTGAAATATCAGATCTTTTTTTGTATGGAATATACAATGCTCCAACACTGGCATATTTCCATATGGCATATATGTTACCATAAAAGAACCTCCAGATTCACTTTGCTTTGGGGCTGATGCTGAAATCAGCATGTAACTGGATATTGGTTAAAGGTCATTTTGCTCAACAGGCTCATGTCCAGGTAAAACCAATCAAGATCTTATCTTGCTCTTCCTTGAATTTTGCATTTTGTTGGACATGGATCCCTATTCCAGCCAGAATATTCCAGCCCTATTTCAGAAGTGTGCAAAACCTCTAAATTTCTTTATTTCATTTTATGGAATATATTCCCATACCATAAATAGTGCATGTATCAGCTATCCTCTCTTTTCCGTGTCATATCACAGAAGCAAGAGTGAAGTGTTTGTGGCTTTAAGTATTGTGGGATTTAGTTTTTACATAAATTAAGAATAGAGAATTTTGAGGTAACTGTCAGAGGTGAGACTATTATTCTTCCTTTTACAGTATTTTACCTTGGAAAATAATTTTCCTCCTGTCTAGTTAATTATCTATTAAATTAAACAAAAATTAAAAATAGGACTTCTCTGACCAAAGACTCACAATGCAGTTACTTTTCTGTTTCTGATTTTGTCATTTGAACATATAGGTTTTATTATTTTCTTTTTGTTTTGGTCAAATTTTTTGAAGCCCGGAATGCATTTTGCTTTGCTTTCCTGTTAAGAAAATGTGTTATAATGACTAATACTCTCTCCTGAAATAATTTTATGGATCCTGGGCAAAAGAGCTTTAGATTAACTTATAAGGTAGACCTGTATTTTCCATTGCCCTTCGAACATCTAGGCTAATATTTTCACATTGAAAAGTTTTTTATATTTCTACAGACAAACAACATGAATACAGAAAAAGAAATGTAATTACTTCTCTGTTTCTTTAAGCATTCAGTACAAGCAACACTCTAACCTACTGATTGCTTCCCAAACTTGCAGTAAAAATCAGGAACTGTAACAGGGCAAGCAGAATCAAAATAAGTCACCAATGAGAGGACACTTACAGACATTTGCCTGGAATTACCTCTCTTGAGAAGACAAGAATTCATTAACTGAGTCAGCATTCCATCTGCTTCAAGAACTCTAAAATGTCAGTTCATTCTCTGGAAGAGAACTTCTGAAATACTTATACCTTTACTTATTAAATACTCATGTATCTTAAAAATCCAACATAATTTTGAATTACCTTTTAACAGAAAAAACCTAGAAAGCACTAAGTATTAGAAAATCCTGTGAAAGGATTGTGTATAAAGTAAGAAATACGACCTATCTCTGTATGTCTCAGGTCTAAAATTCTTGAATTTAGATCTCTAGTTCATGGCTACACAGGACTATCATATGAATGTTGTTGAGCAGAGAAGATGGAAGAAATATGTCTTTCAAATTATTTTTTATTGGGTTACAAACCTGCATTTTTTTGTCTTGCTCGTTTTCACCTATCATTCCTGTAGCACTAACACTGTCATTTCCATCAATAGACACCTGAAAAACAAAGTTGAAATGGGAAAAACATTTATAGGTTATTTTTATTGATCTGAAAAAGAGGGTTACAGATAGTTCCTGAAGGCTTATTATTTCATAGCTCTCTAGCTCCCTCTTGAAACATGATTATTGTACACTACATTAGCTTAAATGAAAATTGCCACTTATAGCACCTGCATTATAATCGGTAGAGGTAGCATTGACTGACAAAAGTATTAAAATAAAAAAAAATAATATTTACTTCTCTTACACTAGGGATTTATCTTTCACAGCCTGTTTAGCAGAAGTTACTTGTTTTGAACAGCACAAATCCTTTGGAATCAAAAATTAAGACAGTGTGTTAAATCTCAATTTGAAAAAAATCAAATTACAAACAGCTAAGGGAAGACTGGTGTATTGTTCCTTAAGTTTATTATTAAAAAAAAAGAAACGTACTGCTACTCTTCAAGGGGCTTATAAAAATATTTAAGAGTATTAGATGTGAATCTGAAATTTTTACTTAAAAATATAATTGCCCATTTTATTAAAAAAAAAACAACAAAGACACTTTATCACATACATCAGCTCAAAGAAAAGCATCTTATTAGTCATTGTAGCAAAACTAACTTAAAGTATCCTTTGCATAGTTCCCAATTCCTTAATTGCCTCTGTATTGAGCACAGGCATTCACAGTAACCTCTCCATTACATTCAAGGCCAAGATTTATGCACCTAAGTCTAGTCTAAGTGATTTTATTCTTTTCTAAAATGGTTTGGAAGGAACTCATCTGTTATGCTTATGCCCTTTCACAAAGAAGGTCATAGTAGGCTCCTGAGAATGTTAATGGTTGTGTGAAGTATCTTGCTCTGACATTTTGCTTGGAGTCTGAAGATTAACTTATCCCATAAGTGGTTTACAGATTGTACTATCTTTCTAAATTAGACAATAGTGAGCAATTTGCTTTTGTCAGCTTCAAGCTAAAACAGTGAAGAGGAAAGTGCCCAAGCAGGGCAGAGTTGGCAAGCAGGCAATTCTTGGATGGTGTTTGTTCTAGGAAACAGTAGCCATTTGGGGACATTCTCCTGCAGAATACTAGAAAGGAGGAACTAGAACCTGCACAGAAAGGAGGCTTAAATCAGTTCCTTCTAAACTTTCTGTTGTTAGTTTATAAGGAAATTGCTGACATAAAATTAAAAGTTCATCAGTGCTACTGGAAACAAATGATCCCAGTGTCAGGTGTGTAGACATACACAAATCCCAGGAAGTGTACTTTTCCAGCAGATGGGGTGTCACAAGAAAACAGCTTATGGAAGAAAAGTACATGTTCTAATCTCTCACAATTCCATTACATATCTTCTGACTTTATGCTCACTGAGAGCAGTGATCTCTTTTTTGCTTTTAATTCAGAATTAAGAGGACTCTAAGTGCTTGCATGTGCTCTGCAAGACATGGGAAATGTGTCCTATGCCTAAAGGAGAAGCAAGGGACACTGAAAAATGTAGATGTTCCAGCAATTCCAGTGAGCTTCCCTGTAGTCTTCTTGGATCTCCTTGTATGAACTCTCTTTACAGAGTTTCTACACTGATCTTGGGCAGCCTACTGACCTCTGCTATTTCTGCCTGTTCTGTAGAACAGGACACAGAAGAACAACCATTCTCCAAATCTGCCTTTAAAATTTTCTTTGCACTTTGAAGTTCTGAAAAGAAAACCTTCAAAGTTACCAAAAATGCAAGATAGCCAATTTTAAACCTCGTTTTTCAGGACCAGGAGAATTCTGGAGGGATTCCAATAAAGATCTCTTAGTTCCTCCTAAAAAGGAGGATCTGTCTTAGATTCTAAAAAAAAGACTTAGTATCCCACCAATTAAGAACATAGAAACAGCTATACTGAGTCAAGCTACAGGTCAATCTAGTGCACCATTTTGTTTCGTACAGAAGCCAGGAGCAGAAGCCAGAGTAGACTACAAAAACAGACCAAGTATACAGTGAGACATTGCCAGAAATATTCTCCCAACCTCTAAGCAATTTCCAGTGTAGGAACTTCCTGAAATAGAAGCCACGTGTTTCTACCTAATAGCCATGGATACATTTCTCTTCTATGAATTTACTTAATTACTCTGTCAATCCAGGGATGTATTAGCACCCACAATATGCTAAAACAAGCAGTGTCACAGTTTAACTTTATGCTATTTGAGAAAGTATTCTTCCTTTGTTTTTCTTGAACCTGTCACCCTTGAGTTTCATCTGATGTTTCCCAGTTCCTACACTCATAAAAACAATGAAACATCACTGCTCTTCTCTGTGCCACTTACAATCTTATAAAATTCTATCATATACTTAATGTATTTATTATGTTTGGTCATCATTACCCCCTTCCTGTACTTTTTTTCCGTACTTATACCAGATGCTATTAAAAGTATACACTGCCTCACTATGAATCATACATGGATATGGAGTAGAATCACAAAACCACATTTCTCCTTTCAAGAGAAACAGAGGGATGTGATGATTGAGCTAGTATTTGCTTTTGTACTTAATATAGGTGCAAAACTTGGAAATTCACTTCTACTGACTTTCTGTGGGAGATTCCAGCAGTACCTTTCAGAATAAGGTTTTGAGATGATTGCCTAAAGAAAATAAATAGAAGTTCTCCTACAAACACAATTACTGAAAACAAATTCATATTACAAAATTAAAAGGAACATGTTGAGATAAGTAGGACAAAAATGCAAATTTATTTGCATTTCTTCTGTTTCTTCTTCACTTTCTCAAAATAAACTTATATTATTATTAATATAGCTCCTTGTTAAGAAAGACAAGGTTATGATTGATTTAAGCATTAATTAGGAGCTAGGGAATGTGAGAAAACTTGTCACTACAGCTGAACTAACCTTGAATTACCTTTTATTTTATGAAGTATTAAGACATAGTCAAACATAACACAACCTGACTGAGTCTTTTAGGATTTCCTCAATTATGACAGAGAGAAGCATGAGGAAATTAAATGGCTTATGTGCTGTTCTTATCATAACTGGCCTTCTCTTGAAATCTTATACTTCTCAGTGACACCAGAAGAAAGATCTTAAGATTTCTTCTACTTGTTTGTCCAGAGCACTTGATGATCATCATCCATCAGATGAGACACTGTTAAACTATAAAGTCATGGAAGTTGCATCACTCATTATTGTAGTTACCTGGTACTTTACAGAAGTCCAGTAAAGTGGAAAGGTTCATTTTGAGCATCATAATACATTTACTGTTGAAGAAGCTCTTTCCAATGTCGTATTTCAGAAAAAATTACTATTTGCCTAAATCACTTTCCAATTCAGTCTTACTCCACATCATTTCAGAGTTCAGCCTTTTGTTGTTTTCATGCAATGCTACACACTGCTGCTTATACTAGTGAAGCACTGTCACAACAACTCAGTATTCTCTTCTAAGTGTCTAAAGACTCCCTTAATTATAATTTTAATTCTTCGATCACAATTAGCTTTTGCTGCAACAATCTTGTGTTGCTACATTACAATGTTAAGAATCAAGGCAATATCTTTCAGCATACCTTGGCTGCATATTGTTCCAAAGCACTGATGGTATCTGGGTCAATGGCAGCATCTCCTGTATGAAGACCTGCCACTGTACCATCAGCCTGAATGGCTAAAATGGTATCTGACTGTGGCATCTGCACCGTGTGGTGAATGTAGGCAGTAGTTCCATCTTCCAGCTGGACTGCTTGTAATGCACTCTGGTCATAACTGTCTGAAAAATAATATTACCAAGTGTTATGAAATAAAACTAATGGCAATGTCTGCATGTTATACCTGAAACTACTGCTGTTTACTCATTTCTCCTAAAGCCATATATAATGTATGAAGTGCTTGAGAAATATGACCACCGGTATATGAAAAATTTAAATACTTTAAATATTACTTAAGTATTACACAAACGTGCTTTCCATTTTGTATGCACTCATAATAAAATGAAAAGATTGTAACACACATACTTCAGATTTTAGAATTCACAAATCTGATAATTTCGGCAACAGAATCATGCACATATGCAAAAGCAGCATAAAATATAAGAGAACTTTAAAGTAAGAAACTCTGTATTGTATTCTCTCCTCTTAATATTTCTGAATGACACATTTTAAAGAGACCTAAAATATCTACTTGTTAGGTTTTTGTAGAAAAGCAGTATTATTTCCCAGACTAGTGCAATCATCTTCTGTAGAAATACAAGTTATTTAAAATAGGTTTGCATCCTTGACAGGAGTTGCATTTTCTGCCATACTACTTAATGGCAAAATCACCAATAGCATGATCTTTAAAATTTAAGTCAATATATAAGAACTGTAACAGTTTCATTTCAACAATTTCCAGATGTCAAAGTAAAAGCAGCAAGCAGTCTACATAGGGAATAACACTAAATGATGTCATAGTCTAAAAAGAATACCTTATTTTATACCACTGGAGTTTTGTTGAGATTTAATGCAACAAATCATATTTTAAAAAAATCCTACCTTTTGAGGTATGATGAATAAATGCCGTAGTTCCATCTTCCAGCTGAACTGCTTGTCCATCTTCCAGACGTAAGCTATCCCCTGTTTGGAAGAAAGAATGAAAAAGATTCAACAGTTTGAAAAACCTGTTAGTTGGTAAGATTGAACACGAAGTATAACACTGGGATCAGAAAGTACTTTGGATCTCTTCATGACTGTTCCATTAAGAAATAAAGCTAGAATAATGACTGCTAATTACTTAATATTATCAGTAATATATTATTTTAGAATGTATATCTTGAATTATTACACTTACTGCTTTTAGGCATGGGTACATGTTGAACATAAGCAGCAGAACCATCTTCTAATTGAATCACTTGACCATCCATTAGTTTACCATCTGAAATACAGAATCAGAATTAATAAAAAATACTTTGTATGACACACCACAGTTTTAACACACAGTTGATACTTTCTGTATTAAAACAGCAATAAAATATTACAGAGAATAATGCTTGGTAAAGAGTAAGCACAGTATAACAACACAGCTGTTAAAATTTTGGGATTAAAAAAAATGGAATAAGTCTGATATTCTATCCAGTAGGCAGAATGTTGATATCTGGATTTGAAGTGATCACCTCACTTTTGTTTGACTTATGCTCTGCATTTGATACCTGCCTCTTATTAATAGCAGAAAGCAATAGTGGTTTTATAGCATTACTGTAACACATGCAATTCCCAACTGGAACTGGAACATCGTAGAAGTTTTACAAATTTTGCCTTACTTTTCAATCCAAAGAGGTTAACAATCCAAAGAAAGGGTTAAAAAGAGGAATATGATTTGAACACCAATCAACTTCTAGTCATTGACCTACCTTTAGAATTATGCTGTATGTAAGCAGTGGAGCCATCAGCAAGTGTAACTGCTTGCAAACTTACACCTTCCATGTTTTCTAAGTTGTCACCATCTAGCAAGGGAAAAAGTTCAAATTCACTATCACCAGCATCAAACTCTAAAAATCACAACTTAATCACCTCCATAAATGATTGGCCCCCCCTTAAAGCATAATGATTTCACAAGTCAAAGCAGGAAATAGGTCTTACTTGCTTTCTGGCTGTTGAACCTTGAACATATAGTAGGATCAAATGTTCAAGATTTTGCTTTGTATTATTTTCCTTAGCTAAAAAAGTTACAATCTCACTGTGTAAACAGTGACAAAGCTGATGTGTTGGGAAAAATATTAATTAGGTCATGAGTGCCAACATTGAAAAAGCTCTATATGTACTTCTGTTGATAGTTTTGTTTTGTACACTACTATATGTCATTAATATATACAAATGTATTTAGAGTAAAATACATACTTAGGAAAAAAGGTTTCATCACATAAAATCCTAATGAAGCTGCCAGAAAATAACAAGTTTAAACCAATAGAAAATCATCAATCCCTACGTTCTTAGATATAAACTGAAGTTACAAAGCATAAAACAGTAGAACTATTGTGAGAATAAATGCAGATTTTGTATTTCCTATGCTGGTATATTTACATTCATTACCTTAATGAAGACATCATTTCGTTTCAGAATTAAATTAGTGAACTTAATCTCAGTCAACTAAGAATAATTTGTGTTAATTTTTAAATTTAGAATATACCATGTGAGTTTTATCTGAATTTCAAACAGAAAAGATACAATAACATAGAGGTATTTTAACCTGAAGGTTCACCTTGCACAGCTACAGCTTCTGTTAAACAAAGAGTCACATGTTGGGCCTCCATTCCTCCTCCAGAAAACTCAGCCATTCCTTGAGAGTCTCGATTTATCTGAGCTAATAACATTGTCTACCTAGAAAGAAAGTATTCAGAAAACACAGAAAATTTAAATACAGAACGAGAACTAGTTAAAGACAATCCACGTCTTATGAGATTTTTATACAGCTACTACAAACACTTTATATTACCTTCCACATAAAGAAGATGCAATTAGTGATTGACTTACCTGGAAAATATTTCAGAGGAAAAAAAGTTATTTGAAATACAGAAATATTATTACCCCAATTAATTAAACTACTAAGGTAGCATCAACCATATTTAGATTTCAATAGATATTATTGAACCAACGTGTAAAGAATAATGATGGAAATTACTAGTGTGAGTAATGATATATTTTTGTCCCCAGAATGAAAGGAAAGCTGACAATGCACCTGCAGTCACCCATGACAACAGCACGGTTTTAACTATATAAATTAAACATCTCTCCAGTGCCAGTAAGAAGTTCAGAATCCCTCGCACACTGGGAAATACACACTTCATTAGTACATCTGACTGAATGATAACTGTTTTCCTAAACCTCCAAGGAAGGTTTCTATTTGAAAAAAAAAACACATTCTTTTAAAAATTCCTCCTTGAAAATACTGAAGTATCTCATGATAAAATGTATTTTCCAAATACATTCAAGTGACTTTGAACCAGACAGCTATGGCAGGCAGGCAGCTATGTAAATTTATTACTCTCAGCAGAGAAAAAGCCAGCCCTACACTCAGCTGTGCATCTCTGCTGTGATAACCTGAGTGCTGTGCCCAAAGAAAACATTCCACTGTGGTCCAGGGCTTGCCAAGGTTTAATGTGATGTGCTGTGGAGCAAGTAAGATCAGAAAACTGATGCAGTTAAAAAAAATTTAAAATCAAAAAATGTTTTTCAGGCTGGCCAGTGAAAGTATTTATAGTATGAGATGCTAGTGGTGCACAGAGGTTGTGTCTTCTTAACTGCTACCAGTGCTCTGTACTGCCAATATTTTCCATTTGCTCAGTTTTCAGGACACGTCATGGTTGCAAAGCAGTTCGACCATTCACAAAGGACAGGAAATGCTTCACAACCACTCGTTTTGACCAGAACTACACTCGGAAACAATTACATCTCAAAGGCCTACTTTAGAGTATCCACTCTTAGACAAAGTACCTTTTAAGATGCCTTCAGCATCTTTAATATATTATCTGTCTTTAAAACAGAAAAATGCTTCTTCCTCCAGAGCTTATGTCTCCTCTCTCAAGTTTAGGGAAGCAGAGAGGAAGCTACTCACTGTAGACAACTGTGAAGTCCTGAAAGAGGCAAAGAAGAACTAATTGCTTAAAGGGTTGACTGGCTATTTTGGGAGAAGGCTAATGTAAGCTGTTTGGGATTTTTTTGGTTTGTTTTTTTGGGTTTTTTAACCAGTCTTTCCTCATCAAACTCAATTCTCTTCCCTTACCTCAGCTTTAGTCATCCTCCTCTCCACCTTTCTGCTAACTGGCGTATACTCTTATTTCTCTTCGTCTTCCAACAAATTTGCTTTCCTCCTTCCAATCTCAGCAGATTATTTCCCTAATATACCTCCTTGGTTTTATTCCTCTGTGTTTGCATCACTAGTGTTTTCTTTAAATCTGCTGTCTGCCAGGAATTTTGAAAACAAGACCCTGGGAGAGAAATATTTCCTTTACTCACTTCAAATATTGTATCTCATTAGAGAAAAAGCAGCTGAAAGTTTCCATTTTTAGGAAAATATATCAACCCTGAGGTAGTGCCTGCATGGCTGCTCAGCAAGAGTCATCCATTTGTATTCTGCTTTAATCTCAAGAGCTGTCCTACAAAAAGACAAAAGTACAGGCTTAGTCATGAGGTACTCACTGAAGTAAAAACCTGAGACTTGACTTTATGAACTAGCAAATCTTCATAGGTCATGACAAGTTGCAGTTTTCAAAGGCACATTAATTATTTTATTTGGGAAGAAGAGCTTCACAAGAACAGCAATGCATACTGCATTCCTGAAATTATTAGTCACCAAAATACTCCTATGGTAACTCATGCAGAGAAAAGCTTACCATTCTTTAAAGTGGTTAAAATATTTCCCACCAAAAAAAAAAAACAACAAACAACCAAACAGATCAGTCTGAAGCAGAATAAGATTAGATTGAAAAAATCTCTGAACTGCAAATAGCATCTGATAGAAGGAAGCAACAGTCACACACAAGAAGTGATGCTGAAACATGTTTCACTGTTAGCTCCAAAGCAAAAGCAGTGAGTTACTGATGCACCTTGCTGACTTCATTATGCTTTCTTAGGAAATCTGCACCAGCAATGTAAACCCCCAGTTAAACACTAATAGATAAAATACACCATCCAGCAGGGTCCATTGGTGCATTTTTTAATTTAAAAAAACCAAACAAACCAACCAAAAAACAAACAAACAAAAACCACCAAACCACCCCTCTCAAATTCCCTGAAGAGAAAAAATTGAAGTATGGTTATATAATGCACAGTCAGAAACCAAAAGGGATGCAGGGGAGAGGAGAGAGGTTGGTTAAAAATAAAGGATTTTTCATAAAGACTTAATCAAGTTCCTTATCTCCTGTACTTTTCCCTCCACTAATACTCAAAACAAATATAATCTGTTGAGTGCTGTCACTGTTTTGGAGAAAAGATGCAATGTTAAAAGGGTAGTTCTTATGTAAACTCAATTTGGCACCTGGAAATGAGAGTCTCTACTGAAAACTGAGTCTCTGCTGAAAATTCAGCAATGAAGAAACAGCAGATGGGATTTAAGAAGCTGAAAATCAAAGGAAGAGCTGGTAGGTAGAGGGCATGCTAACATGGAGTAGAAAGTGGTTTTGGGGCATGTAGTAGCTAAGACAACAGGAGATGCCAAGGAGAATGTGACCAAAAAACCCGCCCTGCAAAATAGGAGGAATTTGCCATTTAAAGAATTACTATGTCACTGTACCACTGGACAAAGGAAAATACCTGCAGACACAGATGCAGGAATACCTTAAAGGGGGGAAAAAAAAAAAAAAAAAAGGAAAAAAAGAAAAAAGGAAAAAAAAAAAAAGATGCTTAAGAGGATGATAGGATGATTGACAGGAAATGGAATAAAGTTTGTAACAGCATTCATGGAAGAAAACTTAAGGTTATCAAATGAAACGTAGAAAGTGCAGGAAGAAAGGACTGGCAAAGACTGACAATGAAACATCCACTCCAGACATTCAGCAGCCTCATGACTGTTAACCCTCCTTGCACAGACAGCACTGAGAAGCTTGAAAAAATACCCACTTATTTAATTTGAAAATAAAAATAACTTTTATTATTAATACACGTCAAAATAATGTACAAAACCACTGTAATTTTATAAAACTCACAAAAACAACAAATAAAAAACAATCCAGAAAGCCAGAAAGCAAAATGGCAAATGACACATAACTCCACAATACTGAAATTTTTGCTAACAAATTTGAAGGAACTGCATTCCCATGTTTCATAAAGCAGGAATGCAGTTTATAAAGCAGGAATTCCAGTTCAAGTATGTTAGCACAGTAACATAATTTGGGGTTTTCTGAATGAAATACTGACAGCTTTAGGGTCCTCAAACCAACAGATATGATTGCAAATATCAGTAATTTTCCAAAACTAGTCTTATTAACAAACATTTGTGAAAAATCCAAGTCAGTACCTACAATTAACATTTTGATTAAATGCATTCCACATGATAACATAAACGCATTACAGCCTTACAGGTCTTGGTGCAAAAAATGACTGACACAGACTCAAAAACTGACTAACCCAGTCAAAGCTCTTTCTATGAGATCCAAGTATATAGCTTACTGATTCCGTAGAGTCAGGGATTTGACACCTGCAAACTCAAAAACAACCACACAGCAAAACTAAGGCTCTCTAAAATCTGTTCCCCTATGTACCTGTATTAACCTGAAAATCTGCAGCAGGGTCATAAATTAAATCCAGACCTTGTGGATGCTTTGATCAAATGCTTTAACAGATGAGACACAGAATTCTTTCATCATGAACAGCCCTTAACTTTTTCAGTATTTTACCATTCTACTGAAATACTGATTTTATGCTACAGTCAGTCACACTGACTTTTAGTGAATAAACTTAAACTACTGAAATGTTAGGCATTTTTAAATTTCTATGTGCTTTCTCATACAATCTTAGCTTCTTTTACTGTATTTTTTCTAGTCTCTCATAAAGACAAACAAAACATAATTAAATTTCCACATTAATCATCCACTGTATATAAGGGAAACAAGGTTTAGACACAATCTGTGCTGCAGAATCCAGTAACAATAGCTGGATTCAGAGTAAGATACACAAGTATCTTACATAATTACTTTCTAGATAGCAAGGAAGTGTTGTGAATTATGAATCACAGCTCTAACCCTTCCCCTGGAGAAGAACCTAATCAAGACTGACAGCACTGTCAACTGCAGAAGCATGATGTGTACACTCCAAATGGCAGCACAGCAAACTTGCAGAGAGACTCATGTTGCCCAAAGCAGAGGCTTGCAGTCAAACTTAAGAACTCAAGGCTTCTTTTTTACTCATTTTGCAGTATTCCAACCCTTCTGTTCCATAAGATGAACATCTTGATTATAATACAGTTCAAGACTAATTCATCACCAGACACTTCAGTACTTCTTCACAAAAAACATACAAACGCAAGACCAAATTTAGCACTGCCATAACCCAGCAGAACTTTTCTCATTTAAGTGTGAGCACTGAAAACCACATTTAGCCTCACATAACTAATGTCCCTGCAGTCTTTTTGCCCCCAAAGTCATCACCATACATTGTTTACATTATGAATCTTGTCTACAGAAGGTTAAAGGTATTGTCAGAGACCAGTGCTTGGATTTTGTTTTTTAAAAAAATGGATTCAACAGTGCAGATAAAGAATGTTTACAAATCCTTATTCTAACTAATACTATGAGTTTATGCACATGTGTAATTTCACACTATGAGAGTTCTAAGGATGCCATGATTTTCAAACATATTAAACTTAAAGAAAATGCAGGCAGATCAAAAAGACACCCACCAACAAGTCCCACACAGTTGAAGAAGGGTCAGGTTGACTCTGAGTAGGAATGCTAACTTCACACATGCTTCTTGAACATATTAAAGAATTACTGGTTAATCAATGGAGGTCAGAGTAGTTCCTTCAGTATTTAACTGTCAGCAGTGCTAACAGAAAGCTAATTAAACTCATGCTGCAGCTGAGACAAGCACATCACCAGTGAATACTTGGTTCAATGACCACATTTGCCTTTGGTAGCATGATTACAACAGCACTGCTTCCAAGTAGCTCCCCCAATGACCAGCACAACTTCCTGAGCCAGAGATTTCAAACAGATTTGGGAGTCTTCCAAGAGATCTGGTTCAAAGTCCTGCACAAAAGGTGCAATTGATACCAATACAGCACCATTTGCAGAGGTACAGAGACCAAGATTCTGAAACCTTTATTATAAAGCACCAAAGAAGTATACTAGTGCACCTGGTGAGTGATCAATGCCCTAATGAGACATTGAAATTAAGTAATTAATTAAAATACAGTTAACTTTTAGAGCACTTCAGGAAGCTACTTACTCCTTCAATCATAAAACCTTTGGTTTTATCTGTGTTTTAAAGAAAAGGAACATTTGGTGAATATGTAAATATTTAGGGGCTACAAATCTAAAAGCAATTTAGACCAACTATTTCTACCAATGTTTTACTTCTGTGTCAAATAGATTTCTAACTCTCTTGTCAAGAAATCACAAGTGTGTCTAATTTACATCACCAAAACAATTAATCTTGGCTGTGCCTCTTCAAATCTTGCAAATCCACCAAGACTGCCAACTAAACAGGGAATTTTGAGTGGGCTGTTTTGTGTGGTCATAAATTAATCAGTACTCTGATAACTACCTTACAGTTTTATCAGTATTAGCCATGAAAGTTAACAGTGTTTAAGTCTACGCTTGTCTTTCAGGAATTAAATGTGCAGCCTACTTAACTGAAAAAAAAAAGTACAAATAAACTGATAATCAGTACATCTAAATATATTCTAAGAAACTCTGTGTAATACCCTATTAGCTGAGTATGATTATACTTAAGATACAGACAACAGCAACTAACTTGCATACACAAACCCATCTTCCAGTTCTGGAGAGGTCTGTTATCAGAAATGAAGTAAAAAAGCATTAAGCAGGTAACACAGTTTCTCCCTTCAAGAAGTGTAGAGAGGAAAACATCAGTCAGGCAATGAAATACAGGCTGAGGGAAGCAGTAAGCAATCCTAAGACTAACTTTGATGTCAACTTTGAGTATTGCTGAACTTGACAGGAATGGAAATTGCTTCCAAAACAGAGAACTTCATTTATTTCACAAGTGTTATCTTGGTGCAAACTAAAATCCCACTATATAATTAAAAAGCAGTTTAAACCAGAAAACTTTAGCAGACTAAGTCACTGGAAGCATTCACTAATTTAGAAAAGTTTTGTTTCTGAGTGAGAGTTCACACATTCCAGGCACACAGAGAGGACCAAACCCCATTGCCTTAAGTAAATACAACCAAGTGCAGACCAAGTAGAAGCAAAACCCCATAATCTTTATTGTGCCAAGATGGGTCACAAGTCTTCCCTTCCTCCCCCAGAAATGTGGCATTCACAGACAGGCATCTGCCTCAGATTTCTCTCTCCAACCTCAGAACAATTCCTATACACACTTCTGTTTCCAGGAACTTGCATTTCAAAACTGAATTCTCAGATTCCAGAAGAGGACCCATCTGTTAGGATCACAATCCATCTTGGGGATCCATAAACTAAGCAGAAACCTTCCTTCAATTTTTTTGTGATCTTTTGCAGCACAAAATACAGGAACAAGCTGCCCAATTAATGCTTTTTACCTGGTGCATCAATGCTGCTACAGCACAGAAGAGATGTAAAAACAAACTGGCCACCTGTTACTACAGCAAGCAAGCTTTTGAGCTGTAGAAACATGCAAGAGACACGACAGCATAGGGAAAAAGCCAGTAGCAAGAGGCAAACAAATGTCAGTCTGAGATGCTATGGTAAGTATATAGACATCAGAGGCAGCAGGAGTCACACAAGATACTGTGAGAAGCAAAAATCATGGGGATGATCAAGGACTAGGGCATGAGACAAAACACAGTTAGGAAAAGAGCAAGGAAGGAATAGGACTACAAGAGCACTGAGACAAGTTACATCTTCCTTGTATTTGCACTGACCATTACAGTGCCTGAAACTGGAAAAATTGCCCTAATTATCAGGAATGTGCTGTTCAATTTGTGTGTGCAAACTCACCCAAATTCAGATGAGCCGTGCAATTTGGAAAACAAAGTGTAACGCCAAAGAATTTAATAACAATGTTTCTCAAAGACTCCACCTATACTGAGGAGTATATTTTAACCCAAAATTTGTTAAGGAAAAGATTTACTACACAAAAGCAAGCAAAGAGCAACAACCCAAATGCCAAATTACACTGTAAGAGAAGCAACCCAGTTCAAAACTGTCTTTTTAGCTTTATTTTAAAACAAACCCATACATTTTATTAAAGGTCACTACACAAGTCCACAAGAATATACACACACGCGCAAGGTGTTTTAAGGAATTCCCAGAAAAGATGGTGTCCAGTGTGAGATCATTACCACCACTTAAATTCAACTGAGGAACCCTCAAGCCTAATCCCTCTGCACATCCAACAGAGCTGCAGGTGAGGAGGCAGCCCAAAGGCAGCTGAGGCACAGCTGAGAGCAGGCAGGGCAGCAGCAGCAGCTCAGCCCCTGGTCACTGCTCCAACTCCTACCAATTTCCTCCTCCTCAACCGTACAGGAAAGCATATGATGGGCCACCAGCAGCCTACTGAGCAGAGGCTCTACATCATTTGAGACACTCTGGAAATGAAAACAAATTTACAGCCCAATTGTGGCAACCGTTACCAGGGAATATTCAACACTTCATTATCGCTGCACCCATCTGCTCTGAGAAAAGAGACTGCCAATTTATGACGGAAGTATTTTGATGTTTAACCACCAAATGCTACACAGGCATGAAGACTGAGTGAAGCCCGTGTGACTTTTAAGCTAAAGAATCTTTTACACTTGCCTTAAGCATTTTCTTTATTTGAGCTTTTAATGGAAGGCAACTCTTCCTGACTCAGTCTACCGGATATAAAACATTATTTCATTACAATGTTAAGAACAGTTTGTGTCATTATGAAATTAGAAATAAATTTCTCAGAACATTAAAAAATGTTTATTCTTACATCTCATGTAAGCTGCAAACTATTAACAAACATATTATTTGACTACATTTTTTGCAAGTTTCATTTTCTACTGTGATTCATGTGAATAGCTTCCGAACACAGATACAGCTTGAAAGCTCCAGACTTTAATACATGAAATACAAGGAAACAAGCAACGAAAACAAGGTAATATTGCACTCTACCATTCTAGAGCTGCATGGCAGAGCTGCAGAGCAGCTAAAATACAGTACACAAATACGACTTCTCTCAAAAATCTAGCAAATATAATTTTTCAGGTACAATCACCTTGAAGTTATAGCAAAAACATGTCCTCTAAGACACAACAGATTTAGAAAACCTGAGCAGAATCTTGAAAAAACTGTAGGAAAAGAGAAAACGTTTTAGTTGAAAGAATTTAAGGTAGAAGTTTCTGTAACACCGGCTCCAGGAGTAACAACGGTCCTTAAAAGTACTGGTGTCACTCCATGATTAATGTCAAATATAATTTTTTGGTAGTCCAAAACACGCCCTTAAGAAATTCTATACACAACTGGAACTGCTTAACCATTGGCTTCGTTTAAAAGGAAAACTTAACTTGCATGAAAATCACGTTATTTTTTTCTTGACAAGCAGGCATTGCAAGTATAACCTTATCAGAAAATAAAAGGTCTTTGAGTTATTGCAGGTAATTTTTCTATAGAAGCACTTGTTCTTATTCTGTTCTATTACATATTCTAGACAAAAAAAGGTGAAGGTACCGACAAAAGAGAGCAGACTATAAAACGCTTAAAATGTTTTTGCACGGTATTTTGGCGAGTTGAAAGAGGTGGACTAGAAAAGATGACTTTACAGTCCCAGGGCACGGACCTTCTGCTGTTCCACTACAGGAACACCGTGCTCATGGCACAATACAGCAACCTTCACATCAAGCATCAAGCAACTTCGTGCAAGAACAGCGAATCAAGCCCTTCCCGAACGCGCTCGTATCAGGCCGCAGGTTAGGCCGAGAGAGCTCTGAGGGCAACAGTTTTACTGCCTCTTTGCAAGTTTGCCCTTCAACAAAACAGACCACGGTTTAAAAAAAATAAAAATAAAAAAAAAATCCACTAAACCTCACATTGAGCAGGGCGAGCGCCAGCGGCGAGCGCCCGGCGCCCTGGGGCGGGATCAGAGCACGGAGCGCGCCAAGACCTCCCCCACCCGCGGCCGCCGCCCCCGCGCCCCTCGCCCCCGTTGCGGAGAGGGCACCCGGTGCTGGCAGCCCCCGCCCGTGACGCAGTGGTTAACGGGCACCCCTCGGCCCGAGCCTACGAGGGGGCGGCCCGCGGGGTGGGAAAGCTGTGGCGGCGGCGGCTACCAGGGTGCCCGAGGCCCCCCCCCCGGGGGCGCCACACGGGGCGGAGAGGGGGCGATGGGGGCCGCGGCCGGTGTCCGGCCCGGCGCAGCCCGCGGTGTGAGATGCCGGCGGGCGGGCGCGGGCAGGTCCGGCGGGAGGGGGAGGGGCCGGGCCGCGCGAAGCGGGCGGGCGGCGGAGCGGCGGCTTTATTCGTGTCGGTCGGTGCCGCGCTGCCCGTCTGCCCCCGCTCGCTGCCCCTCGCCATCTCCCTGCGCGCGGGGCGGAGGGCGAGGCCCGGCCCGGCGGCCCGCGCGGCGGCCCCCGGCGGAGATGGCGGTGGTTAGAATAAGGCACACTGGGTAAAAACACATTTATATACGAACCTCGCCGAGAAATTTTCCAACAATTCCTCCGTCCGACCACCATGCACCAGGACAGGAAACGGCCGCCTCAGCGCCCGCCCGCCTCAGCGCCGCCCCGAGCAGTGCGGGCGGGCCTCGCGCCCTGCGCTACCGCCGCTCCCATTGGGCGCGCCGCGCCACGCGTCACCGCCTCCCCTCGCTATTGGCCGCCTCCAGGCCCCGCGCCGGTGGCTATTGGCTGGGGGCCCGGGGCCCCGCCCCGCGGCTTCATGGCGTCTCGGTTATGCTGGGTTCGGGGCCTTCGCCGACGCCATTTTGTACCGCGGGGGGCGAGGTGCTCGTGCGTCAGGGCGGGAGCGAGGGACCCGGGCGCCATTTCCTTTCCCCTGGGAGGGCGCCCGGCGGCAGCGGCGGTGGGGATGCCGGGTTTCTGGGCTGCCGGGAGGGAGTCCGTCAGAGCGAGAAAGCCATGGAGGGGAGCGCGGGGCGCAGGGCGAGGCCTGGGGCGGCTTCACCGGCCAGTGCGGGCGGCCCCCACGATGGGGACGGAGCGGCGCGGCCTCGGAAGGCGGGCGCCTGGAGCTGCGCCGCCGATCGCCGGCGGGGAGAGACTGTAGCCTGAGCACGGCCCTCCCGCGGGCCCGGTGCGTCCTCCTGAACCAGGACTCCGCCGTCCCCAGGGAGGTGCGGGAGCCGCGGGCAGGGCCCAGGGCGCGGTACGCGTTCTGCAGGGCTGATCGGAGCAGGGCCCCGTGAGCACCCTGTCCGTGCCCAGCTTCCTTCTGCCGCCTCCGTCCAGGTCTCAGGGATGAGGACTCTTTTCAAAGCTATGCTTAAGAGTATTTATGCTCACCCGATTTTTTTTAATAGAAACTTTTTTTTTTTAAATGATTGCCTGTCCCGGCAATTCAAAGGTATTAAAAGGTATTAAAACTCTTCTAGTAGAAAACTTTAGGAAAATAAAGCTGTGTAACTAATATAAATAATCACCACTGACAGGACCTGCCCATCTGCATAGGGTTTACTTAATCTTTCTGTATACATGACATATAAAAGTATTTTTTCACTGAAACTTCAGAATAATTGCTATGAACTATTATCAGTTATACACACAGCCCAAATCAGCTTATTCCTGAATAGGTCTAATACAGACTAATTTTCATTTCTTAGTGTCAAGTCTTTTTTTTCTTGCTAACTTTCACTCACAATACAAATTACAGCCGTTATTTGAGGTACAAAATAGTGATAACCCAAGATAAACTTCTGGTCTGTGACTTATGTTCATGGACTACTTGGTAACATCTCTATCAAATTTTACAACTCACCATTTCCCATTCTTAAGTGCTTCTTGTTTCTGGCATCAACATCTCAGAATATCTGGTTATAAAAACCAGAAATGTGCAAATCAGTGACACACGAGGCTGAAGATACATATTGATGGCAAATTGACTTACAAGTGCTGCTACAACACCAGACAAAGCCTTTTTTTCTTGTTCTGTGTCTGTCAAACAGACCCCAGGAATGCGAAAAACCCAGCTCAAAGGACTCCATTCTGGCTCTTACAATCAGCAACAGCATAATAGCCTTTGGACCTTCTCAAATTTTGGTAACTTGTTTTTACTGCTGCATTCAGGTTAAAACTTGGAATAAGGGATTGAGCAGAAATGCTGAACTGCATTGAAGAGCATGTAGTGCTCTTCCAAATTGCACTTCTAAAAATGGTTGCTTCTGCATAAATTTTCAGAAACAATATTCATCATCAAAGATAAAAATTCAGTGGCCCGAGTCATGAAAGACTTTTACTTAACTGCCTTAACTTCATAAGCATATGAAGTTTGGACTAGGACTTACTAAGTAAACTTGGTCACATTTGTTAAAGCAAAACCCAAAGCCTGCAGTACCCACTGAGGAGCTGTCCTTGGACTTGGTGCTCCAAGCCCCTCACAACCATCAGTCCCTTTGGTAACGTGAGAGAGCTGGAGCTGCAGAGCTATGAGTGCCTACAATATCATCTGCTTATGTACAAAGTGAGTACAGGTTCTGAGCAGCATCTCAAGGAAGTCACAGGAGGACAAATTCAGGCCCAGAAGGTGAAAACTTAGCAAGAAAAAGCAGGAATGAGGAAGGACTGAAAGGGAACTTGACAGAAGATTTGTGTGGAGAAGCTTCATGATTATATTCAAGAACCAATATTTGCAGATTTCCTTCAGAAATATACAACTTAACCCACAAAACGTAGCAAGTATCAATTACTAGGCACAATTAGAACCATCAGCATGTTTATTAATCCACTGCAAACTTCATGAATCTAGGCTACAAGAGATCTGAACAGAGCTTTGCTGTATTAATAATTCTCTTAAGATAGTGATTTAGGATAAAAGGATTTACCCAGCATGTCAACATTTAAAAAAATAGTGTATGACATAAGCCTTTTGTATTTAACACAGTTAAGAGAACTGTGATTGTGCCTAACATTGCTGCTTGAAGAAATCTTTGAGAGGAAAATACAAACTTAGAGCTAGGTAACTAGTACAGGGCTCCCAAGTACTGTAAGAATACAGCTACATTCAAAACACCACAATGAAATAAGTGAAGGATTTGCTTTAGATGTTTATTAATCCAAGGAGATCTTCCATAATAGAAAAAAACAGAGGCTTTAAATTTCCCAGCTCTTCCTTTAGAGCTGCATTATCCCTGAAAATGGAATGGGTAAATGCAAGTTCCAGAAGGAAGATAAATTTTAAATCTGACATAAGTGTATCACTGAAATGGATATATTGCATCACAAAATGCACTATCACCACCAACAACAATGCAAAGTTGTTTTGCAATTTATATAAATACATTTCTTGGAGCAAAGGAAAGCAAAGTTCTAGATCCATTCTTTAAAAAGATGCTCCTTGCTAACCAGTCTAGTGACACAAAAAAGCACCCTTGAAGTAAGACTGTATTCTTCACACCAAGATAAAATTCTGCCCTTGACTTGTGACTTGAAAAATATAACTGTTCCAGAAATGACAATGGCACTAAATTGGTGATTTTTCCCCTCATTATTTTCATCTGCTTTGTACGTAGAGCCTTCTCACTACTACTCTGTCATCTCTTCTGCCGTGAGGCACAAAGTAGAGGTCCTCTTACATTTTTTGGGATGCATAAGATAAGCAGACACCCAACAAATGTGTTCAGAAATTATTATGTCAAACTGGGCATTTTTCAAGGTCAAGGAATGCACAGGAAAAGGCATGCTGTAATTATGTCTCTCACCCTTTTCTACAAAAATAAAACCTTGTCTAAAGATTATCTTGAGGCTGGAGTACACCTGTACGTGCTCATGAGTTACACATTTACAAAGAAACACGAGTTCTGCTATATGTACTTGTCCAGTCAGCTAAAGATTCAAAGGTACTACTGTGGTTCTCATACCACTACTAGAATGGATACTCAGGTCCAGGCTTACTTTTTCAGGCTTTTTCACATCAGGTGCAACATCCATCCTTTCAAGTCTGCAATTTGCTTCTGAAGTATCCCTTTGGTATTCTGCTAGGGCAACGTGGCATTAAAGTCCTGGCTCAGTCTCACATTAGTGCTCTGTGTGCAGGGAACTGTATTTGCCCAAGAAAGGCAGACCAGAGAGCAGTGACTGGAAAAACCCACTATACCTGCCCAAAAAAGCGCTCGCTCGTGGTTGTGCAACAAAAGGAAGGCAAAGCATGGCGCTGGTCAGCTTGTCAAGGAAACCCCAAACCACAAATTCCTGCTACTCTGCTGATGCAAAAAACCACACCACACAAACCAATTTTCTGAAGACTGCATTTTGAGTATCATAATATATATATGTGCATTTCATTTTTACAGATATAAACTCAGTTTATTTTTAACCTGTATTTAAATTTTGGAGGCTTACATTAAATTAAGGTAGCTTGTTTAATATCAATTGTAACAGCAGGTGACATTTTTATATAAAAACAGCCAAAAGAAAAAAAAAAACAAACAAACATTTGATTTAAAAGACCTGACACCAATGATCTCAAGGCAAGATCAAAAACCTATGGATTTTTGCTTTTGGAAAAGGAAAAGGTGGCATTTAAGCCAACCCATTCACAGCATCTTCCTGCTGGCTTCTTCATACAGTGGTTTTGATAGTGGTCCCAGAGGGAACTGTATTTTGCCTCTAGCTAAAATACTAGTTACTATCACGACTTTGAAGGAAGAAAACTGTGGCTTCAAAAATGAAAGATTGGCAACACTTCAAATACACTGTCTGGATCAGGCAGACAACGGCACACACTAATGCTGGGAGTGCAAAAAGAGGGGGAATGAAATGCTGGGGTAGTGCACCTGCACTACCACATGCTGTAAAACACTTTGCAACATTAGGGGGAAAATTTGCATTCACAGATCATAGCCCAGATTAGCCAAATTAATTTGTTGTGTTTTTTACAGATTGCATATATAGATATTTCATCCACACACTCCAATTGACTCAAGAACAGAACTTCACATCTTATGTACCTGCTTTTGAGAAGATTTTTTCTTCCCACAGAACACATCTGTATCCAAATTTCACCTTGTACAGTGAGATCTTGAAGAAAAACAAAGGACACAGAGGGTGTTGCTTTTTTTTTTTAGCAGCAATTAAGTATCACTAACCCCTTTTTACATTACTGAATTCAAGTCACAACCCGAGGTGACTGCACCACAAAGTCACCAGGTACAAAACTGCTAGTTCATTTTAAATTAATAACCTGAAATTATTTTCCCCAATATATCCCTTATTTTTTATTTTTTTATAAACAGCAAACATTTTGCTATTTTTTTACATAGGCTAGCAGGCTTGTTTCAATATGAAAGTGCTAATTAATTTACAGATTTATCAGTTATGTAGTGCTACATTAAGTGTCCAATATTCTACATATGAACAATCTTGATAAATGGAAATGATGAAGATTAAGTAAGGCTATCTGATTACCTTATCTTATTTACATTAAAAGAATAGACACCCAATAGGAAGGGAGAAAAGGGAAATAAATTGGGCAAATATTCATACCGCCACAGGTGTAAAAATCAAGTCTGCCTTCTAGCTTGTCCTGTAAATGAGACATTTTAAATAGTCCTGCAGCCCATGCCTAATTTTTTTCCTCAGAAAAAGAAAAGCTGCCTTCATGACATCCCCTCTTGATTTCCAATTTCCAAAGTGTGTCATTTGAAGCTTTAAATTCAGAATTCTTCCTATCTTCAAAAAAACCCTCTGGTTTGCTTTCCAGTATTAGGTTGCACGATCAGGTCCCACTTCTGGGGCTTTTGTCCAATCTATTTATCAATTAGTTTAGAGTGAGTTGTAGGTAACATGAACCAGTTCTGGAACCACTATTGGGAGGAACACAAGCTCTTCACTACAATCACACAGTAGCAGGAAAATTGATAATTCAATTCATTCCCGGGGCAGGGCCTCCAAAATTAAATGAAGTTGGCACAACTGGAGCATTGAATTTGTATCCTCCATGCTTTTCAATCATTTTGGATTCTAAAACAAAACAAAAGGAAGATATTTTAGTGTGTATGTGTGTAGGGGGGGGGGAAAGAGATATTAAGAATGTGTCAGTGACCATTTTGAGTGTCTCAGACATACAGGTTTAACCTGGGATTATTTAAGAAGGTAATCAGAACCCACAAAGTGTATGTGTGCCAGGCACCTTACATTTCAATATTGATATAGCTATGCTTAAATGAATTTATATTTTAAAAGGCCTGGTCTTTAGCTTTAGGACATAAGTATGTAATTTTCACATTTCAGAAACAGGACCTGAATGAATGTCTGCCTCCTGAACTTGCCAACATGTAGCAAAGTCCTTCTGATTAATGGCCTTTCCAGTAACAAAGCACATGTAGAAAAAAACCAGTATGCACATACTATCTCAATTCAACAATATAATCAGAAATAGCCAGTGAAGCACCAGAACATGGCTTTTCTAATTTACATTCATTCCCCCTCACTAGACCATGTACTATGATCCTGCCAGAAAACTACCATTTTCATCTTCAAATCAGACATTAAGATCTTCAGGCACCTGAGGATCACATATCCACCACTGTAACTAACAGTGATAGTTAAGCTGTCTGGTTTTACTTGCTGCATATCCTGTCCTTTGAAGATTCCTGCAAGACTGGTTTTCACAGGCTAACACTGGGACAACTGAAAAGCAGGTTGCTGAAGAGCAGACAGAAATGTGTATTTCCATCTACCTCTACTACCAGCTAAGATAATGCAGATGTTTTTTACTGTTCCCAGTTTAAGATAACAGTGCATATTAATGTCATATTTCTACTTTAAGAGGTCTCTTTCTTTCTGGGAATACAGCACAGCTTATGTTACCAAGAAGATCTGCATTTTGTCTGTTTCTTTGGAAACAGGCTGGAAAAAATGTTGCCTTGGCTGATGAAGGGGAACATGGCCTGTGGAACAGCTCCACAGTGCACAGAAGACTAACAGCTTAGCTTAGATATTCTTCTTAGCTACATTAATGAGACAGAATTATATTCCAAATCCTTTTAATAGGATTTCCCCATGTGTGGTAGGTAGCTTAAATGGAGCATTAGTATGGTCACAGCGTGCAAGGACTTACTGTAAAGATCAGGTTGTCTAAGTTAACCTTCAAAATTTGAACCTAACTTGCTCTGTGAATAAGCAGATGAAAAAAAAACCCCTCACAGAGCATTTTTTCATAATATGCACAAGTAGAGTATAATCTCCTCAGTATGATGTCCAATGCTTGGATAGGGGTCCCAGTAAAACTATGTTATAACCATTAAAAAGGTAGAGCATTCTGGACACTTAAAGGCTCTGTGAGGCTATTTAGGCTGTTTTCTGCAAGAACTACTTGTAAGATGTCCATTCTTACTACCAATCTTTTATTGAAAGATTATAGGCACTTCTATTTTGAAACATCTTGTAGTAATTGCTCAATAAATTGATGACTGGACTGATCACTTAAAATTCAGCCTTGACTTTAAAGAGCAATATAATATAGGCTTATCCTCAAACACCTAAGAAAACAAGCAAAAAAACCCAAACAACGAAACTAAAGATTTTCCCACTTCCTATATATTTAAATTTATATTATCTGTACTGAAGAATAACAATCTGAAATACTTAATAGGCTCAATAATCTGGCTGATGGATACTATCGCCATAATTTGGTATTTTCCCCATCTACAGAATCAGTCTAGCCTAGCTAGACTAAGTCACATCAGGAAGTAATCTGTCAGCCACTTAAAGTGCTTACCATACCTAGAGTTCATACACCTTCAGGTAGTCAAATCAATTGTTTTCAATTCCAAGTAATTATGACAAATATATCTCAATTTACTTGGCCACTTAATTAACATGTTTCTATCATTCCTTATACCTGTGGTATGCCATGCAATTTGTGCATTGAGGCTTTGTGACCTGACAATCTCTAAGATTTCAAGCATCTCTGGAGTGTAAAACAACCCTGCTTTAATGCAGACATTATCAGGGTTGAAGTATAGGCGTTTTCTGTATTACTCTTCTAACATGAACAGCATTCCAACAGTGAAAGAAGCAATTAATAGTATAAAGGGGGGAAAATACCATGTGCTGCCCGCCTCTGATCTGCCAGAGTTGCTATGTCCTGCAATTGTTTTCTTTGTTCTTCAGTAAGACCCTGTGTCAAAGCTTGGTACCACACAGGGTTACGATTCTGAATTGCTGCACGAGAAAGAAAACAGGAAAGTTTTCATTAAAACATGATTTAAATCAAACCTTACTAATTCACTGATGTTTTGATCTGAATAATATTCTGCTAGGGTTACAACATTTAAAACATTTAAAAGCACTAACAGAACCTCTGATCTCTTCCACCATAAATGCATTCAAGCACCTCCCCCTGCTCTGAGAGTTAAACTCTGTCTTCCCCTTTCCAAAGAAATAACATTTTTTCCAAGCACATACTGGAAGGCCTGCTTGGAAGCTTTCAACAGGTTCTAGTTAACAATAATTTATGTTACACAATACAACTAAGATATAACTTTTTGGCCAGAAAAGCAAATACAGTTACTTACTCTGAAAAATTGTTTTAAATATCTGATATTCATCAATAGGGTTGTCTTCATCATCAATAATTGTGGAATAGCCTTCTAAAGCAGTCTCTTCAGCATCATCTTCTTCCCAGTCTTCATCATCTCCATCTTCACCTGCCTGTTTTGCTAGAATTTCTAGATATTCTTGACCATCTTCATCAATGTCATCTTCATCACTCCCCAGCTCCTCTGAGTTAAATATCACACACACAGAAAGTTTCTCTCAAGAATACTAAGAACAACTCTTTAGGTAGATGGATGATTATGCAAAACAAGCAATAGAACTGATAAAAATACAGTGCAGACTAGGAAGGGGGAGGCTCTCAAACTCCTCTCCCAGTGCTATGGTCTTGCCCCCCACAGGTACTCTTCCCACACCTCAACTGTTTAAGTGGGAAAGGAAAATATTATTGTCACAAAAATGTATCTAGAAAAATAAATACACAGATAGTTTGGAACAGAACTCAGTAAAGCTTTAGGCAAAGCACTATTTGTGCTCCAACGAAAGTTTGAAATAATCTTATGAAAACATTTTAAAGACACATTAAATGGGCTGGTGAAAATAATGCTTGAGAAATACAAAATGTAATAGTATGAATTGTATATCATGACCATAGTCTGGAAAGTCCAATATTCAACAGCACAGATCAAAAAAACTGTACTGTAAGTAGATAGATGAACAGATGAAAGCCAATAGATACCCCTTTGGGTGTGGAAAACTTCTAAACAATTAGAAAGACACTGGAATAATGATGGAAAGATAAAAATATGGAACAAGAACTAAAAGCTTAAGGTGAGTATAGGGAAAGATGGAAGAAAGTAAAGGGAAGTTTGAACTTCATATGAAGAAGATGGCAAAAGATATGAAAGTTTGTGAAATAACTTATGAAGAAGCAAGACTATAAAGGCTAATAAAGTTTAGAGTACATTAGTCCAGGAAAAAAATTGTTAAAAAACCAATTCTCAAGAACTGTCATTCTCAATACACAGCTAAAACACCAGCACCTCATGGGGCCATTTGTAACATACAGTCCACACTGTACAATGTTTTAGAAGGATATTGGGAAACTCCTACTGACTCTTACCCCTCACTCAAATGGGAATATGCCCTTGAAATAATTCCTTTCTGCAATGAGAGTATCTACACACAGAAGCTAACTTGATATGAGACGTTGAAGAGACTTATTCTGGGAAGATAATATAAGAGAGACTGGAAAGTAAGTCAGAAATACTTGAAAAGTCATTAAAAGATGTCCAGTGTTCTACCATAATTTTGAGTTTCAGATTTGGATTTGATTTTGGATTTTTTCACACTGGTACTCAGCATCTCCATCACAAAAAATGAAAAATACAAAGTAAAAGTGATGCTTCAGTTTCCATACCTGTTTCCTCATCTTCTTCAGCTTCATCATCATCATCACTATCATTTTCATGCTCTGCATGACAGGCATATGCTCTTTTCAATCCATTAAATAAAAGGATAAAAGCTGGCAGGATCTGGCCAGCAACTTGATTTAAAACCTGTGGTATTTGCTCCAGATCAATAAGAGCACACAAGCCAAGCACACACATCTTTCTGTCATGAAGTCTACAAAACAGAAGAGTAGAAAAGTTGCAGGTTTTCTTATGACTTATTGGCAGGAATTATAGAGGAGTATCACAGAGAAGAACTAGAAACACTTACCCCAAGAAACAGTCCACATCATTAAGCCACTGTGTTATGAAGTGATTAGTGACAGGTTCCACATTATTGGGAAAACGAAGATTTTCCAATGTATTTAATAGTAAATGAGGATTGTAATACAAAGCAGCTATGGCAACCTGGAGGCACATTGTTCGCAGTTCACTTGTTTTCACTTCTCTTGTCAATCTCTCTAATGCAGCTTCCACAAATAAGGGTATGCACTGAAAAGTGATAACCATTACACATGTAGTTCTGCATTTCACACTAAAATTGAGAAATAGCATAAAACCAGTCTGGTGCCTAAATATAAAGGGCATAAAGTGGGAACAATTCTTCACTGCCAGCAGGTGTCATATACAAAGATGAAATAAAAAGGTGAAAAGATGATATCTACTCTGAGCACTTGGGTTTTGTAACATCATGCATAGCAGATGCATGATCATGTGTTTTAAAGACTTAAAAAATGGAGTAAATGCATAGACTAGGTAGTCTAGAAAAAAATCAACTTAGTATTTTTTTAGTGTCGACAACAAAGTCAAGATATTAACATTCCAAGAAAACAGCTATTCAAAGGAGTAGTCTCTTCAGAGATACCACAATGATTTCCTGTGACTAAATTAAAAACTGAAGTTTCCTAGGGTGTATATCCACAAGTATTAAAAATCATACCAAAAATATTTAAAAAACTATTAGACAGTGCTGCTTATATGCACAGCAGAAGCAGAGAAATTCAGCTTTCAAATTCCAGCTTCCATACGTCCCTGGCTTCTCTGTGACATGAACTGGGATTCTAGGAATTTAATTTTCATACTTAATTATTTCAAGCCTATTAACTGAACAGATTAAATAACTTTCATGAAATATGCACCAGAATTAACTTAGAATATAATTAGTTTGACTTTTAGAACCAAGATGCTCCTAAAATAGCACTCTTTCAGAGTCACAAAAACACGAGTTTTGTAGTGGCCTCAATTTTGGAGACAAAGTGTGCAGTAACTATCTCTGCAGTGCTGTTAACTGAGTAACAATGAAGGAGAAGACAGGATGATTTAGTCACACTACACAAATTTCTCAGAACAGAACTCATGTTAATACATTATCAATTCATATTCGAAAATAAAATAGTTTTTAACTATTGGTTACAGCAACCAAAGTTATCACCAACCTGATCAATGCCACGCCCTTTACACTGAAGAATAATTACTTCTAACAACTTTGCTGCATGACATTCTGCATCTTCTCCAGCAACTCCTGTAAGAACCTGAAAAATAATGGTTACTGTTGATAATAACCCTTCAAGATGTATTTTCTATACACTGATTTGCTTTGAAAAAGCCAATGTATCCATCAGCCTGATTGCAACTTGTTTTCAAATAGATGCAGAGATAAATTGTCCATGATAATACTTAAACATCTTTTAAAAATTACTACAGACAGGGCAGCTGACAGTTCACCGGAATTCTTCTATTGCTACAACATACGATACCCAGAAAAACTGAAATCTCTACAGATTACAGTTAGTTTATAAAATATTAGCACCATCTCATAAGGAGGTATTAATTTCCTCACAAATGACTAACACCCTGGAAAGCTTTGTATTCTACATATTGATTTGATAAAGACAGCCTAATTGGCAGCTACCAGTAAGAAATAGGAGCTGAGACACTACGTTAAATATAGAAACACTGCCCAAAAGTGACTGAACTGAGTCAGAACAACTGCATTCTGCTCCCATCTTTTGTTGCTGACTTGGCATGAACTTGGGAAAATAACTACTTCTATCTCTCTGCTTTCCACCCCTACTCCATTGGTTTTTGCTAACAGGTTTAAGACCTTTAGTATACAGTAGCTTGTGGTATCCTCACCATACTGAGGCTACAAAGTTCTGGAAACAGAAACCATCTCCCTTTGGCAAAATGCACACACGTTTTGCATTCCTGAATGCACATATGCACAAAACCTGGATTATTTTATCTGCTTTTGTTAGGTATGATCTATTTTTCTTCCATTTTAACAAAAGTATATATCTGAAATTTGATGTGACCTCTTGAAATTTCTCTGCAATAACTTAATTTGTGGAATCACAGAGGATACTACATGGCAGCATAATGCCTTAAGAGCAGACATCAAAATTCTTCAGTTTCAGCCTGCTGTTTAACAGCGCATTACCAAAGAGATCAAAAGTTTTGTTATCACAAAGAAATCTCCTTACCTTCTTGCACATACTGTAGATCATTTCAAGATATTTTGTGTCTGACAGAAGTGTATCTGTATCAACAGTAACGTAATTATGCAAGAGAGGCATCATGTCTATTAAAAGAAGAACCACAGTTTTATTAGAAAAGGTGTTAAAACCAGGATGAAATCCACGCATTAATAAGTACAGTTCTTGCTTGGTGTTTGTCAATGTAAGTATACATCTAGTCATAGATGCCTTAACAAAACAGGTCTGGTCACAGCAACAGCAGAATAAAATACTTTTAAGTGTAACCTCATTTCAGTGTTCTCATGTTTAAATCAAGATTCAATTCATTGCATGGTTGATATCATACATATGAAACCATCTGACTTTCTGATTTATTTGTATTACTTACCAGTAAAATAATCAAAACCATCCTGCTGAAAGACTTCAAAAACAAGAGGAAGAAGCTGCCACATTTGTGCAGAAACTTGTTGACAAGTCAGACTATGAGCCAAGGAAAAAATCTCCTCGTAGAACTCTAAAAGAAACAGAATCTAGGTAAACCTAATGCCAATCCCATACACTTAGAAAAATAAGCCAACAAAAGTACAGATACCTAATACATGCTGCTGCAAAACTGTTCCAATCACTTGCAAACAAATTCCTTCCAGCTGCTGAGTAATCTGAAAACAAAACAAAACAAAACAATCTAAAATAAAACCAGTAAACACAATTCCTCTTCATTACAATATAGTCTCCCATGTACAGTTTTCTGTTAGAAGGTATTTTTGACCAAAAGTTTTTCAGATAAAAATGTCAGGAACTACAAGTGGAATTACAAGACTTTCAGTGTCTTAGACAAAACATACGAGATTTAAAATAATTTTTACTTACTTCTTTATGATCTTCAACTACACTAAGAAGTGTATCAATAGTATTCAAGATTCCCATTGCTGTCACTGCTTTGTCATCACTGCCCTCTTCATCTGGTCCAGTCTGGATGACCTGGTTAAATGTCATTGCCTGCAAAACAACCCATAAATGTGACATGTAATGAGGACATGCTTGGAGATGAACAATTGTGCAAGTCTGGTATTCTGCAAAATTTTAAGGAGGATTTCTGCTACGAAAATGTGTGACCATTAGAAGGTGACTGCTCCATTCCAGATTTTGTTTTCAAGATAAAATTTGAACATTAAGCCATTTGAGCTGCCATCCTTCACTCATTCATGAATAAAAAGATATAAATGACATTGCTTTCCATGCAAAAGAATATAATTTCAATGAATAAATTTTTCTGACACAAGGTTTAATTGGTAACTAAACTAGACCTGACCCCTTTGCAGGCATTCCCAAAGAGGACATGCAAACAATTCAGTTCTAACTCCAAGGCCTCTAATAGGGAAGCACAGAACTGTCCTCTGCTTTAGACAGAGCTACTCAAGCTCCAGATTTCTCTTGCAGATTCAATTTTACTTTCTCCTTACATATAACATAACATTATTTCACACTCAATTTTCTATTCAAAATTTGCTCTCTAATTTCCAATTTTAAAACAGAAAACCCAGGTCACATGGTAGAGACTACTTCAAATGTGCAACCAAAATTCATTACTAGCCCTATCAGGAAAAAAACAACCTACATACATTTCTCAAACATTTCTACAATTTTTCTTAGAAGTTTCCATTTACTTCCCAGTTATGAAGCCCCTTTTGAGAAGAAACAGTCTAAATGTAAAAGCCACTGAAGCCAACTGGAGTAACAGTAGCTATTAGTTGATGGACACCTATCTTAATTTTAATACAAATCTGCCACATATTAAACATCTTCCTAAGTCACGAGGAATTCTTACCAAGTGCTGTGTCATTTCTACTGCAATTGGGGTAACTTCTTCACTATATTCACAGATCATCTTCTGAATCACATTAGTAAGATCATCATTTTCAGTCTCTCTTATAATATGAAGTAAAGCTTGCATTACAGGTCTAATGAATGGAGTAATATATTCCTTAGCTGAAAACCAAGTGAAAATATTTGAATTTACATTCTCACAAAATGACAGTATATATATTCTGTGAATATTTGGTGTTTTGGCACTAATATGTCCAAACCACAGGTAGCACAAATCATTATAGCAATATAACACTCAAAACAATTTTTAAAATAAAAATGCATACCAATAGATTACAACTGAAGTAGGAAAATTCCATAGTTCTATGGTCTTTATGGAATGCAAGATTACTTATCAATGCAAATTTTAACTGAACAGCTATGGGTAATTAATATATTTTTGTCAATTAGCCAAAGTATTTGATATAGAACTTATGTTTATTTTGTGGCTTTTATGACAGTTTTGAAATACTAACATAAGCCTGCTAGGATAAAGACAATTTTTAAATTTTTTTTTTTAAATAATGATTTAACATGAATGCATTTATGCTGAGATACAAATGCTCATATTGCCACTATGTTTCTTATTCAATGATTAGGTGCAGTGAAAATGGATTACAAGAAAATTGTGATAATTTATAAAAATGTCAAATTTTCCAGCTGAAGACATAAAGTAAGTGATTACAAATTACAATAAGTAAACTAACATCAGGAAAGAAGAGAAAAAGTCTCCCTGAATTTCCATATAGTTAATGCTCATTCTCTATAAGTTTGCTACATCTTTAAGAAAAGAGAGCTACCTTTCTCTTGATTACTGATCAGAACTTGAAGTGCTATTGCAGCTTCCACTTTCACAGGCATTTCCCTGTCATCTATCAGGCACCGTCTTGTGAGTTCTAAAGCTGTCTGGAGATTCTGGTCACTCTTAAATTTGACTTCACAAAAATAATGAAGAACCCAACAAGCCTGGAAAAAAAAAAAAAAAAAAAAAAAAAAGACTTTGAACAAATTCAGAGTTACAAAACTTACAAACTGGATTGTCAACTACTTGTACATCCATGACTTACACATCTTACTAAATCTGAAGTACAACTACTGCTGAACAAAGATATTGTAAACTTTTTAAAAGATAAAGATGTTTGAGAGGGTGGAGGCTGGCCAGTGGAAGGTTTGTCTTTCAGACATCACTAGACCAGTACTATGATCTCAGGTTCATCTTTGGCCACAGGTTTTGTGTGAGCAGTACAGCCTAAATGTAAAACACAGATAGACCATACCACCAGACACAGATGGAAAACCATGCACACAATTCTGCAGCCATTTCAAAACAACACAATAGTTATCTGTAATCAGAGATGGGTACCTGTCTCTGAAATAATCATATAGTTTATTATAGAACAGATGCACAAAAGCAATGCATTTATTAGAGGGAAAAGTTATTATTAGAACAGTGTATTTAACAGTAAACTTGACACTTTCTTACCCGTGCTCTCATGTAACCCAGCTCACTACTGAAGAGAGGGAACACATGATTCTGTAACATATATTCCATCTGATCTTTATATATCTTTTTCTGTCAGAATATAAGAAGAAACACAGTTTAAAACCTTACGTAAAAATGCATTTAAAAGTGTGAACAGCCTAGCAACACCTCCAGAATTAACTTCCCCCATTATTAAAGTCCATTAAGCAACAATGAAATCCCACATTAGTAATTTGGATCCTTGGACTTTTATAATTTTCAGTCAAAGCAGTGACTTTTTTTTTCCCCTGTCAGTTTTTTGACTCTTAGATACACCTTTTGCTTGAGGACATAATTCTGGCCTTAAAATCAAAAGTAGTCAGGGAAATTTCACAGAGCCATGGTCCAAATACAAATGCATGCCCTGCATTATTTTTGTTAACATTTTAATTGAGTAAGGTTGCTAATTTCACTTTCCTTCCTGTCTTCTACAGAAAAGATCTCATTAAATCACCAGTGTCTCACTAGATGGATTTTTTTTGTTGTTGTTAACTACATAAATGAAGGGATTGTAGCTAATGGTAGAGCAGGAAATATTGTAGCAACTTAGGAACTTAAAACACTAATTTGAACTTCAACATGACCTAATAAAACCTGTGCAATTAAGCTGACAACAAAACCAAGTTCAACAGCTTAAAAAAAACCAACCTGTCACTGATTCAAAACTTGTAACAATCGAAGTGCTACTGTCAATTCTTCTCAGTCACTATATGTCAAAGAAATAAAAGGAGAGGAGGGGAAAGAAAAACCAAAACACAACCCACAAAAAAAAACCAAAAAAAAAAAATCAACAGATGTGCTTACTTTTAGTAGAATTTCAGCCAAAGAACCAATCATATGTAGAGCACCATCTTTCTTTCGAGGGTCAGCATTTGGCTCTGTAAGGATCTGGTAACAAAAGCCCATTGTCTTCTGCAGGACCTAGATTACATGAAAGGTTCATCAAAACATTTCAATCAGTTATTTCAGATACCATTCTCAGTGCTCTGAAAATGCTAAAATCTAATAATCTGCTCAAAGTCTGTAATATGGACAATGTTTTACATCTTTGTTATAAATACAGAACATTCAAGATAGTTCCTAAGTGAACTGATAAAATACAAAAATCACAGAGCAATGGAAAATAAATTTGAGAGAAATTATAAAATTTTGTGTACTATGACATGAGAGGGAAAAGCAAAACTTTTATTCTTTCAGCAGATGGATACAATATAAGCTATATCTAGCTTACACATCCTGTATCTTAGATTCTATGTAAGTAATATTCTTACCTCTTTCCTTTTACTACATGATGTAAACAACAATGTCTGAGCAGCAGTTGTTGGAGAAATGAAGTCTTCGAATACATCTATTAAGTAAACATATAACAGCTATAAAATTTTGCTCTTTTATTACAGTTCATGATCCTAATGCAATCTAATAAACTAACCCAAAACAAAAGAGCAACAATTTAATCATGCTCTCTTAGCACAGGTATTCCAAGACCAAACAACAGTAACACATATTTGGAAATTCCCAATACATATATTTCACATATTTTATGAACACTGGTTCTACATGTCTAATTTGATGCAGGTCTTCCTTATTTTTCAGATGAATCTTGTGTAGTAGCAAATGCAGACACAGCAGTCAATTTTTGATGTATTATTTGCTGTACAGGCAAACACTCACAAATGACCGAATTAAAAATGCTGTTTCTTCTTGCTCTGCAGAAGAGTAACACCAGAGCCCTGCATAATACCTGTTTACAGGTCTACTTCTGACCTGAGGGATAAGAAACCTAAACCCATCGAGTTTCCTTGTTCTAGCCACATTGAAGTCCTAGTTGGATGAATTTGTTCAGGAAGTCTGAAGTATCTTCTTTCTTTCCCTGCCTGAAAGGACTGCATAGACTTAACCTAAACCCCAAGAACAAAGTAGCAATCCACAGAGAGTGAAACTAGACAACTGTGGAATGTTATACTTTATAATGTTGCATTTACCCTTATGGTCAATCTGTTTTGATCTGTGTTATGATCATAAAAACTCAAAGGCCTTGGAGTATTAGCTGTTATAAAACATTAACTTTTAATAACATTAGAACATATGTAGTTATAGTTAGGAAGACCTGGACTACTTGATTTATAACAAAAAGCTTCTTAACTGCCTAAATTAGCTACTTGTTCAAGAGCAGAAACTCATTTCCACCAGTACATCCAAAAGTTAACTCTATTAAGTTATGTTATTTAGATAATGCAGTTTTATCTTTCCTTTTTTTTAATTTTATGTATTCAAGTCATGTCTATTTTCACAAAAAGCTTTTTGTCAAGTTGTATTTTAACACAAGTAATTTCAAATTCTCACCAAATTTCATGCGAATATATTCATATGGATCTTCTTGCCAAAGCTCTTCATCAGCATCTGTATAGCACATCAGTGGAAAAATAACATCTTGGATGATTCCCTGTAATAAAAAAAAAAAAAAGTAGAAAAGAGGCTAGCACTACTAAATCAATCTCTATATTCTGTCGTGTATTTCATACATTTTGTCCGTTCTGTCACTTCTCATATAAAATGGTAACATTCTAAAACTACTTGGTCATAAAGGATTTTATGCACTTGCTACCTTAAAAAAAAAAAAAGGTATGTTTTAACTTAAGACAGAACTACAACACAAGCTATTAGATTTGCTTTGGATAATGGTATATAGAGATGATTCAGTGCCCTAAATTCAGTATTTAGTATCCTCTCCAAATGTGTTGTGTTGCTGTGTTAATACTGTAATCCTTGAGATATTACAGCACAAAGAACTGACAATAAGAAAAGGCAATTATCAAGCTTTGCTCATGTATCAATTCTTTACCACAGTCTTTAAATTCTTTCCACCAGCACTTTATAACAGACATCCCTAAAACATACTTTCCAGCAAAGTACCTTTTGTATAAAAGACTGGCTACTGTACTAATGAGTCATTTAAGCATTAAACCCCCAAAATTATTTACTTGAATGTGAGGTTTCAGATTCTTCCAGGTGACTGCATGTGATACTCCTTGATTGATGTAGTTCAGTGTTTGCTGCAGAACTCTAGGAGCCATATACTGCTTTTCCTTGTATTGATAGAGCACCTTCAGCAACACCTAGAAAAATCAGATCTCATCAATAGCTTATACTGAGCACAGACCATTTGCAACAGAAGAATTCTGCCCCCCCTCACAATCCTACGTAAGAACCCCCCTAAATTCAATAAAACAGCCTGTTTATTCATTAGCCTAAAATGGGTACTGACTAATCTCTCTCCTAAATGTCATAGTTAATTTTATAAGGTAATTTGTAGATCATCATAGGCTGCACATCTTTTAAAAAGAAAATAATTTAGTAAGACAAAATGTACATGGTAATTTATCACCATAGCCCAGGGGACCTTTCCCTCTGAGGTTTATTGTTCCACCTTGCCACTCCTCAGGAGAAGAAATTCATTTTCAAACACGGCATTGGTAAAATACACTCACACAGACTACTGATTCTTGCTTCTGTGCAGTTTTACATCAATGATGCTGCATGAAGAATGGATGAACCAGCCTCCCCCCTTCTGGCCTCAACTCTTCTCCTGAGGTAGCACTCAGAACTATTCAGAGGGATTTACATTTGTTTAAGTCCAGATTCTCCAGAAAAAAGGACATGAAATGGACACGTGACCATTACTAATAATTAAATTCTAGCTCACTAGAAAGTTTGGTATTGAAGGGGAGTTTCCTCATAGCCCAATCCAGGCCAGTGGCCACACTACACTTTTGAGAGCAGCAGCACCAACTGGAGAGAAAGGACAAATAAATCCCATTTGCAGGGTTTCATTTGATTCTTCACATAAAACAAGGTTTTAAATAATTCAAAAACTGAATGAACTGAGAAGATATCTATCAATCTGTAATATTACCAAGAAAACATTTTTGGAAAATGAGACTCATAAAGCAACCCTATTGATAACATTTATTACACAAGAACTGAAGCATTTCTCCCATAGGAGAGGCCTCACACCTGAATTTGAAGAGGATACATTCATTCACCAGGAAATTCACAGCTTTACAAATGGTTTTATGCTCTAGATGCATTATCAAGCTTGAGAGTTTAGCTGCCCATGTTTTAAAGCCTCCTGGACTCAGAAATTACTGGCTGCCATCTCATGTAATTACAACGTTCTGTGGCGTTCGGTATTAGGAAAGTAAAGGAAAGCAGAGCAAATGTTCAGATTTGCAGCTGTCAATATTTCTTCTTAGCCTCTTGTAAACTATCCAAGTGAAAATTATTCTCTGCAAAAACAATACCTTCAGTGACAGATGTTTGTAACTTCCAAAAGCAGTAAAACTTGAGTACATGGTAGGACTAACATGCTTCTTGAATTCAGAACAACTAAGAATGTTAATTGTTAAAAAACATCTAACAAAGACTTAACAAAATTGATTAAACATATGAACAGCTCTGCAACATATTTTACTTCTTTAACTGTATGCCTTAAATAGTCTTTCCAGAAGCAACTGGAAAACTAATCAAGACTACAAATTCTTGTGGTTTTATATAGAGCACTTGACATTCTACAGATTGGCTTCCTTTATGAATTCTTTGTAAATTCTTCCTACAAGGAAATGACCATTTCCATATTAATACCATATACTGAACTAATGCATGGATTTGAGACAGGCTATATGGACTAAGTCTCACTATGGTGGCATCTCATGAAAGATAAAAAAAAATTTGAGAGAGGCTCTTTGTTCTAGGCAAAAGTAGTAATCCTGGGTCTTCAGCAAACTAGAACTTAACACATAGCAATGAAATCTTCTCTGTGGAAAAGTTTATGCAAGAAGGTCCAGTTTCCTAGAGTATTTGAATTTCAGAAGGATCTGAAATTTCTTTTCTTTATAAGAGATTCTCCACAACAGCACACAGAAAAGCCTAAAATTCATTAACAGTCAATGAAGGGCTGGGGAGCAGTCTTCGTACAAAGCTTAACAAATGGTTTGTTTGCAGCCACACAACTTAGGAAAAGTGTTTTGCTCCTCTCACAAATCTAAGCAAATACCTCCTATGATTCAGATGCAACAACGAAAGAAATTAAAGAGATTAAGAAGAGGCTTAAGAACTGCAGTGAGGAAAAGCAGGATGTCAAATGCAAGCTCCAGGGCAAATAGAATTCTGCAGCTGTGCCAAGGAACAACCAGGCAGGAGTGTTTGACCAGGCCTTAGTTCTGGCTCATCAGGTCTTTCAAAATGAGAAATGTCTTAAGCAAAGAAGCTGCTAACACAACAGATAAGAATCAGAGTATTTCAGCTAGGCAGCCCAGCCTGTTTTGGCCAAACTTAAGGTTTAGCTCTACTGCTGAATGCACTGGGTATTTTTTGGTGGTGGTGGTGACATGAGCAAGACAAAAAAATAGACACTGACCAGATAAAAATAATAATTGATAAGAAGAATGAGGATAGTACTAGCAGTATGTTTCAAGTTTATACCTCAAAAACCTTGAGTACCAAGCCATCTATTGCTGCTTTAGTAAAAGGGTTGGTAGACTCCCACAGCTCCTTGTCCTTCCTGTTCTGGGGACTACAGAACTGACAAAGTACTCCAGGTCTCCAGGTGGGGTCTGACATGAGTGGAGTAGAAGGGCAGAATCACCTCCCTTCACCTGCTGGCCACACTTCTTTTGATGGAGCCCAGGAGATGGTTGGCTTTCTGGGCTGTAGGTGCACATTGTCACCTCAGGTTGAGTTTCTCATTAACCAACACTTGTTTTGAAAGAACAGGAGTCAGTAGTACAGCCAGAAACTGCAAATCAGATAAAAAAATTTCCTAATACTCATGGGAATTTTCTTGCTAGTTCAAAAACATCTGATTACTGACTATACTATAAGTGAGGCTGATGACAATTCCTGCCTCACCGATCCATTCTGTCCCTTCAAGAATACACTGTTGCCATGTAGCAGGATTATCAGAACCACGATGTTACTCCAGTAAAGGCAAATCAATAATTGTCTGGTGTAACATTAATACATCAAGTTAAAAACTGCTCTACTCCAGAAGATACTTTGTTTATAACAGGCCCTGTAGTCGTGGCAATCCCCAGACAGGGAGACAAGTGGGAAGTGACCTGCCTTACCTGCTTGATCAGGCTTCTGCAGAAAGCTAGGTAGCTTACTGTTTACTAACTTTGAGACAAAAAAAAACCAAAACAACCCTCCATCATTAGAGTTAAAAGGGTAAGTAAGAAGACCAACTACAAAACAAATATTATACCAATTTCTTACAGAAAGAGAAAAATAGATAGCAATTATCTGAAGTTCATCAGAGGGTTTATTACATCAGAACATTTACTCTATTCACAAAGTATCCATGCTGCAAAGGCTATTTTAAATGTACTGTCCTACATGGCAAATTCACTTGTTTTTTTTAACCATTCTTCTCTTCTAACTCACAGATCTCAGTACTTTCCATATCAATGTGCTTAAAAAGTAATTCTGAAGAGCAAGAAGCGTTTGCAGAAAATGAAATAAGAAATCACTACTATCTCTGAATTTATACCCCCAACATTCAGTGTTTCTTACCTGCTGAACACCAACAGCAAATGCCTTCAGGAACACTTCAGCAAACTCATTGTATTCCTTGGAAACATTACCAGGGCTTCCATACCTAGAATTAAAATAATGTGTACAAATTCAAAGGTTCAGCAGTATTATTGACTTGAATATTTTTTTTTAATTAAAAATAACAGAAACTACCTCTCAAAAAGTCTTGCTAAAATATGCAAAGCCCACTTTTTGCATTTCCACCAAGGCAACTCAGGTCTATCATCTTCATCAACTTGAAGGGTTTCCTTTAGGGAAAAAATAAGTATTTGTCAACTGTTCATACAAAGTACAAACTCGATGTATTTTGAGCAATTATATAGCATAGTTTGCTTTTATAACCAGCCCACTTGCACTTGTAGTTTAAACAGAAGTATGAAGTACAGCATGTCAAAAAACAATCCCATTATATATGCTGCATAAATTGTCAACAAATACTTGAAACAAGAAACCAAGGCAAGTTGTGCTGTGATTTGTAAACAGAACTCCACCACAAGCTACGTATTTTCAAAATTTGTCTAGTCAGTTATAAAAAAAGCTTGCTTATTTAAAATTATTTTCTCAGCATCTATTGAGAAAAGCAAATGCAGAAATAAAAAGTTTAACTTTTTAAAAACCTAGTATATAATATTTGAGCTTAACGATATATGTAGACAAAAGCTACTTACAGCTGGTACATCCCTATCAACAACAGTCTTCAGGATTTCTATCCATTCAGTCAAGTTTTGTTGATTTATCAACTCCAAAGGTAATGTGTACTTATTTAAAAAGAGAAAAAAAGCCAAAATGAATTTATTTCAAAGCAATTTTAAAACAAATGTCACTTTCACAGTTTGGATTTAAGTCTTTCAAATCTTTGTCTGTACCAAGCTACCATGAAAGATTAGCAAAGGGCTCAGAAAACCAAGCTGAAGACCTTTAGTTATCAGCATATTAACAGTTTCATTCCAAACTGATGCACATTTACACTTAGAATTTTATGTAGGCTGTCCTACCACAATCTGTCATTCAAAAACTGGTTGTCTGTTTGGTTCTCTAGCAAATGCTCTACCTCAGGGAATGGCATGCACAAGTAATACCAACCAGGAATAGTACTGTACAAACATAAGAGCACATCACAATCTAGCATATTAAAAACCTGTGATTCATACCACAACTGATTAGTAGGGGACAAGATTCAGATGTAATCAAATATTTCTGTCATTTACTATTTTGAGGAAAAGCATAATGCTTTACATCAATTTACCAATTAAGCATACCAAAAGTTTATTTTTTACCTGGACAAGAGCATAAAATATTTTGAAGATCTGTTTCTGGATGAGGACAGACTGATCAGATGGATCACTCAAGAGCTGAATGAAACTATCCTTCAGAACTGGTAGAAAATGTTGCATTGCAGCTATCAAAGGACTTCGCTCCTCTGGTTTCTTGTACCTTTAGATAAGAACAAACTAGTTTTGCATACATTTCAGGTAGCTTTTGATTTTTAAAAGTGCACCTTTCTCCAGTGTAGAAACAAGTAGTCTATGTTACAGTTCATAACAGGGTATGATTTAGAAAATGAAACAAAAACAAAACAAAAACCAAACCAAACACCTAGCTATTTCTTGTTACAGAATTTGAAATAAAGCTATAGCTATGACTCCACCATGTATCCACATTTGTTTTCTGCTGGTAATGCACTCCTGCCAACTTCCTCACTCTGAATACCACATCGTGTTGAGCTGCACCATTACAGTAGTGAAAAGCACTCAGAACACTACAAAAACTGCAAGCAAAAGGTATGGCAGATGCTGGCCTAGTCAGTAAAACTCCAGAAAGACTTTTATCTGAGTTCACAATTTATCAAAATATTTCCAGGAGCTAGATTACTTCACTGACATTGAAGAAAGTAAACTGTGAAGTTTCTCACAGTTTTCCATCGATGTCTCTCACATCTTACCATTTAATTTGCCAAATTTAACCATCTGCTAGAGAATATAGGCTCCAAGGCTATGTGGCAGACTCTGAGTATGCTTTAAGTGCAAGTTTTGCCCTGAAATAGTGTCTCAAACCTTTCCATGCTGGTGACATTCCACCAGTTTGCTTATGCTGAAAACAAGGCTCCGTATCCTTTCTTCAAACATTTCAAAATTCTCAAAAGAAAATAAAGCCACATTTTTAAAGCTTCCCCCAGCTTTTAACTTAAAAAGAAGTAAATCCTTATTGACTCAAGAGTCACACCAGCACAACAGGTTCTTGTCCTTGTCCATAACAGTGATGACAATAAGAACAAAGTTATGTAACACTAAGACTGCTTTATTTTTCAATGAAGTGATTAATACTTTAAGACTCTTGTGGGACATTTTTGGTTTGGGAAATCAGGGTGTTATTTTTTCAAAATACACTTCGTAGACCTTTCACTAATACTAAATATCAATGCTCAGCCTTTTAAACAGTGCTAATTTGCAAAAAATACGAAGTCTACTCACTCTGCTGCCAGATAGCATGCTTTGTAAAAACTGCTACTGAACTATGAACTTAAAAATCCTGTTCAATAGTGCAATCTCCATGTATTCTCTGAAACAGAGATCTATTCTAGGTTAAGGACTGAAGTTGCTCAAGAAAACTCTGTTTCTAATTTGCACAAAAGACATGACTGAGAAAGACAAGGAAAAAAAAATTGATCTTGCTGTCTGAATTTGGAGAAAAAGAAATAACCTTGTAAAGCCCTGAGAAACTTAACTTCCAAACTAACATACAGCTTTAGGAGTAACAACTTGATCAATGTCGTGATGCAGTTTTTCAAAAAATTCTGACATAGGTAAGGCAAGAAATTTTGGAGACCTGCTTGCACTCATATTGTTGCATGATGAAGTGTGCATATTCCCACATGATTTGTGAAACAAACTTGTGGCGATTTAATCAGAAAGTTAAAACAAATAGGAGCAGTTGCTGGCCTCAGCTGAAGTATTTGATCAACAATGATTATGAACACAGCTGTTACCTTAGTTAATCACACAGTGACTGAGCTTGAATCAAAATTCTTCCCTAAACAAAGATTGCTATAACCATAATACACTACCAGTGAACATTCCATGTCTTACATCTCACAGATCTCTGTTCTATATTTGGTTAAATATGTTTACTTTAAAAAACAAGTGGGAAACTAGTTTATTTTCCTTTACCAGCAGGACTTGAAATTTTCAGCCACAGAAAAGAAACTCCAACATGGAATGAAAGGTCTTTACAGCATTCCCATAGGAAAGGATTTTTGAGAAGCTGATACTCATTTGGCTTATGCTAATTTACACAAAATTCATGGAATTACACAGTGAAATCTTTCAAAGCAACATTTTAAATCAAGTACCTGCAACAAGCATGTTACACATGGCAATGCTTTGCAAGAGTAAGCTGTGAATTCCAGCAGTTCCACTACTACAGTTCCCTGACTCCAGGACTGCACTTTTGTCTGACCCAATTCAAATCAGCCGAGCTCCACATAACTTGCTGAAGTGCAACCTAAACTACAAAGGTCTGACCGTGAGACCAGATACAAAGGAAAAAGAACATCCACATGAATCCTAGTCCAATGCCTTGCACACAGAGCTATGAGCTTTGACAAAGATTTCCTACGATGGGCTGGACGAGGCTATCAAAATTTTCAAAAGGATCACACTAAAGTCACTTGATTAACTCTGAACTTCCTAGCATTCAAGATTTCACCTTATAAAACCTTCACACATTTTCTGTTACTGATACCTACAGAACAAACTGTTTAAGAGTCTAAACCTGTTTTTAAAATAATGATTTTCTGCAGAAGTCAAGATTTTGAGCAGACTTTCTTAATGCTCTGGAACGATAAAAAACTGCTACCAAATTAAGCCACACACTTCTTTTTTCTGATCTCCAGCCTTCAATAAAGGTAGGTTTTCTTTAATTTCTTAGAGGAAAAGATATGAGTCAACAACTGCACAGTAAGTATTCACAAATATTTTCTAAAATTATAATCCTTCCACCTTTGTGTAATCCCACACACAATTCTTCATGGCTACAATACACATACAGGATACAAATATACACACAAATATATTTATTCTGCTGCTTTATATGTTAGAAAAAACTTACTCATAATTTTTCACAAGCTGATAAAGGCAAAGAAGAATTCCAAGCCAGCAAGCACTGTTGTCAGACTGAAGATAAAATCCAATTTTCTCCACAACTGCAGTCCAGCGACTGGGATAATCATGCTTGATTATATGGTGAATGCAAGTGGTAAGCTGTACTCTGGAAATCAAGTATATACAATTATTATGTTAATAATATTCTTGTGTTGTAAACTGCTAGTATTGCCCAAACACAGATTTATCTCAAGTTGTATTTATAAGGTTTAGATTCTGTACTTTTTCCATTTGAGGAACTTTAAATGTGATACAAGGTGAAAACTATTTTTCTATCTACATTAATTCTATGTTTAGGATACAGAGCATATGACAATGATGCTTAACACCCAGGTGATCTTAGTTGTGAAAAAAAAAACACTAAAGCAAAACAAACAAAAACAACAAACTAAAAACCAACCAACTGAAAATAAAAACAAACCACCACATCAGAAAAACAAAAGCCCACCAATCAGGAGCCACATTACAGTTGTGTAATGAGCAGGAGAAAGCTGCATACCTGATCAGCTCAGGAGAGTGAATAATGGCTTCTACAATATTTTCACGAATACAGTGTCTATCTTCTTCTGGGATGGAGTAAGGTGGGATCTCTCCTGGTGCAGCTTCACGATCTGGCCAATACTGGGTTATCATATTTTTCAAGTAGATAACCCCTGTGAGACAAAAGTGGCAAATCAGCTGGTAGTCAAACACAAAATGGCATTTTGCAACTAAATTTATTTTAGAGCAAAACTGATTGAAATGACAAATCCATTGACGATTTCTGACTAGAAGAATCAAAACAAACCAGGCAAATTATTAATCTAATAATTTACTAGGTTGATACCCTGTTACCTGTTTATTCTGATGTTAACAGTTTTTTGTTCTGTAAAGAATGCATTTTCATACAAAAATTCTAAACACTGCTTTTATCTGTGCTACAGACAAATAGTTGTGGAGAATTTTATCAACACACTTCTGAAAAACACTTTATAATTATTTTCTCACTATTATCATTAAAACAAAGCTAATCCATACTTATGACTATCTAAACCATCCTTTGTAAGAAAACTAATCCATTTAAGTTTGTGATACAGAAACATAAAAGAGAAACAGAGCTCCCCTATACCAAGGTTACAGCACTTTGAAGCCATCAGGCTGCTGGCTCAAATGGCTGCATTTACCAGTTGACAACCGAATCCAAACTGCTTATGTGGCAGAACTTAGATTACAACATCACTTGAAAAGAACAGAATTTGAAAAAATGCATCAGGAAATGTTAAATTACAAGCTACATGCTACTTTGTTGTACAACAAAGTTGCTGGAAATCTAATTCTGTGTACAAATCCATAAAGCAACTTATCTCCCCAAATGCTGTATGCACCTTCTGAAGATGCAGAAACCAAGGGTTTTTTGAGAGCCTGCAGAGGTAAGGAATGTTCAGCAGATATGTGCTATTACAAGACAGAGGTGATAGAGACTTCAATCCACCCTCAGTGGGATTTATTGTGCCATTAGCTTGCTTTGCTGAACACAGCATTTGTAACTTTGCATTTTAGAAGCTGTCTCCAGTCTTTACAGACTGCTTTGTTTTTCATTTGGCTTACAATGAGGATTAATTTTGAGAGCTTGTGTTCAAAACTCCCCATTTTTTGCACGTTATATATGCAAAAGCAGTAACTTTGAGTAATCATCTAAATGGTACCCCAAGGAGTAAAAGTGCATGTTAAGTATATGCTGCAACTTAGAATAGTCTGCTAAGTGGAAGGTCCAAATAGTAATTGAGATCACACTTTCTGAACTGTCAGAAAAAAACACTTAAGTATCCTGTTAGAAACATCTGTCAAGCAATCACAGCAGCTTTAAGGTGATGTTTGGAGCTGCTAATACTCAATCACCAGTTTTACTGACATCTCGTACAAATCAGCATGGTTCCAGAAGACAATTTGTTTTCTTCCACTTAAAATACTTAGAAACATTAGCATTGCCCATGATATTACCTCCTTGGGCCATGTGTAATAGCATCAAAACCACTGTTTCCCCAAAGAGCATTATTTTCTAGAGACAAAGGGGAGCAATCACCAAAGAGACAGCCACCTTTTCCTTCTGCCTTCCCTATTCAGTATATATATATATATTGAATATATATATGTATATATATATATATAGTGTCATATATAACTCATGATGACTGTAATTCAAGAAACTCCCAACTTATGAGTATTTGAGATTAAAACTCCTGTAATTCTTCAATAGTATGTCTATATGTATTTGTGTGCATGCACCATTAAAGCAGATACAGTGAAAAAAGATTTGAAAACTTGCCTGCCTGTCTCACTGGTAAATCCAGTTGCTCGGACATAGTGATCTGAAGCAGAGTTGAAACAAAGTTTACTGACTTATGAGCCTGTAAAGTGGAAAAAAAAGAATATTTAGTCATAGTTTGTTAAGTTTTGGAATATTCCCATTAGATTTAATGATATATTTATGACATAAAGAAATCAATAGAATATGAACTATTCAGACAGTTTCATAGCAGTCAGTTCACGAACCAAAGCATTCTGAAGTTTCTTCCTCGCTGTGTTCTGAAGACAGCATGGAGGAGGAAATACCCTGCCACTGAAGGTAAGAACAGTTAAATTATTTAACAACCTTTGGGAATCAGCTTTTCAGTCAAATATCTTCTTCATTCAAAACACTTACCTGCAAGACAAATATCTAAATAGCCAGAAATCTCCAGTGCAGTAAGTTCACAGTGACCTTTAAAAAGGTATGAGTTCAGTATATAACCATCTAAGAAACAGATCACAGCTATGTTTAAGAACTAGGCCTAGCCTTAAGCAAGCCTAAGTCACAGCTCATCTTTCTAAAACAAGAGCTTCCAGTGACCATTTATAAATTACTTCAGCAACTGTCAGCACACTTACACAGCAGCAAACCAACAGTACAGAGACATGAACAGAGTGACAGCCACAGAGTAACAACTTCCAGCACAACTTCCATTCAGGGAGCTGGGCCAGATGATCCACAGAGGTAATGGCTGAGCTAATTAGTCCATGATTCAAATTTTCAAGATGTGCTTTTGCTTTATCTTCATTGACATGTCAGTATTGTTTCATACACTCTTTGCAGCACTTCTATCAGACAACTAGATGTACATAACTTCACCTGTTAGACTCTCAGGAAAACATCCCTTACCTACTTGCTACTCAGTTTACCACTCCCTACATAAAGAAAATAAATAACCAGTATTTTGAAAACAAGTCAAATTACCTATCCATTTATCAAAACCAGACACTTGTCTCACTTATTGTGATGTCAATGTTTCTCCTAAGTGTGTAATACTATCCAGGACCAGGCTCTTCCCTCCAACTTTAACATTCCCTAGCAAATATCTTCTACACATTCTGGTATAAATGAGTGCAAATGGGGCAGGGCTGAGACATGACACTTTTTCATGCATTTGTACTAAGATTGGATTAGTGTAGCTTATTTTCTCTTGTTATTTACAGCAGATTCTAAATGAAGAATGAGCCAACTTGAGAATCTCCCCAAGATGTTAAAACATTGTATGTATTCACCCTGAGCACTACAAAATGGAGTCTACAGAAAAAACACAGAAGTAAAACTTGCATCTCAGCCAACTGGAATGATCTGAGTGCACTCTGATGCATTGGGAGTAACTATCACTGCAGCATGAGCACTCATCTTCCTGACCCACATCACTCTGATTTCCCCAAAGTCCTAAAGAAATAAATACACTTTCAAACAAACAAAAATATTATTTTTTAACTGTCAAGTAATGGTTGAACACATAAATTTTAAAATAATTTTACTTGTAAGCAATAATTTCTAATATGGCTCCAGTTTCCTTAAGTTCCACTTTTTTTTTTCAAGTAACATTGATACACTTCTGCAACACATACCAAATGACATTAGACCCTAATTCAGCACAATTTTCAATTCTATGCCTAACATTAATGTCAGAGGAAGTACTCCTGTACTTGTTATTAGGAACTTGTTGAAGATAGCTTTCAGTTTCACTAACCTTTAACTCACCTACAAATAAGGTCACATTACAGCCTGCATACAATGAACTTAAAAGTGCAAACTGATATATTTCCACAGTGACTATGATGAACTTAACAGCTACCTTTTCAATAGCGAAAATCTGCAATGTATTTAATGTTTGGAAAATGTAAAGCATTCAATCCTAGAATTTAAAACCATGAGGACTACTTTCCCTTTTTCATTATAAATAACAACTCCTCTTTTCATAAAAACTATCCATTTGAAAATAAAATATGGAAACTGCTTAAGAACTATCAAGGAACTAAAGGGAATAACAAAAATTGAATACAATAATGTTGTGTCTTAAAAGAACACACTGAAATGTAATAAAATACTGAAGAATAATATTTTCACTTAAAAAAATCAGGACTGAGCCTATGACTGCAGCGAGTTACAGAAGCTTCCTATGAAGGTCAATATTAGTACATAGGATTAATATCTTTTCACTGGATTCTTAAAAATATCTTTCTAACATTGCAAGCATCAGACTCCAACCAACCGTAAGAATGAGCTACTTCACCACCTTTAGAGCATCTCTAAGCAGAGATCCAGACTAGAAATAACGTGTGTTTTTAAGACAAGGTAGCATAAGCAAAATACCTTGCACTTTCCAAACAAACTAAACTCATACAGACCTAAATTAAGAATTCCATGCATTCTACATAGAATATAAAGGACCCCAAACTCTAGAACTCCTTTCCCATGCCACTGATGGGAAGGTGATTCCAGAGAAACTGAAATGTGGGGAGAAGTAAGGACAGCTACATGAAGGCATGTGTGTACTGCATGGTCAAATAAAATCCCAGGTACAATAACCTGTCACATGCTGTCTTATTTTTGCTTTACTGTTACAAAAACACTATGTGTTCTTTTTTGGCACCCAAAAACCCCAGCTAAATTTAAAATAAAACACCACACAGGTGCCTGTGTATCTCAGGCATTAGAAAATACTGAAATCCATTTCAGTTATTTTAGTGTTTATATTTTTACTCTCCAGAGATAGCTGCCTCTCAGGACAATGATCCTTTTCACTGACAGCACTACTATAAAAAGCCAACCAAACAAAAACACCCACAACTATTTTGGGTACATCACTGAATCATAGAATGTATGGGGCTGGAAGGGACCTCTAGAGATCACTTGGTCCAGAGCACCCATGCCAGAGAAGGTTCATCTAGAGCAGGCTGCAGAGTATGGAGCCCAGGTGAGTTATGAATGGCTCCAGAGACAGTCTGGCTCCTCTTCAGTCTCCATTTCTCCAGCCTGAACAGACCCAGCTCTCTCAGCCATTCCTGATATGGTAGATGCTTCTGTCCCTAATCATCTTGGTGGCTTTGCACTGGACTCTCTACAGTAGTTTCTTGTCCTTCATGAACTGGGGAACCAAAACTGGATGCAGTACTCTCGACAGGCCCTCACCAGGGCAGAGTAAAGGGGAAGGATAACCTCACTTGACCTGCTTGCTACACTGTTCTTGATGCAAATTCTAGAAAAATACTGGGTATTGGGTTTAGTTTATGCAAGTAGCCTGAATACATAAGGTGAACCACAAGGGAGGGTCTAACAGATAACTACATGAATTTATAGGATTCTGCTGGCCCATGCATGCCCTGGTCCCCAAAAGAATCTGGTACACTGCTGCCACTTGAGTGAAAACCACTGGCAGTAGTGTCACTCTACACAGAGGTCCGGTGGCTCCCACATCTGAAAATGTCAAACAGGATTTTGCGATGGTTGCTGTAACACACTCTACAGAACAGAAACCATCTCTATTACTTCATACTTTTAAATCTCTAAAACTTTGTCTTTTATTATCTGGCTCCTTGTTTACAAATACCTTTTTAAAACCAATATTAAATTGAGAAAACTGCAATGGTAACTGCAATGATAACTAAGTAATGGTTCTGTCACTAAGTCTGTTTCCCAACATGGAACTCAACATTAAAAAAAAAAGTAAAACCAAAACTCACCTCAAGTCCTTCCCTCTTACAAATTCTCTAACATGCCGTGTCACTGGTATGACTTTGTTGTCCAAGAGCCAAAGAATTCAGGGACTTTTCCCAAGAGCAATCTTTGCTATGCAGCCTCCCTAGCTGAGGAATGTATGCTATCAGACCACAATCGTTGCACCACTGTCTGTTACTATCAGTCACTGGTCCAAAACATGCAATGTTTTGGGATGTTTCAATGCAGTTTTTCCTAGCAGAGCTGGTTTGGTAGCCATGTGCTAAAGCATGCTTTAAAGAAAAGTATCTTGCCAGTTAAATAATATGAAAGATAAATAAAGTTTGAAGCTAACATTAAAGAGACCAGTTCATGGCACATCAAGGATTAATGACAATGCAGTAAATAACTTTTTCTCCAGTAGTGATATCCATTAAAGTCAGTTAGATTCATCTTTAATAATAGAATGATTCATATCTTACACAAAACCTGCATACCACTAAATGATAAAAAAACCAAGAAGCTTCTTCTCAGGCAAAAAACCATGCATGCACTCTTCTCAAACATTAAGAATTTAACTTACCATAACAGGCACACTACTATGGGTACCTCCTCCACTATTATGAAAAAGACCAAAACAGGTTGAAATTTACTATATGCTGCTAAAGTAGAACACAAGGCTATTTATATAGCTATAGCACACTTAAATAAAGGCTATAATTTATTTTTAAAGGAATTGAAAAAAACAAATCTAGCACTTCTGTCATTACAATTTTGAAAAAACTACAAGCAATTTTTGATCAGGATTGTAACTGGACTAGGTGAACACAACTGCTACACAGAGATGAAGCAGTTTGGATTTTTTTTTTATAGAAAGGTAAGGTCAGGAACTATAAGGCCTTGCTGAATCAGCAAACTGCCCTGTAGCACTCTTTCAATTCTTTTTTAAGAACTCAGCAGGTGTGGAAGTCATTCTGACCTCGTGTTTTGCAAGCTAGTTCTGCCTCCTCTTATGCAGCTACAATGTATATGCAAATCCAGTTTAAGGTCCACGAAAATACATACACGCTCATCAGATCTTGAAACATCCTCGATGCTCATGTCATAAAAAATACTGTCTGCAAGTTCTGAAGACTATTTGCCCTTCTGCTGGCAGAAGGAAAAGGAATGTGCTCTTAGCCAGGGAATAGCTGTGCATACACAGTAACTATTTGCTAAGTCATGAGAAAGTGGCAAGTCGCCCTGCCTGCTAGGGTTTTACCCTGTAGTGGTTAACAGGCATCAAGATTGGAACTTCTTCCTAATAAAGACAAAGCTCCCTTTGTTCCTTACTGCCCTTAAGGGGGTTTCTGGTGTTGGACATTGATACCTAAAATTTAAAGCCATCCTTTCCCAAAGCATCTCTCATCACACTCACACCAAAACGTGCAGACAGGAGGTAAGGGAAGTGACAATTATCAAGTGCTTTCAGTACAATGCCTTACTGAAAACTTTAAGAGGCCTTGAGATTTCATAATCAGACACAGGAAACTCATGCTGTGTTCTTGTTCTTACTCACACTACAATTCATCATCCAAGGTGTTATACTTGAAGACAGTGTTAAAAAAGTTATTAAAAAATTGAAGATGGGGGTTAACACTATACACACCTACCCCAGGGTATCCAGAACACAGCATTTCAGCATTAGGAAATTCCTGGGTTAAAGACCCCATGTAATAAGAAGCTTGGTTTTTTCCCCTTGGAAACCCTTTCACTCTAAAGCTCTCAGTAGTCGAGTCAATTATTTAATCATTCAGTAGTTCTTACACTTATATTTATTAAACAGGCAATGAAAGACACTGAACTAGGCCCTACTGTATTCTGTTAAACTGACAGCATGGTATGGTGACTAGTTAACAAGCTTAATCATTTTTCCTCCTCTAAAAACTTGTATTAGAACATGAAAATGCCTCAACATAACTTCTGAAAGACAGTTTTTCAGTAGAGTAACAGGACATCATTTTCCTAAACAAACTCTGTTAAAACTTTCATTTTAAAATATACTGATTTTTTTTTAATATTCTCAGACATAGAAGTTGGGTTGCTAGTCTGAAAAGATGTCTTAATAGCTTCTGTGTACTGAGGTTAATCTCAGATACTTCCAAGACATACAAAATATGAAGTTATAAATTCCCTAGGATTACAAAGAAACCAATAAGGAAAGTATTATCTAGCAACTGTGCCTTTATAAATGTCTTGATATTAAAAGATGAAGCAACACTGTGTATTATTTCTAGAGTGTCATTCCATAGCTGCATAGTTAAAAATATCTGTTTTCATCACCATTTCTGGGAAACACTTTATAAACGCAGTCCAAACACTGTTTCAAAAAGCAACAAAGTATTCTTCCTGCTTTCCAGTAGTTTACTTGAAGAGTCTGATTCTAAGTTATTGTAAACCAGAGCTTTCCCCTCTAAGATGGGGACAGAGATGGGCAAGCACCACAGGGTATCCCACCAGAGGCAAGTTCCATGAGAAGCTGTTGGACACAAGAGCTAGAGGTGTGATTCCCTATAATGTATTTTCACAGTGAGAAAAGTAAAGCCAGAGAGACTGAAATACCTGATTTTTTCTTTTTTTTTAGCTCATCTCAACTACAAAGTTCTTGCAGCATTTTATGTACAGTCAGTATAACCTGATGAAACTTATAAAGCACAGAACAACTCAGGGCTTAGCCAAGGTCAAAGGAAAAAATAACAAAGCCTGAACAAATCAAGAATCAAACACTCTTGTTTTTTTTCTCCAGCCAGTGGAAACTCTGTCGATTATGATATAAAGACAGATTCAGATACTTGGCTCTTCTATTAATTAGAAATATCAATTACTAACTGAAGCACATTCTTTTCTGGTAAGGTAAAGATGACCCTTCTACTGAAAACCAGTCTCATCCACTCAACAAAGGCACATCAGACAAATGTAAGGTAAACTAAAAAGTCAACCAAGGACAACTATTAAACTGAAATTACAAAAACATTTGTGTGTGCCTGGCCACATGCAAGAATAATGTTCACTGACGTATGATTTCATCTTTACAGAAAAAGACACCCCCATATCTGAAATAAAATATAAACTGGTAACACAACTGCCCTAATATTTAATAAATTTAAACCAGTATTTGCAAGCAAATGACTTCAGTAAACCTATGAAAAACCAAGACCATGCATATGACTAAAACTACACCTATGTGTGAGTGCTTGCAGATTTAGGTTTAACTCCTACTTTTATCACAAAAGGTGTGTGAAAGATCAGCGAGACCACATTTCCAATAACAGTTCTTACACACTGGTTCAATAATGTCTGCTGTTTGTAAAGGGGAACAGATATTTGGATTTTATACCAATTCAATACTTGTGCAGGACATGATAGACCATGATGTTGTGTTTCAAAAGTGTGAACAAAAGCCAGTTCCCAGTGACCATGATCCTTCATGAAACAGCCATCTGCTGGAGACCTCAACTGGCAGAGAAGAGAATGTAATTTCCTGCATGGTCAGCAACTCAATACCTGCAGAAAGTAGCTAAAATAGATGTCAAGCACATTACTATATACACAGATATTGACAAGCACAGAATACAAAATCTTCCACTCTGAACCCCGTTTAAGATTTTATATATAGTACTGTATTTAGAGGCAATTATATATTCCCTTTTGTTTAAATAAGAAACACGAATATACTTTTTAAGTGAAGTATATGGAAAAGAAAACCAGCTACTTTAAACAAGTCTCAATGAAACACTGAGTAAGTTTACAGCTATTTTAAATGTATCCAAGTTATTTCCCACTCACTTATTAAGTGACCTGTAGGAATTCAACTTGATTACACTTTTTTAATAATATGATAAGTTATATCTTTAGTTCTTGAAAGCTTGTTTAGCACGATCAGAAAATCTGGCCCACCTTTATCTACGTTCTACTGAACATCTGTTGCACTGAACATATTCTGCCAGGCCTGAAGTCTGCTTTAGAGCAACAAAGACATCTGCAGAAAAGGCCAATAAAAGGCACTGCAAGAGCTGCCACACAGAGCCCAGCCTTCACCTTCTCTACTCAGCTATCACCTTTTCTCTGAGTCAAACTATGGAACATGTTTTTACAAAATGTCTGAAAGTCCCACGGCCGTGTGTCATTAATGAAGAAGTTTTCACCCACCGGGTGGAGTTAAGTGGAACAAAAATATAACCTTCTTCTGAAATTGAAACCTGCAGAACGAGGACCGGCTGGTTTTGTTATATCCCAATATGACACACGAATGCAGTCCAAGCAGATGACATATCTGGGTTGGGAACCCTGTCTTCTCTCCTGTCTTTTAGGCACGTGTTGCTACTACACCGGGAAGCACCTACCTCGACAATGCTGCCGAACCGCAACCCAAAGGGTTTGTACCAACACAAATCATCAGATTCATTTCTGAACTCTGCTCAGACCACTGTTGGTCTATTGCTTATACATCAATACTTTTAAAGCGATGGAGGTCTTGACACCCTCTTTCCCGTTGACAAATTCCTGCCGTGCACATCCCAAGACTGCCCTAAAACAGTTCCAGGCGGGTCGGGGTTCAGCCTTGGAGTCACCGGGGGCCTATGCCACCGACGCCTTTAAACACCCCGCTATGGATTACCCCTTCCCCGGCTGAGCAGGAAGACAATGGAAGTGATTTGCTACCCGGAGGAAAGACAACGGGGGCCTCCTCCCCAGCGCCGACCGATTTCTGCCGCTAACCATCCCCCCCCTCCTGGATCAGCCCCGCCCGGCACGGCATGGCCTGGCCTGGCCCCGGCCGGAGGCCCCGCTGCCATGTGCCAGGGACAATGCGAGTCGGGCGGCCGGGCCCGACCTGCAGCCGCCCTGACACCAGGCGGGGCTCGGTGGCGGGAAGCGGGCGAGGGCGCGGGGAGACGGGGCTGAGGGAGCGGCGGGAGGGCAGAGGGGTCCATAGGGTCATACCCCTCCCCCGCTCCCTCAGCACCGTCCCCCCGCGCCCTCGCCCGCTTCCCGCCGCGCCTGTCCCGCTCCCCGGCCCCGCACAGGCCTGCCCTCACCCCACCGCCCGCGCTGCCGTTCCCCCCCGCTTTCCAGTACAGTGGCGGCCCCGGCCCAGGCCCTGTCGGCGCCCTCACCTCGTTAAGCTGCCTCTCGGCGGCTTCCCGCAACGCCGGATCCATGGTACCCCGCAGGGCCTCGATGATAGTGTTGGGGTCCATGGCGGCGGCGGGGGAGGGAAGAGGAGAAGGCGGAGGGCAGGGGCCGGGGCCGCGCCGCGCCGTGCGCACATGGACCCGCCGCCTCGCAGCGGCCGCCGGCGCGAAAGGAAGGGAAAGCGCCAAAGGCCCGGATAGAGCTGCCCCCCGCCGCCGCCAGGGAGCGGAGCCCCTTCCGCCACCCGCCCCGCCTCCCGCCGCGGGGCGTCACGGGACCTGTAGTCTGCGGCCCCGCAGCAGCCACGGCCGGCCTGCCCGCCCCGCCCCGCCCCGCCCTGCCCCGCCCCGCCCCGCCCCGTCCCGTCCCGCCCCGCCGAGCGGCGGCGAGGAGAGTGCTCCCGGGGAGGACGCGGCAGCCCCCGCACGCTGAGGGGACGGGGAGGGAAGGGCGAAAGGAGGGAGACGGCCCCGCCGCTCGCTTTCCCCTTCGTGTGGAGGCTCGGTGCTCGGTCCGCCACCTCGCGGGGCGTGTCGTGTGTCGTGTGTCTGCCGCAGCCCGGGCAGCGGCGCTGGGCTGAGGTCGAGTGAGGCCTTTGGTAGGGCTGCTGGCGGTAGGACCCGGGCTGGGCCGGGCTCTGCGAGCGGAGGGGCGGCACAGGTTCTGCCCCGAACTGGCGGCCGCGTTAATGTTAAGCGTGATGCGTGGTTTTATGGAAAGCTCCCTCCTTTTCCCTTCTAGGTTGCGGAGCCGTTTGGTCGGAGGCAGGGGTTTTCTTTACAGGTATTTGGTTTATAATGGGCCCAGGCTGCAAGCAGTTCTGAGGCATTTAGGAAAATCCAGCGTTTTGTTCTGCTGCTTCTAGCAAAACAAGAGTCTGTAAGTTGTGTTGGAAATTTGTGAGAAAATAAATATAAACAGAGCTGTTAGTTTTGGAGGGGCTGACTCAGCCAGAAAATCATAACTCGACTGCTTATTTATGATTTGTAAAAATTAATTGGTACAGTCATTCACTGTTGTCTTTTGGGGTATGATGCAGCAATATACTTGACATTTTGGGAGGTATTTCTGTGACAGAAGTTTATTGAACTGTCAGATAAAACAATTAATAAATTTTTTCCCAAATAGGTCATCCTTCAACAACTCTTTAAATTAAGGTACATTATTAACAAAGATACTGTGTATTGAATAGAAAAGTAGAAATGGAAATGCTAATAGAAAATAATAAAAGTGATACAATTATCAAAGGGATGAAGGACACATTTCCTTTACTTTCTTAGTCAAACAGTTTCAGAAACTGCTACATTAAAACTTGATTCCTTCTAACCCCTTACTATCTGAGTGGTCTTGTAAACATTTCCCATATTCCCAACATGGTGCCTGGATGGATCCAGTTGGGTTTTGAAAGCCACCTTCTGAGTTGGCCCCTGCCCCAGAGAGTGGCCTAAGGCAGGCTACCCAGGGATACCTCAGCTGGCAAAATCTGCACTTGTCAGGTTTATCTAGAGTATCTTTTATTACATGAAACAGCTTAACAGACTTGCTTTTCTATCTAAACATTCCAAATGAGTAACTTTTACATGATTGTTGCTGTACTAAAAACTGGATTTCTCAGTTTCTCTTGCTGCTGGCTTGGGGGTGGTTGCTTGTAGGTTTGGTTTGTTGTGGGGATTTTTGTTGTTTTGTTTTTACAAACTGTGATTTACCTTACATTTTTTAATTGCAAGTATGCAAATTAGTGCCTCATTTATAAAACTAAATGGTGAAGCAGCAGTGAATGGCTGGCTTGCTATATAAGCCCAGGAGACCCAGATGGCAACATAGCATGATTTCAGGATATGTCATCATAGCATGTTCCTCTACAAGATACCCACTTCTGCAGTCACACTCCAATTCCACATCAGGAAAGGTGAAGTACTGTAGATTCAATGTCATTAAACCATGCTATGACAAAGTCTTATCCATGTTTCTGTGTTGCAGCACAGATAACAAGATCAAATCTCAATGCTCTTTGTATCAAAAGAGTAAAGCAATAATGCCTCCAAGGGAGATAATGTGGATGCCAAGCTGATCAACGACTTATGAAACACCATACCTCTTCTGTAAAAGAAAAAGGAGTGCTTTGAAGGACAAAGGGCTCATGCTGTGCTGGCTATAGATAATAGCATCAGATATACAGATGGGCAAAGCTGTGAAGAAAAACACAATGGAGTTTGAACCATTATCAGTCAAGGTGCTGTGGCTATAAAAGATTCTCATCAGAGCTGTTACCATTTGTATACAAAAATGAGGAGGACAAAAAAATTATACAGGTTAATATGTAAGCAGTTTCCCAGAGTCTGAGTACTCTGAAACAGAAAACACTTTATGTCCAAGAGTGTTTGCATTCACATGGCTGTTTGCATGGCCACCTTTGCTTGCTCAGAAATAGTAACAGTAACTAACCTCATAGCAGGGTTAACTGCATAAACGATTCACAGAAAATAATTAGTGCAAAATTCAGTCAAGGTGGACATATCATGTAGACTGGACACCAGCTTTAGGAAGAAACCTGCATAAGGCTAAGAAAGAATTCATTACAAATCTGAGCAATTTGTGGATTGATTACGATTGCCATGGGTCCACGATTGCCATGGATGCTACGATGCCATTTTTTTTAAAGAGAGGATGAAATCATGAAGATCAAAGAAAAGAGACATGATAGGAGCTTGAGTGGAGCAGCCTAACAGGTGAAAATTAATGTCAGCGTACATGGGACTGATGAGCTGTGGCATCTTGAACTCTGAAATTTTGTCAAGATCAAATAAATATACCCACTTTTGTCAGATACTTTATTTGAACAGTATTAGCAGGATGAAAGAGACTAAGCCTAACCAGCACAGCACACGGGCTGGTGAGGACTGTGACCAAAACTATTTATAAAAGGAGGGGAAAACCACCAAAGCATAAATAAATATCTTGCAAGATGCAACAGGTGACAATATAAGGACATAAGTTTTAAGTAAAATTTTGAATGACAGGCTTTGAAGTTGGAGAAATGTGTCCCTTAGCCAGATAAGCCTCATCAATTTCTTGGTCTCATAACAGAAAAAAACGTATGCATGCTGCAGAGATTAGCTGCATGATTATGTTCTCCTTTGTGTATGAATACTTGCAGACATTTTCAGGCTGCTGTGGAGAAACTGAGCTTCTCAAAGTATCTCATATGAGGCAGGTGTGGAATTGTGCAGGCCTCCAACAGGGGACACAACTGGCTTCCTCCTGAAGGTGAATGTACTCTCACAGACTGTCTTGGGTTTAGCACTCATGTATATTTTTCCCTAGAAAGTTAAAACAATAACACTTTGTCAGCTTTAATAAAGTACTATACTCCCTTGGAGCTGACTGCAGAGCACTGCTTAGTATATATGCCTTTCTGGGGTACCATTTTCTTTATGGTAAATTAAAAGCTAGAAGCCAAAAATTGTGTATAAAGCCTAAAACTGTGTATCTTCCACAGCTATGAAGGATCTTTCTTGAGCCTCATCAGGTTTGCATGCTTTCACTAGATCTTTCTAAAAATTTTTGCAGAAGATTTTATGCAATCTACATATTCTAAAAAAGGTAGTAACTGATAAGTGCTGCTCTTAGCTGTTATGTCCATGTAGTTTTGTGTAAAGGCAGAGATTTGGGGGGCAGTACAAGGGAGGTTCCCTACAGAGTCCCTGCTCTGAGGTTGGATCTAGCTGGCAGCATGGGAAACCATAGCATGCCCATCCTTTGATTACACAGCTCTCTTTAATCCCCACTAGTCAGCTGGGAGTTGGCTTCATTACCTCAGGTTGAGGTAACTTCACTGAGATTTTGCTCAGGATGGATGTAAAGAAGCCACTAAGCTGCTTTATGTAGTCATGAGATCAATAGTTGCTCCACCCCACCAAAAAACAGCACAAGTGACCCCCACCCCCTCCAGCCAGGTGGCAAGGCTTGAGCAGATGCTCAACCCCATATTCAAACAGGTTTACCAGGGGTCAGAGGCTGAAAACAAGATTCAGGCATCAGCTGGTGGAAGCCTAAGAAAGTGTAACAGCAGGAGTAGAAGTGCTGAGCTGCAGCAGCAAAGAACCAGTCACTGTGACAGAGCCAGTGATATTAAGGTTCTGAGTAAATGGCAAGGAGATAGAGATTTTGCAGAGTTCTTAGACCAATAGCTTATTAAAAACAATTTTTAAAATAGCAAAGCTTGAGCAGTGTGGGAAAAAAAGAAAAAGCTCTGATGCATAATAGTTCTCAGTTGAGAAAAACTGGACTCCTAGCTTATTTTTAAGAAACATCTTTTCAAATGTGCAGGACTACCTCATTGATTCTTACTTTTAGCAGTTAACTGTGAACAGCAAGCTGGGAAAAAAGACCAACAATATCTCTTCAATAAGATAACAGTGGGTACTGAACAGCTCTATTGAAGAAAGATGTAACAGGATCAAATATCTAACATGAAACTAGAAAACCACTGAAACAAATTCCCAGTGGCAGTAATCAGTACTCTGCCTTTGCTGTCTTCTGATGTTTTCTGACTGAGACTGAATGCTGTTCTGGAAGAGATGTTTTAATCAAAACACAAGCTGTGTCTCACTCAAACCAACAGGGCTTTAATAAAAAATATGTGCATAAAACTTGAAATGGCAGTGCTGCACAGGATGTTGGACTAGATGATGTGATCATAAACTACACAATGGTTTGGTTTTTGCTTCCAATTTGATATAACTGGTCATGAAGGTTCAGTTCCCACAATGTGTAAGTCCAGCTAACCCAGCCCAGAACTTGCTTCAGGCTCTGTGCAACAGGCAATGATTATAGCTCCAGCAGTTTTATCTCCTCTTACCTCGTGCACTGTTTCTCAAGACTGTATATTTATATTTGTATCTAGATCTATGATTTTAGCTTTCTTACATCATGATGCAGCTCTTAACTCTACCCCCTGCCAAACTGTGGAAGAATATATTTCCCTTCATGCAGGGAAAATAAAACAGAAAGAGGCAGTTTTGAATAAGCCTCAGTGGCACACAGACACAATGAATGTCAGATGCTAGAAAATGGTGAATTCTGAGCACAGAAAAGTGGGAAAATGCCACACTTAAAAAGCTGCAGAATGGTGGATCTGTGACACGCTGGAGTGATTAGTAGGAGTCAGTTGAATAATAGTTGGCTTCATGCTCTACTTGTGAGCACATGTGTATGTTTCTTGATGACTGCAGGTACACCCCTGTTTGTGTGGAGTGACACGTGGGGGAGCTTGGGGCATACAAACAAACACAAAGACCATGTAGCTTTCTCTTGGTTAGCTTCTGCCCCAGCCCTGATGTATGAGCGTTATGTTTGGCTGAGGCCAGCTGAGGGCTGGCCCTGAAATTCACACTCCCATAGCATCCAGGCTCCTGGTATCCAACAGCTAGATTACACCTCATGATTGCTGCATGCTAATTCCAGTAGCTGCAACAGCAAGGAAGGGAACGTGTGTGGAAACACAAGAATCATATTGCCAATGCCCGTATCTCTGGCTGAACAACACTGTGACTTTCCCGTGTGTTCTGTGAAGTAACAAAGTGTAAAATTCATGCCCCTCATTTCACCTTTGGAAGGAATGTGAATGATGCAAACAGGGACATGTGGTGTTCTCAGGATAACAAAATGCTGTGTCAGCTTCCTCCTGGGTGCTCCTCACACTCCTTAGTTCCTGCCAGTCAGCATTCTGCTGTTGTACTCCTGGCTTTTGCCAAGCAGGATTCCTCGCTTCAGAATGTGAAATGAATTTTCATTCATGTTCTGCTGGGATGACAAGATAAAATAATGAATTGCTACAGCTAAATCAAGCTGAAACTTTATTAAAGTATTTGCATGAAATTGTATCACCAGTACAGCAAGTAATTCCACATAAAAAAGCAGACATGCTGGTTCAGCTACAATGAGGATTTCTACAGAATAATGGCATACCAGCATTGGGTAGCTCCTTTACAATCATTTATCAGTCTTCCTGTGGATTTATTTTCTCTGACTAAGCTTTGCTTATTCAAAAAATGTTAAATCATATTAACTAATAATGTCTTCCACAAGCATCTAACATTTATTTTCTGCAGTGGCATTAGCTTATGGAATTGGCTGATCCTGTAGTCAGTCCACGGGCAAAAAGGAACTGGTACTGTGTGCAGCAGAAAACATGCAAATTTCTTTATCACAGCTGTTTGTAGATCTGGATTTCTACATTCAGCCGAGCTGTTTGGCAGGAGACTTGTCTAGGACAGGTTGGATAATGTTCAAGATTCAATTGAAGACAGAATTCCCTTAGGTGAAAACAGTCTATACTTATCAGAACATTCCCATTTAATCTCTAATCCTGATTAACAACTGACTTGTGATGCTCATGTACAAATATGATGTTATCAGTTCATATTATAGCTTTTTCAATTAAATTAATAACTTCCCAGAGAAATAAATATACAGAAATTAATTTCTCAATGTTGACAGATTTTCTAAAATGTTTCAATTAAAAGCATCCTGACCCCTTTGATGTCACTCTATTTTTTTATTATTTTCCATTGCAAAATACTTGTTTAAGGATGACCTGAATATGTGTCTTAAAAACTATTTGTGTGGTTACATAGAGCAATGGGGAAAGATCCCTGGTGGACTAGTTATTGGTCCACTCTCATTATGCATGGTTACTTTCTAAAAGAACCTAGACCTCAGAGGCCAGATCAGGAGAAATACTGTCTCACTGCAGACATTTTGTATCTCACAGAAAAAGCAAAACAAAAGAAAATTTGGAATAACATTTGCACATATTCTGATTAGGCTGTGCGTTCTTATATTGTGAATTGTGAAACACTGTGTAACAGGAAAAAATGTATTCTTTTAATTTTCCCCCTCCTAATCTCAAATCTAATCCATACAATTTATCTGAAGGTTCTAAGAAGGTTGTATTTCCTTACAATATGGATAATATTTAAAAGTTCTAACCTTTTTTCAGTGGAATTTCTGCTTATTTTTTTAAAAAGTAATACTGTGTTTTTCTACTTTTTCTATTTTCTTATACTTTTTTTCTCTACAATCTGTTTTACTCTCCCATTTTACCTGAACATAATTCTCCATCTTGCTGTTCCACATTTTCTTCCTGAATCACACATCTAAACAATGGTATCATTTTTTTCCAAACCTCTGTCTGACTGGCCTCCAGCTCCAAAGATCCTCGATATTTCTTTTCTTCCTCCTCTAAGAAGAAATTTTCAAAGCAGAAACTCTGACCTCTCTCTTCAGATCCTCTGAGACCCTTGAGCAATGCCTGGAAATGAAGCAAAGGGTCAACTAAGTTGCAGTCTCTTGCCTGCAGGCCAGCAATCAGTTCACTGATGACTGTAAATAACTGCTGATCAGTCTATTTAAATCTGAAAATTATTAATTTTGAAAAGACTTGACAGAGCAAGGTGGAGTTGTTCAGCTCCCTTCCTATTACAAACAGATAAGTTATTTATTTCTGCCTGAGATTCCCTGTGCTGTGATGAGAACTCTGTCTTTTCCTGGTATTTTTAACAAGAGCTTTGTCTTTTTAACAAAAGTGCTTTCAAAGTCTCAGGGGAAAAAAAAGAATCAAAAGTAAGGCCTCTAAAGGTTGGTACTGCATGTAAGGAACCTGACAGAGCTTTCATGACCCTTAGTTGTGATATTATAGGGTATGTTTCATTCTTAATTTACAGCAAGGCAAAATGACCCTTAACTCTTATCTTCTTGCTTTCAAGTATAGGATATAAGCAGACAAACCAGAAAAGTTCATTTCCCCCTCTCGTGCACACCCACCATTGGCACATGCAATAGAGAAAAAAAGTAGCTGGATATTTAAGGTGATCTATGAACTATTAACTAAAAGTAAGAGCTGCATCAGAACTGAGGACCTGGCTTTTATTTTTACCTTTTGGGGTAGAAACATCATAGCTATCTGGTTTACTAGGTTTCTAATTAATTAAGCAGTCGTGCAAATAGGAACACACTTAAAAATATGCGTGTTGTACATGTACATGTTGTACATGTATATAGACCTGTGTACAGTGTATGTGCATGTACAGTTTGTACATCCAGTATGTATGTATGTAGAGTACATACATAAAATGTACAATTTGGCATCAAATGGACAATAAAGAAACATACCTTCTCAAAACAAATACAAGGAGAGAGATGAATCTGAGCATTTATGATTCCTGAGTTCATATTCAACTCACTTTAATAACAAGTTTTGCTCTTGCTGCTTAATTTTTCTGTGTCTGTCCTTAAACACTGAGTTTGATAAATACAAGCTTTCATTAGCTCTCCTGGTTCCAAGATATTTCCAATTCTTTATTCACATAAACAGAGCTATTCAGCTCTAAATATGTGCTGATTTCTATTTCTATCTCACTTGTTGGTGACATTTTGCCATAAATTTTAATCAGTGCATTCCATCTTTACTTGTCTTCTGTGCAGATATTTATTCACATCATATCCCCAAAGTCTTTATCATAACTAATGAAAGTATGAGCTCATTAAAACACACAAACCCATGCAAATGACATAGACTTATGTGGTTTAAATTAGAATTTGAGTAGAATTTCAATTGAATGAATGTCAGGTGTTTAATTTCTGAGTCCTTTTGCCCTTGCTAGATAGATGAAGCCCATCTGGTTTGAAGACACTAGGTCTGATGAAATTTGGCCCACGGTCAAAAACCCCAAAGTTCCGCTGGTGGCACCAATCCCTTAGCCACCTATTGATATGATGGGTTTTCCTACTCATTCATCTTTGCTACTGCAGGAATTGAGGCGAACACCACCTGAGGCGAACACACCAGGGTGCTCCTGAGCCATCAGCTAAACCACCCAGTGCCTTGAAGTCCTTTTTAATTGTCTTAGTACTTCTTCCATTAATGTCATCACTGCCAGCCTGGACTACCAACAGTGGATAATAATCAGAGGGCCAAATTAGCTGGGGGAGTCTCCTACTAATATCCCTCACCCAGGCCCCAGGAAGGCAGCAAACCTCCCTGTGGGATGGGTCCGGTCGACATATAGGGCCCTCAGTTCCCCTCAGAAGGGAGTCACCAACTACAACCACCCTTCTTTTTTTCTTTGTAGCTGTAGTTGTAACCCGTCTGCTAGATGGGGGGCAAACAGGAGACCTTCCATACAGATCGTCCTCTTGTCTGTCCTCTGCCTGATTCTCTGAGTCCAGGGCCTCATATCTGTTCTCTAAGGGCACCTGGAGAGATGGCGGGAGGGGATTCTTTTGCCTCTTCGATGAGGGACCTGTTTCCATTCCCTCCCATCCACCTGGTTTGCTCCAACTGCCTGATGGCAGGAGGGGCAAGAACTTCACCATCTCCTTCTGGACTTCTGGGTTAGAAAGGGTGTGACTCCACCAGTCAATTTCCCTTTCACTGTCCCTAATACTTAGTCTCTCTACCTCCTCCTTCAGCTCTGCCATCAGGCACAGCAAGTCATTCACCTGCTCGCATCGCCCACAGACCCCACTCACACCCTCCTCTGGTGCTAACACCAGGCTCAGACACTCTATACAGCCAGAGGCCTGAACAGCTACATCCCTCTTGCTTTCCCTCTTCAGGGGTTCCGTCTGTATAGAAAAATCCTGCATCTTAACAGCAAAAGGTTTTGCTTTTTTAGAGAACACTGCTCCTTAAAGAGAGCTGGGAGGTGTCTGTGCCTCTCCTGCTTGACCTGACAACGTGAACTGCCTCGCTAACTGCCGAGCCACATTCCTGTTTGCCTCCTCCTGTTCCCTGTGCTCCGGGTCGCTGGCGCTCCTCGCAACCCTTTCTATTCCTCTCTGCAGTGTTGTGTGCCACACCCTTATCAGTTGACTGGTCTCACCCTAGAGCAGCAGCAGAAGGTGGGGCAGCTCTTTGCCGCCATTTCTTCTGTCCCTCTCTGCAGTGCTGGATGTGGCCCTCTTATCAGCTGATTGGCCTCGCCCGAGACCAGCAGTAGCAGAAGATGGGGCAGCTCTTCGCTGCCCTTTTTTCTGTCCCTCTCCACAGTGCTGGGTGTGGACCTCTTATCAGCTGATTGGCCTTGCCCTAGGGCAGCAGCAGAAGGTGGGGCAGCTCTTCACTGCCCTTTCTTGTGTCCTGGGTACCACACCCTTATCAGATGATTGGCCTTGCCCGGGACTAGCAGCAAAATGATTTAAGCAATCGTGCCATCCTCCGCACAGTCTTTTGCTGGAGTAACCCTCATGCTTTGCAATGTCTTATGGGGCTTAAGGGCACTCTGAACCCATCAATCCAGCTAAATGCTACAGCTGTGGCTCCATCACTTTCCTGGGAATGATGTTGGGCAGGGAGGTGAGCTCTGGTGTCATCTGCCTTTCATGTCTTTACATCTTTTTGCAAGCTAGTGCCTCTTTGAGATGCCAGCAAATTAGCTCCATGTTTTCTGTGTAAAGCAAAACTATCAGCTTTAAATTTGATTGAACAAATGAATCTCTTGCTGTATTTCTCCATAATAAAAATGTTAATGCGTGTTTCTTTGTGGTGGACAGAGGGAAGAGAATAATAGGGGAAAGCAGGAGTAAAAGGTTCTAACTCTGCACTTGTCCTCTTCAAGAAATTATACAAATTATTTACTTATTGATTAATGCTCCTGTTTGATAATTTCCAGCTAGAAGCTTTCAGAAGTAGGATCACTCTCACTCTTTCTTCCTCCTTCCTGTTGCTGACAATTGGCATGACTCAGTCTTCAGAGCACTGACACTGTCAATGACTCAGCCGTGTGACATGTTGCTCTATCAGTTCATTTAGGCACGATTTTAAAAAGAAGCAAATAACAGTTTCTGTGCTGTGGGAAGACAATTCTTTCAATCTGATAAAAATAAAACATTCCATCCAGCCACCCACAAAAGGAAGTGACTTCATACAACTGACCACTTAGCTGCTGCCCTAGTAATTGTCAGTGTATTTTGTTTCTTTCCTGCAAGACAAAAAAGCATTTTTCGTTTTAGTTCTCATATAATTAGAAATAACTCATATTCTGCATTTAAGCTATAGTTTCCAAAACCTAATTCTTTTAAAGCTTATGGGTTCTTACCTCATTCAGTCTATAGTTATTTCCTTGACCACTTACTGAGTTCCAATTACCAAAACTCCCTCTCCTTTGAACACATAAGGGATATGGCTTATGGTGATACTTTTCATTCTTTGTTCTCTTTCCAGTAAATGAGTCTAATTCAAAATTTAAATATAGATTCTGAGTTACTTTATTTACAGTGAGTCCTAAGGAACATTGCCCAGACATATCTCTTTTTTCCTGAGTGAATACAGAGGTTTCATTGGTATTTTTTAGGTGTAGGTGTCTTTTTAGGTGACCATTGAAATTGTCAGCAGATACAAAACACCGCTGACAGTTTCACAGTTAAGTAAAGTCGCCAACACCTTCACAGCAGCCCGACTTCCCCCCCAGGGAAGCAAGAACAGCATCAACCAGACAGAGTCTTCTGATAATCTAGTCTAAAAAGTAGCACTTATCCAGTATATTCCAACTTCAAAGTGATCTAGTTAATGAATCCTTAAATTTCACTCTTGGCAGCAACTCAGAAAGCTGGAGTTGCTTAACACTGAACACTGAGCTTGTTAGAGTAATCTTCTCTATTTGTAATGAGAAACACACTAACACTGGGAGCTTACTGCAGAATCAACATCCTGGGAAACATCTGCAGGCCATGCACTTGTACTAAATAGAAGGGGAAACATGGAGCAAATTTCTCCAACAAACAATGCTGTAGTTGTTTGTTGTGTGTCTCACAGTGCTCAGACAGTGGGAACTGTAGAGAACTTAGCAAGAGTCAGGTATTCAGTCTAACCTTTGTTGTCAGGTTACCTGCATTTGGATAACAAAGGGGCTACACAATGCAAAACAAGTTAATTACGAGTCAGGTATCAACTGAAGCAGTCTCTGACTCCTTGTCTCTGAGTAATTACTGAACAACACACATTACTGAACAACTTGCAGTGGTACATGGCACTGTGTACATTCACACCCCTTTGTGCAAACCACTGCACCAAGGTGATAGCCCTTGCAGCATTTAGAATTTACGTATTTTATTTACATCTTTCAGTATGTCCTTTTCCTCGTCTGTTTTAGGCTGACTTGGTAAACATTTTTCTGCATAATGATAATATTTATAAGTTTACTTCCAACATTCTTCAGTTTAGTATCTATTTGATGTTTTTGTCAGAAGTTATCCAGACAAGAATGAAGTCCCAGTGTTTGAATCATTTTACCTGGAGTATCAGAAGCAAAGGGATAATCACAGAGAGATGACAAACATGATGTGCATTTGCAATAGGGGGAAAACTCCTACCTGCTATGGTGTCAGAAATTCCCACCTTGCTAGTATCTACAATTTTATAGTGAAAGGGTTTGAAAGAACAAAGGATTCTGTCATCCGGCATCAATGCTCAGAGCAACAAGTTCATGGACCTGACTGGCTCCTCAGGGCCCTAGCTATTCTGAAATACCAATTAAAATATTAAAGTAGTGAATTACATTACGTAATTAAATATCTTTAAATAATTTGTTAAAAATTAAGAAATTCTTAGAAAATTAAAGCTTCATGTGGAACCTGGTAATGAATTAAAGCTTTATTTGGAATCTGATCACATTTTACAGTTTGGATTATTTCCTCCTACTGGATTTGGCAGGGGCTGTACTTTTGTACTAGCTTATTAGACTGTTTAGGTTTTAGGTGAATCATCAGCTTCCTGTAGACATTCACACTGTAGCAGTATATCAATAAAGCAACACTTTTAAGAGATCTTCTGTGTGCTGAACGGCCTCAGTGCCTTCTAGAGACTGGCTCCTGCTGTCTCTGGAAGCTGAAGGCACATGACTGATATTCAGGCATCCTTCCTCTCTGTAGGATGCTTAGCCAGGTCTCTGTGTTGGAAATGCTGCCAATATTCATCTCTTCCCCATCAGTTATAAATTTTTTGCCTTTGATATATTTGACTGCCAAATTTGATGCTGTTACTGCTGTTGCTTCAGGTAAGTTGGGAGATGGGTGGTAAGACACTTGCAGCAATTTGACCAGGGAAGTTGTGGATGTCCCCTCTTCTCTGGAAGTGTTCAAGGGGCTCTGAACAACCTGGTCTAGTGGAAGGTGGCCCTGCCCATGCAGGGGGGTTAGAAGTAGATGCTCTTTCAATCAAAACCATTCTATGATCTCAGTAAATACAACAATCTGGAAACTTTTACTGCTATAAAATTACTTATATCCTGTACAAGCAATTTTAAAATATGTTTAATCACAGTATAAAGTTAGTTACAGCCAGAGTATTCAGATAAATGAGGCTGAAGTCAAATCTTGAATCGGTGCCCAGCTCCCTCATCAGCTTAATTCCTAGACTAAGACCCTGAAAAAGGGTTGAAGATTTTTAAGTAGATACAGCTTCACAAGGAGAGGGTGACTATCTCCCTTAGCAAACAGGTCTGCCCAGATGCTTTGGCCATGGGTGTTGTCCCCAGGTGCAGTGAGTGCACTCTCTGGAGAACACTGTAACACTTCCCGGTGCCGGGAGGGTTGTAAGGTTAAGAGATGTTCCATTGCCAGAAGACTGTGAGGAAATAGGTGACTCGAGGTCAGATTCCGCCTGAATGACAAGGAATCTGTGAACATCGGAACACGGCGCTCTGGCTTTTTTGAGGGATTTCAATCGTTACTGACAGGAAGAGACATGAAGAAAACCCTAAGGCAGATAAGAGTTTTCTTTGTTTCCGGCAGAGAGCAATCCGGCTTGTTGGAAACAGCGCCCTGAAACTTTCTTTTCAAAAAGGAGGAAGAAACTGGCTCGAAAACCTAAACAACCTGACTGCAAAGATCAAGTACGATTTTCCTTTTCCTCGGAGCCCCAAGGCTCTACCACACAGCCCAACCTCCACCCTCCCTCCTGAGGGAAGCTCCCACCCAGGTTCACAGCTGTAACTCCGTTACCGGGGCAGAACAAGTGCACAGAACAAGTGCGGGATTTATCCCGCTTCCCGCAGGCACACGCGGATTTTGGTTGCGGTCGGGGAGCTCGGGCTGAGGGGGCATCCCGCACCGTAATTACCCCCATGGAGCGCACACACAGTTACCGTATATACCCACACGACTTTCACTGACCGGAGCTGCTACCGTAATTACCGTCGCTAACCCACCGCCGCATTTCACTACGTGTAGCCCCACACGTGCTCCCGTACATCATGGCGTACAAGCGCACGACCGTAATTACCCTCATACAAGCGGCAAACCTGGGCGGCGCATGCGCTTTGCGGCGCCGGGGGCGGGAGCGCGACCCGGTGGGGTGAGGAGCGGCCGGTCCCGCCTCCTTCCCTTGCTTTTCGGTGCCGCCGCGGCCTGCCCTAGGTCTGATTCGCCGGCCGGCGGGCCCCTGGATACCGCAGAGCCATGGCGCAGCGGAGGGCGGCGGAGCGCGGGCCTTGCGAGGCGGAGAGCGCCAGGCACCAGCGGCAGCTTCTAGAAGGTGCCCGGGGCTGGGGCGGCGGGAGCGCGCGACCTCGTCCTGCCCGCGGTCACCGCCCGCGTCGGACTGGGACGCTGCCCCCGCCCGGTACCAGCTCAGCAGGCAGCGTCCCCCGGCCCCGTCCGACGCGGGCGGTTGGGCCGGAGAGCGTCAGCACAGGGCTGCCTTAGGGAGGGTCGGTGGGGGTGAGGCGGGCTCCCGTCTCGGGGCCTGTCAGCCGCTACCCGCGGCAGGGCCGGGGGATGAGAAAGGGACAGCGAACCCTCTGCCCCCAGCACGGTGGCGAGGAAGCGCGTGGGTTCCGGTGTGTGTGTTGTTCCGCTACCGGCTTGTGATATAAAAAGTGGCAGAAAGTGGATGTTCGGTGTGCTTTTGGTCCTCTAAGTTTTTATTGTTTAATTTACATCCTTGCTTATTTTAATCTGGAGGAGGTGTTACTAAAATAGGCGTTCCTGAGGGATTTACGCGTGTTAAGTGCTGCGCGGATACCACCTCGGCCCCTTCGGCCTTAGCGGAGCCGGTGCATGCACACCTGTGGGGTCTCGCTGACCTCAAAGCTAAAAACCTTAAAGGGAGTAAAATTCCCAGCTCGTCCGGCTGGCTCCGTGTTGTCCCCGGGTTTCATCATCCTTTCCCTCAGTTTCACAACAGGGATGGCACTGCGACCCACTTGAATGTTGCGCGTTGCCGCTGTAGCCCTGTCACCGCATGGGAACACAGCCCTGGCATTATTTGTGGCCAAGGCTGACACTCCCTGCCAAGTGGTGCAAGCCTTGCCCTGTCTGAGCAAAACGTGGTAATCCATGCACACATACACCCCCTCCTCTGCATGCAGAGAGTTTATTTCTCTGTTTACAATTTTTGGTGTGTATAGCTGCATCTGTGCTCATCAGTGTGGACATATTGGTGAAAATCTTAAGTATAGAAGCAGTCTAAAACATGGTACTACTTAAACTACTACTTCATTTATGCAGGAAGGTAAAGGCTAATAAAATTTACATTTTAGGCATATCCAAGAGACCTCTTCTTTACATTAATATAAAATCTGCATAATTTCCAAGTCTGAGAATTGTAATTTGTATATGCAAGGCAGGTTTGTGTGTGCTTACGTACATTTTCTCATGATGAGATTCTCACCTAGCTGGCTAGTGACTATGCCTGGTGCTCTTCCTTGGGAGGAAAAAAAAATTTTTTCATGGGTGTATTTCACAGTTGCATTGTACACAGTGAAGGTTTAATTGCTAGTTAAATCTGGTTAATTAGGCAGAGAATTAATGTCAAAAAGGGAAAAATGTGTTGCTTTGTGTTGCTTTTTTTTTTTTTTTTTTACATATTTTTTTATTAATTGAGACTTAAACTATAGTTTGTTAACCTGTATGGGATATTTGCCAGTGTAAGAACTTCAGATATGTTTGAAAGCTTTCAGGGAATGTGAGCAAAGTGTTGTATATGCTATTGAAAGCAATGGTGGGAAGATTATGTCCATGAATATTATGTCCAACCTCTACATTTCCTTAAGGTATAAGTTTGAAATCTGCACTAAGGTATGAAGGGGGGTTTTGATGTTGTATTGGTTTGAACTTTGTTTTTGTTTAATTTCAGGGAAAGCTCAGGCAGAAGGTGGATCAGCTCGGACATCACTTCTTATTTTAGTGTCAATCTTCTTATCAGCTGCTTTCCTTATGTTCCTGGTATATAAAAATTTTCCACAACTTAGTGAGTAAGTATGTCAGGAAGGATTAATTTATTTGCTTCTCATTCAGGATCAACTTGTAGAGCAGCCTACATGAGGTTAAGTGATTTTTTTAAACTGACATGAGTTAATTATAGTTATACCTTTAAAAAATAAAAAGGTAATTTGAGTGTATGTCCTAGAATGCAGGGATACAAAGCTTAATGCTAACTGGTAGAATCTGTCTAATGAATTGTACTTGATGTAGGGCTTGTGTTGGACACTTAAGATACTGTTTTGAAAAGCTACCCTGGTCACATTAGTATTGGTAGCTCACTATGTTCTTAACCTTTTTCAGTTAAGATCTGAAACATGCTTGGTTAGGGCTAGGTTTATTTTAAAATTCCTTGTGCCCTGGTGTAAGTGCAGGCTGTCATCAGAAATGGACATGCTGCTTCCTTCTTAGCTAAGCTTCACATTCTTTTTCTCTTTTTTGTTGCATGGGAAGGTAGCTAGTTTGGAAAGATGAAAGCCTGCTTGTCTGACAATTTTCTTTTTTTCTTTTAGTAGTTAATTTTCTGTCTGATTAACTTGCTCAACAAGTTCAGTTTGCAACAGTCCTATCACTAAGTCTGATACAGAGGAAGAGAGGACACTCAGCTGTGCTGCCCAGGGTTGCACCAGATTAAGGTGTGACATGACATTTTGCTCTTAAGGCTTTGTTTGCTTGTGAGGTAAAGCTCTGTTGCTCTTGCTGCACTTCAAATGTTATGACCGTAGTGCTGAGGCAGTTGCAGTTAGTTTTGGCTGAAATGTTGACTGCTGTTCAGTTGCCAAGGTTTGGTTTGAGTAATTATTTCTTTTTGACCAGTACTTGGTGAGAAGGAAACCCCAAAACCCTAGAAATGAAGCTGGTTATGGTAATGAATAAAAAAATATGATATGCAAATATCTACAATTGAGGATTTTCTAATATAAAATATGCTGTAAATATTGTGTTCATCTAAAAATGTTATCACAACAGTAACCACCTGTTTTCTTTGCTGAATGTGTAGTTTAGTAACATAGTGTGTCTAATAATTGATATATTCAAGAAGTAATTTTACTGTACTATTGAATTATATTTACAACCATTACAACAATTTGTTTTGTTGTGTTTTTTTTCTTCCCAGAGAAGAAAGAGAATATATAAAGGTTCCTAGAGATATGGATGATGCAAAGGCCTTGGGAAAAGTCCTGTCCAAATATAAGGACACATTTTATGTTCAAGTATTAGTGGCTTATTTTGCAACATATGTTTTGTATCCTTTTCTGATATAAATGGCAGTTTTGATAGGTGTATTTATCTTAAAAAAAAAAAAGAAAAAAGAAAATACAGTCTTATAAATTCTTGATTGTGAGTTTAAAAGGCTAACTTACCTATGTGCATTTATAAATAGAGATAGATATTCCAAAATGTTTGAACTTAAAAACCTTTCTTATATGTTCCAGGAGGTGTTTTGTATCATAAAAAGGGGTTGAGTAGAAGAAAATCACTGCTACTGCAGATGTGCATGCAACTCACCTTGACTGTGTCTACCATGGGCAGTATTATCAGCTTTGATAGTAGACTTGTTCTTATTTTAGGGTTACGCTAACATCTTAAATTGCAAACAGAATTGTCAGTTATATTACTGCTAAATCTAAAGGATAACTGAGAATGCTGCACTGCTTTTCCTTGAGACAGCCGAAGTGTCACATATGTGTCATGTTACAGAATATTGTGCAATATTTCTCAAGGAAAGTGTTCTGAGCTTTCCTTTCATCCCTTTAGTGCCCACACTGAAAAAACAAATCTTTGTTTCCTACTAAAGAGAGCTGAAGTTCTGAAGTACTTTCTGCGTAGGGAGGCACAAAGGCTACTTGTGCTGTGTCTTAACTTCTTTTTCCTGGGTGCTGACTATTAATTAATCATTAAACCAGTTCTTAATGGGAACACTTGACTAAAGGTTAATAACTTTTAAAAGCCATATGAGAAATCTGTTTCATAGTTTAAAGCTGGAGGCTTTCGTAACTCAAAGAAAAATAAGCAGTGAATGTGCCATTAGTAATTATCCTCTAGTTTGTTCTTTTTAAGTTCATAAATAATAGATTTCTGAAGAAAATTAAAATGTTAATGTATTAACAAGAAGTAGAACAGAATTAGCAGTTTATTGAAATACTGTAGCAGCTAATACACTAACTGTCTCAGCAGTAGACAAGCAGTTGACAAGCATGTTGGTTATCTCAGAATCTTGACACTTGGATAAAAGCTGTACTGGTTGTAATCAACTTGGAAGATTATGAATTCAGTGAGCTTTTTTTTTTAATTTTATAAGACTTCTGTCCAAAGTGGGCAATACACCATAGTCTCAAGTGGGCCTAGCAAGCCATAAGTTCATGTTTACTTATGCTGCAGAAACTCAGATTTTGCCTTTTTGAGAAATTGTGAATGAAATTAGTGATCATGTATCCTATTTATCTAATGACTGCACCATACCTGTTTTTAAGGAAGTAGCAGTTGCCTTCATACATGTCAGAATTCCATGAAAATCATAGTAGTTAGGAGGTCAGACAGGAGTGCTGTAAATTACTTGGAGACAATGGCTGAAATCTGCATATCTCTACTTGACAATGCAAAATCCGAAGTATGTTTCCTGTAATGGCACAATAAATACCCAGTGTCATTTGTAGCACAGGCTAAGAAGAAAATGTGTTATAGCTTTTATCACTTAGTGACTAATTTTTGGATGTGTAGTGGTGAATCTATCCCTGGTTTCACTGTGCTTGGGCTTCTCATGTTACTCTGAGAATGTATTTTAAAGTAAAGATCTTCAGAGGCTATGCCTATTTATATTTATTCTTAAAATATGCATCCTGACTGCTGATAAAATTAAGCTCTGGGTAGCTTAATGGTTTTTTGTTTGTTTGTTTTGTTTTTTTCTCTTAATTAAGATACATTCAGCTTGCAGACATTTGCTATTCCTGGGTCTATATTTCTCAGTATCCTGTCGGGGTTTCTTTATCCCTTTCCACTGGCCCTATTTCTTGTTTGTCTGGTAAGTATGAAAAACAGTTTGTGAGAGCAATGGATAGTGCTATCCATTTGGAATACAACCAAGCATCTAACCAGCTTCCTGTTAGAAATGATCAGAGTCTGATTGAAAAAATTTAATTAGAGTTTCTGCTAATTTATTTTATTTTATTTTTTTTTAGTGCTCAGGACTTGGAGCTTCATTCTGCTATATGCTTTCATACCTAGTGGGACGTCCTGTTGTATACAGATACTTAACAGAAAAAGTAGTAAAATGGTCAGAACAGGTAAAGTTTCTAGAAATGCTGAAATTTATGCATAGTGGAACAGCATGGAAAACTAAGGGGTTTTGTGCTCTTGTATCTAGTTAAAAGAAAGGATTCCGACTCCTTTCTGACACAGTGTGGTTACTTCCTCTGTGTGTTTTTTAACAGTGGGAAGCATTCCTGATTTTATTGTGTTTCCTATGAGGAAGATGTTTTTACCTAGGAAAAGTTTGCACCTGATAACCTCCCTGGATTTGTGTTTTATAGAGAAAGAGAACCTGTATCTGTATTTCTAATTACCGAATTTTAATTTGAAGATGTTTTTGGAGCATTTTCAAGCTGTCTCTTAGAGTATCTGGTAACATTAGCTTCAGCAACTGTTAATAGTGAGATGAAGTTAAAGATTATGCAGTACAAAATTGTAGCTTGATTAGTGTTTGACCTAATGTCTCTTGCTTCAATACTCTGAAATATACTCAAACAGGTATTTTTTTTTTAAACTATGAAGCACAACTTCCTAGTGTATTCTGTTCAAGATTTTTGAATCACCAAAGAATATTTTAAACTTGTTCCCCATTAGATAAGATATACACAGTTGGCCATATTAAATAATATAGTAGTATAGATAATAGTATTTTGACTTGACTTGAGTAAATCTTAATATTGCAGTATAATCTTGAGGTTGTGCCCTGAGTAGCAAATAGTTATGTCCATTAGTAGAACTGGCTATGTGATTTAAACTTACGTAATTTCTTTTGCAGCTCGTCTTGCTATTTTCAGGTTAAATGGACTATGTAATTCTTGCATTTTGAGGGCTAGGACATCCTGTATGCAGGATCAACCACTGTTTAAATATTTGGTCTTCACCAAGATTAAAAAAACCCACAGTGGGGTTACAGGACAATAGCAGAGCCACTGACTTTACCGTTGCAGTTAATGCTAAAGCTGGGGAAAAATCCAGGGTTGTGACTGTGGTGGGCTGCTATGGGAGATTTCAGATGAAATTGCAATCAGACTGGGTTTGATTTCAACTTTGAAAAATGTTAGGATTTCGACTGTCAGGTGACCATGCTTAGGCTTGGTGAAAGCCTGTCAGGATAGGCCAGAAATGATAGATGCTTGAAAGGATTGATGTCCTTAAGCCAGGCTGGGAGGAGAGGCTTTGATGTAGTACTCCAGTGGAAGGAGCTGGACTTGAGAGTATAATGAAACCGGAAATAAAATGGGGTAATGTTAAAGCTCTAATGCAGGTAGATATGTTTTGCAACTGCACTGGCAGCAATCACATGATGATCTTCAGAGCAAAAGTTTTAGCAATAGGATGAGGACCTGTCTGTGTCGATTGGGAGTGCAGAAGTTGCTGCACTCACTTGTTACTTGCATCAAATTACTTGTTTGCTGTTTCAAACAAATCATGATCATGTTCTACCACAGACTGGTATTTCCAGACTAACTTCAGTACTATTTAACAGGTGATTCACTGATGACTCTCCATTGAGTCACCGTTTGGCTGATTTTTGTTTGCAACTTGTAAATTTTTACAGAAGATACACAAAGAGCCCCTAACAAACACCTTGTGGTGAATTTATTGTGTTTTTTCAAGGCAGGAAGTTTTTACTGAATTTTTTGCTTTTGTTTTGGCAGGTTGAACGACACAGAGAACACCTCATAAACTACATAATATTTTTGAGAATAACACCTTTTCTTCCCAACTGGTTTATCAATATAACATCTCCTGTAATTAATGTGCCATTGAAAGTATTTTTCATTGGCACTTTTCTAGGTAAGCATTCTGGCTAGTGAACTGCAGTTTGGGGGTAGCCTGAAGTAATATTGTTTGCTCCTCTTTGTATGTGGTGTTTAGCAGAAATTACCACCTGTTGGACAGCTGAAAGATTACAAAAGAATATTATTTCTGTACTTCTTGATGAGTGGAGCATAAGCTCTGTAAGCACCCATAAGCATCGAAAGATTAATCAGGACTGTTCTGATGAACTGGATCAGAGGTAATGAGCCCAGGCTAATTACTTGCTTAACGAAACGTGTTATATAAACACTCTGTTAGTAACTTTTTGTTTTACTCCATGACTATGAATGTCTCAAAGCTCCTATATTGAACTCTTTAATGGAGTGAGGATGCATATGCCTTTGACATAAAGGGTTGTTTTTTCCCCTTCCCACTCAATTTTGTTCATCATAATACTTCTTCCTAAGAGTGAATTCATAATTTAACTAATTTAGTGCTAAACACTAGCTTTCTAATTGCCGTATTTTTACAAATATGTTAGGAAACAATTGATATTTTTCCTTGATGAACTTAAATGAAATCTAATAGACAACTTGAAACTGCAGAATCTAAAGAGCAGAGATTATCTCCCTTGTCTTCTGTTAGAGTTGGTATAAAACTGGTATATATGAGCTGGTATAAAACCAGAGTTTTTTGTCTTTGAATTTTGTATGTACAAACATCTTAACTGTTGGATTACTGACATGATTTCCTTTTTATTTTTTTCACTCTAACGAGCTGGTTTTTTTCTTCTTTTGCTCCTCCTACACTTCCAATTCCCTGCTCCAGGTGTAGCACCACCGTCTTTTGTAGCCATAAAGGCAGGAACAACGCTATACCAACTTACAACAGCAGGGGAAGCTGTTTCCTGGAACTCTGTTTTTGTTCTCATGATTCTAGCCATCCTCTCCATCCTACCAGCTGTCCTCCAGAAGAAATTGAAACAGAAGTTCCAATGAGGATCAGACTGGACCAGAATTTCCCATACTTCATCTCAGGATCAGCACTTCTGATATTTGTACATTTGCTTTTCTAATGGATCTTAAGCAATTGAAGAGGAGGCTTGTAATTGATAAGAATGTCTTTAAATGAACATGTGGCCTAAAATTCAAGAAAATGTATTCAGAAATGTACTGCATATAGTTTTGTAACCAAACTGTCAGTGTTTTACTCTGGGAGGGGATGTGTGTGAGGAAAGTAAAAATACAAGTACAACACTTTGCTCTGATTACATGCAGAGCAAAAATAGCAATGTAGGAATAAAGTACAGATAATGCTTTCTAAAACTTGCAGTAAAAATCCCACCTTAATTATTCAGTCCAATTTTGTAACATTCTCTGTAGGCTTGCATGTGATTTGGTCTGAGTACATTTCTCATCAACAGTATTTCTCCTTTTAGTTTTGCCTTGGGAGTTCTAAAATAATAGCTTAATATAATAACGGTGCTCACTCAGAGTAAAGATTTTTTTTTTTTTGCAGTACTTCTGATCATTTACTTTTATTTATTAGTGCTGTGTTGACTTAAATACTTGAACCTACATATGCTTTACTAACTGGATTAACAAATGTCACATCATTCCCTCTTGTCCTACATAGTTTTATTCTGGGAGAGTGTATAGGAAGGCAGAGAGCAGGTTAGAATTTTGATTGTGGCTGGCTGATGATTTTGAAGTTCTAACTTCTAATTTTTTAATGTTGATTACTTTGCCAGTATTTTACCTGCTTATATTTATCCTGCCAATTTAAGAAAATTATCATATGATTAGCTAAAACTTTCGTTTGCAAAAAATCTTCAAGCAGTGTAATATTACCTTTTCTCAAGCAATATGTATGGAGTATAAAATCTTCCATTTCAACAGGATTACCTAGAGGAAATGTCAGGTACACAAACTGGTGCAGTTCTTATTAAAGAGCTGATCCCATATAATGTTCAAAGCATCCAGTAACAGAAGGATCTAGTGTCAATGTATATAAAACTGAAAAGATCATTCCACTGTCTGTAGACTTGGTCTACCAGCAATGAGTCACCATTAAGCAGAAGTACATATATTCACTCAGTGAGGTATATGATACCTCCCCTTGTATGCTTATAACTGTTCTAGTTTGTTGTGGTATCAGTGAAATCCCATAAAATGAGGCTCTGATCAGCAAGAAACTGAGGTGCGTGTTTAAGTTTATCCTACTGAAACCACTGCTGCCTACAGGCTTTAAGTTGGTGCCCCTGAAGTATCTTGCTGGACAGGAGTTGCTCCAATTCAAGAGTTTGTCTGCATCCTCATGTTAAGTCATGATAGATCATTTGAGATTTAAGAGAACAGTTCCTTAAATGCGGTAATGTGAAAGAGTTTTGTTCTTTTTGTAACATAATGTTAATTGACTCCTTCATTTAATCACAGTATTACATGTAAATATATAGTAAATATTAATACACTGTTTGCCTTTTATTTAAATTTGGCTGCACAGTATATTGTATTTTTATATAGGTAGATAAAGGAATTCATATCACTTCTGTTTGCAAATTTATTGTAAGATCATCTAGCTTCAGCAATTGTTCTGTTATTTAGAATTTACTCTAAAAGTGTACTTTACTGACACTTAAAACTGAACAGTGATTATTTTCATTGCTGCAGTTCTAATCTCAGAGGTCATCTACCCAGGGGATTTATTCTGTAGTAAATATGGGTGTGAATTTAGCTGTTGTGAGCAAGTGTCCCCTGGACTACTGAGTCTGAAGTTGCTGTAGATTTACAGCCTACTTTTCTGCATAGTTAATTTTTTATGCAGATGAACACTCAGAATGAATTACCTACTACTTATTATCCGTTATGGTTTTTCTCAAAATTAGTCTCAATTTCTGGTCAATAAAAGATGCTGTTGTAAAACCCCTTCTGTTCTGTATAAAGCCAATGTTTTGGTGGAAGTTGGACACTGAAGAAGGAACTGAACTATGTTTCAATGGAACTGAGATATATTTCAATTTAATATGACTCGTGCTGGACCTTTTCACTGAGTTGTATTTCACTGTGTAGCTGGGATCTGGCTATGTTACTGAAACCCTGTTCTGTTTCAGCCATAGTCTGAGTTCCCATTACAGTGGCTAATTTTAAAAGATTGAAAAATAAGCTTATTTTCTTCTGCAAAACTAGCTTTTTTTTTTTTTTTTTTGACTTATCACTTTTGTGTTTATCTTCAGCTGCCAGGGGCTTTTGGCAGTTTTCTACCCTATGAAGATTCCTTCTGAGGGTTGTGAAGAGTGAGAAAGGCCTTGTGAAAAAGGCAAAAGAGCACTGTGCTGTGGAATACTGTACTATTTCCTTTATGGAATTCTGCAAGTGACCCAAGAATCTTTTAACGAGAACAGTGGCTACCATAAAACAAACTGGGAAAACAGGAAGATTTAGCTTTGTTTTTTAATTGCAAGGAATTTTAAGCTGTTAGGTGACCTGTTTATTTTTCAGATTTTTTTGATCTCTGCATGACATCATTACTAAATGTCTGTTGTTGTTTGATAATAAAGCTATTATATAAAACTTTAAACACTGTATTTTTTTAGTACAATGAAGCATGTTGAACTTCCCACTCAGCTTAATTTTTTATTAACCTGTTTAAGAGGGATGAGTTCCTAAATTTATTTTAAAATGAATGATTAAAAATTAAACAGTTGATTACATATGTAGATTAATTATTTTTTCTATATTTTAGGAACATAGGTAAGCTTGACTTCCTTTCTGTCTGAAATTAATTTCTCACATAAGCCAGTAATTTTGAAAAGTTTTTATATTTTGCACTGGAAAGCAATTAGGTCTAACTTGTTTTAGCTCAACTAGAATAACTTGCATTTTTTTTAAAATGAATTTCTTATGTCAGGCTAGTGCTAGTATTATGGCTTCATCCACCTTCCCTTAGTATTCTGTAATGTACAGTTTATGGAATTTTTTTTTGCCTTGTATGTAAAACTGATGCTGAAAGGCTATAAATAAGAAGTAAAAGTTAAAATTGCCAAGTCTTTAATTTAAAATGCTAGTGAACTATCATGTTATGCAAACAAAAGCCATATTTTGACTTCTTAGGTAACTTTGAAGAATTCCATGTGGTATTCTCAGAAGTCATTGTGTATGTTCTGTGATAAGCTAGTTTTATGATAGTAGCCAAAATGTAGTGGGCATTAAAACTATTGCTGCCTCATCTGATTCAGTTTACTCTGGATTAAGCTGAACAGCCAGCAGAATCAATTCAACCAGGTAGCTGATGAAGGACTGCAACACCCAGCAGCTGCTTCAGGTATGTTTTTTTCAAGTGTAAGATGTGAAATAGAAGCATAGGGAATATCCCTGGGGTGGGGATTGAAAGAGAGGAGGTTGGGCTGGGGGCAGCCTCAACCAAGAGGCTTGGTCATCAAGCTAGTTTGCAGTGGTGAGACAGGTCTGAGATCAAGATAGAATGCAATAAGAAACACAAGGTCAGGAATCAATCTAGTAAGGGTTTGACTTAAATGGATCAGCAGCTGATGGGGTTGAGACCTCAGCTGAGGCGGTGCAGGGCCACTAAGGCCTTTTAGTGTGCTCAGAACCCTCTTAGAGCTTTTTCTATCTTGGTATGCTGACTTTGATGGGACTTATTCTGAGCTCCATCCTCTAATAGCCTCTGACTCTCCTCCAGTGTTAAGAGAGATCCTAAATGCTGTCTGAATATTTGAAAATGTATTAAGCAGATACAGTAAATTAGACATTCTGATACCCCAGCCCATTTGCAGATCTAGTGTCTTACCAAGGACATTAGTCCCGACAGCCACCAGTCTTCAAAACAGCCTACAGACTTGACATAGTCAAGTTCACACATGGTTAATATTGTGCAGTTTGCTGAAAGCCTCTTGATCCTGTGTTTGCCTTGGTCTTGATATCAGGGTATTATCTCCATGGTTGATGTTATGGTCAAAGGGCACCCTGTAATGATATAAAGTTTAACGTTGGGGTTAAACTTTTTGGGGTTCTTGGGCTGCTTTTGCAGCCATTGTGTTGTTTCTTGGACCTCCCCCAAGTTGGAAATATGCAGACCTTCTTGAAACTGTAGATTTTTTCAACAGGCCTTCTTGGCTGTCAGTGCCTTGGCCTTTGCCTGAACTTTGGAGGATGCAGCTTCCTTAGGGGCACCATCCTCGACAACTGGATGTGAAAGGAGTAGAAACAAACCTGTCCCATACTTGGCCTCTGCCCTCATCTTTGATACTGACGAACTTCAACCTCGCCAGCAGGTGGCCTGGTGCCACTGCTTATCTGAGGCTTTGGAAGCCTAGCAGTAGAGAGACCTGCACAACAGAACTATGACCTGCTGACAAGCTGCATCAACAGCAATGTGCTCCCAAAGAAGATGGGGAGAAGGACACTGCTGCATGGTAACTTAAGAAACGTTCAGCAGCTTGACACGACAGTTGTCACCTTATCTGTACCCTGATGTGGGAGTTTATGTGTGTTAGGTGAGCTCGTGTGCAGGCTGTGTTCCAGAAGTCTGTTGCATTGATACTGCTTACACCAAATGCATTGCCATTAACAAACCACAGCTAGTTTCAAGCATCCAGTTTTGCAGACTGGAGGTTTGCTTTGTTAAGTAATAGATTTTTTTCTTTTTTATTTAAAAAAAAAATCTTAAATTTCTTGATAAGTATCTTAATTGAAGTAGTTAGAAGACACGACATACAATCAGCACCCAGCAGCTGTAGAGATTGGTGTATGCTTTGAGCTGTTACCTTTTCAAGTTTACTTCATCTTGGGAAAACTGCTGCACAGAAGAGTGGCTGACACCCTGTTTCAGACTTTTTCAGTTCTCTGAGCAGTCTGAAACTCTTAAAGAAACTCTTAATTTGCTGCTTGGGTTTCTTACTGCTTACTAAAACAAGCTCTTCTAATAATAATGATTGTGATTGTTGGCAAAATAAGTCTTAACTAATATGAGGAATAATCAAGATATGTTCACATTAAGTTCTTTCTTTGCTGTTTTTCAGACTTTATTCTCTTTAAGGCTTGAGTTTGAAAAATCCTGGTCTTTGCATTGAAAACAGCAGCTGAAGCAACAGTGACTGACTTACCAAAGACAATGAATCTTTTAAATCACTTCCTACTTACTAATAGAGCTTTATGATTCTCTGGCTCAACAGTGATAGGTTCTACAGATTTCACAATGCCATAGATTTTCTCAACATCACAGAGAATACTTTCAAAAATTCCTCATGTTGAGTGTCATTGGCTTACTCAAGGATAACTAAGCAATTTGCAAAGTTCAGTGTCAAAATAGCCATATTTTGAGAGTTTCCTGTGATGAGAACACTGACAAAGTTACTGGCCTCTGATATCACAGATATTGCTTCTGGTCACTAGGCAACAGTATTTCAGAATTTAAATATTGAAGGGATGAAAAAGATACAGTGGAAAAGAGGCACTGACAATTGACATCACAGGATGATAAAGCTCTAGCTGTTTGGATTCAGCTACTGGATGCCTAGATTTAAGAGACTAGGTTGTAAGCTGGCTGGGAAAGTAGAGAATTTCTCTGACAAAGTATGCATGAAGTTTTCACAGTAAAAATTGTGGTGACTCTTGATTATCTTTCTTGATTAACCTTTTGTTGATTCTGTTTCATGCAGTTCCTCCCTTCCTTTCTTGTAGCAATTTGGCTCAAATATGAATTTTTCTTCCTCAACCATGACTTTCCTTTTAAAAAAATATTTCTTGCTCAGCAATGTGTATGTGTTTGAATATTACTGTTCAACAGATTTTTATTTCCCCGTTTTACTCTTTGACACCCCACCTCTGCTCTGTCAATATCTCTGCTGCTTCTTACAAATCCTTCTGATCCCCTCAGGCTATGTTTTTTGCTTAGAAGGGCTAAACTACAGTTCGGGCTTAGTCAGAATATATTTACCACATGTTGAATACATTGTCCACCACAAAAGCATGTGGAGAAGAAAAATATGCAAAAAAATGGCTAGAGAATGTAGCAGACTAAGAGCAACCAGAATTAGACAGTTTTGTTCTCTGTTGCTGTCTGCTGCAAAGAGCAGGCTCAATATAATCTAAACGTATATGCTTGTTGTAGAGTTAATTTGTGAAATTTCATTCTAATGTGGCTCCTAATTATCCAGCGATCTTTATGGAAATCTCTCCCTCAGGTTCACTAATGGTATAAAATTTAACTGTCAATCAAATCTAAGCAATACTTTCACTCATTGATGAGCCATTCTGTGTTCCACAAAGTCTTAACTGAATACCAATAGCATTAGCGCTTCTTACATCTTATCCTGTGGGTGACAGGGGAAGACCTCTCCAGGTGTCCTTTCAAAGCACCATCAACACCAGCCCGCGCTTTTCCCGAGCAGCTCTGGCAGCGCCTCCTTCTCCTCCCGAGCTGCGGAGTGGGACTGAGCTTCCCCTGCCTGAGGAGAGCCCGGGGGAGGCGGGGGGAGGGAAAACCCCCTCGCCCTCCGACCCCCGCCGCTTAGGCCCGCGCTGTACCCACAGGCTCCCCACCCGGAGGCACAGCGCAGAGCCGTGGTGCTCTCACCGCTGTCCCGGCGCTGCCCACTCCCTCACCGGCCCCTCAGTGTGTGGGCGCTCCTGAGGGACACAGCTCAGAGCCGCCATCCCGCGGTGCCCTCACGGGGCGGCCGCTCCTGAGGGGCACAGCGCGCGAGACCGCCCCTCACTCCCCCTCCCGGCCGGAGCATCAGCAGCAGGATGACGTCACCCCCCGAGCGCAGGGCGCAGGCGCAGCACTGCGGCTCCTCTGCCCGCGCCGCCCCCCGCAGGAGCATCTGGGGGCTGTACCCACAATGCTGTGCGGCGCTGCCCGCTCCGCTCCGTCATGGCGGCGGCCGCCTCAGCTGGCGCAGCCCCGCTGCCCGCCGCCGCCCGGCCCCGCACCCCCTGAGCCCCGCGCACCCCTCGGGCTCAAGCATGAGCGGAGGCAGCGGGGGCGGCTCCTCGGCACCCGGCCGTTTCGCCGACTACTTCGTGATTTGCGGGCTGGACACTGAGACTGGGCTGGAGCCGGACGAGCTCTCTGGTGAGTGTCCGCGGCCGTCAGCGGTCGCCTCGGTGGGGTTGGTGGCGGCGAGACGGCAGCCTCGGAGGTGGGGATCCGGCCTCACGGCTTCTCTGTTCCGCGGACCCCGCGTGCCGTCTGAGATGCCCCGGCGCAGTGCGGGGCGAACCGGAGGAGCCGCGGGCACCGCTGCTTGAGCTCCCGGTACCGGCGCCCCGGGCTCTGTGTAGCTGCCCTGGGTGCTTGCCACGCAGAAATGCTTGGCTGTGCACAGCCGCCTGTTTGTGGAAGTGTACCCAACTTCTTGAAAAACACCAACAAAACCCCAGTCTCTTTTAAGTGGCCTCTTCAAAGTGACGCTTGTGCGGTGGCGGTGATGTTATTTTAGATCATCTCAACGGAGATGTACTGCGCTCTTTTTGGAGCGTGGTTGCGTATATTAACTTTTAATCATGCTCCTGGGCATTTGATACTTGAAGGCGATCCTAATGAACCAGATTTTTTAGATAGAGACTTTTTGCTTGTTCCGTATCAAATTTTATTGTAGCATAGGATAGAAGTTCTCCTCCAGCAGTCTCTGACAAGAAATAAATCAGATTAGGAAGTAATTATTCTGTCAGGTGAGAATGTTCACACCAAATACCCAGGTAAACCAAATCAATTTGCACCACACAGCACTGTGTCAGACCGGTATTTTTAAGGTTGCAAGTCTGTTCTTTGTTTTAGCAGTGCCTCCTTGTTTCAGGTTTAGTTTCACTGTACTGGCTTCAATTAAATTAGATTACTTCTTAACATTTTTAATTGTTCAGAAAGATATAGGAATGTGATGGTGAAAACCTGACCTAACATCAGAACTTATTTTGTGTATTTGGGTACTTGACCAATTTTTTTTTTTTTTTTTTTTTGCTATTAAGATGTTATGAGGATGTTTTGTTTTACTTCATTGTATTTAAAAAACAAACAAAAAACCCAACAAACCCCTAAATAAACATTAGTTTCTTGTAGAGTAAAATTTGTGTTGGCAGAACTAATTTCTTGCACTGAACTCTCCTAAATTCTGGCTATGATAAAAACTTTGTTCTTTTTATTTTAATGTCTTCCACCAAAATTTCTCATCTCTTCCTCATGCTGAGCAGTACTTTACCCTAGAGGAAATCATGTTTGTCTAATGTTTAGATAACTGTAGACTACAGCTTGAGTCTTGAAGAGTGAGTAAAGCATAATGGTCTGCTCTATAATGGCACTTTAAATTATAGAATCAATTTAATTTAAGAAACCCAAGAGAACAAAATGCAATATAATTTCATTGAAGGATATGTGAGGTTCCACAGATTTTTCTTCATTAAATCATAAGTGTATAAAGTTTCTAGACTGTAAACAGTTATGATGTTAATTTTGTTACTCATTTATGATATATCTATTGATCTAAGTACTCAGTAATACTCCCTGGTCTTGATAGTAAAATGAATAACTCTTTTTGCATAATTAAATTTAAAACTAGCAGTATATTACTTTGAGCTAGCTAGCTAGCTAGTAAACTGGAAGACATCAATGCACAGGTCTGAAAGCTGGAACATGACGTTCTTTCTGTATTTGCTTTCCCTGGCAAGGGTTACATATATAGTATGTAAAATTGTTGTGCTCAGTATACCTTAGGTTCTGCTGTTCCACCTTGATCCTGTAATGGTGTTGCAGGTGACAAGATGAGGGGTTTGGGAGGGAGTAGATTTTAGTATTTGTGGAGGAGACTGATTTTTGCATGATTTGAAGAAAGGGTTTAAAAAAAGAGGGGGAGAAACAAGAAGGAGGGGGATAAAATGACGGTAATGTCACAGCATATGAGCTAGCTGGAATTCCGAGGCATTTTCTTGAGTTTGTTGTGTTACTGATAACGTGTGATAGTGTGACTGATAATGCTTTCAAATTGTGTCTCAGGTTTTAGCCTCCTCCGGTGTCCACTGATGCAAATGGAAAGGGCCTCTGTTGATTTCAGTGGGTTTTGGCTTTGAAACACTTTGTACTTCCTGCAAGGCTTTCTTGTTCCACTGAAAGGCTCATTGTGCACACCCCCCTTCCCCCTCCCTTCTTATTTCTGTGCTGACAAATAGATTCTGAATCCTTGTACTTTTGCAGCAATCGGCTTCATAAGTGCCCTTTGTTGGCAGAGCGGCGCGGGCTGAGCTGGTGTGGAGCGGGCTGGGTCCCCGGCAGTCGGAACCGGGCTCGGTGGGTCTCGCAGGGCTTGCTCAGCCTGGCTGATGTCATCGCCACCCCAGCGCCGCAGGAAGGCCCCCGGGGATGCTGCCGGCAGACTTTGTTCTCACCGAGCTAATGAAACTGTGTATTTTCCGTATTCAGCCTTAATATTGATGATAGTGTTTTCTCCAGGCTTATAAATGAAGCATAAGGTCAGGAATTGATGCTCATTCTCGTTGCTTTGCCTGAAGAGGCACCTCTGAGAGCGTTTTTCCTTTGTACGTTGGCAGCTTCCTAACTAGCACAGCTGTAATGCTTTTTCCTAAAAAAGTTGGGTGACTGACTGAACGGGCACTGTACATGTATATATGTTTATATGTTTATTTTCTTTTAATATAGTAAGAAATACTGCATTTAGGTCTTTGTGGCTATCGTGGATTAAAGATAGCATGTTCTCTACTGTTAGAGCAATTTTGTCCCCAGATTCAAATGATCTGATTATCTGGGCATCCTTTCTGATTTTAATAATTGTGTTTCCACTAAGTGACCTGTTACAGTAGATAGAAAAAAAATTTACTAGGCATCAGTAAAACAAAACAAAAAAAAGCCTAAAGCCTAACACTGGATGAATGTTAAGCTTCATCCAGTGCCAGTTGCTGAGCTGAACAAGAGAGAAGCTGAGACACATTTTCAGATGGTGTTGTTGTGCCAAATATGATGACAGAAGTCTCTTAAGTACATTGTGAAGATCTTTTATAGATACAATTCCTTCATAGAGGAAATCACAGATTGGTTGAGGTTGGAAGTGACCTCTGGAGGTTGTCAGGTCCAAGCTGGCTGCTGAACAGGATCACCTAGAGTTAGTTGCCCAGTTGCACTGTTAAGATATTTTATTATTGCCAAGGATGGAGATTCCACAACCTCTCTGGACAAGCCTGTGCCAGTGCTTGTTTCCTGATGTTTAGGTGGAACGTCCTGTGATTGATTCAGTTTGTGCTCATTGTGCTTCTCTGGCCCTGTCATGGGGCACCTCTGAAGAAAGCCTGGCTCTGTCCTCTTTGCATCCTCTCTTCAGGTATTTATATCAATTGATATGAAGCCTGCTCTTCTGCAGGTTAAACAGTCCCAGCTCTCTGAACCTGTCTTCATAAAAAAGATGCTCCATACCCTTAATCATTTTCATGGCCCTTTGCTGGCCTTTGTTCACTATATCCATGTCTGTTTTGTGCTGAGGACCACGGAACTGGGCATGGTGCTCCAGGAGTGGTTTCACCATGTAGAGGGGATCACCTCTCCTGACCTGCTGTCAATGCTGCAACTAATGCAGCCCCAGATATCATTTGCCGCCTTTGGAGCAAGGGCACATTGTTGGCACACAGTCAACTTGGTGTCCAGCAGGTAATAATGAAATATATCAACTACAGAAAATCTTCTGTGTGTAATATAACTTGCCATTGTCCTGCAATGCTATGTTAGGCTTCTTAATTTAGATTGTATGACTGTGCTCTGGGAAGATGGGGAGAATAAAGTAGTGCCTCATCTCATTTTTCAACTGGAGTCCCTAATGTGTTGAGTTAGTTAGAAGTGTTCTAAATGATGGTGGAGACACTTGTGCTGTATAGAACTGTTTCAGCTTTTGTTCTACCTTCTTTTTCCACTGAAGAGGGTTTTTTTTTGTTGTTGTTTCCCCCCCCTCCTCTGTAATGTTACTTTTCAACACTCACTTGTCAGTAGAGTATGTTTATTATGGGGGGCAAACCAATGAATTAGCTTGCCATTGCATTGCACTTTATAAGGGATTGTAGTTTGGAAGCTGATGTTACAAAATAGGGAACTCGGACCCAAATATCTGGGTGCTGTATTCTAATAAAAGATTTTGTGTTGCATGTACCTTAGTAGTCTTGAATGTTATATTATGAAATTGATGATAGCTCTTTCAGAAATAACATTGTTACAAACAAGAAATTGTATGAAAAAAGAAAGAGAAAAGCTTGTAAGCTGTAAAGAAAATTATGATTTAATAATAAGAGTGTTTTTGCAAAAATCTTATGTTGGAAAACTAAAGCCAGTGACCAGTCTGTCATCTGTATTTCTTTTGTCTTTCTTCTCAGTCTGAGCTGATCTTTTCAGGTTTGATCCAAAAATTAATTTATTCCATAGATAGACTTGTGTTCCCTTTGCCAAAACGTTATCGTGGTGCTTTGAGTTGTCTGTCTGATCATGAACTTCATTCTTTAAGGAGGATGAGCGTTAGGTGAAGCCCATGGGTCCAGGAAATGTCCTTCCTGTACACACCCTTCTCGTGTCTTTTCACAATTCATATTGGCTCTCCTTTCACTCTGCTATATGGTGATGTGGTTCCATTTTAATTGTTCTTAATTGTTCTGTATTTTGTTTTTAATGGAGTTGAGGCAAAATCTGTGTGCGTAGATCATCTGTATGCTAGCTCAGCTGCTTTATTAGTGCTGGTTTGGGAAATTCTAAAGAAAGATATTATGTGGTGTGTAGCATTTACCTAGCACCAGTCAGAATTAATCTGACAAACTGATATTAGAGCAAGTGTTTCTACTTTCCAGCAAAATAGAAATATTTAACCTCATCCCTTTGTCTGTAATTGAAGTATCACTGTTTTTCTATTTTGTATGCTTCAGATTTAAACTGACAGATTATCTTGGTACCTTTCCTGTTGATAAGAGTTTATTTTAACAGCATTCTGTGTCAATATTAACTTTTAAAACAATGAGTGTGATAAAATGATTGAAGGCTTTGTCATATATATAAACCAATAAATTGCTTAGATTTTCAGAATTGGGATAGTAGTGTCCTTTGTGGTAGTCCCTGTAGCAATGCTGTTATCAGTGCCTCTTAGTTTCCCAGAATTGAATAGTTACAGGGCTTTATTTTTCCTCAAGGGTATTAGCTCAAGGGAAAGAGGAAGAAGAGTAGGCTTAATTCAAATTAGCAGATATACTTTTCTGACTGACATTTGACCTGTTTTGTATTTTCTACTTTTGGGCATTTTTATTTTGGAATTAAGACATGTTTGGAGCCAGCAGTGACTCTTGCAGTGAAGATGTTCTGCAATACTCTTTATTCCATGGGTAGATAGCGTGTGAGTAAATTTCTGTGTCTTTGCTATGGCAGTAGTACCAATGCTTGGCTGCAGAAGTAAATTGCATTGGTGTGAGCCATTGCTTGGTTATTCTGAAGGCTGAAGTGTTCTATGATTTGGGGAGTTTTGTTTTTGATGTTTTTTTCCCCCGCTTCTGCTTTGTCTATGGTATGGATGGTATTGGTGCAAGCTTCCCATAGTTCCCTAATGGTGTGCCTCTTCCCTGGGGGTTTAATTCTGATACTGAAAGGCTTCTTTGCTTTTCTGAGGTTGCTTGTCATGGTCAGGGGTGGGGAGGGACCTCTTCAGTGTCAGCAAGGCTGAGACTATACATTTGTTTTTTTTTTTAGTGTAAATCAGTATGGAATGGGAGTGTTGGACTTAGAGTGGCACATATGAAACATTTTAGTCCAAATACTACTTTATTCCACTCCTTCCCACCCCCTCTACTTTTCTCAAGAAGCTGGAGCTGTTTGCCATGTTTGAGTGCCAAAAAGATCTTTTGTCTCTTTGGGAACTGAGGCAGACGTGCTAGGTTAGCTGATATGTAGAATAAAGAATGGGAGAGCTGATGTAAGGGGGAAGCAGCTGTACTGTGCTGAACTACATTTAAAGCTACAGTTTATTAGGTGATGTTTCTATCCTGTCAATCTTGGGATTATTATATTTGTATTTTAGCTCAAACTGAACTTCAAGTGCTTCTGTTCAAAGCTTGTTTCTTAGTCTTTCCAGAAAAATGCTGCTTTGCTTATGGTTTAGGCAAGAGACCTTTATTTTCAAACTTTCCTGTAGAAGTATAGAATGTTGGGGTTTTTTAAATTCCATTTTTTGGGTTTTACTATTTACTAATTTTCTATTATTTTGGCTTTGACTATATACCTGTTATGCATGAGATGAGGTGTGCTCTGGGAACTGCTTGGTGCATGGGTGGTATTTGGGCTTATTTGTCTGTCTTTTTTCCCTTTTCCTTCTTATGAAGTCTTTCATGGTTACAGCTATATGTTACATAATGTTTTGGTTTCCTCAGGCTCAACCAGGAAAGGGATTTAACTCAGTCTTCATTCTGGCAATTGTGAACAATCATCTTTGTTAATGACTTCAAACAGAGGGGTGATAATGCTGTTGTAAGTGGTTAACTTGGACCTGGGATTTGTGTTTTCAGGACTGAATAAAAGTACCGGACTTTTATTTTTCCTGTTCCAATAAAAGTTTCATATTGAAAACATTTTTTTTTTCATCAGACGTGAGTCATGCCTTTAGAAGACAAAAAGGTAAGCTTGTTAAAGGAAGAAAGCTCAGGAAAAGTTGCTGATGAGATGATAGGAAAGGATATAGACAGTTAAGATAAACTTCAGAGTTTGTCCTGTCTGTTGACCAAAATGCTAGCATATCTGATTATTTTTCTTGTACAAGAAATAACATCTGTTTTAAAAATAGAAAAATAACACAATGTAACTTGACTTTCTTACAAGGCTTTTGGGTTTTTTTCATGGTGGGAGGGTGGTCTTTGTTAAGGCAGGTTAGTGCAAACCACTGTTTTCAAAGGTTAGAGAACAGTGAAACTTACTGGACAGGACTTGTATGTTGAGATGGTTGCATAGCTCAACTTTTTGTATTTTGCTGATCTCTATGTACCATTGGAACATCAGTGGTATATCAGAATATAAATAATTGGCTAAAGGACTGTACAGATGCTACAATGACATTTGGTACTTGTGCCTTTACACGGTCATGTTTCCATAGGTTTTTAGAACTGGAGTTGGAGGCCAGTGGGAGTGCAAAAAGTAGGGACATTTAAGTGGATGGGATATGTCATGTAAAAGGAAATCCCTCCACAGGAGGGATGCCTGAGATGGTCCCTGGCTCTGTTTGCTAAGGTGTCCCTGAAGCAGGCTCACTGCCAACCTTAGATGGGCTTGCAGAGAACAGCTGAATTCTATATTAAATATACTTCAAATATACTTGTCTCCAGTTTGGTTTTATATTTCTGGCACACATAAAAGGATTGTGTTCTATTCTGCTTTCCTTTCTTAGGGTCTTCTGTTGCACATATTTCTGGTCTATTGTGTAATTCAAATACCAACCCCTCCCCAACCCTTGTGGCTGTGGACACGCCTGTCATTGTAATTCTGAGTGCTACTTGTGTTGTTTAGTTGGAAACAGACCTAAATAGCTTTCTGTAAGTCTTTCTTTTTTTTTTTTTTTTTTTTTTTTTTTTTTTTCCCCTGGGCCAAAGTAGAAAAGTAGTTTTGTAAAACAATTAAACAATTCCATTTTTAACATTTCCTGGAAAATTTCTGCCAAGCAGTCTTGATTAAAATACATTCTATCTATCTGCTCTCCTGTGTTACATGCAAAGGCATGTTAAAAACCAAAACAGAAAACAAAGAGGTTTAGAATGCTTTAAAAAATGCAAGTTGAGGATTTCGAAGTGTTTTCTTGTTTGTGTTTTTAAAAAGATGCTTTAGATTCCTGATGGTTTCTTCTGCCACTTCCCTGCTCTACCTCTTCCCAAGCGTTTGGTTTCCTGACCTTACAGTCACAGAATGCAGATGTCTTCAGCTATTTTTCTGTGGTGCTTTAGAATAATTGATACAACATTTGAAACTATTCCAGAGTCTGTGTGACAATGTGTTTTGTTATGAAGTAGATGAATGCTGAAACTTAAATGATGAATGGATGTCTACTAATTTCTAAATTTTCATTTGCTGTACAGGGCTTAGAAGAATTTATGCTATCAAAGCAATGAGTGCTCAAGAGATTATTTATATCCAGTGGAGTTTACATTAAATACCCTCTTAGAGAAAGTGAGTTTTTTTGTTACAGTTCTTGGAACATTAGTTACTGAACTCTGGAAAGCTAGACAAGGCAGGAAAACAGGATGCTTTACAGTTGACAGGTTAGGGTTAACTTGTCTCTTTGTGACTGCAGCAGAAGAAGCTGTGTTGGGTTGTCTATTAAACACTCCAATGTATGTTGTGGGCTGAAAAGAAGGTTCTCATGGAACTGGGATAATGAATTGTAGCAAGCAAGTTGGGGTTCCCTAGATGGCAAAGAGGATAAAAAAAATCAGAGCCTTTAATCACTTATGATTTTCTTCCTCTTCTCACTATTTCCTCTAAAGAGAATCCTCAGCCTTTTACAGATGAAGGATGGCAACTCACCCAGATTACGTTTCAGTCACACTTAAGATTGATGCTTAAATAGAGTGCAGAGTGTCCATACTGCATATTTATACCTTTTAGAAAGGCAGGCTGTGGACTGCCTTTGCCTTTGAGTCCTTTTGTCAGCAAACATGGAGCAGTAACTTGTATAAAGAAGTTTTTAGAGGAAGCCCCATGTGTGAAAATCATAGGTTGTACATCTGCTACAAATCCAATAGAATGACAATTGCTAGAGGCAGTGATTGAAACCCCTGATTCATTAGAGGTAGTGAAACCCCTAATTCCAGTTGCTTCATCAGTAGTGCTGCAATAAAATGAATGTCATCCTGAAGGCTTTCTTATATGGATAACCTGAGCCACTTAAAAAAAAAAAACTGATAAAGATAATTCCACTAACAAATTAACTGGTCTGACCATCCCTTCAGCTTGCACTGATTGTGCCAAAAAACAGGGGGAAGAGGGGATTGGAGAGCAGGATAGAGAGTTTGTGTTTTAGGATAAAAGGGAAGAATTCTTTCTTTTAGGTATCCAAAGAGGTTTGCTGGGGAAGGGAGCCCTCTATAATGAGAAATACGTGCAGTTCTGCTCAAGGAGGAGGAACTGGGAGGAAGGAAACAAGTCATAATCTGAAGGCATTTGTCCATTGATGAAGTGGCTGTTTGCTTACAGATTTGGCAGCTGCAGCTTTTCTTGAATCATGGTTTTTATTCCAGGAATTCTTGTTTAATGAATTTCTTACCTTAGCCTGCCAAACTTTGGATGCTTATTTCCGACAGTCTACAGGTTTTTCTTTCCTTCTTTATTTTCATTTCTCTATGGTTAAATATTTGTTAAAGAAGGAAGCAGAGAAACTTACTGTTTTGTTTTTAAAGAAGTGAACTTTGGGTAAATATTACTATATTACTAGCTCTCTAGTTATGTATTGAAAGAACTTTTCTTTAATATCAGAATATAGAGTTCTGAAAAATAAAAATAGTGTTGCCCTCCTAAAGGCTAGATCTGGGAGTTTTCCTTTTTTTTTTAACTTGTTTGGCTTTTTAATTTTTTTTATTTAAGGGCTTGAATGAATCAACAGATTGCCACCTCATTTGACATCTAGTATGGTTTGGTAAATGTTGGTATTTATGTTTGGTAAATGTAATAATTTGTCTTTATAGCTATAGCCTTATTATGTGTGCTGAGAACTAGGAACCCTGCTGTTTATAGCATCAGCTGTTGGTTTTAGATTAACTTATTTCTAAATGTGTTATGGGCTGCTGCCATTCTTGTATTTTTGGAAGCTGTTCAGACTTCTTTTCCGATGTGTTATGCCCTTTGACAGGCAGGCTATTGCAGTTGGGCTTTTTTCACCCATAACCTAAGAATGAGGAAGTTTGTTGTCAAAACAAACAAATACAATGTCCATTTTCACCTAAGTGTCTCTTTGAGCTTTATTACAATTTTTGATTGAAGGCAGTCTAGAATCAGGCCCTTCTCTGGGTAGTGTTAATAATTCATGCAGTGTTCAGATTCCCTTTTTGACTGATTTCTGACTTGCAACCCACATTTGGGAAACCTCTGCCTGTCATGGTCTGTTCAGGCTCAGGCTCTCACTCTGCATGAGTTGGGATGACTCCCATCATTGCAAGATTCTTTCAGCTGTGGTGTAGAAAATGTGGAGATGAAGGATATGGTTATAGGGTTCCACAGCATCTTCTGAGTCCCAGTTTCTTCAGCATGCTGTGTAATACAGGAAAGTTGCCCTAAAGTGTATGGCTCATAGTTTTTGTTGCTGGTCCAGACTCTCATTGTTCTTATTAATTCATTTAATTACGGCAGTATGACCATTTGATGTTGAGGCTGTTTTATATTTGCTTCATTAAGACATTGATTTTATGTGTGAATTGCATATACAGATAACAGATTCCTGCAAGAGTGTTCTTGTATGGAAAATATAATATCAATGGTTGCATGATTTGTTTGTTTAAAAATGTCATGTATACAATAAATGTACACCAGGCCTGAGTAAGTAACAGGCTGTATCACAATACTTTAAGGAGAGAAGCAGCTTGGGAGGGTGAAAGTGACAAACCACTTAATCAGAATTAGTAGAGCTTTCTGGGTGTTTGTTTTGTAATTATTTTGAGCAGATCAGTGGACTCAATGAACAAAGGTGGCAGTATTAACTATTCTTTGACATGGTGTTGCACAACCATTCTGTTCTTCTGTTGGAGACTTGTTCTGGTAGCTAGGGTAGCTTCTTCTGACTTCTCTTTATTGCTATAGAGGGGAAACTGAGCTAGACTGTACCCTCTACCTCTGAAATAGCTGATTAAAGGTTTTTTTTCTAGCTAGTATACAGGGAGAAGTTCCTGTACGGTTCTTAGAAGCACATTTACAAAGAAAGAAACGATTCAGCAGGGAAGACTGAATCGTTACAATCATGTAGAAGTTCTTCTGGAAATTTGCATGAGAAATGGAAGCAATCCATCTGGATATGTGTTGCTTCTGTTGCTATAAGCTATCTGAGGGGATGTATGTGATTGGCAGGCATAGCTTGAATTTACAGTGTATGTGTTAAGAGGTTTCAGTACAGGTCTAGCTTATTTCATGACTACACATGGGGGTTTGACAGGAAATATGTTACTACTTAGCATGCTTACATGCACCTCATAGTAGTGATAGCAACCATAAATTGCACTCCCCCGTGGTTCAGGTTGCAAACAGAACTTTGTGAACAGCATAGTGAAAAAATGGGAGTGGAATGAGAGGTGTGTGTCTGTGATAGTAAGGTTCTAAGTCTGAATTTTGATCCCTTTAAAAAGGTTTTGTCTTCCCCTTTTGTTGACAACTCATAAGTCCATCTTTTTCACTTACAGTAAATCTGATTTTGAGATTAAACTTTTAGTTGTTTGTGTATTAGGGGGAAGGTCAGAAGTGAATTAAACTGCAAGTTTTACAACCTCACCATTTTTCTTATTACTGTGTTGGGAAAACTTTTAAATTTTTTTTCTTGAAGAGAATTATGGAAGGCAGTGAATCAGATTTTTCTCAGGGTAAATCAGAAAAAAAAAGAAATTACACCTTCAGAATTCACACTTTTTATTCTGCCCTCAAAGCCAAGGAAAGCTTGGTAGGTAGTGTTTGTAGGTTACTGAACAGAGTCATCTTCATTCTATTTTCTGTTGCATTTTTTCCCCCCTCTCTGTAATCTTGTAGAAAGGTGCTATCCATTGGTATGGAGAGCTTCATGAAGATACTTCCAAAGCAGTGCTGTCCTGCCCAGGTTGGAAGCTCCATGCAGTGTCTCAGAGTTTGTAAGCCCAAATTCTTGTTAGACCAAGGTACAGACACAGCTGTCGTCTGCTCACGGGTTGCTGCTGAAAGAGCAGTGCAGGTAAGAGCAAGGAGGAAGATGAAAATGAGAGCTGGAGCAGTTTCCTGCATGCACAACAGATTTACATTGTAGTACAGCTTATGTTCAGCATTTGGTGACTCAATAAGATGTCACTCAATAAAATATGATGTAGTTGTTGGGTCAAATGTAGGACACTTGGATCGTGTGTGTTAGCTGTTCTAGTTTGTTTGTAGCTAGGAAGTCCAAATTAACAGACATGTAGGTCAGAATCACTTAGGTGGTATAAATAATGTTAGAACTGGAAGTCCATTAGTCTTTTTGGTTCCACCCACTGCAAATTCTGTTAGATGGATATTAGAGCAGTAGTGTGACCTGCACAACTGTGAAAAGGGGCTGGTTCTAACTACATATTCCAACTAAATGTGCTTCCAATCTCTGGTCATCTTGAGCAGGCTTGTACTTTCCTTTATGCATGCAATACAGTCTGTTAGGTTTACTTTACTGAGGAGATGTGGGAAGGAAGGGGTTGGAGAATTACCTGCCTCTTATGTGGGATATAATCTGGTCAGCACGGGGTGTATTTTATTGCAGGAAGAGTGCTGTGATCTGAGCTCTGCCGTGGGAGGAGCTGGGCCAAGCCCACAGCTGGATAGCAGCAGTTGTGCCATGTCCTGGACATCACTCAGCCAAGGAGACTGCTGAAAGGTTATTCCTAGCTGGTGACATAAGCAAGCTTACTCTAAGATCTTCAGTCTTTTATTCATGTCTTTTTAAGTTACATGGTAATGAGTGAGAGAGCAAGGACTGTGAGAAAGCTGAAGGAATGGCTTGGACTTGCCATAGTTCAGGTGGATAAAATCTTTTCAAGTCTCTGATTGCTGTAGCATCTTTGCTCCTTTTCCTCCCTGTGCATGAATCTGAAGGGACTGGTGAATTGTGAAGAAGAAGGAAAGGCTGGTACCAAAGCCAGATGGTTGTTGCTGGTGTTGAAAACTCAATTACCTGGCATGGCAGGAGCCAGCAGCTGGGCAGGCTGGGCCTCAGGAGGAGGAGGGGCTTATTGCATGGTATTAAACTCTGCTAGAGTCCCATGTTCTCTTCAGTGCACCAGTTTAAGAACCTCTGTCTGTGGTTTACTCTGCTTCCTTCCTGCTTTGGATGCTGTTTGTGTGGACATGGGCTAAACTGAATTTATGAAACATTAATCTTTGTTTACCCCTTCTACATTATCTATTTATTTATTTTTAATAAAAATTGTTTCACTGATTCTATTTTGAGTGGGATGCCACATGTTTTTTTTTTTTCTAAAACCAAAGAAATTCAGAGATCCTCTGCTTCACTGTCACTCCTTTGCTGGGTGCAATTCCAGGTCTCATTCCGAACTGTTGTTTGTGGATATGTACAGTGCATAGTGAAATGATGTTTCTCTGTGCTTTTATGGTGGTGTTTACATTACAAAACACAATGGGATTCTTATTGTTGTGAAGGTTTGAAGTTGAGAAGCATGTTGAGCTTAAACTTCCTGAAGTCTTCTTTTTAGTTTTTAATTTATTTTTTTCCCCCGGGAATTTTTAAAGTTTGTTTTTTTATATGTTGCACCACAGTTCCTGACAAGTAATCTTACAGTTACAGCTCATCTTAAGAAAATAATCTTAAGAAAAGATCTTAATGTATTTCATTTTCAAGTATTCATAACTTTGCACATAGGTGAGCCTAGTGATTGTGGTGTGTGGTTTCCAAATTCAGGAGAAAATTTGGCCTTCAGATACGTTCTCCTTTATATGTATGTGGAAGAAAAAAAATAGGAATAAAGCAGCTTAATAAATGTCTGAGTGTTTTCATCAGTTATCTAGAAGTTGACATTACATCATCTGCACAGGTATAAATATAGAAAATGGTAGGTGTGTTAAATCTCCTTACTCAGTTTTAAAACCTCTGTCTTTACTTGGGTGTGTGTTTGTGTCAGTAAAAATAGAGGGAGATTATGGCAATTTCTCTTTCTGGGAGGTTCTAAGTTTCTCTAAAAGCTTATTTTCATCTTGTAAGATGCCATTATGTTTTCTATCATTAACTGTGCTCTTTCCCATATTGGTTATATTTCTGTCAAGTTGTGTTCTGCTTTTTTCCTAACTATCCCTCTCTCTATACGTGTTTCACATTTTCCCAAACATGCATTTTTTTCTCTCTGAACAGTGATATTATTGAACAATGTAATAAATAATGTAGCTGAGTGATTTTGTATGAAAATTTTGTATGAAAATTTGTATGAAATCAGCTGAACTATTGATTTCTAAAACAGGCAGGAAAAACAATCTCAAATAAGTAAAATAAATTTGAACATTTTAGGTACTGTGAGACCTCTCCTCAGTCCTGATCCAGGGTAAATTCCCTGTTTCTGGTATTACTTATGACTTTAAACCTGATCCAGTTACAGGACTTCTCAAAGGGATACTTAAGTTTTCCACTGAAATGAAGTTTGTTTGGGTTGTGTGTTGTTTGGGTTATTTGTTATCTATAGGCACTGTTACATTTATCTCTGTGAGTGGCTACTTTGTGGAAGAAAACCTTGCTCGAAATTTAGTTTGTAAGTTGGTTTAGAAATTGAACTTTAGATATTGCTGTAGAAGCACAGAATGAACCCAACCAGTTCTGGCATCAATTTCTATTGCCATCTAATTGCTGCATGGAAGAAAACAATCAAGGAGTTGAAGTATGTTTTCTCTTTTGCAGGTGTTGCTGAAATAGTTCAATGTATTTAAAGCATATGATTTCATGCAATTGTGCCTGATTGTTAGTGCAGCTGTCAACAGCTGCATGCTCATTTTAGCTAATTGCATTCTAGTAAGATATCTAAGCTTATTTTAAGTTATGCAGTTGTGCACTTTTTAGAGCAGCTACAGACATTTGGAAAGTTGTGTGCTACCACAATGGACAATCATTGCTTTAGAGGAAATCTGAGAGCTTATTAACACCACTGTGTCAGCCCGTCTGGTTTTATGGGCAGCATCTGTGAAAAGCTGGACCATACCACTTAAATTAATGCACTTCTGAAGGCCTTGAAAAGGTCTTGTCTGTGGGGTTACTTTAATCATCTGCTCTTTGGGAGTATTTTATAGTTTAACATGTAAAACTTTTGTTTAACAAGCAAGTGATTCCTGTAACTGAATCATCATTCTGGTTGTGTATACAGACACTGAGATTCTGTCACATACTGATCATCTCCTTCAAGAAATTTATAATTAAAATGAGAAACTTTTATAAAGTTGTGTATGTACAGAAAGCATACACACAATGATTTATGAGTAGACAATGTTATGCATGCTAATTCTGTGTAGAATACTTGTATGTTTTTTACTGGTATGTGTTAGCTACATAATTACAGTGAGTAATATGAAATTTATAATGTGGTGTTGTTTTTATTTGTTGTATAGCTTTATGCCAGTACATACAGGCCTCTAAAAGCCGAGATGCTGCCAGCCGTTTCATTCCAAGTGCAACAGAAGGTAAAGGAAAAAGCCTGGGAGAAAAAAGCACAAAATTCTCTGTTCCTCTGATACCCTGTATTCATGGGTATACCCTATCTTATGTGGTTCTTCATCTTTTAACCTTCTAGACTCTCTTTTCACAGCTAACTTCTTGTAATAGATGGTGGATACATTTTTTTTCCTAAGTCTTGAAGGGGAAATTAAATGATGCCACTTTTTTGTCTGTCTTTAAACTTCCATTGCCTTTGCATCTTGTTTATTTGTGCTTTTCTTCAGTAACAAATTGACCCTGAGCTTTAGCTGTGCTCTAACAAGAATCTGAAATACCTGAAGAGCAGCTTAGAGAATTGCTGTCATGACACTGATTGTCACATTTAAGGAAAGCACAGATACTTCATGGCATAGAAATGTTACAGTGCTAATTCTTGCCAATATCTGCAGTCTGATTATGTGCTAACCAACTGTCTTGCCTTTTCTGTTTCTCTTAAAAAGGAGTGGAGTGCGTGCTTATTTCACTTACCCTCACATCTACTTGCTGATGTCCTGCTTTTTGGCCTAATTTGAGATTAAAAAGTGAATGAAGTATTTACTACTGTGTTGTTTTTTTATTTACCTGCAGGGGAAAACTTTGAACAGACTCCATTAAGACGCACATTTAAATCCAAAGTTCTTGCTCGCTATCCTGAGAATGTTGAATGGAACCCTTTTGATCAGGATGCAGTGGGAATGGTCAGTATCACTTAATGGCTTTGTTTTTAAGACAAAAACTTGCCTTATTAATTGAAGGCATTAATCTGTGTTTTGGGTTGGTTTTTTTTTTAACAAAGAAGTGTGAAGTCCTGTAATACAATTGATGATAATTAATTTCTCTAAATTTTGCAGGCTCAAAAGGCCTTTTAAATTAACTGGGATATTTTTGAAAGGACACTAATTTAAAACTTACAAGTCCCTAGGAGAGTTTTTTGTTATTTTACAATGGTTTTGTGACACTGTAGAGAACAGATAGAGAAAGAAATCATGCTACAATCAATGAATCTTTTTTTGTGTGATTTTTCAATTTATAGAGTGCAATGTGGTTTCTTTATTTAGATGAAATATAATACTTTTCCCTGTTAGGTTTCTGGTCTTGGTGACCAGAATACTTTATCTGAATTTGTATTCTGTTATTTAATTCCTCTTGAGATTAGTAACAAAATAGTTGTGAGTTTCAATAGAAACTACATACAGCACTTTTTAATCTATTCCTTTAGTTTTTCTGATTTAGATGCAGGTTACTGTATTGTACAGAGATGTGACACTTAATAGAATTTAAGTGAAATGCGGGGGCAGTCTCTGGGATCTAAATCCTATTCTCTCCAATGCTTCTAGAGGCAGAGAGAGAGAAAATAGTGTTTTAATTGATGCTGTTTCCCTTCTCCCCTTTTCTTACAGCTGTGTATGCCTAAAGGGCTTGCTTTCAAGACACAAGCAGATTCCAGAGAACCTCAGTTCCACTCTTTTATTATTACTCGTGAAGATGGCTCACGGACATTTGGATTTTCTCTCACATTTTTTGAGGAGGTTACAAGCAAACAGATCTGCAGTGCAATGCAGACATTGTATCATATGCACAATGCTGAATATGACATTATTCATACTCCACCCACAAATGACAAAGATAGCTGCAGCAGCACTGGAGACTGCAATGGCACTTCTGTTTCAAAGCTACAGCGTTTTAACTCCTATGACATCAGCAGAGACACACTCTATGTCTCAAAGTGTATTTGTCTGATTACCCCAATGTCTTTCATGAAAGCTTGTAAGAAAGTGCTAGAACAACTTCACCAAGCAGTGACTTCACCTCAGCCACCACCTCTACCTTTAGAAAGCTACATCTACAATATTCTCTATGAGGTTCCTCTTCCTCCAGCAGGAAGATCTTTAAAATTTTCGGGTGTTTATGGACCAATTATCTGCCAGAGGCCAAGCACCAGTGAACTACCATTATTTGATTTTCCAGTTAAAGAAGTTTTTGAATTGCTTGGAGTAGAAAACGTGGTTCAACTCTTTACCTGTGCCCTCTTGGAATTTCAGATACTGCTTTATTCACAGCGTGAGTACTTGGTTTTTGTTTTCTTATCTGTAGTTGTACTAGCACAACTTGAATTTCTTGAATTTCTTGAATTTTAAATCTTTAAATACAATTATTTAATAAAGTTTTTGGTATTTCTGCTGAGCTGTCACTGAAATGTGTATTATACAAATGGTAGCAATTTATAAAATATAACCTGCAGTTATTAGCAACAGTCACCAAGCATGAAATACAGACATTTGTGTGTATGGACTTAAGCCAAAGGTGGATTTTGGGTGTATAGTCAAGGTGATTAAAAGTGTATAATGGCAGCAGACTGTTATGTCACAGTTTACATGTGATTAGCTACCAGAGGAAAGCTCTACAGTAAGTCAAACACAGGAACAAAAACTTACTGTACTTTGTTAATAGAAGATCTAGAAATATTTTCCTAGCAGACAGACTTCTTTTTTAGTTTCTCCTGAATTGGGTTAAGGAGTGTTTGTTTCTCTGGATAGCTGTGTTCCACCAGTGGAAAATTCAAATGTCAGGTCTTCCATGTGAAGAAGAGTGCAGCCCAGTTGGTTTGTAGTTGTGCTGGATACCTCCTGTGGACATCCACAGGAAAAGCAGTGTGTGCAGTGCCATACTGGAACAGTGTTCCCTCGTCTCTTTAAGGCCATCACATTTTAAGTGCTCTTTTCTCCTGGGCTGGAAGTTGGCTTGCTTCTGGACTAGTTTTTCTGTATTCTGGGTTTTCTTTCCAAGTCATATAAATAGTTTTAACTTTTTTCTTGGGCTCTTTCCAAGTGTCTGATCAGTGGCTAATTAAAGAAGCTTAAAATAGCTCTGGAACACTTGAGATTCTTTTTTGCACGCATGGACATATGGAATTCAAAGGGATCCATGCAGCTGAGGGTATCTGAGCTTGGATCTTGGTGGCTTCTGTCCACTGTTTCCCCACCTCATCCCAGGCTTTGGCTGAGCTGGGATGTGTTGCACCTTACTGGAAGTGCCTTGTCTCACTCTGTCAAGGTCTCTCCTATCTGGCTGAAAAGTGTTCTTTCAGTAGAAAAATAATTTTAGTTATTTGTTTGCTCACTTTTGGCCCTCACCTTTGGTGAACTAGCTGTGGCAGTGCCTTCTAGTAAAAGCAACCATTGTTCTTTGAGCCTCAGATTTAAGTGTTTTCTGAGGGATCTAATCTCTGCCACTTTTTTCCTGCTGTTTTTTCTTAAACCCTTTGGTGCAGTTTGCAGGTATTCACTCAGAATACTTTCAAAGCTTCTAGTGACTTAATAAGTTACTGCATAGAGCTGGTGGTGTCAACACCAAGTGGGACTCTTTCCTAAAATACTTTGGATATGCATGTGCTTTATTATTTGTATTACTTTAAACGGGAGTTTGAAGTATTTTGAGGTTCTTGAAATTCAACTTTTCCTTCCTGTAACCTCTGTTTTTGTATTTTCTGACCATGATATTCTGTTTTCTTCAACATGCCAGGAAATAATTACTTGTCTAAAACAATTTTCTTACTTGCTTTGCTTAAATGGATAGTATCAGTAGGAAAATTGAGCTTCTGACTTGAGGTTCTGATTGTATGTACCTTTACTTATCAGGTTCCTTATTTTGATTTGTTTTGGTTTGTAAAGGTTTTTGTGGGCTTTGTAGATTTTTTTTTTAAATTTTATTTTTTAAATTGGAGTATGCACAAGACATGTCTTTTTTGTTGTTGTTTGTAAAACAAGGAATGTGGAATGTAGAGACAGGTGATAGTTCACTCACTTCTAAATTGAATCAGAAATAGATTGAGGTTTTGAACGTATAACTTATGTTCTTGGATGTGTAGTAGTGTGAGGTCTAGGTTGTCCTTCAGGATAACCATAAATCTGATTTTTTTTTTAATGTCTTTTGGGCTTGTTCAAACACTTGGTGCTCAAACCTATGACAGTTTAGGTAGTTGGGATCATTTCATGTTCTCCTAAATCAGATGAGATTGTGGTACTCATTTGATGGGTTTAGATTTAGAATAGCACATCTAAGGATCAGAGTGCTTGTTTGTAAGATTTACATTTAAAAACAAAACAACAAGCCAAACTCTTTGGGAGCTTTGCTAGATGCAATACTGTTTGAAACAAATTATTTAGCACCATAAGTTGTAGTCTGCCCTTGGAATAGGAGTAACTTCACTTGGCAATGAATGTGTTTTGCTTTAAGAGTCCTTGGACCTATTTCTGACTTTATGCTTCTGGAAATTCTTCTTTTGTCCCACTATATTGGCACAAACTCTGTTTTCACAGAACCATCTGGGTTGGAAAGGACCTCTGAGATCATCAAGTCCAACCCTTAATCCACTACCACTGTGGTTACCAGACCATGGCACTGAGTGCTACATCAATCTCTTTTTTAAAACCTCCAGGGATAGAGAATCCATCACCTCCCTGGGTAGCCCATTCCAGTGTCTGATCACCCTCTCTGTAAAGAATTTTTTCCTGGGTCCAACACTGATCCTGGCTGCCAGTTGAATGCAGCTCTGTTCACCACCACTCTGGGCCCAGCCCTCCAACCAGTTCCAAACCCAGCACAGAGTGGGCTGATAGCTTTTTCAGGAGAATGCTATGGGAGCCAGTGTCAAAGGCTTTGCTGAAGTCCAGGTAGACCACATCCATAGCCTTCCCCAGGCAGGTCACCAGATCATAAAGGAAATCAGGTTGGTCAGACAGGACCTGCTCTTCCTAAACCTATGCTAGCTGGGTCTGATCCCCTGTCCATCCTGTAGGTGCTGTGTGATTACCCCCTGGATGATCTGATCCAGAGCAAGCCAAATGTAGGGGATTAGTTCCTTGATTTGCCTTCTTGGGAGAGTTGTCTCCCATTTGGGGAAGTGTTAGAGGAATGCAGGTGCCTGTAAGACAGAGAGCAGTCTGAAGGTGCTCATGGTGCTGAGCCAGTGCCCAGGAACTCCGGTACAGTGGTTCTGAAGACCTTCAGTAGAGCCCTCACCAGATTATTCTGCAGGAGTTGGTTTGCATTCCTGCAATTTATATTGCTCTTATATCTGTAAAATAGACTTAATCCTTATCTCTGTAGAGCACTTGGAGCTCTTGTGAGAAATGTGCTCTGACTTAAGATGGCTGTGAAATATGCTTGGAGAAGATTTTCTAAACAGCTAAAGCAGTAAAAAGAGAAATATGATGCATCACTGCTGCAGACTGTGATTCTGAACAGTTTTTATTTCCTGAGTATTTGCTGTCTGCTGCCATTTTTAAATAAAATATAAAGGTTTGGGATTTTTTTTCCACTTTGTTTTTGAATAAGTTCTTCCCATCTTCTTTCACTTGCTTAAAATAATGTTCACTCTGGAGGTTTAAAGTACTAGTTGCATTTCTTTGCAGTATTAGTCCCATGTTGCCCAGCTCTAATCTCTTGCACAGGATGTTTTCTTCTTATGCCTCCAGTGATTTAGGACACTTGCTGGTTGGTGCAGGCATCTTTAATCTGCTTTACAGACTCAGGACTGAACACCAGTAAGGAAGTACTTTGACCCACTGCTTCTCCTAACCACATGTAACTGTGTCTCTCTCATTGCAGTTAGTTTTTCTGAAGCAAAAGACCCAATTAAAAACTGTATGTTTTGTCTAAGGATGTGGAAAGTCTGTGATCAGAAAAAGATTATTGAAAAATGTTTGGTTTATACCCTGCTTTCTGCTATGAAGAGGTCTGACTAAAGGAAACTCTCCAGGCAGTGCTTTATTCTGGTGCCTCAATTGCATTGCACACTATGTATCTATAGGGACTTTGTATATATTTTTTGCTCCTCCTTCTCTCATTCAGGTTAAGGAGAAGCTCAATCCTGTCAAGTAGTCCATCTTTCTGGTACATCCATATACTTTGTGAATATCTCCAAACTTGTCTGTAGTAAAACCTCAACATCTGAAGCTGTGCATTCGAGTGTCTTTTCCAGTTTCATAGTGTCTGTAGTTTTATGAGCAGCTTAGGAGAAGGTGCCCAGCACCTCAACATACAGATGAAGAATACTGATTTTTTTCCTATTCTACGCCTTGCCCCCCATGTTTCTTTGATGGAGTTGAATATTGTTGCAGTATCATTACAGCTGGACTAAAATTAGGAATTGTCTTTAGTTCTGTGAACTTATTTTATACTCTTTCCAGCCTGGCAGCTTGAGAGCATTCTAAATATTTTGGCGCTTGTATTAGACCACACACTCTGAATTAATCTGGTGTTGCCTCCTCCTTTCTGGTGTATAGATATCAAAAAACATTAAAGTTGGTTTTGCAGTCTAAAACAGGAGGGTGAGGTCTTGGCCCAGCATACTGCAGTGCTGACTGCTTTAGCCACTGCTGCAGAAAAAAATCTCTGGTGTGTAAGTTGCTCCAGTGCATTTAGCACTGCAGTTAAATTCTAGAAGGAGATGAATTTTTACCTTGAATCAACACTTCAGTCACATGTTGCAAATCACAGAATTGCTTTGGTTGAAAAACCAAAACATCATCAAATCCAACCTTATCCAAAGGATAAACAAAGCTGATCCTTTTTATTTTCTACACAGTTATTTTAGTTGCATTGTTGGGTTGGCTACTATACAGCATGCTTTAGAGAGATTTAAACACTCTTTTAAAAATGTTTACATGAGAGATACCAGATGTCTTGGGTTTCATCCAAGACTTCCATAGAAATCCATAAGCAATCCAAGACTTCCATAGAAATCCATAAGCATAGAGAAAATAAATGATTTCCCATGTGTTTCTTAGCTGATTACAGGACTGCTTCCTTAAACTAGTGTTCTGGTAACCCTGGTATAGGTAACAGAGGGTGTCTTAAGGCATACCAAGATTCAGTTTGCTCATTTCCATGTGACTTGTAGAATGACCTACTTTGTGTTGAGCTCTCTTTGTTGTTCCAGCAAAATGTGCTTGAGTGTACAAGTCTGGGTTTTCATTAAGATGCTGCTCAGCTAGTACAAGGGTTTGTGGTTTCTGTTTTAAAGCAAACTCACATGTCTTTAATTTAGATTAATTTACTTGAAAACTTTTTGAGAAATATTCTTCTTCTTGATCTTTTTCAGATTATCAGAGACTGATGACTGTGGCAGAGACCATCACAGCACTAATGTTTCCATTTCAGTGGCAGCATGTGTATGTTCCTATCCTTCCAGCATCCCTCCTTCATTTTCTAGATGCTCCTGTCCCTTACCTCATGGGATTGCACTCTAATGGGCTGGATGACAGGTCTAAATTGGAACTTCCTCAAGAGGTGAGAGGAGCTTGCCTTGTTAGATTAAATATTTTATGTGACTCTGAGGGAAGTGACACTAGTGCCAACTGTAATAGCCATTGTTGGCTCTGACTTGTGGTATCTCTTACTTTATTTTTTGGAGATGCTCAATAAAACTGCTGATACAGATATATAAACTGCCATTTTGGAAAATGTAATTGCCCCAATACATTTAAACTGTAATTTTACAGGTATTGATGCAGTGGCGTTACAGAAGGAACACTTTTGTGCTGCAAATCTTAGCCCTGTAGTACTAGAAATTGTAGCAAAGTACAGTGTGAATTCACTAGCTGTGTGTAAAAGGCCATTGAGCTGTTTCTGCTTGGTGCTGAGTGATCAAAGCACTAAGCTGTACTTGGGCTGGCTCTTGGCTGCCTGAGATTAGGCTGAGTTTCCCTGCACTGCATTTCTGATTTGGGGATGGCATACATGGACCCAGCTTGTCAGGTGTCTGCACCAGAACTATTTGAAATTTTCTTTGAGATTGCATACTTCTGTCTGCAGTGAAATGTCAGCAACTGTGTGAGCAAACTGGTGCTCAGGAAGTCCTCCCTTGTGGTGAGGCTCTGTTGACAGTAGCCAGTGTGTAAAGGAGCAGCAGTTTGTGAAGGTCTTGCACTTCCTACATGGGGCTGGGTCTACATTCAGACTGCTTAGAGGTTATTTTTATTACTTTATCCCACTGTTCACAAATACTCTTTTTAGGGACATGCCAATAGTGTTTAAGAGCTGCTTGTGAGGATCAGGGGACCAAGAGTCATTGAGCACTACCTGAGGTAGCAAAGGGAATGTCTGCAGGTGCCAGTAACCAGCCATGGAAGTATGTTGGGTGACTGCTGTCTGGCTGCCTCCTGAGGCATTTCTATCAGTCATCAGAATGACTTCTCTCATCGAGCACCATTGAGTGGTTTGTTTGCTCTTGTATACAGAAAATGCTGAGTGTTACAGTATGGCCTGGCTGGCTCTATTCAAGAAGCTGGACACCTCTATCAGGTAGCCCTATGGGAAGCACGTGCTTGCAGAGCATTTTTTTTTTTTTAATTTGCCCCAATAAGCAGTGAAAATTTAACATTATTAAAATTTAAAACAAGGTAAAATGATTTGACTCCTTCTGGTTTCCTGTCAACAAATCACTGCCTTCTGGGTATGTGACATACATGAGCTTTTGAAGTAGTTCAGCCTGGTCATAGGTTTCTTATATCCTGTAGTCATTTGAAATAATATATAATCATTTCATCACCTTCAAGCATAGATTGTACTTTTAAAAATATGTTTGAATTTATAATCTATTCTGTTTTAAACATTCCCTGTTTTAAGATAAGCTCATTCTATTCTTAAAGACAAACCTAGTTAGGAGAGGGATATTTGTGTATTTATTCTTCATAAATCCACGGAGCCCAGAACTGATGAACATCTCTTCCAATAGCTATGGAACAACACAGCTCTGAAGTCTGCTTACTCATAGGTGTGTAACTTTACAGGAGAGGGACTGGGTAAACCATAGGAAACACCCTACTTACAGGCATTGGTAGCACTCTCTAATCTCTGCTGTTTTCTCTGGTTGTCTGTTTTCATCTATTATCATTTATATTAATGGCAAAGTAGGAGTGTGGCAGGCAGAGGGTTTTGTGGTGTTTGGTTTTTTTTACATTAGCAGGCAGTGCTGCAACACAACAAAACCTTAAATAAGCCATGTGAAATTAAAGACAAGATATTTTTGTGTACCTCCAGTCTGGTCACCATGCCAACATTGCTCTTTTTCTTAGATCCATATGCCAATAGTTTTTGTTTTTCCTCTCAAGTTTCTGTTCAAATGATGTTTTTTATGTGAAACTAAAGTATTTGATCTCTTGATTTCCTTCTTTTCTCCCTCTCTTTTTTGCCCTTGCATAATTAATAACAAAGTAATGTATATTCTTGCCTTGAAAACAATCTATTGCTTTGATTTACTACCTTTTACAAAATGTAAGACAAATTTAGAGAATTCATTGAAGTTCACTAAGGGCTTGAAGGCCTGACTGTTGTCCAGTAAAATTGTAGAAAAGGCTTATTGTAGGGTTAAGTTTTTTACATGTACTGGTTATCCAGTGCATGTAAAGTTAAGCTTGTTCTTATATGTATTGCTGCTTTGCTGAGGGCTCTTTCTGGTTTCACTGGGCTGGTTTCACTGGTAGCTGCATCAGAGCCTTGTAAGGAACCCAGAAGAGCAGGAGGGGGCTTGGGAGAAGTGTTGGTAGAATAAGGTGCTGCAGAAATCAAAGGGGGAGGGAAGAACATGTAGCTGTTTCAGATGATGGTGGCAGAAGTGTGGGTTTTTTATCAGTAAAGTTGATCAAAAAAAGCGGTTAAAATAGTATTTTTGCAGATCACAAACCCAGCAAGTACTAAAGTAAGATTGTTTTTTTTTTAGTGTCTTTCAATTTCTGTATAAAGAAACTTTTGCAGTGGTATAGCAATATATTTTTAACAAGCAAGTAAATCTGGGCCACTTCATGCCACTGGATTTGTGTGTGTATCTCACCACTCTGTAATGCAGGATTATGGTGGAAACTTAAGTTATTACAAGTGAATATAAACAACACTGAGTCTTCTAGCACTAGTTAAATCAAACAGAAGTATCTCATTAAAAACCTTGCTTTTAATTGAGTGATCCCAAGGGTCTTTGGCAATAGCTTTTTCTTTTATAAAAGTTGAAAGATTAAAAATGCTGAAATCCACTTCCCTCCTAGTTTTAGATAGATATATATTTTCAATATTTTTATTTTAACCATTAAAAAGATGTTATTCAATGCTAAAACATAACAAAATCAGTGGGGTTTTATTTTTGTATTTTGTTTTAGAAGATATCTCTTAAAAAGCTTTCTTTTCTCTACCAACACATTTAGACCAGATTGACCAAGCTAATTATTTTGCAAGATAATCACTGCTTTGTATGCATTCTCAGGCTGTTTGCTGGTGTGATAGATCCTTGATAATATTGCAAATTTATTGACAGATTTCAGTTTTATATGTTCATGTCCTTCAGTGTTAAACTGCCACTTGAGGGCTTGAATCCATGTTTCTGAAAGCTGCAGTTATAAGTTGTTCTTAGTCACAAATTCTGGGTTGATAGAAGGAACAGTAGTGCTTAGAAAAAGTGCAAAAGGTCACTGTTTGCTTACAGGAATGACACAGGGGCATCATTTGGAGAGTAGGACCACTGTAAACACATTTTCCACAAGCCAGCTGTGTATGCATAAATTTGCATATCCATGTTTTCTGTGTGGTAAGTGTGCTGGTTGGTTATTTGCAAGGTTGGGACCTAATGCACAAAAGTGACAAGTGATGTAAAAATGCTGGAAATGAATGGTTTCTATTTTTTTAGTGCTGTGTTCAAGTGGAAGCCTTAACATAGAGCCACATTTGAATCTGTCTAGGAGAGGATGTGAAAACCTGCATGCAACCTATAGTTTGAGCACCTGTGCTACACAGAGAATTCAAGTAGTGGTGATTATGCTTTCAGAACTGACTGTTCTGTATTGTTGCAGGCATCTATTTGCATACCATGTAATTATGTATTACTGTTTAAAATAAAGCATATTTTTTCTCTAGAAAGTCAGTGGGGTGGGGAGCTTACTCATTATTAGTGAATAGTAGTTCCTCCTCAGGCATCCTTTTGTGAGACCCTAGATCATTTCCTTCTGTATTTTTTAACAGAGCTGAAAGGAAGGATATGGGCTTGATGCAGGCATTGCTGGATATGTTGTAGGGGTTTGGCCCCTATTGTACTTGAGGTCAGACTAAAGAATTGCAATTGTCCTCTGGCTTTGGTATTGTTGTGTGTAGTCCAGACCCCACTGAGCCGGACGGTGGAAGGTGGTTCTGTTGGTCTCAGGGGATCAGGCTTTGGCATCAGATACAGGAACATGGACTTACTTGCATCCACATTCCTAAAGTTTGTAAGACTTCCATCTGGACACCCCATAATTTGTGATTATAAAAGTTTTTGGGAAAATGAAGTTTTTTGAGTTAGGAAGTGACAGCCTTGTTTCTTAGTGCAACTCCTCGGGAGAGTAACTTCATTGTGTGATGAAGTTATGTGTCCTCTCTTGTAAGAATCTGCCTTAAAAGTGGTGTGTAACTACTTCAGGATTTATCTTGGTCAAAAAACTGATACCTCAGCAACAAGTAAAAACTTTTGACTTCTAGAGACCTGAATACCAAGTGAGTAACTTAAGGGTGCTCATACAATTGTACCTCTACTTTCACATGTTGCCATTGTCTTTTTACACACACAAAAATTAAAAATAGACAACGATGATAAATCTATCCCTAGAGGCTTACATGCAGAACTGGGAGCTATTCAGAGCTCACTCAACTCTGCTGCTTCCAGAAACCATACGACTGAACAAATAGCAGGAATAAAATAATTAAAACTTTTGGATCAATGTACTCATCTTAGACTAATGTGATGAAGCTAGGTTGGAAGTACCCCCTCATCTGAGTGAAGGGATATTTTATAAGGAAAGGTAAATGACAGTCCATATAAATTCTGCAGTGAAGAAAAACTGAAATCCTTCTACACAAAAGCAATGTTTCTACTGTATAATTAACTTTCCAAGCAGATTTCACAAATGAATGTGATTCTTGTCATTCGTGCTGTGAAATATGTTAGAAAACCATTTGTTTAGAGATTTAACAATGCAGAAGTCTAAAGTGGAACCCCACTTCACCAAATATAGGTTGAATTAAATCCTTTTAAGATGTGTAAGCCCCATAGATGGTGGTGGTTTTGTTGTTATTAGTTTATTTATTTATTTACTTATTTGTTTATTTATTTATTTCCCCCTTTGTCTATTTTTGATGGTGACACAAAGAACGGAACAGGAAAATAATTCAAACTAGTTCAATTTATTTTTGCCTTTGGAAACAAACTTTTTCAAGGAATTGCCTTGGTTCTCAAGTTCTTAATTTTATTGCTGCTTTTGCAATATCAGTTACAGCTTTTACAGTGGAATTCACCAAATCTCTTAGAGAGCTGACCAATAATCTGAGCAACAGGCAGTCACCTGCTTACATATACAGGGTATACAATGGTGTTGCAAGTATCTGGTAGTTACAATCTAGCTGTATGTGTGTAAAAAAAAAAAAAAGTTGCACATCTGTACTTAGTATATGCTACAATCTCTTCTGTATCTTGTGGACAAGGAAATAGTAAACACCTCCTGGAAATGTAGGCCTGATGCTGTTTTCCTCAAAGCCCACCAAACAGTTCAGTTATGGTTGGGGCAAGTCTATTTTCCAAAATAAACAAATGCAAATCTATTTGAATCTTTTGTAAGCACATAACTCAAAAATGAGTAAAATGTGACCCTCATGCTTAGTGATGTTGTAATGGTGTTCTGGTCTAAATTAAATCCCAGGCTAACCTGTGCTTTGTGGATGTAGACAACCATTTCATCGAGCTACCAGAAGACTTGCCCCAGTTCCCAAATAAACTTGAGTTCATTCAGGAAATTTCAGAGATACTAATGGCTTTTGGAATTCCACCTGAGGGAAACCTTCACTGCAGTGAAAGTGCCTCCAAGATGAAGAGCCTCAGAGCGTGCGACCTGGTTTCTGATAAAAGAAATGGGAACATAGCAGGTTCACCTTTGAACTCCTATGAGCTGCTAAAGGAAAATGAGACCATTGCAAGACTCCAAGCACTTGTTAAAAGAACAGGTGTGAGTCTAGAAAAGGTAAGTTATGAAATTGTCTGAAATCTCTCCTGACCTGCAGTTGCATGTGGTCTGAAGTCAGGGTCCAAAGACTCAGTTTTTTCTGTCTTCACTAGAAACAACTTTATGTTAACATGTTCACCAACCTCGTGTACATCTGTAGAGACAAGGAGAAGTTTGGGGGAAAGGGGAAGTAGGATATAATACCATAACATCTAGGGATAGCTTTGGCTATCAGCCAAGTGTTTCATTGCTAATAGAATGTGTTTTAAAAATACATCTTGCTTCATTTTTCTTGACTTGAAGATTTAGTCTCAATTTGCAGCACTTTCTTATGATTTAAATATCTGAAACTGGCATCCATGTAATCCTGAAATTGGAATTTCAATTCCAGTTTGATTGGAATTGGTTTGATTGGAATTTCAGGATTCCAATTTCTGTAGGTATCTTTCTTTCTCATTTTATATAATATAAATTTTCTTGTGTATAATGTGTTTGCTATAGGGATCCAATCTTTTTTTTTTACCTTACTTTTTTCTTAGTTGGAGGTGCGAGAGGAGACCAGTAGCAAAAAGGATCTTAAAATTCAGTGTGATGAAGAAGAATTCAAGATCTACCAGCTCAACATTCAAATACGTGAAATTTTTGCCAATCGGTTTACACAAATGTTTGCAGATTATGAAGTGTTTGTCATTCAGCCCAGTCAGGACAAGGAATCTTGGTTTACAAACAGAGAACAGATGCAAAACTTTGATAAAGTAAGTTGTAATAAGATGGTACATACACGTGAAAAGTAAAAACAGTATTCAAACCTGAGACTTTGTTTATTGGGTCATGAAATGGAAAACAGTACTGTCAAAATTATAATTTCTTCCTTAAATTTCAGTGTTCCCAAAGAAGTCACTTCTTACATGTTATGTGGAAAAATATATATTTACAAATGGTTAAAGATACTCTTCTAAGTATATTGTAGAAAACATACAGATTACTGTAGAAAAATATCTTAGAGAGAATATCTTAGTGGCTAACCTCAACATTAAGGTTAAATATTGTTAGTGAAAGTGATTATTTTTTTTAGGAAGCAGAGGAATTCCTGAATATATTAATGGATAAGGCCACGAACCCACACAGCATTAAGTGTATCAAATGTATCCCTAGCTACATAAGACCTAGTTGTTCAAATTTTACTACTTTAGTGCAGTTCAGATGTTTGTCAGCAAGATGCTTCACATGGGTGAAGCTTATGTTGCAGTGCTGCCTGATAAAACGGTAATCTGATTCCCATCAAGCTGGATGAAAAGATTCCAATCAACTTAATAAGTTTTGAGCCCAGCCAGAATTACATAATATGCTCACCTGTGGTACTGTTGTGGTTTGCTGGGATTCTGTTGAATTTTTTAGAAAATGAAAGTAATTGTAAAATCTCAATTTTAATCAGTATGGTGCTATATAGTAGGAGATTTTCAGGAGATGGCAGATTTCATATGGGCTGCCTGTTTCAGAGGTAGAATTGGTGTGTTAAGTGGCACCAAAACACTCTAATGCATTCTTGGTAAGAACAGTTGTTGCTTTTGGTGAATGTTTCTCTCTGCAGACTGCCAAACCCTCTTCTTTCTTCTTGTCTGTTAGGCATCTTTCTTGTCTGACCAGCCTGAACCTTATTTGCCTTTCCTATCGAGATTCCTGGAAACCCAAATGTTTGCATCTTTTATTGACAATAAGATTATGTGCCATGATGAAGATGATAAAGACCCTGTTTTGAGAGTATTTGATTCTAGAGTGGATAAAATTAGGCTGCTAAATGTTAGGACACCAACTCTGCGCACATCTATGTATCAAAAATGCACAACCATTGATGAGGCTGGTAAGTGAAGCCACTTTCATGGCACTTAAGAAAATACATCTATTCAGGGCTATTTGTTTTAGACATAGATTAAAAATTAATAATTCATGCTTTGAAACCTGACAAAAAGCCCAAAAAACCCAAAAAAACCTGAGGTGTAAAAGCTTTAGTGGGAACTAAATGTTACGTAGGAGGCTGAGATGTGAAATGAAATTCGTGTAAAGTTTAGTTCAACTTGTGTATTTGCCTGTGTGCTTTGTGTGGAAAAGGTGAGCATAAGAAGAGAAACTCTTCTTTTTGGTGTCAGTTATTTGGTGTTTGGTAGATTCTTGTATTAGTGTTGGACTCAGTAAGAAACTTCTACCTCCTCTCTTTAGTTTGAGATAGGTTTTTTTAGTTTAGGATGTGTGGTTATAGATACATGTCTGATTAAGGCACCTTTAAAAAAATAACCTTCTTACTATTTCAGAGAAATCTATCGAATTAAGACTAGCAAAAATAGATCACACTGCAGTCCATCCACACTTGCTGGACATGAAAATTGGACAAGGGAAATATGAGCTTGGATTTTTTCCCAAGCTTCAGTCTGATGTTTTATCTACTGGACCAGTAAGCAACAAGTGAGTAAGCTGGAATAGAAGGGGCTGGATCTTGGTGAGATCTATAGAATGGTATTAAAGCAGACACTAGAAAGAAAATTCAGTGGTTTTTTTTTCAAGTGACATTCTTTTTAAAGACCAGATTATGTGGGTGAGCTGTGTGGGGTTTGGTTTTTTTTCTTTTTAAATCTGAACTTCCAAAAGTAAATTGACTTAAGAAAGCCCTGTTACATTTGTGTACATCTGTAGTTGATGTACTATGAGTAATCTTGATATAAAAGAAGGTCTTCTTATTGGATCTGATTTAAAAGCAAATATTTTAGGACATCTTATAAAAACATGAGGAGCAAGAGGTGTAAATTGTAACTGCATATCATAAAAATGGAAAACTACAGAGCAAGTGTTTGATTTAATTTTCTGAAATCCCTGGGCTGCCTGATGCTGCTTCCCTGCATCTAACTCTTAACTTTGGCCTCTGTCTACAGATGGACAAAGAGAAATGCTCCTGCCCAGTGGAGGCGGAAGGACAGACAGAAGCAACACACTGAGCACCTGCGTCTTGACAATGATCAGAGAGAGGTGACAACTGTTCAACTGGTTCTGATTGCCTGAGTAATGCTCTGTAACCTTTAGGAAATGTCTAGACAGTTACTTGCAGTCCATCTCTGCTCTCCCTTTTATTTAATATAAATGAAATTCCTGGTCCTTAACAGACAAAAAATACTTGGTTTACTTAGTTTAAAAGTTTTGCCATTTTTGCCCTCTCTCAGGACAACTCATCTCATGTGTAGGAGAGTTCCCTGAAAATGGCATCACAGGCTTTAAAGGTTTATTGTTTACTTGTTTCTTTTTTAAAAGGGGAAGGGAGGAATTAGTTTTAGCAGGTTTTAGTCATCTCTTTTCTGTCTTTAACTTATCCACTCTATGCTTCTTTTGTATTCTTGATGGAGGAAAGATAACCACCTCCAGAGAGTGAATAATTTCATCCTAAAATCAGAAGCATTGCCTTTTGGAGTTGCCTGTCTGTCTTCTGTAGGCCATAAAAGAAGTATTAACGACTTAAGACTTAAGGTGAAACCCACCTGTATTGTCAGGTTTGTGTCTGCCTTTTTTACACAGCACAGTCTGCTGATTTTCCCACCTTCTGAACTTGTAACCTCTCTCACCACTGCTTCTACAGCTAACAATTATTTTCTGTGGTGAAAGGCTTTTGAAAGAACTGAGGGATGTGAACATATTACAGGACAGTTTCTGATCCATATGATACAGACTGCAAACTGTTACACTGGGTGTTGATTTTAAGGGTAATTGCAAGAATAATCTAGTTGAAAATACCAGATTTCAATTTTTTGTTTAATAACCTTTAGAGCTTTACTTTTGTTTAAATGTCTGTTGTTCACTGAAAACAATATTCTCTTGCCTTGTTAAGTATCTGTAGAAAACATCACTTAGTCTAGTGACTACTAGTCACAAGACTACTTAAAAGTCTTGTCTTTGTTAGGATAGTCTTGTCAAAATGGAATGTCTTTGTCTTTCCAGTTCATTCTTTGATGATAGTTATAAATTTATTTTCCTTTCCTGTTTACTCATTTCCACAATTTTTTAACTGATTTGTTAAAGTCTTGTTGAAGCACTAGTGCCATCTATGTCATTCCTAACAATGCTACAGAAGAATGCCTGCATAATAAAAAAAAAAAATCTATAATTGGTTTCTGGCTTTGACATGTTCCATATATAGTACTTTCAAATAAGAAAGTACTTTTTACTTACAAGCAACAAATTAAAATAATTAATTTTTAGCCTCCTTGTTGCTTTTCACAATTAAGATGTTTAGCACATGTAACCTTCTGAGATTTCAGTTAGGTAATTACGAAGGCCAAAATCTGCCTCTAGTTTCTGGGGTTTTTGTTTTGGTTTGTTTTTTAACTGACACTTCATGTGTTGATTATCCTATATGAGTTATTGTGCCACATGAGGCAAATAATTTCTGAGGAATAGATATAACAAATGAATACTCAGATGAGGGTACCACCTGCCAGCTTAATCTGTGCTGGTGTTCCAGGGTTTCATGCTGTGCCTTGTTAATTACATACTGCTGACTGGACATTGACCCCCTCTCCCAGGTAAAGCAGAGATACTCCTATGAAATCTGAAAGAATGGGGAGGGAGCACTTCTGAAATGATTGCTGAGGGTCAGGTTGAGCAGGAGGCAATGGTTTCAAAGTGCAGTGGTGTGAATTTTAGACAAATTGAAGCTTTGGGGCAGCCAATAAAAATTTAGACTTGGTGGCTTTTAACTGGCAAGTATTTGTGCCCAGTGGAGTTTACACCAATCTGATTACTGAGCACCATTTCTTCTTTTTTTTCTTAATTGTTTATGAATTTATTTTTAAATTGAATGCGTGGGAGTTCTGCATGGTATTATGTCTTCACTCTTTTCCTTTTCTGTTTTGCATGCTTGCTTTTACTACTTCATATGTGCTTACCACTCTCGCTTTACACGGTCTGCTTGGCTTTTTGCTACCAACTTGTCCTACCAGCACCTGGACTTTTCCATGTCAGAGCTTCAGTTGCAGTTATGTTTAGACTGGGACCAGCATGATTGGCCCTTCATGCCCTCTATAAAATCTGTGTCAGAGCACTATCTGGTATGTCCAATCCACAATATGACTGTTGTATCATAGTTCTGGATAAAGATGCATAGCTAAGTGTATTTATCATAGCTCTTTTAGTGCAAGGCTGATGTAGAAGGTATGGTGTTCCCTCTTTGCAAAGATCACATCGTATTTGATAATCTGTATATTGACTGAATTTCCAGTTGGTCATTATTTCAGTCTAAGATAGAGAGATTGCTTATTAATCTGAAATATTTACCAATCATGAGTATTCTGTAAGTGCCTGTACAGGACATGCTTTTTCTCACTTACTCAGCCATACAGAATCACAGAATTATTGAGGCTGGAAGAGACCTCTGAGATCATCAAATCCATGCCCCAGCCAATCTGTCTTTTGAAGCATTTTTCAAATAATTCTTGTTTCTGAGATGAAAACAATGGCAACTCCATGGTAGCAGCAACAGAAGCAGACAAGTTCTTTCAAGTATAGGGAGTTCAGGAAATTATTTTGCTCAGAAATGCAGATGGTTCACAGCTGAGAACTGTTACTAGCATTATGCAGCTGCTTCCTTAAAGTCTGGGAAGATGGGTAAGAAACAGGAGATTGGCAGGAGTGCCTGGCATAGCACAGATCTCAGATGATGTCAAGCTCCAGGCAAAGTTTTCTTGCAGTCCTCATGTAGAGCAGTCTATTAAGTGAATAGTCTTGGTAGTGATTACAGACTTTAATTTTGTATTAAAAAATAACAAGACAGTTCTCAGTGGTGGTGATAGTAACTGAATTTCTATGCATCTAAATATCCTTGACAGTTTGTGTTTATATTTTAGTTATTCAGCAATTTTCTAATACTAGATAAACAATGTAAATGGGGATGTGACCTCCAGTGAAGCAGTACCTTAAGTGTCTCAGCCCAATATAATGCTGGATATGAAAGGGGGGCTTTTCTGAAAGGGGATCTGATCCTTTCCTCCTCATTACATGGGACTGGGTTATAAAGATAAATTTATCTTTTTCTCTTGGCAAAATAGTCTCACTTGCACTTCTGTCTGTCTTTGTCAATTTTCTGCCCCAATACAGAAATATATCCAAGAAGCCAGGAATCTGGGCAGCACTATTCGGCAGCCCAAGCTGTCAAACCTCTCTCCATCAGTAATTGCACAAACAAACTGGAAGTTTGTGGAAGGCTTGTTGAAGGAATGCCGAAATAAGGTAATACAGAGAATATTGCCCTTGTCTTGCACCTCATATCCATTCTTTATTTAAACCATTTCTTGGCTTACATACTTGAAACCCCCTCTTCTGCCATCTGTTTCTGCTTTATTTGTATAAGGATTTTTGCATGGTAGTGAGAAATTAATGAAGAGATAATGTATTTAGAAATTATTCAGGGAGTGGAAACTTTATCAAACAGATTTATGATAGAAAATGTAAAATGACAGAAGGAGATTGAGTTTTCTGATGGGTCTTTATCATCCCACAGCCTGTGTGTCTATTACAGCTTATTTCAGTTATCACTAATGAGACACTACTGTTTCTACAAGAGTGAATATTCCTAAAGACATTGTGGTGAAAATGCTCATAACTAAAGGAGAAAAAACTTCTGAAACATAATTTTCAAGCACTTAACAAAGAAGTTTGGCATTAGTTTGTAGACGTGCTTCACCAGTATATATTTGACAATATATTAATCTGAATTAAATGTTAATGTTTATGTTAACACAACTAAGAGAATAATTATCAGACAGACTTAAGTCAGTGGAAGTAATACAGCAGTTGTGCACAACTTTTTGTAATAAGCTGCTTAATATATGTATCTACTCATGATTTCACTTCAGTTTTCTTTATGTATGAAACTGTCCAAATAATCCCCTTCCCTTAATGAGGCACATGATGATGAAAATTCTTGAAAACGGAGTTGACTCTTTTACTGTGGGAATAAAACTCAAGGGAATATAGTGAGTCTGTTGTTAGCAGGGAGAGAAATTACCAGAGGAGTTGGGGAGGAGAGGAAGCTTAAGACTAACTCAGAGTTCTTAGTCTCAACTAGGACTGTGCATAGGTGCCTAAGGGAGTATTACTCATTTGAGAGCTCTTCCAGAATAGCAACAAAGATAAAAAATTGTGTAAGAGATGAAATGGTTGCCTAGTAATTTTTCCCTCCAGGTAGCTATATGATAAGTATATTGTGACTTGGAAAGTAGGAGGAGCTTATTAAATGTTCTGAAATTGTGCACCATGGGTCTTAGCGCAGAAAACTCAAGAGATGAACTCCAGCATGGGTTTGGCTAAAATCAAATGCTCTTCTGATAGAACAGGGTCTCACACGAATTGCTTATCACCCTCCTACTTAAAAGTGAGCATTTCTACCTCTCCTGGGGAGGAGGTGGGCATGGGGTACTGTTCCAGTCCAGCACTTGCTAGGGTTCAGAAACACCTAAACCTGCTGTGCAGGACCTTGCTTCTAGGTCTGCTGTGCCCTTTGGTGGAGTTACTCTATGGAGCTTATCTGCCTGTTTGCATGCCCCTTGTTAGAATGACAGAAGAGGCTGTAGTGTGATCAACATTGGTGGTGCCATGGTTTGAAAAACAGGGATAAAAGAAATGCAGTCTTGCACTAACTTCAGAAATACTACAAACACCCCGTTACTCTGCCACATCTTTGCTATTGTGTGCTTCCTTGTTGGATATTTAAAAAGTGTAAGTAATCTTGGAAGTTCCTGTGGAAAGATTAAACTCTCTTTTACTTTGTCCTTTTTGAGACCAAGAGGATGTTGGTTGAAAAAATGGGCCGAGAAGCTGTGGAGCTAGGTCATGGTGAAGTGAATATCACAGGTGTAGAAGAGAATACCCTCATAGCCAGTCTGTGTGACCTCCTAGAAAGGATATGGAGCCATGGTCTGCAAGTCAAACAGGTGAGGAACAAATATCTCTGTTGCTCATCCTCTCTCTGCTTTCAGAGGGTGTGTATATAGATGTATTAAATACTTGTGTTCCACCCAGCCTTTATGTTGATTACTGCCCCTTTGTCTCTCTTCACTTTTTGCTCTGGGGTATGTGCAAGTGCACATGTGGACGTGTTCTCAATGACTTCTTGGAAGACTTTTTTCCCCTTTTAACCTGGGGGTTTTGATTGGTTTATGGGTTTTGTTGTTTTTTTTTGTTTTGTTTTGTTTTTGTAGTATGGTAAATAGAATTATTTCTGTGCTCTTAATTCTTCTGTTATTGAAGTTGCATAGTCTATAAGGTATCATATGCTAAAAGTGCTGTCAGTGGGATATAATATGGGGAATTTGTTTTCATGAAAGGTAGTTCAGTTTTTAAGAGTAAAAAGCTTGCTATTTTGGTTCTTTCTGAATGATGTAGAGATAGTGATCTTGTGAGCATCATTTAACTAGTTAGAAGTGTTGTTTTTCATATGAAACTATTAATTGTTGGTAAGGCGTTTCTGTTTGGAGTCACTAGTGGAATTTGGAAGTCCTGAATCCTTCCTCCTCCTTTGTACAAAGGCATAGTAAGGACAGTGAGGATTATTACATTGTTTTAAAAGAATGTGAAGAATAAATGTATGTAATCCAAACAGCTGTAATTCATTATCTCTATTCCCAGTACCCAAGCACCAGTGTATAAATCTGCTCTCCATCAAACTATATAGCAGTTCTCTATGTGAAGATTTACCATGTGATTCTCTCCCTTCCCTCTTGTATATCACTTAGGATAGAAGCTGTACTGCTTTCGTCTTAGAAGACAGAGCAACAGTAAACTCTGCTTCAACTCAGATTTGGGCCTTTCAGACCACCAGACGGCCAACCCTACATAAGGTTAATGCTTTGGATTGATTGCAGATGTTGGCAAACAATGCTGAATGGTGGAATAAACAGAGTGGTGGAATACAATAGAGGCCTAATGGAAGAAGTGCAGTGCATCTCATATGATCCGTAGTTAAAAAAAAATAAAAAATAAAAGCACCACTAATTCTTTGTGTGCTCCAGCCTTTATTAAATATGCAAAAGCCTGCAGTTTTATGCATCAATAAAGGCAAACTCTTCTTGCTCAAGTGACTGTAGTAATGACGATGTCTTTCCTTCCACCAGTCCCTGTTTTTGCATCTTCCCTGCTGATGAACCCTCAGAGTCCTGCCTTAGCTACCTACTGGGTCTTCCACACTCAAAGAGTGAATCCACACCATCCTTTGCTCGGAGCAGTGCAGGACAGTTGTTGGACATAGGGTCTAATGACTGAAGTAGTCTGAACTTCAAGGTGGCCTTGGTTATTCCCTTGCCCATTCTCTGTCCCACAGCTCTCCTTAGCCTGTCCCCTCTTCCTTTATAGATTCAGCTTGCATCATCATCACTATTTGATGAAGTTAAAAGAGAGTAAGAGGATGTTAAAGGAGTGGGCAGATACATACTGCATGTGTTCTTATGTTCATCGTGATTGTTGACATCTATTTGCTGCAGTAACTTCTGTTTGATGCTTTTTGTGATGAGTTCTTTTTGTGGCAGCTGGCTGCTGAACACTAGATTGTGTGTGCATGTGTGTTTATTGAGAGAAAGCCCATTTTGGATCTAACTGTTCCCTGGTTGGTGTTTTTGTGCTCTCTTTTTATGTTTTTATAAGACTTGCAATCTTGACTTTCTGTTTTAGATCTGTCAAGTAGACACATGAGGCATTAGACTTCTCTGGATTTTTAGTATCTTCACCACTGAATGCATATTCTGAATAGATTTCTCTCAACACAGATGTAACACACTCTAGGCTTTATCTGCTGGAGGCATGCTGCTTCTGGAATAATCTCCTATGCCAGTCAGTTCTTCATGTTAACTGTAGCAAGCCATAGGAGTGACATGTTTAGAGATTTTTAAAGGTAGCTTTAAAAAAAATAATTTAGATTTGAACCATAATTACTACACCTCTAGGGAGGCACTTATATGATTTTTAGATGACATTGACAACTGTTGCTTTTCAGTAATGGTTTCTTTCTGCACAAAATTGTAAATAAAAATATAGCCTTATAATATGACTTCTTTTCTGAAATGCAGAACTGCTGAATCTTTACTGGGATTTCTATTTAATATAATAATTTAGGAAGATGATAAGTTATGCTAATTAATTTCCTAATAATTGCAAAGTGAAGTAATTCAAATTAATGTGCTGGAGAGCCCCTGTTCAATTACTCTGCTGCCTTTCTGTGGCTTTGCAAGCTTTTGATTTATTGTGCAGAATATTTTGGGATGAATCCAAGGATCTTTTTAATTTGCCAGTGAAAGATTTCCTCACATTTCTTCAAGCCACCAGAGGTTTAAGAAAACAACATAATGAGCAAGGTGCACCTTTTGACATAATTTGATGGATTTATCTTGGCCTAAATACTACATCCCAAATGTTAACTTTTAAGTTGGTTTTCTACAGTGTAGAGCTGGAGTATTCTTCCTGATAAGCATTCACTATCTTACTTGATTTCATGTTGTCTTTTCTTCCTATGTTTGTGATTATCCAAATCCTTTGCTGATGAAACTTAGGGGGTCTTTTGAGGTTCTGAAAATGAACAGCATGAATCTGTAGCCTGGAATTACCCTGAAAGAAACAGGTGCACAAATTTGGTCTGGGTACAAGATGATTTACTTAGGCTGGCTCTGCATCTCCTGTCATTTCACCCCAGGAGAGGCAGGATGGGAAGGACACACAGTACAGTTTGTGGCCTCAGACCTAGAGCTCTACTAGCACATACAGCTAGTATGCTTTCAAATGTTTTCTTCGCATGTTAGTGAACTATGAGAACTTAAGTTAAATTAACTTTTTCTTGTTATCAGAATCATTGGATAGCTTTTCTTTCTCAACCTCGTTACAGTTCCTGAGTGCCTCCAACTTGTGTATTGGTTTTGGTTGTTACCAATGACTTTATAGGAAGAAACATATTTTAAGCAAGTTTTTTGTCATGGTGTTTTTTTAAATTATGATTTAAACTTTTTTTTTCTTTTTTAATTTAGCTGATAATGACTTATTTATTTATGTTTAAATTCTAGGGAAAGTCTGCTTTGTGGTCTCATCTGTTACATTACCTAGAAAACAGGCAGAGAAAAAGTACATCAGGCAGCTTCAGTACCTCAGGTAAGATTGGCTTCTGCTGGAAGAAGATGATAAAAAAATTATGAGTAAGAGCCACCTGCAGATTAACATCATGCAGAGATTGTTTTCTTGGAAATATCCTTCACTCAAAATAACTGAATAAAGTATTATATGTGCTACAGAATTAATATGGACCTGGTGAATTAACTCAATAGATTTTATGAAAAATAAACCTGTTTGAATTGAGCTCACTTGCTTGGAAGTAGCTTGAAATAGCTGATATTTTAGAGAAGGGTTTTAAAACAGATCTGCTCTGGTGTATCTTCCTCCATATGACACATAGTCACTGCATGACTGGCAAAGTGTATTACATTATGGTTGGGGGTGGAAAACAGTTATAAGCATATAAAATTGTTCTGTACTTCCTGAAGTTTTACATTCTCTGTTGAAAAACAACTGAACAGTGAAGAAATATGTTACTTCTTGTTATTTTAAGTGTTTCAGTGGAAGTAATGTTGCATACGAGATAAAGTCATTTTGCTGAGGTTAGTGGTGGCATCTTTAAACTGTACTTCTTGTGGCATAAGGCATAACTTGGAAGAGAACAATGGGTTTGGAGAATTGGATGTTTGGTGTTCAGGGGTTTTTCTGTTTGTTGGGTTTTTTTGGTTTGTTTTTTGAAGTTGTTGTAGACAAGTGGCTGAGCAACACTAACATGCACATTGTCCTGGAAGCAATCAAAAACAAAGATTTGGAAAGTAGAGAATGTCACTTGGTCCAGTGTTTTTGCATATTAGAGTGAAGTTGCAATCAGTTTTGTTTTCTAACTTGGGAATAAGGGCAGTCACTGTATTTTATATATAGTTTGATTCTAGGGTAGGCTTTGAAAGATAAGAGTAACAATATTGCTTAAAAAACCCCTCAAACCATGGTATTTTTAAGAGTAGTGGTGTTTACAGATGTATGCAAAGCAATAGATTAGTTAAGCTTATGATCTGTGGTGTATTGAATGCTGTTTTGTGATGTCAACAGTGCCAGTCAGTTTTACTGTGTAGAAAGAAGATAGGATAGTCTTAAGAAAATAATACTTGATTAGTATATATCTTAAGCCATTTGATGTCAAACTGATTTCAGCTGAACCTAAGCCCTTCAATGTGTTAATTCGTGGTGTGTGCAGATCTGAAAAGCCATCTGTGTAGTGTATTAAGATGGTCATGTCATTTTAAGTGGAAATATGACAAAATATCTTCACAAAGTATTGGGTCATCAGTAACACAAGAGTGCAAGCTGATGTTAGTTAACCATATTATTGTTTCTATTGAATTAAAAATCTTTAATTTATAAGAAATTTTCTTCTTATGGATCTAGGAATAGTACTTGATTCAGAAAGGAGAAAGTCTGATTCCAGTCCAGCTATGTCACCTCTTAGAATCTCTCTCATTCAGGATATGAGGTGAGTTTAAGCTATTAAAACCAACATGGAAAACCTGTGAGATTTGCCTGCTTATTTCAGTGTATAATGTGTACCACACAGAAGAGCCTGTGTTTCATACAGCAGGAGGGGGATGTGGGGAAGGAACCTGCTGAGCTATTTTTAGAACTGGTAGTGCAGCCTTTTCATTGACCTTTATAGAAACATGTTTTGTGCTGAGGATATTTTATATTGTCACAGCTACTAGCTTATAGAAATACTCTTACACAGTTATCCATTTTTGTCAGTATTCTATATTGGTTTATTTTCACAGAGATGTGGGTGTAGCTGATGTATTTCCCCAGCCATTGCCAAGCTGATTGTGTATCTCTGAGCTCATTTTTGCTTCTCAGTGAAGAAAATGGTGCAACAAACCCTTTTTTTGAGATAGTTTATGTAATATTGTGTACTGTAGTGTGAATACAATAACTTCTGTTCAAAGCCCTATTTTCACTACATTGAAAAAAAATCTACAGAACTTGTAAATCAATTTTGAAAGGGTTTTCCTTTCCTCTTTTTTTTCCTTACCAACATCTATTTTTTCAGTGTATAAGAGTGAATTGAGAATTTTCAAGGGATGTGCTTGTCCTTTCAAAATATATAATTTGTGTCTCGTATGGAAGAGAAGCTACTACTGAGAATGCAAAGATGGTATTTAATTTTCCAAAGCACTCAGCCATAAATATGCAGTGATAAGGTCCAGAATGATTCTTAAATCATGTGAGGCAATCGTCCTGGTTTAGAATTTTGTAAATAAGGCACTGCATTGCAGATATTTTGTTTACAGGCTCTTTTTCAGCTGGACCTGCAAGGAATTTAGTTACTGATGAATTTTAAGGTGATCTTGCCTCTTTTCCCAGTCATTTGCCTGTTATTTTGCATTCTTGGCAAAATTCCTTCTTCAACCCAGCTAAGTTCAAAATAACTGTCATACTTTCAAAATATTGAGTAGTATCTGTCTTTTTTCTTTATTCTCCAGGCATATCCAGAACATTAGTGAGATCAAAACAGATGTTGGCAAGGCCAGAGCCTGGGTTCGACTCTCTATGGAGAAGAAGTTGCTCTCTAGGCATCTAAAACAGCTGCTTTCAGATCATGAACTTACAAAGTAAGATCATTTATCTTGGGCAAAGCTTTTAAAAAATAAACTTACATAATTGCTTGACTTCAGAAACCCTGATGTGCCTATTCTTTTCTCTGCAAAATGGATAGAACCAGCTGGCTTTCCAAATGTCTCTGTACCTGTCTGACTGTTCCTTAGCTTCTCACTTCTGTCACCAAATCTGGGACATTCTTGAAAATTCTTTCAGGGCCATGTAAAATAGTGTAATAAAGTCAACTTCTGGTATGGTTTAAGTGAACAATTCTCTAGAATTGTTTATTGATTCTCTAGAACAGAGTGAGACAGCAGCAAAAATATATTTAAAATAAGAATGACAAGGAACTTGCATAGAAATGGCATAATCAGTGCTTGTAATCTTGTGTGCTTTGTGCTGTGTATTTTGAAATCCTACTTAAGAGAGGTGCTCCATGTAGCCTGGATTTAGTGTGCTATTTGTTGTAGAGGAAGCAGTGCCCAATTGAGTGGGGTACTAAAAATAATTGTGCAACGTCTGCCATTTTACAGTGAACATGATTTTGTGTTGTTATTTATTGAAGCAATTGTTAGGTATTTTGATCAACCAATTTTCTTCACTTGGCATTTGCTAAAAAACCGTAAGAAAACTGGATTATGTTTGTTTTCTTTCTAGTCTGCAAAATCACATATCTTTGCTCCCCTGAGACCTTTATGTGCACGAGTAAAATGAGAAATCTTCCTTGTTGAAAGGGCAGGACAGCACATACCCATGTGGGCAGGCTGTCTAAACATATGCTTCAGATTGTTGAAATAAAACATGTATGTGGTCACCCATGAGACCTTTGTGGGTTTGCCACTCTTTTGGCTACAGGCAGGTTACGTTTATTTAAGGCTCTGTTTGAGACCTGTTTGCAATGAACGTTTCCTGTCAATCTCTAGTGTTATGTTTGTTATGTGTATGAGAGTGTGTGTCTGTTCATCAGTCATCAGTGATTTGTTTTGCACATTTCTGGCTGGTCTGTCACCTGCTGACTTCTTCGTAATGGATATCTGAAATTGAGGGGAATTTTCAGGATGCCCTCCTTGCAGGAACAACCTGCTGGTGGCTGTGGCAGCATTTCTGACACCTAATTTGTGCATTCAGGATGTTTTCAGTATTCCTCTAGTGTGGTTGAATTTTGATGCATCTTTTTTTTCAGAAAACTCTACAAGCGTTATGCGTTCCTGCGCTGTGATGATGAGAAAGAACAATTCTTGTATCATCTCCTGTCATTCAACGCTGTTGATTACTTTTGCTTCACCAATGTTTTCACAACAATCTGTAAGTATTTCCTGTCCCTGGAACTCTGTTTTCCAGATTTGGTTGAATCCTATCCAAAACATTAAGCAGCTCTTCTACTGTTTCTTACTGTTTCTTTCAATTTCTACTTTCTTTCTGTTGTTCACCTGTGTATCTCACTGTTTCTGTGATCCTCTCTGGTAGGCAGTAGTGTCTCTCTTTATGTCATTAAGGTTTTTTGTTTTTTTTTAACTCATTAAACCAATGCAGCTTTATTCATGCTAGTTGGGAGAGAATTCTCAACAGAAAATTTTGTGGTGGGCTTGCTTGCATCATACTAAACAAGAGCAGTTTGTATTATTCATTACCAAGGTGAGAACACTAGCTTAACACATGCTAGCAAATAAAAACAAAAAAAAGCCTATTTTCATGCTCAACCTACTTTGCTGCCTGACTCTCTGAGTTTGGAATAACAATGAAAGGCCCACTGAGGGGTGCATCAGAATTCTGCAACACATGAACACATTGAAATACTTTTTTTTCCCCCTTTCTTTTTTTGTGTTTAAAAAAATGCCTTAGAGAAACTTCTAACCTGTTGTTGCTGATACATAAATGTATTGCAGAGTTCTTATGTATTTGTGTGCCTGCTGCCTCAGGACCTCCCTGATAAGTCTGAATAAGGGGAGACTTTAGCAAGGCTTATAAAATTAGTGGTGGGGGTGTGTGGAAGAACCATCTGGCCCCAATGTAGAAGCTACCCTCAGTGGTATATAATGATCCTTATTTGTGTGAATGAAAGACAGCAAAAGCAAAATAGTTTTTGGTCTAGTTGTGGACCAGTTTGAGACAATGCTAAAATTTAGTCTGCTTGATGCAGTTAAATTGTCACTTTAAGACTATCAGCACAGAAAATAAAAAGGCAAACATTTTAATTAATTCTTAAATTATATAAGAAGTATAAGTAACAGGTTTTTAGGAAAATCCAACCACCAAATGCTTTCTTGAGTCAATCATAGCTGAGGCAGCACGGAGGGAGAAATGTGTTAGACACCTCATCTGGAAAGCCCTGAGTATAATATATTTATCCCATTAAGAAACACAATACCATTCAGGTAATTGGAATTTGTCATAGAAGTTTGGTTAGTTGGAGGCTCACATGAGATGCTGGGTGACTGTAGAGCACATGCCTCCTGACTCAGAGAGAGGGCTGTAATTTGGGTGATATTACACTGAGTTAGTCACTGGTAAACCAGGGGACCAGAAAGTGCCTGAGCACTCTGTGCCTCTCAGTAAAATAAAATATGATGAGGGGCAATGGCTTTAATTAAAGAAGTGTAGTTTTAGATTGGATGTTAGGAAAAAGTTATTTATCATGAGAGTACTGGAAAAATGGAACAGTTTGCCCAGGGAGGTAGTTGAGGCCTGACTCCTGGATATACTCAAGGTGAGCCTCATTAAGTCTCTGAGCAACCTGATATAGTTGAGAACATCCCTGCTTACTGCAGGAGGTTGGACTAGATGACCTTTAGAGGTCCCTCCCAACCCAAATCATTCTACAGTTCTGTGTGTATGGTGCCAGTTGGAGGAGAAAAGAATTGCTTGTTCTTTTTAAAATCAAGAAGTCTTACAGTTAGCATAACTTAAGAGCAACTTGGTACAGAGAAACTTGCAGCATTATAATGTATTTCACTGAATTTGACCAGCCTCAGTAGTGAATGCTGCTAAAACAAGTCTTGCAGACAAAGGCTTTAGTTAATAATTGAATGGGAATTGGTGTTAGCCATGTAGTGTGCACATGTACACACTCAAAAGCAGAAGCTCAAGAGAGCTGAGCATCAAGTTGTGTGCTGAACTACAACACAGTTCTGGATATGTGAATATTCTGTTTTAATTCCGTATCTCTGAGATGGGGACAAGTAACCATCTTCATGACATGTTTTGAAGCTGGTGAATGAGACGTTGTTATGCCCATATGAAAGGATTATTCCATCTGTATTTCTTTTTTCATTCCACATTGTTTTGCTGTCAGCTCTGCTTCTTAATGACTGCTATGTGTGTATTTCCTGGTTGTCAGTCAGTGCTTAGTGTGCAAGTGTTATTATGATTAAACAGCAGCTTTGATGTTTTAGCATTTTATGATACTACACTATTATTTTAGGACTTATCTCTCCCCTCTCCCCCCCTTCATGGAAGAGGAGGTTACATAATCATCCTTAATTTTTGAAGTGTTGCTGTTTTTGTGTTCACAGTGATCCCATACCATATATTGATTGTTCCTAGCAAGAAACTTGGTGGCTCAATGTTTACTGCCAATCCTTGGATCTGTATCTCAGGAGAACTGGGTGAAACAGGAGTCCTGCAGATTCCCAGGAATATATTAGAAATGACTTTTGAGGTCTGTATTGCTTGATACAAAAAACGCTTTGGATATTCTACTTTATTTTTTCAGCTTTAAATTCTGTCATTGCTGTACCATATTGCCATACATTTCCTGGTTTCAGACTATGTGGTTAGTTGCAAATAGTTTCTGTACTTGCATGTAGTAAATGTAATCTATATTTAATAACATGTAGAGCAAAATGACTGACAAATCCTTAGTACAAGGATGAACAAGACTGTCTTTATATTACAACTTCGTGGTGTAATCGTGGGATGTGTCATATGTCTTCCACTGGAAACAAAGAAGTGATTCTGCTCTGATTTTTGTGTGTTTGCTTGCAATGGGTAAAATTCAGTTGAAAAATCTAGTTCAACTGATGGTCTTTCTGCTGGTCAAAATAGTATTTAATAAAACAAAACAGACAAACATAAGCAAATAAAGCAACCTGCCCCTAAAATGTCCAGAATCAATCATGCAGTCAGAAAAGGTGCATGATCTGTCATTCCCTGTCTGAGCATTTTCTCTTAATAGTTTACTCCTCCGGGGAGCTGCTTTATTCCAGTTTACTCTGACAAATTCTTTGTTTAATTTGCAGTGCCAGAACCTGGGAAAGCTGACCACAGTGCAAATAGGACATGATAATTCAGGGCTGTATGCCAAATGGCTAGTGGAATATGTTATGGTCAGAAATGAAATAACAGGGCATACTTACAAGTAAGTATCATCCTGACATTTCATGTTGGGTAAGTAGAATTTCTGCAGGGAGCTGGCACAGTAGAGGTTGTTTGATTAGAAAGGTCTTACCTCCTGAGACTGTCTACAGTTGTCACTATGCAAAGGCATTGAAATGTCACTTGTCTTCTAGCATTAAACAAGTTGAGATTCTTATAAAACTAAACAGTTTTCAATTTGCTGATTCTCTACCTCAGAAGATTGGTGGAGAAGATGAGTTGAGTGTTGTGTATCTTAAAAATAACCTCTTTGAGCCCAAGGAAGAGATAGCAAGTTAGAGCTTGCTGCTTACCAAATACAGGTACTTTATATTAAGACTGAGTGCTCTAGGTGTTACTAGAGAGACCTTTGATCAGAAGCTGGAACACAGTGGCCTTTGAGTGTTAGAAACCTGTGTTTGCATAGTGAAAGTAAAGGAATTAGATTTATAGTAAGAATTAAATGTATTTGTGTTAACTACAGAGTAGTTTGGTGCCCTGCACTTTGTTTACAGAAACTGTCAGGTTCATGTTGATTTTATATTGTTGGGTAAGCCAACTCAGTTCTCCATGCCAGTTTGTTTGTAATTGAATGTAGAGACAAGATTCTATTTTTGGATGCTGTTCAGTCTTCTGATTAAGCTGATTAAACTGACATCAGCATTGGTTCATAGAAGTGATAATGAGCAAGTGAGCACATGTGCTTTCTAGTGTCTGGTTTAATATTATGGTTTCACTAGATGTATTGTTATTCTGGAATTTAAGTATACATGCTTGGGTTTGGTGTTTTGGGATGGGGTTTTTTTTGTGTCTGGCCTTCTACATAACATAATCAGTGAAAGCACGGGTGTATTTCACCACCCATCTATAGCATATAGTGGAGCTTCCCCTTTTTTTTTCTGCAGCTCTCAAATCATGTTCTGTGTATAGGACACCACAAAATTTTCCACTGTTTGCTTTGCAAATCGTTTAGTGTGACATTTAGCACAAGCTTGGAACTAAAAAGCTGTTTTACTTTTGCCCCCTCTGCTGGCAGAAGCCAAACCCAAGACTTTGTTGTAGATGAGTGAAGTATCAAAAACTGTACTAGCAGAATTTGGGTTTTATGCAATTGCAATTGAAAAGTTTTGATGTGGAATTTAACCCGGGTTGAAAGACTTGATCCAAGTATCTCCTTTATGTTTGTAGGTTTCCCTGTGGAAGGTGGCTTGGAAAGGGAATCGATGATGGTAGCTTAGAGAGGATCCTGGTGGGAGAGTTGCTGACTTCCCACACTGAGGCTGATGAGCGGCAGTGTCGAACCCCTCCTTTGCAGCAATCACCAAGCATGATCAGAAGATTTGTCACTATATCACCAAACAATAAGCCAAGTGAGTGGCAGGAGATTATCTTGTCATATACTGCTCTGCATCCTTACTTAAAGAGAGAGCTGCTTGTGACACAGCTGTAGGTTTTCTTGTATTTTAGAACTGTACTTGGATAGGACATGTGATAAATCAGGTGATTACTTTGCTCCCAAGCATGCCTGGATTTACAGTGGAACTGTCACAGCAAGTATTTCCTGAATGCCCAGATTTGGTGGTCCCAATCAGAGCATATCTCCTTTTATTAGGTTATGACTCTGGTCTGGAAATCCATGTGATAAAAAAAAAAAAACAAAACAGCCTTTCTAACTGTTGCATTTAAACACCACAGTGTTAACTTTGATACAGAAGCAAACTATCTCCATTTCTACCTCCTTCACAGTAAATGAAAATAGAATTGGTTTTCTGTTACCCACAGTCCAGCATCTTTTCACTAACAGCATTGTTTATACTGGTTCATTCTCCTCTTCTTTTTGTGTGGTAGTGTAATCCCTTGTGCACAGGCTGATACAGAGTGACTGAATATATTTTTCTACATTACAGAGTTAAATACTGGGCAGATACAAGAAGCTATTGGTGAAGCTGTCAATGGCATTGTCAAGCATTTCCACAAGCCAGAGAAGGAGGTGGGGAGTTGTGTTTTCTGTGTAGTGGCACTCCTGTCTTAAAACTTTTATTAGTAAGCATTATAGAATATATAATAGAAGTAAGTGAGCTAAATTAACAGCCATCTATCTGAAAATTCCTTAAGTGTAACTAAAATGAGATACTGATACTACACTGTTGGAATAGTTCATCCTTAAGTACCTCAGTTTTGCTGTTAACTGGAGCATTCTGTTAATTTAAATGTTAATATTCTGTTACTGAAAATCATCTAATTAGTCAAATTGTTTCTACCTGTATCATCACTGTCAAGAGTGCTGCCTCCTGTTCAGTTTGTTCTGGATTGACATTTGGTATCTACATTGAGTACTGGGTAATTTTATTCTTTTTATGCCTGCTTTGCATTATCTTTGGTACTTAAAACATGAAAACCCACAGGCCACTTTAAAAAAAAAAACCAAAATAAACACAAGACTCACACTCAAACATCCCTCCACCCCATGTACAAGTAAAGCAGAAGTGCTCTCAAATACTCTGGTATGTTTTTATGTTATGTATGTCATTGTCCTCACTGACACAGAAGTTATTCCCTGAAACAAATATAAGAAGGATGCCTCTGTCAAAGTATCAAAATCCAGCCCTTGTGAGCAGGAGTGGTGTAGAGCAGTGCTGGTGCCTGTATGGATATCACTTGAAAGGCATTAATTTTTTACAAATAGGTTTCCCTCTGTAGTTAATTTTTCTAGGTTCAATATAGCATGGCAAGTTCATACACACTGTGGCTGGTGACCACATTTATACAGTAGTCTCAAGTGGTCATGCACTCATTTTACAAAGTAGAAATTACCATCATATTCTAAAGAGGAACTTTGTTTTTTTCTGAGGTTTAAAAATTTCATCAAATGCTAGTTTTGTTTATAAGCAAACAGTCTGAGGCACCTGTTACAAAAGACTTGTGATTTTTATTTCCTTAATTTTCTGTACAGTGATTGTTGTAGGTAAAACATGGTCATGTTCTTTATCTTGACCTTTTTGCTGGTTCATCTGATGACAACTGCTTTCTTCAATCTTGTTCTAAAAGAGGTCGACAAATTTTTGAATGTTCAGGACTTGTGAGAACTGGGCTATCCTGTCTGGAGCCACTGTTTGAAACTTTGGGCATCTATTTATTTAAAAACTAGTTTCAGTACGAGACACTTTTATGTCCCAGGCTTCAAAACGGAGATAATAAATCTGTGCTTTCCATGTGTGTTTGGCAGAGAGGCAGCCTGACACTCTTGTTGTGTGGAGAAAGTGGACTTGTTTCAGCTCTTGAGCAAGTGTTTCAGCATGGATTTAAATCACCAAGACTCTTCAAAAATGTCTTTATTTGGGACTTTTTAGGTAAGTAGGAGGAAGATAAACCCAATCTTGCATGTGTGTTCAAAATATATCCATGTGCCTTATCATTACCACTGTGTCTCAGTGGGTATAAACAGCATATTTCCTGGAGGAATCTCAGCAACATCTCTATCATCATTTTACTGTAGCATCTTAAAATTCAATATATTCTAGAACTACTTTATTACTGTTCAGAGGGAAGGAAGTGGAATTCCTGTTTAACACACAGGACTGGATTAGAAAATAACCCCAATGCCTAGATGTAATAATTCAGGAAATTTATGGATGAGCTTTGAAATCCATGACACAGACACTTGTGCCAGTTTGCCAGTGGTCTCATATGGGCATCAGGTAGCCATGTGTATTTGTAAGCATGCATAATGGGGAAGCATTTTACTGAGGTATTAAACTCAGTCATCTAAATTTGAAGACCATAATGCCTATTTATTTTGTTCCAAGCACAGGAGTATGATAATTCAGATATTTTAGGACTGCTCTATTCACTAATGAAACTTCTTTATCTCCTGTCATTCTTTTAAGAAAAAGCACAAACATATTATGAGACCCTTGAACAGAATGAAATGGTCCCAGAAGAGAACTGGCAGACAAGGGCCAGAAACTTCTGTCGTTTTGTCACTGCTATCAACAACACCCCTAGAAACATTGGGAAGGATGGCAAGTTTCAGATGCTGGTGTGTCTTGGAGCCAGGTACAAGGAGCTCCTTTATTATTGGAATCCTCTATTACTGATAGTTTAATAAAATGAAAAAGATGTGTATTAGGAAGATAAAGCCACTCAGCTGGGTATGTGCAGTTTAACTACTACTAATACAATCTGATGTCACTAAAGAAGGCTCAATTGAGCCATGTCCTGACTGAGTTCCTGTGCACGTGAAGTGTGTGAAATGAGATACAAAACTGAGTATCCTGAAGAGCTGAGCAGATGAATTGAGAAAGGTAGTAGGCTGGTGTAAGTAGCCTCACTCTCATGTACAGCTAGCAGTGTTAGAAACAGACAGCCATTCACTAGTGAGGTCTCTCCAGTTATGGGTGAATCACCCATCGTCCACCTACTCATTATAGAAAATGGATAGTAGGAAAGCTGGGACCAATTAGAGCCCTCTTGACACAAAGGGAATGGAGAAGGCTAGTGACTTTGGGCCTGCTTGGGACTTCCAGGTCTCCTGGTAACTGTGTCTTTTGATGTGAGGGTTGGAAAGCTTAGAAATTTGGCTCTCACAAATACTCCCTGCAGAAGCAAGTTCCGCAGACAGTTACTCACCTTTCTCCACCTTTGAAAATGTGGAGCAGATGGTAGGTCTGTTTAGAAGGCAAAGATTGAAAATCATGTCAGTGAAAAAAAGGAATTAACTTGGGTTTATTTTTATTTCCAAATTGCAAATTGCCACTTTGTCAGAGACCACCTTTTGCATCACTGGATCGCCCTGCTCGCAGACTGCCCGATCACAGCACAGATGTATGAAGACACAGCACTGATTAAGGATCATACTCTGGTGAATTCTTTGATTCGAGTGCTGCAGACTTTGCAGGAGTTCAACATTACCCTGGAGGCATCTCTTGTCAAAGGAATCGACATTTGACCTCTTGTCCCACAGAAAAAAAAAAAAAAGCAACAAGGAGTGATTCTCATTAGTATGCAAAAGTTCTGTCTGCCAGTACATTGTATTGTGAACTTGTTCATGGCCCTAAAAATGCAACTTTTAACTTTTCTTGAAGGAAACTCCAAAAATAGTACAGGCAAATAGATAGTAGCTGTAAACTCAGTGTAAAAAAGAGGATTTTGGTATAAATCTATTTTAGAGTTTATTTGCTGATTTGCTTTTTACACACTTTCATGTGAAAGAGATAGAGATGAGTATTGTGCAGCTTATTTTAAAGCTGCAGTATTTCCTTGCCATAGAAAATGTGCAGTGAGCCTTTCAGCATTCTGTGAACTTGCCTTCAGATATGCTGTGTGTCATAGACCCCAATGTATACACTCCATTTCTGCTGAGGTCATTCTATAGTTTTTAAACTAATATTTTATATATTAACATTATTACCAATGTTTGATTTTTAACTTATCGGGTCATGTTCTGCTGCAAGGGAACTACAAATCTGATATGTGCTTTTTTTAATAGCTCCAAAGCACTGATTTGTCAACAAATCATTTTTTCCTTTATTTTTGTTGTCAGTATTATTTTTAGTGAAATCTGTAAGACTGAACATTGAAATGTGCAGAGATCAAAGTAATATTTTTCATATTGGTACATTATTGCACAGAAGAAGTTACTCGTGTTTTTTAACTGATGTTCTTTATTTATTTAACCTGTCCTTGTGTTTTGTAAGTTTGTCTTTAAAAAAAAAATCTTCTATGATACAACTGGCTATATTATGTTGCAATTCAGAATTTACAGTGCAGCCCACTTAAATGAAAAACTTGAACTAGTTCATAACACAAAGATGTCTGCACTTGAACCAGCCATTTGAAGCTTGGTATATGGTTGCTGCTGGTAATTCTCTTAACTGCTAATAAAGAGGGACTTTCTCCTCCCCCCCTCCAAATGCCAGATGGCTGAATAAAGATGTTTAAGCCCCCACAAAATAATAATGGGTTACCTTACTAGCAAATCCAAGGGTTCCTTAATTTTTCTAAAAAGACAGCGAGTAGTAAGGTTTTTTCTTTTCCTTTTGAATGTCTTGGGTCCTGTTATCACACTCTGCTTCATTTGGGATGCTTTTGTTTTTCCACAGAGAAAGCTTTGGTCCACTTCTACAATAAAACACATTTCAGAAGCTTAGTTTATTGGATATCTGGAACTTGACGAATGCCTAAAGGCATCTCTGTTCATTTGAAACCTCTGATAAAAATCTCTTTGATATAGATGTGACTTAAGAACAGGCTAATTTATCAGCATCACAATTACTATACAGAAGTTCAGGGCTATGTATTTAAGAGGTCTCCACTGTATAAACTTCTCTCAGTATTGTCTTGAGAAGCAGAGTCCAAGATTTTTTGTTCATACAATGTTGTAGCACCTTTTCTTTACCTACAGCTTAGTCACATCTTGTGATAGTTTTATTTCCATAATTTATAAGTATAGCACGTGTATTAAATTTTTGACTATTTTTACTTTTGTCTTATTTATTTCAATATTAAACTGAGAAGTTCCTTTGTCACTACTTATCAGAGCAAGATTCTTTTTTGATTTCACAATAGCATTAGGAAAGATACAATGTCAATGTCCAGTCCACTCCTCATGCTGGGTGGGTGTGAATTCTTCCACAGTCTGGAGCTTACAGAACACTTCACAGATGTATTTTGTGTATGCAGGTTTGGTTTTATTGTTTATTTTTTTCCATCTTTGGAAGGGTAGGAACGAAACAGGTGTACTTTATTTTAAGAATTTCATGTATTCAACTTAATATATTGGGATAATTTTATATGCTTGCCCCGAATTGCTTGTTTATGTATTAATAGCAGCAAAAAAAAAATTACAGTGCTTTAAGCTATATTTAAGGTGACTTTACTAGGCCTGTTTATTTCACAGGGAATATGTCTGCCTAAGAAAGAAGGGTTCTACTAATTATTTTGACCGAAACAGATTGATCCTGTTAAAATCAAGGTGTTGGGGTTTTTTATTTTTAAAATTTTCTTTCTAATTTGCACAAGTTCACCCAATGTGGCATGATACCATTGGTGGCTTTCTCTGGTGTGGATCTTTTTGGCCTCATTATAACAGCTAGTGATACCTGGGATGGATGCAGGCTGGGCTTGCTGGTTCCCAACTGGTGGGTTCTTAGGCTGACCCATGAGGATGTCCATCAGTGACTACATGCTGTTGTACTTTCTGTCCAGATGCAAAAGGAAGAAGCAGAGGTCATCTTCCCAACTCCTCAGTTAATTCTGGTCTTCGCTTTGTGATAGACTCTTCCTGCTTATGCCACAGCAAATTACTGGGTTTAATCCCAGTGGGAGTCAAAGGACTTTTTGGTACTGGGACTTCTTTGAATCTGGGAGGATTTGTTCTACGGAAGAGCAGTAGGAGGTTCTGAAATGCAGCAGAAGAAAATGTTAGTTTGGTTGGATCTGGAAGACTGAGAGATTAAATATAGCTCTGTGATAGCCTCTTCCAGGGTTTTGGCAAGAGATTTGGCTGGCATATCTAACAGTTCAGTCTGTAGTAGCAGCCATGATCCTTACCACTTTTCAGTGCTTACCACAAACCAGCCTACTTCTTTCACTGAAGTAGCTGGCATCAGTCTCAGAGTAATGTTAGGTTTCAGCATTTGCTCCTCCCGTGCTATTCTGCTGAATTGGATGTCTCTGTATAAAAACAAACTGTGCAGTTAGTATCTTTTACTCTTTGGATTTGTAAAATCCATCTTAATTTTTAAAACTTGTGCTGTAACTTTTGTTCAGAAATGAGCTATAAAATACTGCAATTGTAACAGGTTTTTCCCAGCTGCTTCTCTAAAATAAGGGAGCAGATTTGGTAGCTTCAAGTTAATGTGGCTATGCTGTTTTGGTTTTTGGTTTTACTTTGTAACAGTTAGTAGGAAAAGAGAATTTTTTTAGCTGCAGATATACGTTCTGCAGCGAGAAATACAGAGATTAAAAAGTAGTTCATAATGCATTAAACATACAGCTCTGAACTGGCCAGCTGTGTTTACAAGGTGGTAGCTGATACGAGAGCAAAAACCCCACGCCATCACCTATCAATAATTTAAGTGTCTTGAATTAATTCTGTCAGAATTGAAACAATGATACTTGATACAAATAGAAAATGCAAATTAGCAATTTGTTTTAAATTTAATAAAACACCATGATGATAAGTTTATACAAAAAATAGCCTTCACCTGCATTAACTTAATGGACGTGTAGCTGAAAACACAATGAACTGAAGGTTATTTCACAACTTTTTCCATTATAGAGTATTTTCCAAGCTGTCAAATGGAACTTACTAGCCAGGTGATCTGTAATTTTATGTGTTTTGAATTATTTATTATGTTAAGGTCTCTGCAGTGAAACTATTCAGAGTTAACTTCTTCTGTACATTGTCAAATGATTTTTGTCCAGAGTGCAAGATACACTATAGGATACTTGAAAATACTTGAAGATTATGTACACATACTTCACATCTTTGTAGCTCTTCATTTTATATGTAGAATTGGGCTCTTAAACTAAGATAAAGCATCAATACCTTATAAACTATATATTTTACTATATGGGGAAATCACTGGCTTGTTTTTTTTAAGGGCGGATGTTGAAGTTTACATTGTAATGACAAAACCCAGGTACTGTTTTCCTTTTATATTTTTTCCTGTGACATTTCAATCCATTGGACATTAAATGTGAAATGGAAATACAAAACAGTTTTAGAGGTGTAGCTCATTTGCTGAATTGCAATAAAGTTTGTCTTCTAACATGAGAAATAGCATTAATGTGCTATTTTCCAGAAGGCTTTGATTAGATTTGGCTAATCATTTTTTCCTCTTGGCTGACTGAGGTACCTATGGCATTTTAGTGCATGATTTCAGGAGGTGGTTTTCAGTACAGTTTTGTATCTGCTGGAGTAAATGCTGCCTCCCTCCCAGCACCAGTGTAGCTTTCTTGCAAGCAGCTGTTGATGGGACTCCCATCAGTGGGAGAGGTGCCTGTTCAGTAACCAGGGAATGGGGAGGACAGGAATTCAAAGGAATTGATCTTGGAATGTATCTGTGAATACACACATAAGTGCCACCATTTAAATTAGCTTTTTTTCCTCCCTTAGCAAAACAAATGTGAGCACAACTCATTTGTTTACTATGCTTTTGTAACTTTTCTGCTGCCTATATCCTGAAAGATTTCTATGTCAATTGTGTGATATGCAGGTAGACCAAGTCAGTTTTACCAGCTTTCATCTCCTGCTTCATCCAACATGCACTCTCCAGAACATCTCTGCTTGAGCTGGCAGGTTGGGCAAGGTGACCTGTAAAGGTCCCTTCTAACCTCAGTCCCTCTGATTCTGGAGTTCCTCCCCATGTGTAATGACAGTAACATGTATGAAGGCTGAATGCCAGTTCTACCATGTTGTATGGTTTCTGTCATTCCTTAGTAGCCTGGTGTCTGCAAAGAACAACTCATCCTTCAGGTGCACTGGTGTTTTCCTGTGTTTGAGGGAGCTGCTGACTTTCGTCAACTTACAGCCAGAGAGACTTTGTTATTCTTCTGACCTGCATGTTAGCAATGGGTAACTTCTGCTCTGACAGATTCCTGCTTTGAAGCTGACAAATGCAAAAGGTAATTTTGTCAGCCTGGGAATGGTGGTTCAAGTTAGGAGTATTCTAATGTTGATGGGATTCACTCTGTGTCAAACTGTGAGGTCTTCATTTGATATTTGATCGTTATTTAGAAGTGTCACAAACACCCTCCTGTCCACCGCCTCCCCCCTGTCACTTAGACTGGGGGCTGCAGCTGTGACCTTGATTCCTGCTGCAAAGCATTGCCATCCTTCTGTGAGATGCCACACCTGCCTCTCTTGGACACAGACCATCTTCATTCCTGGGGCTTATTAGACCTGGTGCTTCTAACTCCTGGGCAGGTCACCACCACGGTGGAAACAGGGAAGGCCTGGCTGGAGCTGGGAGGTAAGCATGGATTCAGAAATGTTCACTTTGTCACGGGTGATCTTGAATCTTTCAGACTTCCTGCAAGGGGCAGGAAGCAAAAGAATTGGAGCCTTGGTGAGCAATGTGTGTTGTGCAACTGCTGTGTTCATAGCACTCCAAATGTCGGGTCTGAGGTGGTTTTATAAAGGCAATGCTTCTGAGTACTGTTGGTGAGGAGGGCTTGAGTGCTGGGCAGTAATTGTTGACTAACTGGCCTAAAGACATGGGCTTAGGAAAGTGGTTGTATTGTCATTAGTTGTAGTGATGACTTGGAAAGCTCTTACAAAGTACAATTAGACAAAGATCTGCTTGGTGCAGATCTTTGATATAAGTTTTTTCACAAAGCAGAAGGTCTCCTTTTTTTTTCCCTGTTAACTGAAAGATACGTATTTTTTAATAGAACATATTGTATTCAGTCCTGCAATAAAGAGAAAATGTTCTTCAGTGTCTGTGGTGTTTTAAGATACAGATCTTAAAACCTTTAAAATACCACAGATGGATCTGATGTTTGCTTCAGGGAAATGTTTCTACTAGTGGCATAAAAAGACTTAGACTAGGAGTATAAATTATATGAAAAGATTTTTTTTTTTAGATTCCTTTTAGCCAGAGGAACTCCAGATTTCATGATTGAAAGCCACTGTTAAATTGCAAAATTGAATGCTGAGTGCTGAAGATGTGTTATTTTATGTAGAACTGAACAACAACCTATTCAGTAGTTTGGAAAACCCCTGGATACTAAGATGGAGAGAGCCAATTAAAAAGTTTGAGTGATTAATTTCAGAGAAACACAATTGTTCAAAACCTAGTATACCTACAGAGGGGTAAGCCTTAAAGCTACAGCTCTGAGACATTATATATATATGAAAAGCTTTGGAATAATTAAATATTTGAAAGTATTTCCTCACTTGCCTGTCTGCCCCTTTCCCTTTTCTGTTCTGGCCCTCCCTTGCAAGTTGTTTTCAGCTTCTGTCATGAGCATTTGTTATGCTCACTCAGTTGTTTTAAATTTTGGGTCAACACGGTGTGCTGGTGCCCAGCCCAGCACATCCACTGCTGCTGACTACATTAGAGTACAAATGACAATCTGCATTTCTTCAAATAATGTCATTAAGAGATATGATTTATCAGGGATTATAAAACTGGTTTTATCCCAAATTTTTAGGCAAAAGTATTTGACACTACTTGGGAGACCAGGTGCAGACTTTCTGGAGAGGTTTTTACATCCAACTGTTCTGTGGCAACTTACTCTCCATCTCTCTGTATGAGGCAACTTTTAGTGATACTTAAAAGTATGGAGCAGGGGGGTACTGGGGATCTTGTCTGTGTGGAAGAATTCCTGTGGAGCAGCAGTGTTTGTAGCAGTGTTGTGGTCCTGGCAGTCCAAAGAAATCTGACAGCCTTGATGGGAAGAAGTGCTAGGTTTGAGTGCTAGGTTTTGTAGGATTAAAAGGCAGCAAACCCATTGGTACAACAGGAAAAAGCTGACAAGTTTTATGATGAGCAGCCTTCCTCCAAACATGAGACAAACCACTGTGTCCCTGAAATATCTGTGAAATTTAACTGAATGGGACTCTGGTCACACAATATTGATAAAAATTAGTTAAAGATTAAAATGCTGTATAGTATACAGATGAGTAAAAACTTTGCTATTGTTTTTAGGATCAGTATGCATAATGTAGGAAAATACTTAATTTGCATACACTTTTGCAGATGTTTACCAGTAGTTATTCCTTAAAATTTGTAATTTTATTTAATTTTTATACTGAAAACAAAACAAATAAACAAAATAGTGATATTTGGGGTCTCTTCCTGTTGAACTGCCCCTGGTATTTTCTTTCATAACACTTCATTCATGGCTGAAGTTGAGCCTTAAGAATTATTCTAGCTTCTCTTTCCCAGTAAAGATCATCTGTCCCAGATGCACTCATCTGTTTCCAGTTGAATAGTAGTTTAGAAAGCTACAGAAAGATGTCCAAGCTGACATCTGAGCTTGTGTCTTTAAAGAGATATTTTAATGTTAATTCTTCATCAAAAACAAATGACCATTGTAATGTGAAATAATTGCTAGGATTCTTCACTCAGCACTTTGAAATTTATGTGTAAGAAATGGTTTCATTAACTAAGATAAATATTGTTCCTGTTTGTTTTCCAAGCTGTGTTGCGGTCTTTTGATGTAACTCAGGCATTCCTAAATGTTTATGTGTCACTTTATATTTTAGTTTACAGAAGTAAATAAGATGCTTCGCTCTTACTGTGTCTCAGAAAGCTTTAGCTGTTTGTGTATGTGGCTCTTCACAGTGTCTCTTACAGGTTTTTTTCTGCTACACTCTGCATATATAAATTTCGGTTTTTGCCAAATCTTATGCTGAGTTGTAATTAAATTAATTTTGGTCAAGTTTTTTGAGGGACATTGAAGTGCCTGAACTATGCAGCAGATTTTCTGTAAGGAATCTTTTAGTCGTGTGACTCAATGGGAGATGATTTCTCTGAGCATTTGGGGCAATTGTTTGTAGAGACACCTTGACTAATACCCCCAAATGAGGGTTGCAGGAATGTGTGAATTTCCATCGTAAGTATGCTTGTTTATTCATGAGATCGTGGCAACTGTTTAGAAAGTCTTCGTTCATTTATTACTTTCTGTTGGTAGGAGAGGCTTGGAGCATAGTTTGGGGCTGGAGAATCTTTGGTGTGACTTTAGTGAGCAGCTCTACACATTTATAGATAAGTTTGACTAAGATGAAAACCATCCAGGAGATACAATAGATTGTTTCTCACTGGATTCTAGAAGAGAATAACTTTGATCATTTCAAAAGCAATGAAGCCTGCTCCAATGAGAAAGGAAAGTGGTAATTTATAGCTACCATTAAGGAAACAAAGACAAAGACTGAGAGAGGCAAAGTTTCACTCTGAAGATTTACTAATGTGTATAAACCACCCTTACAACCAGAAATGGCTCGGTATTTCTCACAGAACAGAACAAAAGAGAAAAGGCAGCAAAATGAGGATGGGAGGGTGGGGTGGAAAAGAGTACTGCCTGCTTTTCCTTACACTGTGAAAGGTCAAACAACATTTCAGAAATTATAAATTCAGTGAATATTGGACTTTTACCTGCCAAATGCTGTGAGAAATCCCTGTGTGGGAAAGGAGGTAGGATGGGTCCTAGGCTGGTGGTGTGATGTTGTGGGGTCTGGTACACCCCACTACAGTGGGATGTAATTACTCGGTAAAAATTGTAATATTGTATTTTTTGAGAAATGCAAGGGAGACTCCAGTGAGTTGTGTGTATATAGGTTGTTGCAGGATACAGGCATACAGATCCTTGCACGGGCTTGTCTCTGCTAGAAAGAGACTGGTTTGTGGGCTGCTCCAGAAAGGGGAGCACCGGTCCCAATGCACTTGCCGCTGGCACCCACTGTCTGCGTGTGAGGTACTGTATGTACCTGCAGGAAGCATCGGCTCTCCCGGACACCTGTGTTTAGGGTGTTGCGCAGGTGTTTGAACGCGGTGCCGCTGGTGGGTGCGCCGGTGCGGTGTGTGGAGGGTTTTCATGTGGGATGGGGCGGTTCGCGGGCCAGGGGTGCGCTCGCCGCCCCTGGGTGCCTCTGGGGGGGGCAACGGGCAGGGCAGGGGGGCCCGGGTAGAGGAGGCCCGCCCAGCCCAGCCCTCACCGCCGCGCCCCGCCGCCCCGCGCCCGCTGTCAGTGCGAGGCGGGCCGCCCGCCCGCAGACACCTCCCTCCCTCCCTTTCCCTCCGCCGCCTCCTCCGGCCCCGCGGCGGCAGCACCAGCGCAGCCACCGCCGCCGCCGCAGCGCCATCGATGGGGTCCGGCGGCAGCCGCCGCGCGCCGGGGGTGCGGACGCTGCTGCTGCTGCTGCTGCTGCTGCTGCTGCTGCCCGCCCCGGCCGCTGCCCTGCCCCTGCCCGGTGAGTGCCGTGCTCGCCCGCTCTCCTTCAGCCCCGGACAGCGGCTGCCCCCGAGGGGCACCTGGCGGTCCCGGCGGGCTCCTTCGCTCTCGGAGAGCCGGGCAGTCGCTGCCGGGAGCCGGCGAGCGGGGGAGGCCGGTGGCGGGGGGGAGGGAGGCAGTGCTGAGGTGAGGTGAGGGGCGGGGGGGCCGCTCCTGACGGGGCGCGGCGGGTGCCGACCGTGGCTTCCAAATGCCGGGTTGAGCATGGTCAGGGAGCAGGGCCGGTCCCCAGCGGTACCGCAGCCGGCTGTCGTCTCACCTTTGCCGAAAGAGCGGGGAAGTAAACCCCGCATCTGTCACGGCTTAATCTGCCTTTGGTCGCCGAGACATAAACCCCCTAATTCTTCCTGCAGCCTCCTCCCAGTCCGCCTTGCTGCCAAGTTTAAGGCTGTGTGATGTTTGCTCACAGTCTCCCTCCTCCAGGGTCTCTCTGCAGCTCAGGCTACTGTCACTGCATGAGGAAATACCGCTCCCTGTGCATAGGGTTTGGGTTTTTTCGAGCCTTCTTTTCCATGCCTGGGTATGCTGCTGTAGCACTGGCTCTTTACCTTGTTTCCTACTGCCAAACACCATGAGGAGTTAAGGTTACATGAGTACTTTCTGAAGCTGGCAGCTGCTGCAGGACCTACAGGCATAGTTTCTGATTGGGGGAAAAAAAAAGAAGAGATGAATGCTATAATTGTAAATGGGTGAGGTGCTGGCTGAAATTCCCCGTTAAAAAGTGATCCCCACTATAAAATGTGGCTAACTAAGCAGTCACCTTCTGCTGAAACTCCTGCAATCAATCCTGTAATTTTAGTAGCTTTTTGTACCCATGTGGGGTGCTACTTCTGCAAATCTTCCTGTTAGCCATTTGCCAGAAATCTTCCTGTTTCTGTCTTTAAATTCTCTTCTGCTGTATTGAAAACTTCTGCTGATGTCTTCTGCTGCCCATAACTTTTCTTCCTCTCCTTCTGTCTACACTTCTTTGTCTCCAGGACTTTCTCCTGTTGGTGTTTCCTTTTCTTCTCATTCCCTCTGAAGTTTCCATCTGGATATTTTGCTGCAGTATGCTGTACTTTGTGATGTCTGGCCAGGTGATGTGGCAATGCTGCTCACCTGATACTATTTTTATATTTTAAAAGTTGTCATTATTTATAAATTATACATCCATTTAATGGTAAGTCAGTCTTCTAATGTCTTGGTGGCTACTTTGAAAGTACATTTCTGTAAACTCCCCTTGTCAGTCTAAAAATCATTTAGCTTCCTGAGGGTGATGTCACAGATGTGACCAAGAACTCCTTCAGAAGCTGTTTTTTATTCACCAGAAGAATGACAGTCTCTAATATATCTCTGTAAAACTGTCAGCTTAAGCCCATGGAGTGTCTAGTCCATAATAGATTATTTTGGGTGCATTTATAAATGGCTACAAAAGCTTAATACAGACTTAATCTAAATTACGTGCAAATACACCTATATGCATGTCATTATAAAGCTTTATAATTAAAATGATAAAAATTCATAAGTAAATTAAAAAAAAACATAAAAATTTTAGTTCTCCATAAAAAATAAAGTTCAGATACAGTCTGTGGATGTTTCTGTCCTGACTCAGGAATACATAAAATGTGTACACAGACTGCAGACGGATGATCAGCCTTAGGTGATGCCTACACGTGTGTCCTGTTTTCCACCTTCTGATGTCCCTTCTGAATCTTATCTTTTCACAGACGTGGATGAATGTGCCCTGGGGTTTGATGACTGCCACCCAGATGCTATTTGTCAAAACACCCCGAAACTGTACAAGTGCATGTGCAAAGTGGGTTACACAGGTGAAGGAAAGAAATGTGAAGGTAAAGTGATGGGAGCACTATGCCTTGCCAGTGTCAGTATGAGGTATTTCTAAGAGGACAGATCCATTAGAAATAATGCCTTAGAGTATGCAGGATGATTTTAAATCAAATTATTCATTATTTATTCACCTGATTTGCTTCCTATTTGCAAAATCAAAGACAAACAGATTGCATGGCTTGATTTCATTGATTGACTTGATCTAATAACTAGGCTGCTGTTTAACCAATAGCCTTAAAAACTATAAAGTTACATGGGAAACTCATAGCATTTTATCAGTCTTTATGAACATTCAGCAAGTGCTGGATATGTGGGTATAAAGTATAGTCCATTTACAAGACGATGGTAATTTTTTTGGACAGCAGTTGTTGCTCACGTGTACACAGTTGCATTTCTAACTGTCTGTAACACTCAAGGAAGCATCCATCATATTGACTTTTGCTTAATTCCTTAGACATTGATGAATGTGATAATGACTTCAATGGAGGCTGTGTCCACGAGTGTTTCAACATTCCAGGAAACTACCGCTGCACTTGCTACGATGGATTTATGTTGGCTCATGATGGCCACAACTGCCTGGGTAAGAAGTGTGTTCATGAGCATTGGGAGCTGTAATGCTAACATAGCCCTTTAACTGCATCCATGGGAAATGCCTGGTGATCTGCTGGGCTGAATCTGCTCAGCTAGAGAGGAATGTTATGTTTGGGATTGTGGATGGGTACTGATGTCCCATCCCAATGTGACTCTCTCCCTGTCTGTAAAAGAGGAGGAAAACTGTGCCAAATTTTGGTTAAGTGCTTTGGGTTAAAATGTGTGAAGTGCTCACACTAAATGTTACACTAAATGAGTTTATGTAAATTAACGTGCTGCAATCATCTTTTCTCTTCCAAAGTTAGTTTAGAATCATTTCTCAGGTATGTTTCCAGGCTTAGAAATCTCCTCCCTTTTACATCTGTAATTCTGAGCTTATCACTTTTTGTCTGACTTCTTCCTGACTTGCAAGCTGTAAGGAGAGGACAATTAGGAATGTGCAGTAGCTGTATGTGATTGAGGCCACTGAAGTACAGAGGAACTAAGCTTGGAGTTTCCTTGGTTGGTTAGTACGAAGAAAAACCTTGACAGGATGTTTGTTCATGTTCAGCCCTTCATGGTAAGCTCAGCTCAGCTCCACTGTGCATTTACACGAATGCACTAGAGAGAAATAGGATGGCCTTCCTATTATTTTAAAATAATATCAGCAGATATTTTTCTTCCTTCTCTACTGATGTATTCTCTTATCCAGTAGCCCCTCTAGATCATACTTCAGCTGACTTGTTGGTGATCATTAAGACTTAGACCTACCTTAGACCAAAATCTACTGCCTGCTATGTTACTGAGAAGCTGCTCAGTATTGCATGTCAGACTTTTAAAAACAAAATGTAGTTGTACAGTAAAATTTTTACCACTGAGCTGACAATTTGGAGATGTGCCGTAAATGTTAAATAAATATTTTGGCATGCAGCAAATTGGATTGCATCTTCTCTTAATCTGTTTATTTACTTCGTTCACGCCAGGGTTGCCCTCCTCTCACCCTTATTTTTTAAGATCTCGGCTGTGTGTCTGGGTCTAAGCCAAACAGACAATTACTTGTTGGAAAGAGATGATTTTTTTGAAAGCTTTCCAAGGTCTGTAAGACCGAAACATCTGCTGGAGTTCAAATCTGTAGTGCTAAAGACTCATGGTGGCTGTTTATTCCTGATTGTTTGCACATTCACATCACTGTGGAACTCTACCCAGCTTCTCTGTGATGGAGATGTGTCACCCGCTCCTTTTCCTACAGCGAGCCACATTCTTCTGCATCCAATTGGCTTACACATTGCCTTCAGTAGAAATTAAATCTGTTGCAATGCTATGTTATGCTTCTTACCAAAAGCCTTTCTCTTTCTTTTCTTTCTTTTTTTTTTTTTTTGATAGCTGTTTTATGCCAGAAATGCTAAAATGTTAAATTAAAAACATTGTAATGTCAGCACAGGCACAATGAACAGAATGGGGAGTGATCATGATGTTCCATCTGAATTTGTAAATGAGACCAGTGCTTTGTCTCAGCAGAGTTTTGTCCTGTTTTTAAGGGACTGAGTTTCTTTTAAAATTGTAATTTCTGAAAATGAGGGTAGGAGAATTCTTTGCCGATAGTGGTTACAAAACCTTGTACTTATTAAGGGGTAAAATTCCAAAGCATTGGAGGTTGGGGTGAACACTGCGTTGTTCAGAGGCTTAGCTGAAGTTTTTTGACTCTTTGTTTCTCTTGACTATCTTGCAAGCAGAGCCTTTCTATATGCTCTGGTATTGTTGAAGATCTGAATATTGCAAAATCAACATTAAAACCATTTCTAGAGCCTCTTCTTTAGTCCTTGAGTGCAGTCAGGCAACACAGCAGCAGCCTTGCTGGTAAGTGATGGTGACCTAAAGTTGAGGGAAGATGACAATAAATCAAACTGATGTTATGTGCAAGTTCTAGCCTGTGTGGAAGTAAGGAGCAGAGCGATAGGTTTTAAGCTAAATTTGTTTTCAGGTTTATGTTTTACTTGTTCCACCTTTGCTGGGGCAGAACTTTTGGGGAAAAACCCCATCTTTTATAGCTTGGATGGGTTTGGAGCCAAAGCTGCATCCCACTGAGCAAGACAGAACTGTGTATGAATGTTGAGCCTAGATGTAAGTGTGCTGGGCTGCTGTGTGGTGCTACTGTCCAGCTGGAGTGAGCACCTTAGATGGATTGTTGAGCTCTGCTTCTGGCTTCACTAAGCCTACTCTGCCTTAGTTGTAATGGGTGACTTCAGTTACTTGGCCAGCATTTATTTGGAAGCCTGTGACTGATGAGGCAAAATGCAAAAATATGCTTTCCCAAGGGTGAAAACACAACAGCAACAACAACAGGTTAGCCTGGGGTGTCTAAGGTGCTGGGTGATGATGTGCTGAGCAGGAGCCGGTCCGTACTACACACTGAGTGGCTTCTTCCTGTATGAGTGTATTGGTGTTAGAACAAAGCTGATATCTCTCTGTGTCTCTTTCAGATACAGATGAATGCATGTTCAACAACGGAGGTTGCCAGCACGTTTGTGTCAACACCGTGGGGAGCTATGAGTGCCGCTGTAAGGAGGGGTTCTTTCTGAGTGACAACCAACACACATGCATCCACCGCTCAGAAGGTACTGGCTGCTTCCGTCGAGGCACAGAGCAGGGGTTTTTGACAGAAGCTGACTGCAAAATCTCTAAACCAGCTTCAAAAGTAATTTTTGGATGAGTTTTTCAAAGCTGCAAAGTGTCTTGAAGTTCTCAGTCCTTTCAAAAAGAACGGTGTATCAGAATCTTCTAAGTGACTTTGAAGATTCTTTACATCCCTTCTGCCCCTTTGATCCCTCTTGTATGTCTGCAGTGTTGTGCTTGTTAAAGGCTGTACTGCTGTACTCATGATGTACTTCATACTCTGTCCTGATCCAGGGAACTGCAGCAAATTGAAGGACAGTGAGTTCTGACTGTTTCCACTGACTTGAGTTACAGGGCAATACCTGCATTACTTTCAGACACCTTTTAGATTCCCTCTGCAGTGTTTAGGTTTCAGCTAAGAGATTTATTGTTTGTCAGCCCCTCAGGTATTCAAATTACATTCTTTGTTTTGAGTGAAACCTTTATGAAGCGACCTTTGAGAGATCAGAGAGCCTTGGATATCTAATTAGGGATCGAATTGAACAAAATTATTGTGGATGCCCTTAAGGAACACTTTAAAGTGGTTGTTCAGATCAGGGAGTTGTCCATTGAACTGTACAGTGAATATCTTACTAAGAAGTATTTAAAGCTGCAAAGCTTTCTTTAATCTATGGCTTATTGTTGGCATAACTATAAGAGGAATCTGAGCATGAATAAACAAATCTCACTTAAAAAATCCCCATGGTGAAGATATGAACATTTATAGACATATATAGCCATCCACAGATGAGTGTGCTGAGGTGGCTGTCATCTGATGTAGCTAAATTGATCTTCTGTTTGAATTAAGAATTTGTGTTCTCAGCTTCCCTGGTACAAGGCTTGGTCTCAGGGGGTCTGCTGGTGGATGCTGATTTCTCAGGCCACTGCAGGAGCTGTGCCAGGAGTGGGAACAAGCAGGAAGGGTGCTGTGGCCAGGCAAAGCATTTCCCTTCATGTGGCCTTGCCAGCAGTGATGTGTGTTTGTGTGTGTGTACATGGATGAAAATCAGTTACGTGAATTCCTTTTCTTGTCCGATGTCAAGGGAAGAAAACCTTCCAGCTCTTTGAGAACCTTCTAATTCTCCTGATTCGACAGTAGCAGCATTTCCTGTCATTAATATTTGTCCCTAAATTGTAACTTCAGAATTCTGTCTCTGTTATCTTATTCTAAAAAATGCAGCTAATTTCTTTTAGTTTTTTGGTTAAAAAAAGCCGTTCTTCCCAAATTTACACCTAATTTAGTTTTGTTTTTGGTTTCTTTCTTATATTAAAGCAAGAGTAAAAACTATGACACATTTCCTAAAAACTACTAAACAAAATATGTTTTTATGAAAACCAATCTTCAGCAAAATTGCATACTCTTTTTGCCTGAAATGGGCTTTTTTCCAACTGAAATACAGAAATGTTTGTTTTCCTCAAAGCCATTTTTTCATGTCATTGTGCATTGTGCTGTGACTGTTTTCCTTGTGCATCCCCCCCCTCTTTACTGTGAAGAAGTGCTCCTGCGGTATCCGCCACTTTCTTTTTCTTGAGTGGGAAGGTCTGTTGTAAGCCAAATCTCATTGCTTTATCTTTTCCTTCACTTTGTTCTCTGCTTTACTGCTCATGATGATTTTTTTTAATTCTCTGCCTTGTACGTGCATCTCTCAGTGTATATAATTTATTAGTTCTCTTTGAGACCTCGCAGCATTGATGGAAACAGCATTTGGCACCTATCCAGTTTTGCTTCTTATCTATGATGTAAGGGAGTATTTCCTTCCCTGTGTCACAGCTCAGCTAAAAGAATGCTTGAGAGACCACCTTAGTGGTCTGCAATACTGGCCTCTACATGCACAGGAAAAGAGTGAACAGGAGTTGAGATAGACAAGAAGAGAGGCTTGGGGCTGTTTGTATTCCTCCTGATGAACAGTTAACAGGAGAGCCTGAGAGTCACCTGCCCTTCCAAGTGTCTCTGCAATTATCCTCTGGTTTCCTTGTCACCTACTGTCACTCAGTAGGGGACTCAAGGTTAGGTAGCTATTAGAGGAGAGTTTGATAATGACAGTGGATATTTCACCTGATATGAATTGTTGTTCTGAAGCACAAGGATTCTCTGAGGTCCTGCTTAAACCGTGGGAACTCAGAGTGTCTTGGGAAGTTGTGCACGATCCTCTTTTTTTCCTTGACTGTCTGCTCTGAATGAGCTCTTCTTCATCTACAGGTGGAAAAATTGATTTATTTTGAGATGCTGTTACAGCAGCTGGCAGGGCAGCCGTGCACACATAGCTTGTTTCTGTGCTTAATTTTTTCCATATTAGACAATATAAAAATTCGAAGGAAAACAGGAGTTTCTCACAAGCAGCTATTGAGTACATCATGCGATTGCTACTGCCATGGATGGGAAATCTTGCTACTCTCCCTTGTGGTGTTTCCCAGTTACAGCTATCTACATGTTAGTCTGAATCAATGGGAGTGAATTAGACCTGCAAGATGAAAGCCATATGTGGTGGAATTTGACAAAAATTTGTTTGGGGTTTGGTTCTGTACCACCATCTGCCATTGCAGCAGCTCTGGATCAATGTCACCAGGGAGACTTTGTCCATGAAGGAGCTTGCGGTCACACAGTTTTTATGGTTTTACAGGCATTTTTAAAATAAGAGGTTTATTAGACATCTTCTACCACCTTTGGAAGAGAGCAGCAGCTTTGTAGTAAATCCTAGAATGTGTGGATATATATATCTCCTATGAAAGGTTGTCTTTTTGGGTCAGCTATATTTTGGTGGGTTTGGTCCTGTAACTTGTTACACAATGAGTACCTGGTTATTAAAATGTACCCTGCTTTGGGGAAGTGCAGTTGTAGCTTTCTGTGGAGGCCTGATTGAATTCTGCTCAATCCCAAACTGAGAATTTAAATCATTTGTCTGATGTCAGGGAACTCTACCAAAGTACCTGCTTGAACAGTTTCCCCTTCATAGCTAAATAGAGACAAAGGAATAACTTTGCTAACAGAAACTAAGTTGCTAATTCTCTTAGTACCTTCTAACACCTCTGAGCTTACAGACCAAATCATACTGCATGCTTAAGAACAGAAATGTCACAAAAACACAGGAGTTAATGAGGCTAATTTGTGGCCTCATGGGTTGTCTCATTCCTTGACTGACAGCACAATAATGGATGACAGCTTTCATGTGGGCTCCTTGTCTGTGTGCTGCAGGATTTGAAGTGTCATTGTCTTGCTAGAAGTCTACAGAGTCCTCACTGTGGGAAAGGAATCAAGAAGCCACTAGAGCAGAATAATCTCGGCTCTGCGATATCCATTCCTTTGTTGCTTGAAGCTGTCTTAATAGAGAGCTGTAGCTGGTGCTTCAGATGGTGAGAAGAGTCATTTGCAGAGCGAGGACCTAACTGCAGTTTAGTGGAATAATGGTGACAAGCTGACCTTACCAAAAGACAGTGGTTTGGTTTCATTTAGTAGTAATGCTGTGAAAAGGGCTGTGTAAGGGTATCACAGAACGTGTAAAAATTATATAGGGTGTGGAATTGTTCCTACAATCCCTTCTTAGCAGCATGGTCACCCTTTTCATTCTCTCTCTGATTATGCGTCTGCTCATCTCAGTAGAAATTCACTGGGGTAATGTGGGATAAGCCCTTAGAACCAAAGTATGCTTCATTTAGTCTTCTCAAATGAAGTGTTCTCAGCAAGAAGAATGAACATTTTGATATATCTTATAAAAGCCAAATGCATTAAGGCAGATAAATTGATAGCAAAGATGTGTTCTCCATGAATACATGAGGGGAGAGAATTCAGAATTCAGTTTTCTTCTCTCCCAGTTTTGTTTCACTATGGAATACTTCAAAAATCTGTGGTGTACTCTTAGAAGTCATTGGTCTGATGATCCCGTTTGCTAACTCATCCAGCTGCTTTGTAGTTGTGTGTGTGCTATTGTTGTGTGTGTACAACTGTGTGTACTACACAATTGCGTTGCCCTCTTGCCAACAGCAAAGGCATTGATTTAGCTTAAAGGTTGGGCAAGGTGAAAGAAGTCTTTGCAATAATTCTAGGAGTGATTTCCCCCTATTTAATTGACTTTAACTTTTGCAAAGACCAGGCAAGACACTGATAATCACTGAGTGCTGGTTCATGAACAGCTGGTAACTGTCAGAGACAAAAATGACAGAATGTTTTTAGGAGGTGCATCAAAAGGAAGAAAGTCACATTGCTTTTTCATTTGGTTAAAACAGCCACTGGCACTAAATTCTGTCCAGCTGGGAAGATGTCTAGAAATACACAACACTGATAATCCCCCATGGGGTTATTTAGGGAGGTATTTATTGAAATCAGAAACAAACAAGCAAGCAAAAAACTGTTAAAAACAAAGGAATTGACACACAGCACATGTCCAATCTGAATTTCTGCTCTGGTCACTAATTGGTCACTTGCTGAGATAGGCTATGACTTTGGGAATCTGCTTTGTAGGCAGTAATTGAAAATAGGGATGACTTTTGGGACTTGCTGGCCTGGGCATTCCTGTGTCTGGTGGGTGCTCTTTTAAGCAGAGAAGCAAGAACTTTACTTAAACTTTGTTCTTGCCAGGTTCAGCCACTTTGCAGTTTTTATAAATGAGATGAGGAGGTTTTTTGACACGGGTATAAAATGGGAGCATCGGAATCAGAGTGCAGATGCTGTACAAATCAAGGGGTGTTGGTTTTTGACCTTGCAGTCAAAGACATGGGCATAAAAATTATTACAGATCAAGAAACTTGGAGCCATTGACTTTGCAGGATTGAACTTATGCCTTTCCTGTCTGTAAGCTTATATTTCTTGTCCTAAACACTTTAGAGTCTTCCCCAGAAGTAGCAGGCTCTTGTCTGTGTGTGTACTGAACTGACTTTATTTGACTGTTGTGGGCACACAGAGAATGCTGATGCTCTTTCACTTGTCCTGTTTTTGCAGAAGGATGAGCTGCATTGAATAAAGATCATGGCTGTGCCACAATCTGCAGAAGAAACACCCAAAGGAGGAGTTGCCTGTGAATGTCGACCAGGATTTGAACTGTCCAAGAACAGAGGAGCTGCATTTGTATGCAACATTCTGCATATGCTTATGGTTTCCTAAAGTGAAAAAATAGTGTTCTGTTTGCAGTGATATGGGATTTGGTATGTTACAGCTAAACTGGGATGTCATGCCTAAATTGTGTGCATTTGAATTAAACTAGAATCAGTGGCTTTGCTGCGCACCTCTTGCATGAATCTATTTTTTTGCTACAGTGTCTGTAGTTTGGGAGCTGTGCCATCTTTCATAATGGTGGGAAGTTTGGCTGCAGTGTTACGGTCTCAGGGGGCTTCTTCAGAGAAAGGGATGTGTTAGGAATTTGTATTGGATGGGCACATGGAGACACAGTCTTTCAAAGGTGCTGGAAGTAACATGTTTTCTTCCTAGTAACATGTAATCATGGAAATGGTGGCTGTCAACATACATGTGATGATGCTGATAATGGGCCCTATTTGGTGGATGATCACCCAAGTACATCATGCATGTGGATGGGAAAACCTGCCTGGGTCAGTATAACAGTGGAGGGAAGTATTTTTCTGTGATGACTGATGCTAGAGTGTTGTGATGTTGCTGTGTGTGCATGGTAAATGCTCCACATAATAGCATGGCTGGAAAATGAGAAGGAAATCCAAACCTAAGAAACCACTGGTGCATAGAGTAAATTGGTTGGGTCAAGGCAACCTATGCTTCCTGTGAAGTAAGTAGCTACCTAATACTTGGCACTAGTACAGTCTGTAATCACCTGAAGGACAAGGCCTGTCACTAACCAGAGAAGATTCCCTTCCCTCAGGGATATTTTAGGTTCTATTTCTTATGTGCATGAGTCAAGAGTCTAACCAAACAGTACACTTGTTAAAACAGAAGTCTGAATTCAATTAAAGTACAATTTTTGGAAAGGCATTTATCCAGTAAATAGGGCACTTAAGGATTATAAACTTGTCCAGTCTCTGGATGAGTTTGTTGTCTGTTGACTGAAACAAATGCTTAGGATAACTGCCTGGTCCTTGTATTAGTCCATGACAGATGATGACAGTGTGCTCTCTTCACAGCAGAGTCATGAGAGTTCGTTCTGTTCTTTCATCTTGTTTGGTTTTCACTGCATATCTCATATCTTATGTAAAGAATACTGAAGAAACATGAGTTGTGAAGAAGCAATAAAACCAAATATTCTCATGATTTTGATTGTTAATGATGTTCGTTACTTGATTTAAAAAAAAAGGATATTTCTGCCTAGTCAATTCTGACTGTCTGTAATACAGTGTCCTGGTGCAGCTCTTTTGCCTGTGTGTATGTACTGAATATCAGATGAGGCTTCTGATCAGGGCACCAGACCTGAGCACTCATTTTCTTTTTTGGCATGTTCCTTACAGAGAGGGAAGATGCTGTTGTTGAAATTTCAGAGGGAAACACTACAGCAGGAGCTGATGTGGACAAGAGGGTGAAGCGACGGTTGCTTATGGGTAAAAGTGCTTATCCAAAATAATTTTGCTATTTGCTGAAACTTTTTACATTTAAGAATTAAGTTTTTTTATTGTAACCTTTCTTACATTCAGCTCTGGGCTGAATTCTTCTTGAGAAGCTCCAGTCCCTTTTAAGGAAATAATAATATTCCATAGTGCATAAGAAACTATGTACATTGTTTGTGATGGTCAGTAGCAGATGTCAGAAACTTGCCCTTGAAGTAGTGTGTGTTTCCATGGTACAGTAGAATCCCTTCTGTGCTATGGTTTTAGCCAAGTGATTGTGGAAGAAGCAGTGATTTACCTGCTTCTTTTCAACTGAAAGTACAATTCTGTATGTAAGAGAATTGGGCCCAGTGGTGGATTGCACCTAGAATGACATGTTAGGATATAAGGCCATCTTGTTCTTCCCAGAGGTGTTCACATCTGGCCCAGAATGCCAGCCCCTGAGGGTCTGTCACCACTGGGAAGGCACTGATGGGAGACAAAATCCACGGGTTTAGTAGTGCTGAGTCTAACCAGGTGTCTGAGTGCTGATGGGAAATGTCAGAGGATCAGCCAGGATTGAATGTGGGCATAAGGAGACTGACTGACAGGAACAGAATCATCATCAAGGAGCAGGGATTTGTTTTTAAGGACAAGAATTTAGTTTGTAGTCTCCAAAAAAAAAAAAAAAAAAAAAAATGGCCATAGCTGAGGCAGGGACTTTGCCAGAATGTGTATTTGGTAGTTGCTCATGTATACAAGACTAAAGGGGGTTGAGTATCAGTGTGCTTGCAACTGTGCCTTATATCACATGATATTTCTTGTTACTGTTATAATATCTCTGAGCAAACTTCAGCTTTGTCTTGTTGACCAGAAACATGTGCAGTGAATAATGGTGGCTGTGATCGTACCTGTAAAGATACATCCACTGGAGTTCACTGCAGTTGTCCTGTTGGATTCACTCTCCAGTTTGATGGGAAGACGTGTAAAGGTGAGTGTTACACTTGTACATGTTATACACATGCACACCAACACCTGGCCATAAGGTATTCATCTCTAAATAAAGTTAATCCAACATCCAGAGCAAAGCCAGTATGTGTAATCTGACTTTAAGAAGGACTTCAGCCAGAGGCAGAGACACAGTTTCCATAGTATCAGGTGCATCATCTGCAGAGAACCTGCCCTCCCCCTCACCACTTTCACCCCTCCTGCCCAGATGGCCTCATTTTTCACAGCTGAAGTTTGGCAGGAGGTAATACAGGTCTGTGGTAGAGGTCAGTACTGGGAGAGGTAGGTGTGTAGGTTCTTACTGGCATACAGTCCAATAGTCTGCTATTTTCCCTGCTGTCAGCTGGGTATTAGAGCAGTTTGTAAGTAAATATCGGTGTGTAAATAGGGATGTGTGAGTAGAATTAATTATACTTGTCCAAGCAGCTCTAAGAAGAGTACTGTAAAGGAGCAAAGGGGCTTTTATGTAGTATATTAGAGTACATTTTCCAGTAATTAGATGTTAAGACTGTTCTGCTAAGCAAAAATGATGGAATATCCATGCTTGAGCCAATTAATATTAGATAAAGAACTTATTCTTACGTTGGCATGAAAAGGATGAGGTTGCTTAGGAAGTCTCTGTCTGAGATTTCTGCAGGGCTTAAGAAGAGGAAATGGAGAGAATTTTGAGAAAGCTTAGACCTGTTAGAGAGTATTTAAGCCAAAGTGTTCGCAGGCAGAATCTGGGGAAATGGTCTTTTGTGAACCTTACTGTAATATGTTGAATAAAAGTAAATAACACTGCCAGAGGGCTCAGTGGGCTAGATCGTTCATAAGAGCTGTATCTGACCTTCCTTAAAATCTGCAGTGGTCTTGTTAGATTTTGTTTCTGAGGCTTCTCTAACCAATTGGATGTGATCATTTTCTGGATATGGCACTGGAAATACGTTATACGTGCTGTGTTTATTTGCTGAAACACTTTTTTTTTTTTTTCTCATTACAGATATTGATGAATGCCAGTCCAATAATGGAGGCTGTGATCATTTCTGTAAAAACACTGTTGGCAGTTTTTGATTGCAGCTTGCAGAAAAGGATTTAAGTTATTAACAGATGAGAAGTCTTGTCAAGGTATGTGTACCAGAGAGGCAGTAGAACAAATCAGTGTGGATTGGACATCTACTACAATGATGAAGTGATAATGGGCTCCAGAATAATTTCCATGTTTATTTTTTTTTCCTTTCTGAAACAGCCATTGACTTAATACATTTAGCTTGATTGAGGGTGTATGTTTAACAGCATAGTGAAATGGAAGTGACAGAGATAACATCATATTAAAAAAGCTCTTTATGAGGATAATGCTTCCCTCTCCTCTTCTGTTAATAATCTTAAAATAATTTACAGGGAGAAATAAACTATATCTCTCTGCCCATCTTACTGACTGTGGCAGTGAAATGGTTTGGGTTTTTTTTTATGGGACATGTAGATGCCATGAGTTCATTATTTAAAAAAAAAAGATGTAATGTGATCTATGAAATTATAAATCTGTAGGCAGACTGAAATAACTATTCTCTAAAAAATCACAGAGCATTTGATTTTTAGCATGACATGGATTTCTCCTGTGTAACTTAAAAAGCATATTTGTTTTTCTCTAATAACGTTTTGTACATCTAGAGTTAGCAATCCTGTTTAGGCTGCTTAAATACATTAAAATGTAAAGATCAGATCGGTCTGTGGTTTTGTAAAAGCTGCAGTATGAAGCAGTATTAAAGCCAGTCGGCCAGCTGGACAGGTGAGGCCTTCCTAGACACCCAGCTGACATTAATGATAAATTTCAGAAAGAGGAACTGACCAACAGAAACCAATTTTCACCTGGGTTTTTGGTGCATTCTTAGCATTTTTAAATCACAGAAGGACAAATATTTTATATGGAACAAACTTACTATGAAAGATAAGGTTTTCAAGATAGCTTGTGGATTTTTTCAAATGAATCACTTTAAAAATGTATTGGATTTGCATCTCTCTGTTTCTTTCCCTATATTGTTGCAAAAGTGGTGTCTTGAAGCGTGCCAAAGTCTGAGAAAAAAGAATGTTATGTGCCAGTGATGCTGATGTGAACTTTTTTGTATCTTTCAAGACTCTTGCATGGCATGCATAATGTACTGGCACAGAAGTTTTAGGTGTTTTTGATGGCATAATAAGCATTCAGGGCCTCAGAAGATGATGGGAATTTTACCATTTCACCATTCAATTCTCTGAGATTATTAGAGATACTAACTATGCTTTACAAAGAAGATGTGTGCAAAGTGATTGTAATGCCAAGGAAAACTTCAATTGGAGAAAATAAGTATCTTAGCAGCCTAAGACAGACATTAAAGTATAAATATACAGTGTAATGTATCTGTGGAAAAATTCACTAAATTATTCTGGTCATCTGTCTTCAGGAGCCAGAGAACATCACCAGAGAACGTGGTGATTTTCAGCATACTTAAATCAGGAACTGCTTATCCCTGTACAATTAAAGATGTGGCCTCTGCTTGCATTTATGGGGAAAAAAAAGGCGCTAGTTTATTTTTGTAAATCTGTTTCTGCATACCCTATGTAGAGCTTTCTTAATGAAATAAGAATTTTGTCAACATATTTTTTTCTCTCATAGAAGTGAAATAATTTATTTCAAATATAATTGTTACAAATGTAGCAGGAGTTCTCATGTTTGCCAAGAAAAGTCTTGTTTGACAAACTAACTGTTCTTTTGAAAGTTGTCATTTCATTATGTTCCATTATTTGCTTCAAAAGAATTTGCTTAGTTTACATAAATCTACACATCCCTGTGTCCAACTTTGTTAGCTCATCAGTGCTCCCTTGTCAGGCTGAAGGATGCTGATGTGTCCCTTTATAACTTGCAGACATTGATGAATGCTCTTTTGAACGGACGTGCGACCACACGTGCATCAATCATCCAGGCACCTTTGAGTGTACTTGTAACAAAGGATATGCTCTCTATGGCTTCACACATTGTGGAGGTGAGTTAGAAAAAGCCACTACGAGCCATGCTGCTAAGAGTGCTGTTGCCACAGGTGTAGATAGTGACTGCAAGGTGTAATGCAACAGGCTTATGTATATGCAACAGGCATGTAGAGTAAATTTTACTCTTTGCCATGAAAAGGAGACACAGCAAAACAGAAGCTAAGCCTACTTTGCTCAAATGATCTTCCCTCCCTCCCTCCATCTAGAAAGCACCTGTGACTTCAATGCATTTTGCACCTGGGTATGATCCATCCACCATCATTTGATGGATTTTTCACATGCAGGAGTCTCATTGACTTCCATGAAAATTCACTGGAGTAGGACTTAAAGCACAGGAATCTCTGGATGACTTAGAAAATTATGGTTTTGGAAGTTGCCCTTGTGCATAAGTCAGATCCTCATATGATGTACATTGGAATGTAACTGATGCAGTACCACTGATTTACATCAACCAAGGTTAATGCTCTTAAATCTTTTACATCTTTCCTACAAGAAAAGTTCAAAGAAAGAGACAAAGGTGTTCCCAGTACCTCAAAGTGTGTCAAGTGTGAATGTTTCTGCAACAAATCCTAGAATTAAACATAAAGGAAATGTTAATAACTGGACATTAAATTAAACCTGTGTTATATAAGCTGTAGGCAAGACCTTACTGACTCCATATGCCTTATTGCTTCTGAGGAAGTTAGTCCTTGTACCATATTAAACCCTTCATTTACTGGCAATCTCAGGCTGTACTGGAGCTGGTAGAGATATTGAGCGTATACCTTCTGAACTATATAGAAGTCAGTAAGTGTTGGAGATAATAGGTTGTCATTCCATGCAGTGTCCTAGCAGAAGTTCAATGAAAACCAATGCTTTGGGCTGATTTTGTGATATTGTAGGCAGCAGTACCGATTTAAGGTGTTCCCTTCTTTCTCCATTATTCCTCTGCTGCTCATTCTTCTTCCTGCTGTTCTGTTTATCTTCTGAAATCAACCTTCACAGTGTTTTCTACCAGTGTTACCTGCCACAGGCATGGCTGGCCAGAGCAGTGACAAGAGCTTGTTATTGCCCTTGAGAAAAGCCTATATAAAAATGAGTACCCTCAGCTGCACAAACTTTCTGGGACTTGCAGGAGATTTCTTAGTGGCAGCTTTCTAGGCCTACATATAATTGCAATAAAGCTACTGGAGAGAAGTGAAGGAGTCATCAGGGTGGATCTGAGAAGCAGAGACCTCAAACTTTGCATTTCCCTTTGTTGAAATTCATGAGATTCCTGTCGGCTCATTTCTTCAGCCAGTTGAGGTCCCTCTGAATAGTGGCACAACCATCTGGTGTATCAGCCACTCCTCCCAGTTTTGTATCAGCTGCAAACTTGCTGAGGGTGAACTCTTGTCCCATCATCCAGGTTTAATGAAGAGGATAAATAGTATTGGCCCCAGTATTGACCCCTGGGATACACCACTGGTGAATGGCATATTCTGCATCAGCATGCAAGGTTGCACCAAAGGCAGTATGTTGTGGTGTCAGGAGTTTCTTCTATTGGCATTTATTAGCATTTATTGGGTGGGGCAAGGCACCAAAATTGGATAATTGGCCCAAATGGACAATGGTGCTACAATGGTGTTATTTGCTCACATGGAGTCAAATGGTGTTCTGTGGCAGTTGTATCTAAGCACTTTGGGGGACTGGTCAGCATGGATCCTGTCTGTGTTGTCTGTCTTCATTCCAGATTAGAAATATTAATTAACCAGACATAGTCCAGTGAAGTAGTGACTGGTCTCCTTTTCCTTGAATTATTTTATGATATCGCTGACAATCATCCCCTCTGCCAACATTTGATTAATACTTATATTTGTCAAAGTATTTCCATTAAATAAAGCTATTTGAAAGTGCCAGTCCAGATTTTTTCCAAATCCTACTAAGCAGATTTGTGTGCATGTTCACTTAGTGGAGTTAGAGAACATAAATTTGAAAGCATAACTTTTATAAATGATTTTTACCTTTCCTCTGTAGATATTAATGAATGTAGTGTCAACAATGGGGGTTGCCAACAGCTGTGTGTGAACACGCTGGGAGACTACGAATGCCTGTGTCACTCTAACTACAAATTACACTGGAATAAAAAGGACTGTGTTGGTAAGATGCCCAGTAAATACATTTCAACTCCTGATGTGCCTGGCCATATGGTTATAGTCAAATCTGAAATCTTTATGTGTCCAGTTAAGTGGTATGAGTCATTATTCCTGGTATTCCACTTTACTTTTTAGTCAGACGTGATGGTACTGATGTTGAGGTTAGGAAAACAAAAAACCTCCCCAAAAACAGGAGATACTTTGAGGGATTTTTACGCTTGCTTTCCTGTGCTTTTATCTAGCTAATTCTTCTACTTCCTTTTGTTTCTCTGCATGAGAAGGTTTACTGATGACTGCTTTACCTAAAAGGAAATTACTTATGTGGTGTGATCTTCCAGTGATGTTATTTTGCTTTGATTTTCTGTTTAAGTAGCATATTAATTGCATAGGTGCTCCCAGGTACCAGCTATGAAAGCAGCAGCATGCTGATTTATTAATAATGTAAGTGAATGTTTCACTTCTGTCAGTATTTTTTTTATCCTAATTAGAGACAAAGGGTCCCTTGCCAGATAATATGTCACCCAAGGTACTGCTGCACTGCACCAAGAGTGGTGGGAGCAATAGATGCTTCTTAAGCTGCTCTTCCGATGTCCAGGTATTTTCTGGTAAGTCAAAAACAAGCATGTGATTCTATAGAGGGTGTAAGAGCAGCAAACTTCCTAACTCTTATGGAATCCCCTAGAAGCAGACAATCAACAGAGACCTTCCCTCTTTCACTATAGATAATAGAAGGCTATATCCCTGCCAGTGTCCCAGGAAAGCCCCCCTTTCCTTGTCTTTTATAACTGCTCTACCCTTAGATTCTCTTCTCATGACAACTGTCTTTTTGAAGCTGGTGAGGACAGGGCAGAATTCTCTGTGCTCCCTGGGCCATTCCTTAATTGGCCCTGAGAGCTGCTGCTGAATGGGGTGAGGGCATTCCAGCCCTGCGTGGGGTCTGAGATTCTGCCTGCACAGCCCTGCAAGCCCACAGGACACAGCATGCAGGCTGGGGCACTGCTTATGGGACAGATGCTGCTTTTCTTCCCAAGCCCTTTAAATTGCTCAGGAATCAAGAAGCTTGAAAGTAGAGTATTTTACAAACAACATTGTTGAAAAAGGTGAAAATGATAATGTCAATGAACAAATTAAAAGTGTATTTTATGCTACTGGAGTATTCAGTCTGTGCACAGTTCCTGTGTCTTTACTGTTTGTTTGTATGGTTTGTCTGTTAGGAACACAAGATGCCTACACCCTCACCTGTGGCAGGTCATCTCAGATTAAGAAAAAGCAGCAAAATACAAACACATCCAACTGGCTGGGTAATAACTAGATTTACTGTTGCATGTTTAGACTGATTTATTGTAACAGATAACTGTGAAATAAGGTTATTTCTACTGACTTTGTTTTCCCTCTCTATTATACTCCCTCTGTTTTTTCTTCCTTTTCCTTAGGATTGCAGTTTATTATTACAGCAAGAAATTTGCCTTGCACTGCTTCATCAGCATCACTCGAACTAAAACTTAAGGAAAAAGAAAAACATCAGTAGTGATATAAACAGCTAGGCCAGGGCAGCTGGGCAGCTAGGCAGCTAGTCCTGCCCCTTTTGAGACATCCAATCTGGACAGTGTTGGCTATAAACAATATTATTTAGGTTGAGCTGTTGCACAGTAAACAAGAGGTGCTATTTTATATAGAGAAACTACATTCTGTACTGGTTACTGGTTTGGAGTATTTCCTTTGATTTCAGCTGACCTTTATTTGATTTACCCAATCTGGACTTGGTCTCATTCTTTTGTAGTTTTTATTTTTAAATATTATCTGTCACACTTTGTGCCACTTCCATTTGTGAACCAGCTTCACAGCAGGAGGAAACTGGTATTTCTAGGTTTTCTGTGGTGACTGCTTTTTCACTTTATATAAGTGTATTTTTTAATGTGATCATTATAAAGCAGCATTAGGGTTATCTGAATTTTCTATTCCTTTTTTCCTGAAGATACTTCAGCCATCAAGATAAGTGTAACCTTTAAATTAAATGAAGGAAAATGTAGCTTGAAAAAGACTGAGATGTTTCAAGAAGGTCTTGAACAGATGATACCAGGTATGAATATAAAAATCCAGGTAAGCAGATTAGAACCATAGCTCAGGGGTTGTTAAGTATGCTCCAGATACAACGTACACCAAAAGCAATGCAAAGAGGACAGCAAACATTGTGAACCACACTCCTTCCCAGCCATGATTATTGCAGTTGTTATTTTGGATCACAGGACTTCTCTGTGACAGCCATACAGTCTTGTTAGTAAAGTCCTTCTCCTTTTTTCTTTGTAGCACTGCCAATAAATTCACAGTAAAATCAACCATTCTTTTCATTATTTTGATTTCTTTCTTTTCTTTCTCTTCTTTCTCTCTTTATCCTTTCTTTCTGTTCTTTCCTTACTCACCTTTCTGTTCTCTCCATTCCTTACTGTCTGATGCCTCAATGAAGAATCTCCCAGCCTTTTATGGTAACTGTATTGCCAAAGGGTTATTCCTCTTTTCTCTTGTCTTCCTTTTATACTTTAGTAGCCCCTGATGGACACAGGGAGGTCATCTCTTCCATCTGATCCAAGGCAGAAAATATAGCCTAGGAATTTATAAAGCGAGCAGAAAATGAGGAGGATTACATTAAAAAACAAAAACAAAACAAAACCAAAAAGGGGATCTGGGGGAAGAAATCATTAAACACTTTGGTGAATCAGCATTGCTTGTCCTTAGAAGAGGAACAGTGAGAAACTACACTCAGTGCTCAGTGAAGGGTTATGTACTCTAGAACCAAAGCTTATTTGGGGTGTTGTCTTTAACTAAATTTGATTTCCTCATTGAAACCTTGCAAATGGACTCCAAATGTCCTGTGTATGCAGCTACTACTTAACTTAAACACCATTGTAAGCTAACATGTTTTTCACATGCTTCATATGGGTGAAACTTTTTTCCCCTGAAGTAGCCTGCCTGATGCAGGCAGTGTCCTGGTTTTAAGATGCTTTGTGTAGTGCAAAGGCAATTCACTAGAACCTGCTAGCAAAGCCTAGGGGAAGGGGTCTGAACACTGCAGCCAGGCTCTCATCCTGGCAGTGAATCTTTCCTCAAACCCCTGTTTGGTGGCAGAGGCTCAGCATCTGAAGGTGCCCTGTGGGTAGGGTTCTGTGTGAGGGGGTACCAGTTGATAAACTGGCCAGACTGTTTGTATTGTTTGCTCCCCTTTTACTCTTCCTGGCAGTGTATGTGCTGAGCTCTGGTGAGTGCTCAATAACATAGCCGGCCAAGTTTTTGCTTCCTTTAATTTTTGTTCATACAGAGAGACAAAATTCGGTACTGGAGAGCTTCCACTATGTAAACCTAACATGCAGCTCTGGCAAGAAAGTTCACGGAGCCCTCAGTAGAATGACAGCAACTAAAGAAATTTTTATCACTGCGGACTTTGAGCTCGAAACAAGCCAAAAGGAGGTGACAGGTTGGTTGGGAAATAACCCAAGGTGCAGTTTGAAGCTTCTTGCTGTTTGCTCCTTACTTTCTGTATTTTTCACTTCTATCTGTATGCAAAATGGTAATAAAAAAGTATCTCCTGTTTTGAAAATTAATTTTAATGCTTCAAAAAGATTCAGGGCTGGGGATAATTTCAAAGAGCTACCCATAGGTTAAAGTCTTGCGATCTGAGTAATTTCCTTCTAGCTGGGTGATGCTGCCCTTAAGAATTTCAGACTTGTTCACATATTTGCTTTCTCAGTGATTGGTCTCTTGAACTGGGTGGATTTTTGTGCATGGTCACTTACAGTAGCTTTCACTCTTAATACTTTTCAGACACGTGTGATGTGCGCTGTGCTCGGAAAAAGACTGAGAAGAGATTCCGTAAGACCATCCGAACCCTTCGGAAGACGGTGAGCAGGGACCAGTTCCGCATCCGGGTCTCTGGCATGGACCACGAGGTGGCCAGAAAGTCTCTCAAGATGTCAGAACCACAGCAGTCGTGTGGTGTAGGACAGATGCATGTGGGTAACAGATGTGGTAAGTCAGTGTAAACCAGTGGGAACAAACCATCATGTGTGTTTTACTGGTTTGCTCAAGGCCTGGTGAGCTCAGGGGGGATCATGGGATGCTTGTCCAGGAGAGAGGAGGGATGTGTGTGAGGCAGAGCTCACTGTCTGTTACTGAGATGTGCCCCTCCATGTATCTATTGTTGGCACTTGCTGTGTTACAGAGTAAGGGCTCAATAGCTGATGCACAGCTTACAGTAATCCCAGAGCCTGGAAATGCAGGAGTGACACCAGGAGCCAGTGACATTGACATCACCACTGTTATTTAAAAATTTGCATTTAATTTCCAGTGTAACACTGTGTTCCTCAACTTGTGATCATCTCTCCTTTGTTGAGAAGAGAAGACTGATCAGGATTTTAAACAATCACATTCTTTTCACCGTTAAAGCTCAGAGTTCCAGAGAATCTTCAAGATAGAGTTATAAATTCATGGAGAAATAGGGATATATAGGCCAATACTGAGAAAAATCTTAATTATCATGGCACTGGAGGGCACCACCATAACACTGCCCTGTAATGAGTACTTCCAAAGCACAAAAGTTAAGAAGGAGAGGTCAGATGTTATCTTAACAAGGGCCTAACAACCATGACAGCTAATTCAAGCAGCATAGGGTAGGCAGCATGTAGGTGGTTTTGTGACTCAGTGAGCCTTTAAAATGATTGTCAGATTGAATTAGTACATCTTCCAGCAGCCCAATGTCTTTGGCCACAGAACAGATTTTCCAAGCTAGTTTTGCTAACTCTGGGAAAACTTGGATTCAGAGACTAGAAGAATGAATTAGTGTCTAAAACATCTGTGCAAGCAAGAATTCTAGGGAATTACTCAGGAATTCTGTCAAAAAAAGCTTTGAGTTATTTTCTTTTTTTTTTTTTTCCTTTTTCTTTTTTTTTCTTTTGTAAAATTCTAGTAATTCTGGAAAACTTTGAAAAGTTCATCAAGATGACTTCACATTGATGCTGTCAAGCTGTTGTGCTGGATGCTCAAGGAAGGCTTTGAACAACTCAGCCTCAGTCCATTGTACAGAGCATAGGGTGGCTTTCAAGCCATTTGTGATTTCATCTGGAAAAACTAGCAATGAGTAAGCGAAAAATGCTGCAGGTAGAGGAAACAACACAAGTTATAGTTAGGAATTGGAGCAACAAATTATTTTTTGTTGTTGTTGGATAGCTGCAGAACTAGTTTAATTTCTCATTACAAATGAAAAGCTTACATGGCATTTCTATGCTAATACAGAGAGAAAGGGGTTTTTTGGAGAAAGCCTGGAAAACTTTGGGATGGTGAGCACAAACAGCCTGTACATGGTTAAAACAGAGACTCTGAGCAAATTGAAAGCAAATGTTTTGAAGAACAACTTGTAAAAGTCAAGCCTCTTCTGCTGCTGAACTGATGCCACAATTTACATCTTAACAGGTACTGCTGTGAGCAGTGGAACAAGATCTGACTCCCTGTGGGTCTTGTGCATGAGTGTTCCATTTGCTCATGCCTAAAAGAGTGCAATCACTAAGTGAAGCATCCTTTCTTCAGCTTAAGTACTCAGACCATATCATTGCATAGATTTGCTGTGATCAAACAGGCGATGAAACGTGCACCACAGCCCTTTACTTACATGGATGCTAAAAGGGTCTGTCTTGCATTTGCATGTTCCCTACTTAGATTAAACATGCAGAAACTTACTGTCTTTGAAACCTCTCATCATTTGTCAGATTGCTACAAGCTTGATAGAAAGTTCACTTACTTGCTGGCAGGTTATAAAAATACACAGAGAGGCAGTGTTGTTACACACGCCTCATTTCCTTGGAAAAAGCTGATTGTCCCAGTGTGGATGGTAAAGGCAGCACTGGGAGGTGGCTGCTGCTGCTTTGCCTGCCAGTCAGTCAGGAGGGGCAAGAAAAATAGACTGGGAAGAAGAGAATGGAGTGGGAACAGAGTGGAGGAAGCTAACTCAGAGATGTGTGTTGGGGAGTCAGGGTGCTGAGGTTTGGTTTGATATGATTGTTTTGCAGACCTGCTGGGAACTTCTGGGTAGAGTTGGGGCCCTGCTTATCTAAATATGCTAATGGTTATGGGGAGAAAGTGACTCCATCACAGAAGAGACCAGGTCAGCAGGTGCATTTAGTGCAGGTAGTGGATGTGGTTTCTGGACAGGAAGAGAACTCTGGCAAAGGGAGTTTGCTCAATCTCACCAGAGGAGCAGGAAGCAGCGAGGGAACACAGTAAGTCTGCGGGCTTCTGTGATGCAGGTGATGAGTAAAGTGCAGATTTCAGTTGTTTTTAAATGCATTCTTTAAAACAAAATACTTGGATTATAGCTAGGTTAGATATAACTTTGCTGTTTCAGACAGTCATGTACTGGTCCTCTGCTGTGGTGGACTCCTGGCGCATTACTGTCTGAAACACGAGTTCATTTGAGTGCAGCAACTGTTGAGGTGGTAGCAACTTGTCAGGAACTGATTTAACAGAAACCCCCATGTTAAAGAGAAGTCAATGTCTGTTGGCACCCTTTAGTCCTCATGCACTTTCCACTGAGGAAAAGAGAAAAAAACCAAGCAATTTAGCTACTTTTTCATTGCTTAAAACTGTCATGCCTTGATCACATCCCACGGAGTTGAAAGTACACCTTGCCTGTTCCACTTGGTATTTTTTATGTTGGATACACAAATACTTTAGGAGATGGAAGGAAGCAATGAAAAGTGCCATTCCCTGAGACTGCTGTGTAAAAGGGCATGTGAGCAAACCCTTGTGCACAATAGTCACAAGTAGATTTATCCAAAGAGCTGTCACCTCAGAGGACAGCAAGCATGAGCAGCACTGGTACAGGAGCTGCTCTGATGTAAATTCTGAGAAGCTTCATCTTGTGTGGGAGGTATTGATGCATTTTATTGCTTAGCTTTCAGCAGTTTTGTCCCCTAAGTTTAGAGGGCACAAGTAAAATATTAGCATTTCATACAAAATCTCAAGGTTTGGACGTAGTATGATACAAGTATTATAAAAGTATGAGAGAGAGATTTAAAGAGACAAGCAAAGTGCTGCTTGCCTTTGCAGTTGTTATAATTAACAGTTGTGTTACAAAACAGAGAACTGTATGTTTCTTTTAATTTTTTTTCCAATTTTATAAAAATCTGACAAGAAGAAACAGATTGTCAGATGGGAGAAGGGGTGCTACTTCTCTGCTAACCTGCATTCTGTGATAATCATAGATTGAAGACATAAATCCTCAAGATCTGTGTCCATTTTATGTGACTTAAATGTGTGAAACACTAAAACACAATAACTTAAAAGATGCCGATTCAGAATCAATTTGCATCAGTTATTGGTGATTTTCCTTATAAAGTCAAGGCATCATTCTTAAGAACATGGTGAATTGGTGGATCATGACCTCCTTTATGAGGTTCACCTTCTCAGCTACTGAGATACTACAGCATTTGTCTACAGGAGCAAATGCTCAAAGGCTAAGTGTTGAAAAGAGGGGAAGAGCCTTCAAATGTCTTTGTAACTGTTAATCCTGGTTACTTGTGGGCCCCTCCTCACCCCTCCCTCTGCCCCCCTGCCTTTTCTTCTTGTTTTTGCATTAGAAAAGCTCTCACTTTTTTTTTTCCCCTTCTTTAAAACAGCTGCATGAAGCTCAAGACAGGGTTTTTAGTGGGTATTGAAGAGAAAGACAGACAGTGGCTACAGAAATGAAGTCTGCAAGAGGCAATTGGTTCTTTTGTTCATTTGGAGAAAAACAATCAGGCTTCTGAAAAAAGGCAAAGTCAGCCAGTGGAACTCTGATCTAATGTCATTGTTTGCTAATTTTCAGATCTTGTTTCATCTGGGTGTTTCCCATGTGCCAGGTTGGGACCATGAAGTTCCTAGTTTTGTGAAATGAACCTCAAACTCTTTTTGGTTTTATTTAAACAGGAGACAGGGAAAGGTTGAATTCTGAGAGGTGTTTCTTGGAGGGATTTTTTTGCTTTATTTGTTTGTTTGATCCTTTTGTTTTTATTTTAAGAGAAGATTCATTTGGTCATCCTGATTTCATACACAGGCCTATGTATTTCCATTGGATGATGTCTGTGTTGACATAATGTCTCTGTAAGTAAAGTTACCATAATTGAATCTAATACCAAGCCTGTTATGCTAAATGGAGCCCTGGTTAGTGATGCTGGGCCTCTAAATAGGATTTCCTCATTACCCCTGCTCTGTGTTCCAGTAGTCATGTCTGGAACATTTCTAGGTGGAAAATGAGAAGGAACTAAGAGCAGTTTGTAGGGAATGTGATTGTGGATCAAATTGTCTGGACAGTGGTATCATGTTGAAAAGCTTGGTTTGCTGTAGTTTTATGAAGAAACTTAAATATACGAGAGCTTGAAACTTTAAAGCTTAGGCATCACTTGGAGTAATTTTAATATTTGCATTGAATAATGGAAGTTTGTCAGACTGGAAATAGCTAAATCTCTATCTTGAAAGTATTAACCTCTCTTCTTGTATGCACATAGAATCTATTAAGGCTTGAAGTGTTTGATATGTCTTAGAACAGATGATTGGTTCTAACGATTGTGTAAATGTGGTTTTGGTATCACCTTGCTCATTTTTCTGTAATCTAGTTGATGACAACCTCATTTAGCTTTGAACCTACAGAAAACATTAGTGACCTGATGGTTTTTTTCTTGTTGCTAGTGAGCTGAACTGGGGGGATGTACTGTGATGCAGAATGAGAAAGTTACGATTTAAGCCCTAATAAAACTTAACAGGATGAGGAAGGACAAGTAACTTATAACTCAGAATTCTGAAAAGCAAAACTGAGCTGGAGCTCAGTGGAAGTGAGGCACAGGAACAGATCATCTGATACATCTGCTTTGTCTTTCTCTTGGTCTCAGAATTCAGTTGTGCAATGCATCTAAGAAAACCCCAAGTAAAGGATCTCAGTGATGTCTGGGGAGATATTTTTAAGTTTACTTCCTTAATTCATATTTTAATTTTTTTTTTAAATTAGGCACTTTGCTAAATAATCCTGGAAGGTTTAAACTAACTCAACCTTATTCCATAGGGAGCACTACAATTTTACAACATGTGGTTTCAAGGTGCAGGTGATGCAGTTGTCAATAGAGATCTGATGGAATAAGTTCTTAAAGGTGACATTTCCTCATCAGTGGAGGGTTTTGTTCCTACCTGGGACAGCTTTCCTTTGATCTCTGAGAGCTGACCACTGAGCAAGTTCAGGAAACCTAAGTATAGTTTCAAGGTTAAATGTGTCAATTCAAAGTTACATTCTGCTCAAAACAAAAACAAAATAAGGAGAGACACTCCCCCAGTGGAAAAAAAAAACAAAAACCCAACCCAAATCACTCCAGACTTGACATATTATTAACATGGAAGGAAAAAGGTAGGTTAAGTGGAGATAGCAGAGAGCAGATAGTGTCTAGGGAGGCCAATCAGAGCACCAGTTTCTCACACAGGCATGGAGTTTCTTGAAAGAAGGAGATTTGCACTGGCCTTTGCCATTGCTTTTGGTTTTCTGAAATCAGTAATTTCTCAAAATCATCTTTACTAACCTTGATTGACTTTCCTGGTTGTGGAAATGTAAACAGTGCTTTTTCCCTACCTTATTAGGAGTGTTGCAACAAAAGCCTTAATTCAGTTGTGTTTGTTGAGTTGCACAAAGAGTACAGAGACAAGTGGTCTGGAGGAGTGTTTATAAAATGAGGAAAGGCTTGAAAAGTGTGGGAGCAGAAGTGATGAGTGGTGAAAAAAAGTTAGAACCAAGAGCTGGTAAGCTACAGAACATTGCTTACCCTGCTGGGTTTCATTTCTAAGCCAAGGAGGAGCACTCACTATTCCACTCAGTGTATCAGCCATAAACAAAACTCTTCATCATTGATCATGACCGGTAGTTAATCCCCTGCTTGCTGTTAGTCATATATCCTGAAATGAAGCCAAGGCCAATTTAACTTCCTAACAAAACAGCTATTCACTGAGTGATTTATTGGAGCTATAAACTAAAACTAACAGTTTATTATCGTAACAGGTCTTTAAAAGGACAGAATTTTTCAGCACAGCTGAACAACTGCAGCAGTGTTTTGTGCCTTTCCAGAGCAGGGTAATTATTAAATACTGGTGCTGAGGCCAGTTCTTTTGTGAAAAGTTTGAAAACCAGAATTCTTTAAAGATATACATAATAGTACTGAGCTTGTTAGATAACACTGAGGTGTGTGTTTAAGTAAGATCTGTTGCACTGAGTTAGTGCTATCAATTCACCATACAGAACATAGCAATACAGTGCACAGATAATCCTTGTCCAAGATCCAGTATCAGAGGAATGGCAAGAATATTTCTGCTTTAAAAATCTTTGGTTTAATGTTTAGCTTAGTGAATTTGCACAGTTGTGCTGGAGGTTTTCACACAATTCAATAACACCAATGGTTTTGACCTATGAATATTCCATAATATTAAGATTAAAATATGGAAATCTGAAAGTACATTTTTGGCATCTTAGGTTCTGTACTAAATAATTTCATTCAGGAGGAGTCCAAGAGTTCTTTAGCGAGAAAAAAGGAGATAATCACTATATAATTGCACTGTACAGATGAAGGGAGTACTGGACAGGCCTCGTGTCTGGTGTAGCCTTGCTACAAAGCAGGAAATCCATTCCAGCTCACAGAGGAGCTCATTAGCACCAGAGTTTATCAGTGTGTTTCACTTCTACATGGTACAGTGCATGTGTTAAGTTCTGCCTGTTCCTAGCATTCAGGTCTGAAATCCTGGCTCCTGCTTCCCAAGCACAGAGGGCAGTTTCACTCTCTGGTTTCAGGTCCTGTGCAGGCTCACTAATTCAGCTTCACCTACAATATGCAGGTTAAAGCAAGTGTGTGTTCTTCCTGTTCTAGATCAGTGCTCACCAGGTGAATATTCTTCTGATGGCTTCAAACCCTGTCTGCCATGTCCCCTTGGAACATACCAGCCTGAAGCTGGGAGAGTATCCTGCTTTCCCTGTGGAGGAGGTCTAACAACAAGACATAGCAGTGCATCCTTGTTTCAGGACTGTGAGACCAAAGGTAAGGTCAAGAATTATTTGTTGAACTGCATTGCTCAAGGCAAAAGTAACTGCTGTTGCTACAAGTGGGGCATTCAAAGAAGGTTCATTCTCTTTTCATGGATTCCTCCTTCCAGGGGTCTCATAGTTGGTTAGCCTGGTTTGCCTGCAAGGAAACTCAGTAAAGCCTCAATTTCTTTCATAACTGATTTTTACACAAGGCTTGAGTAGGGGTTGGGATGTACAGAGTCAGTGAAATTGGTGATATGTGAAGGAATGTCAGGGAGAAAACAAGTCACAAGAACAAATCCAGCAGTATGCCTCATTGATCTGCCAGGTCTGAGCTCCACAGCAATGTGAAAATGTAAAGGAGGGAACTGCAGTCCTGGAGGATAAGTAAGAATATAGTTTCTTTATGTTCATAATGAAAAACAGTCTTGGATACCCTGGGTTATACCTGAAATTCTTGCATTCAGCTTAACTCTGCAGTGCCTCAGACAGCCCTCTGAATTAGGTCAGAGTGGAACTGGAATGCAGTCATCTCCCAAGGTTTTCCTCACAGGAGTGAAAATCAGGTGGGAATCATATCTCTAAAATTAAGGAATTTAATTAGCATCTTAGTTTCTTAGTTATCTAGAAGGTAAGGAGCTGATATCTATGCCATTGTCTTTCAAAAAGCTAATAAAAATGTATCTGTGTGGAGACAGATGGAGTATTAATCAATATAGTGATTTTCTCCATATCTTAAAGCATAAGGTAACAGAACAACACATCAAAAACACAACTGAAGAAAAAGTGTTAATAGAAAGTCTACTTCTGTAGACTAGAAATAAGGAATAGAAATAAGGTCCTGATGCAAACATTTGTCAGTGGTTTGGAGTAAGAGATCTCTGTGTCTGAGATATGTTTCCTATTGAGAATTGCAACATACTAGAGGAATTTTGCAGTATGGCTGAAGAATTAATATTTCTGGTAATTATGTAATAGCTGATAGATTTCTTCAGTGAAGAATCACTGCATCCACAAAAGCTGTTTTTTCATACTACTTTGCAAAGTTAAAGCACTAAAAAAACCATGTAAAAGCCTTGGATCAAGATAAGAGGAACTGACTTCAGTTTTATTTAATATAAACAAAAGCAGGTCTATAAATGAGGCTGTTTTCAAATTAGAGTGGAGATTAAAGGAATTGCTTAAGTGGAATGAAGAGTGCTGGGATTTGCATGTGCAAGAGGCCACATGAGACATGGAAATCACAGATGCAAGAGCTATTTGGAACTTGTATCTGAAGCATTTGGACTGGGGTTGAGCATGTAGAGAAGGCCCCCAGCCAGGGCTAGCTTACAAAGCTCAGCAAGACCAGAGTTATTTGGGAGTAAGCAGAGCTTAAAAGGAATAGAAAAAAAGAGACTGCAGCACAGGAAACTACCCTAGAAAGGCAAGGTAGTAAATTATTTGTTGAGCTGACAGAGGTAAACTTGCCAAATGATGTAAAAGGAATAGGGAAATGTTTCATTTTTTTTAATCCCACAGACAATAAAGGCAAGGAAAAAGGAGCAAGGTGGTGTTGGAGTTAAGAGAAAAGATAATATATGTCTGATGCTCTTGACTGCTTTCTGTCAGGTTTCAGTACAGATAATGATGGGCAGAGGTGCAGATGTAGAATAGCTAAGCAAAATCAAATTAAAAGAAGCATATTAGAGATGTAAGCAAAGCTGTTTGGGGTCCTATATTCTCAGACTGCAATGAGAGAAAAAAGTCTTCAGTATGCATGCAAGGAACTAGAAAAACAGTTGCAAGTCTGCCAGAAAGGATTTTTCCCCTTATGTCTGTCTCTTGCCTAAAGTTTCCATGAAATCTGTTATATTGAGTTTGTGAATATGAATGAGTTTGTATGTCAGAATGGGATCTTGCTTTGGTGATGCAGGAAGTGCTCTTTGCAAGCCCTGTGAGGGTTATAGCAGATGTGTGGAGGTAATGTGATGATCTGCATGATGTGATGAAATAAAGTGGCAGCAGATCGGGTGGAGGTGGCTGTACCCTGAGTCAGGGCCTGTTGGTGCAGGATAGTGTGAGATCGTGAGAGAAGGCAGCAGTACAACAGTTTAGTCACTAATGATGCAATGTGCCACTTGTAGAAGGCCAAAGTCTTTTGTCTGTGCTAGTTGTGAGCTGATATATATATATATATACATACATATATATATATATTATAGGGGCATACTAGGGTGCAGCAGCAGTACATGTGCTGCTTGGCATAAGCTGGCATCAAAGGAAGGTTTAATTACTACTTCCATATACAGTTCATCTCCCAGGTCAACTGTGAGTAGCCAGACACACTGTTCTACTTGGTCTCCTGTTTATAACATCACGGTGATTATACTCACTCCCTCATATCTTTTATTACTGTTTCCACTCAGAGGTGCTCTCTAGTGTTTCATTTGGGACTTTTGAACCTGCACAAAATGACCTGATAAACTAAAACCTGTTCAATTACCTTTGCTCTATTGCCTTCGTAGTTTCTGATTATGGTACTTCAGTTATTGAAATTATACTAGGTCCTATAAAAATGTATAAAATCACATTCTAATGTGCTACTGCCACTTTTAAAACCATACTGCATATTTAATTACCCTCCAGTTCAGTGTTCACCTGGCCATTTTTACAACACCACTACTCATCGGTGTATTCGCTGCGCAGTCGGGACCTACCAGCCTGAGTTTGGACAAAATTACTGCATTGCGTGCCCTGGAAACACCACTACTGATTTTGATGGGTCAACAAATATAACACAGTGCAAAAGTAAGTATATTAAGATGGCTTTAATGACGTCTTAAAAATGAAAGAGTGGTCCATTAATATTCAGAGTGGCCCTAAGGGCAACATTCAGCTTTGCTCCAGGGAGCTTGGAGAGAAGGCAGTGGTGTTGCTCCTCTTTTGCTGCCTGCTTGCTTCTCATCCTGCATGGCTCAGTGAGGTCCATGAGAGGCCATTTCTGCAGACTGTTTCCATCATTCTTGCTAAGGTAAGTGATTACTGTCTTGCCAGTTAGTACTGGGTAATTCTGGGTTTTGCTGTTAAATCTTTTCTGCCATGACACAGTCTGTGTGTCTGTCATCCATGTGCTGTTTCTGACAGTGACTGTGGAGAGAGCTGTAGGATGACCTCAATTTGCCTAGTCTTGCATATTGTATTGTTTTTCCAGATAGACAGTGTGGAGGTGAACTGGGAGATTACACTGGATATATTGAATCACCAAACTACCCTGGGGACTATCCTGCAAACACTGAGTGCACTTGGAATATTAACCCACCACCAAAGCGCCGTATTCTGATTGTGGTTCCAGAAATATTTTTACCAATAGAAGATGAATGTGGAGACTACCTGGTGATGAGAAAGAGCTGTAAGTCTGAAACATCTGCTCAGGCATATGTTATCTATCTTAGTGTAAAACACAGCTTTGTCACATACATTGCTGTTTACATAAACTAAATGTAGCTGGCTGGCCTCTGTTTAAGGAGAAATGTCTTTAAATGACAGATGGAGAAATCTTATTTGGTAATGCTGCTCCACAGGTTCAGGTGAAACAAAAATGCAAAGCTATGATATATAATTGAAGTCCAAGAGAAATGTTGTTAAGAAGGGGTAGATGTTCCAAGCTAACTGGTTCTGAATTATGCTAAGCAATTTTAGCCTGGGTTAGGAAAGATTAAATGCTTGCTAGTCCCTTCAGGTGCCTAATGGGTGAATATATAGCTCCAATTTCTGGTATAAGCACATCCTTCAAATTGTTTTTTATAAAATGGGAAAATATTCCTTGCCCAAGAAGTCACTCATTGATGGCCTGCTACATCTTGAGTTTTCTTAGCACCAGTAAGCTTTATAGATAATGGTACTTTAACTTATTTTCTAATTATTCTTTAGTATAAAACATTGTCAGATAACCACTTCTTGTGTGTTTTCTTTTGAAAGCTTCTTCCAATTCAGTGACCACATATGAAACCTGTCAAACCTACGAACGCCCTATAGCTTTCACTTCAAGGTCTAAGAAGTTGTGGATCCAGTTCAAGTCTAATGAAGGGAATAGTGCCAGAGGATTCCAAGTTCCTTATGTGACATATGATGGTAAGGGGGTGCTGGCAGCTGGGAAGGTGTGACTCAAGTGCCACTGTATTTCCAGTCTTCCACAGACCTGAACCGAGAGTTGGGCTCTGGGCAAAATGCAGAAGTCTGAACTAGAATCTGGGTTTTATGCATTTTTGTGCCTTTCCAGTCCTGGGTTGCTTCAGGTATCAAAAAATTTCACCCATTTAGGAACTAAGCAGAGCCCAAGTGCTTCTGATTTATCATGTTGCTGCTACCATCTGTGATCTAGTAATAGAGAGCAAAATACTTATATTGAAAAGAGGCTCAAGGGGCAAAGAATCACCAGGAATGAAACTGAAGCTGAGGCTTTCCACTTCAGCCTAGGTGAAGTAAAAATGATGTGACATGTTTCTGCTCACACTGGATTAATTGTGGAGGAGTCATCCTTGTGGTGGTCTGCAATTACATCAACAGTAGATTACTATTTTTTCATGGAAAACTTCCCCTTTTGTAGCATTTTAAATTTTGACTGACCAGAGGCATTTGCCTTTTATGACATCTTTCTCTTACTTATTTTTTATTTTTGTCTTTCTTACTGTAGAAGAAAGTCAATAACAGGTTGTGAGTATTTACAGATGAGCCTCTGCAGTGCAGTTGGTTTCAAGCAGGCTGCTTGGCTACAGCATGCACTGCAATGCTGGGTGCATTAGAATGGCTTTTGCTTGTGACAGGTTGTCATTTCTTTACAGAAGAGCATTTGGAATATTTTCTGAGTACTAATTTGAGGGCCAAGAACCACTGGTTCTTTTGAGAGTAGGGTTTACATGTGTAACCAGAGGAAGTACTGAATATGTAGGTGAAGTGAACCTGCAAATGACTCTCTTGTGCATTCCCCCCAGAGGATTACCAAGAACTAATAGAAGACATTGTTCGGGATGGTAGACTTTATGCATCTGAAAATCATCAAGAAATACTTAAGGTATGTTTCTTCCACAAAACTTGTTGGGTTTGATTAAAAATGACACTATCTTGTGCCAGAGAGGTTGCCTCCTGCTCTGCATCAGATCCACATCTTGGTGTGCTCAGGATGTGTTGCTGCAGGGCAGTGGGATGAACCAGCACATCCTGTTGGTGCAGAGCACTGGAAGTGAGACCAGGGGGACTACAAGTGGGTCAGACCTACTAGGGAAATGTGTGGTGAAGATAGTCCCTTGAGACTTATGCAGGCTGTATCGGAAGGAATCAGAGGAGCAAACTGAAGGACATGGGATTTAATCTCTTGGAGAAGCCCTTGGTGCTGCTACTTGTAGCCTGTAGATTAACAAGGGCTTTTCCTCCCTGGGAGAAAAAATCACTTTGTGTATTTAACTTCTGAGACCTCATTTAGGAGACAGTTGCATGGGCAAGCTGGGTGGATGTCATCCTAAGTAAACCTTTCTTTTGCTAGATATCAAATTCAGTGTTTGTTTGGTTTGTGTTTTGTAATTTTGTTGTTTTGATTTGATGTTCTTGGAAGTATGAGGAGCGGGGAAATCCTGGTGCTGTGAATGTTAACTGTGGAACTCCTGTGCCTTCTCAGGGGGCTGAATGTCATCCTTGCTCCACTTATTTCTGAGTCCCTGAAACATTAATACTTGAAAAGTAAAATGCCCATAATCTTTTATGAGTTAATCAGTCATGAAGCTTTTCTAATTCTGACCCTAGCTAGCCTGTGGAATTACTGCAACATCTGCTTTCCTTTTTCTAGGACAAGAAACTGATAAAAGCACTGTTTGATGTGTTGGCACATCCACAGAACTACTTCAAGTACACAGCCCAAGAGTCAAGAGAGATGTTCCCAAGATCCTTCATCCGACTGCTGCGCTCTAAAGTTTCCAGATTTTTGAGGCCTTACAAATAGTTGGCACTGTACTTAAAAAACTAACCAACCAGCCCTGGGCATGCACGGAGGGGTTGTGGTAGGTGGGGCTGCTTTCTGTGTTTACAGACTAGCAGAGAAACTCCAGGGAAGCTTGCCAGCTCCATTCTTGGCAGAGTTTGGCTTTCTCGGCTAATATAAATATTTTGGTGAACATAATTTTGATTCCTTTCCAGACAATATCTTTTGGGTACCAAAGATACTTAATGGGTCTCTGAATTAGAGACTGTCTATAATTTCTTTAATTGACTGGTGCCAAGCAGAAGTTTGTAGAGCTCTGCCCTGTTGCTTCATTAACTCTAAAAGCTAATGAGGACAGACAGACAAAGTAGTGTGGTTTGGGATGAACTCCGGGCTACCATTAATGCACATTACCTCAACAAAGCTGGATTCATGTTTGATCTTTCTGAAAGTGAGAACAAGATCGATGTCTCTCTTAACTTTTGCTATGCAGGAAATTCAGAGCTAAGGTTGAAATAGTTTTAGTCCAAAGCAGTGAGTCCAAGAATTGCACAAGGTGTAATTTTTCTCTGAATTGTATGCTGTATGAGGCTTATGGAGGAATAAGCAAAGGGCTGAATATTAGTTTGGATGCTCTGGGTCTGGATCACTCTGTATTCATGCTAATGAGCTATTAGTTTAAATGGAGTCATACCAGAATAAAAACAGACCCTGACCCACTGGACGTTTCTGTTTTGGGCTGGCTGCTGATGTTACAAGAGAACAGGTTCTTTGCTAAATTGTGGTGCTCTCCCTGTGAATAGGCCTGGCACAGCATGGGGCCCCTGGCTCTTTCAGGTAGTATAAGATTCTGTCCCCTCAGCACCTGCAGTTGGACACACAAACCCTGTTTTAAATGCAGGATTTGCCTAAATTATGTTCACGTAAATCTGTTTAAACCTGTATAAGGTTCTTACATGAGCGTCAATCTTTCTTATCTTTTCTGAGCACCTTACAATGACCTTGTTGAGCAAAGAATGGCTGCTTTCCTTGTCTTGCTGGAGAGAAAGAGACCTACAAGATACTCCTCAATCAGCCTGTGTCCACAAAAGGTTCTCTGGCAAAATGCTGTTCAGGATTCCCAGATTCTGTGTCCTTTTCCTCAGGTTGTATTTGTTATGTGAGAGATGGTTATTCTGAAAGGGCCTGTAGGGAGAACTGTGTTTATCAAAACGTTGTCTCTGCACTTTTCTGTCCACACTTATTTTACATCACTGTCCTCTGGCCATGCAAACTGGTTCCTCAGTGTAATGTACCTTCTGGGCCTTCTGTCTTGATGGAAAATGGCCTCAGTCCTGCTAGTTTGGAGGTGGACTCACCACCTCCATCTTTCAGTCATGGGCAGTGCCCACTGGTGCAGTGGGTCCCAGGCTTCCTCTGTCTGCCCCTTAGGAAAGCCACTGAAATTTTGCAGTTTAGCCAGAACAAATGCTTCCTTTCCTAGGGTGTGGAATCAAATCTCTCTGGGTTTCTTTGCATTGGAATGTGGTATTTAACTGTTGTATGTGAATAATACCACATCCATAGTGTGATAGGTGAAACCTTCATCAAGAGCAAGGGTCTGAGTCTCTTCCCTACATGGTTTTGGAGCAAATGACTGCTGTCTGCAGCCTTCCTGAGCTGTTATGAAATATCAAACCCTTGTTTTGTGGCATGAGAGGCCGTGGAGCCCTGGTCATGGAGTGGAGGTAAGGTGTGGAGGCTTGAGGCTGCAGCTGGGGGTCAGAGCCTCTCGCCTGGGGAGATGTGATGCTGCCTTCTTCTTGCTGCTGCCTCTGGGGGGAGGAGGAGGCAAATGGCTTGTGATGCTGTCAAGAGGAGGGATGACTGTGACCTAGCTGGTTGTTCTGGAGCTTCTGCTCCAGCTCAAGGGCTGCTTGTAGGTTTCTGGGGCAGGTTAGTGAGTTCCCATGAGGTGCTGTGGTTCTGCTCTGTGTGCATTGGAGGTCTGCTGGTGGGGCACTGTGGGGAGAGGACTGTGAGATGGCAGCTTTGGGGCCAAGCCCAGCAGAGTGGCTGTGCTGTGCTCTCTGCCAAGGGAAGCAAGCCAGTTCTTTCTGTGTTCCCCATCTAGAAGGCTACAGATCTGAACAGTTCTGTTTCAGGTTCTGAGTGACACACAAGTCAGTGGGTGTTTGCCGCACGGGTTCAAGAAAAACTGATGAAACATCCAGATATTTAAAATCAGTGACATTGGGCTTTTCTGCCCTGTGCATGAGTTTTCTGCCTGGGTTCTGGGTTCGGTGCACTGCAGCTCGTCCCGTGGGCAGTCTGTTCCAGCTCTGCTGCTCTGGGACCAGCATCTCAGCTCCAGTCAGTACAGTGGATCTCAACTTTGCTTCTCTGTTGCCCCCGTGTGCACAGGCCATGCTCATCCTTGGCTGTGGAAGGAGTGAATCAGTGTGGTGTTTGGGCTGAGGCTGGGAGAAAAACCTGCCCTCTTTTGAAGAAGAATCCTTTTTGCTCCATGGCCCTGTTGGTTTTCTGCATAAAAAGTAAATTACTCGGAAGCACTTCTGTTACCCTTGACTCTAACATTATTCATCAAAGTGTGGAAAAATTGATAACTGGTGTGGAATGTTGTAACACTTGGCATTGTATCTTCATAGCAATGGTAGTGGCTCTGTAGAAATTTTGATTTCTACTTTCTCTGTGGTTGTAGACTGATGTTATGATTTTGGCAAGAAATATTAAAAAAACGTTTAACCTTATAAAACAAGATTTAACTTTTGAAATAATAATTAGAGTTAACTGGATGACTTAATGCCACCTACATTAAATAAGCATAAGGATCTTTTTCATGATTGCAAATTAATGTAAAATATTTCAGACCGTCACTAAGAGAAATAAACCAGTGAACTTTTAGTTGCATGAAAACCTTGGGTAGTATTTTTAGTTGTATTTGCTGTACTATATAATAGTTTTCTGACAAAATTAGTGGTTGTGTAGCAAGTTATTGCACGTCAGACTTTATCCTGGGAACATCTGATTGCCATAGCTTTCTGTTTCATATAATATACTATTAGTCTGCATCTCTACCCATAAAGATGCTGTTCTTCATATATTTAGTGGTACACCTATTTCTGGCTAGTATAATACCAGAATTATCCTGGTATTCTAATAATTATTCTAAAAACTTCTCCTATATGACAAGCTGAAGTCAATTGGGCTGTTTGAGGACAGAATAAGCCAAAAGTAACTCCAAAGTATTTTATTACTATGAAGATTAATCTGATTTTTCTTTTCTCTCAAAAAATAAACGAAACACCCCTGAACTCCCTTGTTTGAACTTTAAAATAATGAAAAAACCCAAACTAAAACAAGGTGAAAACCTATGTTAAGACAAGTTACCAGTACATTCCTAAAATTACGCTACAGTTTCATCAGAGCTTTTCATTAAATCCACTGACTTCATTTTTTGGAGTTAACTAATAGAACTAGATCATAGGAAATTACAAATTGGTTGATCTATAATAATTTTTGATACTGTTTTGATGTCTGTTGTGGAGCTGCTTTCCACAACAGATATTCTACTGCCACTCCACAACACTTCTGAACTGGGATGCAAATTCATCACCTGTGGGGAAAACAGAGTGAGAGTATTCCAGGGGCAGGTTCCAATCTTAGAAGGTCAGTTCATCTAATTTCTCTCTGAGTCTGAAAATTATGTATGACTTTGTGTGTTACTCCTTTAAACCACCTTATTAAACCAGTAAAAAGAAAAAAAAATCAGTTTATATATGTTAGTGCAACTGTTGCTCTGATTAAACGATTTTGAATAGAAAGTTTTTTGAAGCCCATGAAGTAAAGCCTGTTTAGTACACAATGAAAAAAACAGGTCAGAAAAGACGACCTTAAAATCTTTTTCCTTATTGAACCTTTCTATAAATACCAAATTAACTAAGGAATCCTCCTTTACAGTGTATAGCTGCTAAACATGATCTAATGCAACCAAGCTTGCTTTTTACACTGGGAAGTCTATTCAATAGTCAATGCAGATACTGGAACATGGACGTTAATCATGTGTCCAGAAATTTTCTACCTGTGATGACTCTGGTGTCAGAAGTGTAGAGGTATGTTAAATGCCACGTACATTTGTATCTGTATCTGTATTACATATGTGTGTATTTGACAAGAAGAAAGCCACATGTGCAATGGCTGTCATGAAAGGAAACTGCAAAGAACACCTTGAGCAGAAAAAAAAATAAAAATCAGTGAAAGTCCTTACTTTTGCATGATTTGCTGTTGGTGTGATGCAGCAGGGAGCCACAGCTTTTGCTCTGTATTTAGAGCCAGAGGTGAGGAGCTGTTTGTCACTGCATTAGCACCACCATCTGCCTCATGCTCTCTTTGTGCTTTGTGACCAGGCTCTGTAGCTCCACGTGTCTTGTCACCTGTTGCAGAATGCCTGTACAGCTGTCTCCAGGAGGTGCTGCCTGGAGTAAAACCCAGCTGTGGATGGCAGATCAGGATAAGAGAAGGGAACATGATTTTTCTGGGGTTTAATGCAGAAATCAAGAAATCACTCCAGAAAATAGGAAATTCAGCATCTCTGTCCAGCAAACAAGCCTGTCTGAGAGACAGCCATGCTCATGAATTTGGGTGGTCCCCCATTTGCTGTTACTGATGTAGTGGTGATGTGAGGAGCTGTGTGGAAAAGTTGAGAGGTACCAGTTATTTAAAACAGGACTGGCAGAAAAGTGCTCAAGGGGCCTGTCTGGCTTACATAGCAGAGCTATTGCACCCCAGCTCCTGTAGGTGCTAATTCTCTCAGCAAACTTACAAAAATAAAACCCTGAAAAGGCTCATCCATACTGAGAACAGCACCTCCATTCAGTGGAAGAAGGAAGCTTAGCTCTAGGAACTGAATGCCCAACACTGCAGGCATTGCTATCTTCCCCAGCTAGCCCAGAAACCCCTCTGCCAGTGCCCATGGCATGAGATGCACACAGCAGTGCTGCAATAAGCACATTACAGATACCTGTCCCAGCTCTGTATGGGACACATGTCCAACTTGACCATTTGCTTTTGGAGAGGATAACAAGGGCCCATAGTTCATTTTCCCAGCAAGGTGTGTTTCCATATGCATTAAGGGAGAAGTAAACTCTGATGGAGAAGATAGTCTGGCTTAGGAATTCTGTGATCCTATGCTCTGGGACACCTGTACATAAGAGACTCAAGACATCTCTCAAACACCTCCCAGGGTCTGTTCTTTCATGGCATAACGGGGGTGGCTTCAAATAAAGAGAATTCTGAGGTTTTTGGGGAGCTGTGGTAAAGAGGCATAGGTGGTTGTGGCTTACGTGAAGCTGCTGTTCCTGGGGCTGTTGGCAGATTGCAGCTCTCTGGTACCTGTCATGTTCCTGCTGCCTGCAACACGGGGCTCAGGGCTGGGCCAAGGCAGTGAGTGGGCTACCAGCCACAGGGATCCCCACGAGAGGGCAGCATCTGGCGCTAGGAAAAAAAGAAAAGACTTGAAGCCCATGCTGACAAAGGGAGGGTTTTGGATTAGGTCTTCTACAGCAGGAGGCTTAAAACAAATAGTCTGCTCAAACTGGGGAGTTTTGTTAACATAAGAGCTCATGGTGTGCTTCTGCCTTCCTGCACAGATAAGCAAAGGTACTGAGGAAGAGCATCTTGGGCTGGCTTCAGCGGCTTGGCTGGAATCTGAAGCATTTCCTGGTCCACTGGCAACTCTGCAGGGCACGTGTGCTGAAGAGTGAAGTTCTTCTGGGTAGTTGTAAAAGCAGCTCCAGGAAACTCTTCCAAGTTCATTGGCAGCATTAACCAAAGTACACAATTCATATTTTCTTTCTTTAGCAGGTCTTGGTCCCAATTATTGCCTCTTATTGAACTTCTGGAAGAAGAGGGGGGGGGTTTGTAAGTGACCTTACATTTTACATTATTCTATGTTTACAACATTCAAACTGGGCCTAGAATTGGGCTTAGAAGACCCATGCTGGTGGGTCAGATATTGCTACATCTTCAGGTTGCAGTGAGAGGAGACTTTCTGACCCTTGATTAAGGCCACTCCTTCTCCTTTTCCAAATTACTAGCAAGACAATATGCAGGCTGCGAGTTCTTGATTACCTGGTGGAATAAATCTCAAAGGATGCTGGAGGAAATGGGGTGTGAATATGTAACTTCAGTTGCTGTTACTTACTTCTGAGAGCAGTGAGTGATTCTGGCACTCTGCCTGACCCCATCCCTTTCGTGACTCAGTTCCTACAGATGTCAATAACAGACTCAATAACATTTGTCTTTGGAAACAAAATTGTTGTGTCTTTTCAGCCACTGATTTTCTGCATTTCAGGGGAGGTTGCTCAGCTCAATCACAGCTTGACTTGGATGGTTGGACAGATGATCTTGAGGTAATTATACCCAAGGTAGGGCAGAAGCACCTTAAAGCAGGGGTGATCAATAGCTCTGTGTGTCTCGTTGCTCATGCCCGCAGTGCAGATGCTCCTGCTCTCCCTGGGCTGCTGGCTTCCTTTTCAAACTCAGTGTGAGCTGAAATATCTTTCAGTTGACCAGACTTGAAGGTGGAGGCATTTCACCAAACCGCAACACGGCAAACACAACCTCTGTGTTAGGAGAGGTACATTGAAGCCCTGTTGATGATTCAGTGCTTTAGCAAATATTAGTCCTGAGTATCCAGTAACATTTCTCACTAAATCTTACCCCTTATGAGTAACTGCAGTTTTTCATGTGCTGTGTGGAGGGGATACAATGGCAGCTCACTTTACTTGCAGCACTTGAGAGTGTTGGAGTCTTGGCTTCATAAAGTAAACACAAGAGCTCCACAGAGGTGAGAGATCCTGTGTTTGGCTAACACTGTAGTGACCTCCTCTCTAATGTTGATGTAAACCATGTTTTTATCTTAAATGGATACTGTAAAATATTTGGGCTCAGAATTTGATTTAGCTTAAGGTTCCAGAATGAAGATAGTTAGATACATTTGAGGAATTCTGAATTTGTATACTTTATTTCCAAAATTTATATGCTTTTTTAACTTAAAGCATTCAAACCCTATGTTAATGGAGTATTAGTCTGTTGTGAAGGCTAAGACAACTCTAGACATGATAAAGAACCTATACAAAACAACCCACCCTATCTTTCTCTCCTCTGAAGGAGGGGTGCAAAGCTCTTTGAGATCTGAGCTCCATAAGCAGGTAGAAATATTTGTCAAATGAAATTCCTCTATGAATACTCCTTTATCTGGTAGAGTCAGAAGAGGTTCACTGTCAGCCTTTTTAAAAGCATAGTAAGAATGTTGTTTCTTAGCGAATCCCACATTGGCACGAGTTGAAATAAGCACCTGTTCTCAGGGCTTTTGCAGAAGACTTGGGAAATTCCAGCTGTTCATCTCCCTTGCTTACTTCATCACTGCAGATATTCTGTCATTGTTGTCACCATCACCTGGTGAACTGAGCCTTTCCAAAGTCAATGCTGTTTTAGAGCTGACTGTATTAGTCCTGTTCCACAGAAAAGTGATAATCTTTTTTTCTCTGTTTTAAATTATGTTGAGATTTGTGTTCTCCAATTGGTACGTTTCACAGACCTTGCCTGAGTGGTTCCCCCTCCCTCTCTCCAAGTACTGCTGTTCAGGAATCACACCACTTCAAAGAGCTGGAAGGAGAAATGCCTTTGCAGCAGGTTTATACTTGGACAGAGGAAAGTTCTCTAGCTAGAAACTGAGAAAAAAGAGCTTTTGAAAAGCTTCTGTAACTCCTTTCAGGACGAAGAGTTCCCCCCTGTGGCCGGGAGCATTCAAATACCTGTGCTTCACTCTGCCTGGACACTTCAGTGCTGTCTTCGAGGATATCAGCCTAAGACAAGAGATGTAAAAAATCTTCAGCAAAGACTTCAGTCCTGTCATTGCATGGTGAGGACAGAGTGCTGAGTCTGTTGCCTCCTGTGCTTCCATAGCACATCTTTTGTCTGGGAGCCAGTGAGCATTTCCCAGTGACGAAGACACGGGGTTATGGGGGAGATAACCCTGGACATAACCACCTTGGCTAACAGGAAGCAAGGAACTTTTTAGGGGAAAATGATGTGATGTGGTCTTCTTCTGGCCCAGTGTGGGCACCTGCCCACGGTGCCAATTGTTCCTGAGAATAATTTATTAGTTTGGAAAGAAAGTAGAAAGCAGAAAATGACAACCTATTGTTCCCTATTTGCAGAGATCAATGTGTAAATATTTAAAACTTCTTGCTGCCAAGTTGGGATCAGGTTAGTAAACTGCTTCCCTGACTGTAACTAGGCATGGATGTCATTCTGGGCATTATGTATCCCCACTGCATCTCCAGTAATGTTCAAAGTGTTGACTCAAGGAAAAATTTGGCCAGCTACGTTATGATTAATTTAGCCACACATATCTAAAAGCAAACACAGTTCTTCTAAGTTTCCCAAGGTAATGTATACATTAAGTACTGAAAAGGCTTCCCTTCAGTACTGTTACTCCAACAAATATCCCACACAATTTTGTGGGCATACTCATATTTTGAACACTAAGGAGTGACTTTTCATCATGATGGGAGGGAGAATTTTGCCCAGAGAGCCCTCTGATTGAAATCCCTGTTCAGCAAAACATTTAAGCAGGTACTTAAGTGCATTGGTGGATAGAAATGGATTGCTATATTAGAGTATTTAAACAAAGAATGGACTCCTTTGTGTCCACAAAACATGCAAAGATTTCTGGCTGCTAGCATAAGTGGGGCTTTGTAATGGGTGCTGTGTAGATCCTTTATCCCTTAGGCTGAAGAAAGTCAGAAAATTACTGATGGGGCAAGGAAAATATGTAAGGGATCAAAATAATGGCATATCTCTGTTGGAGCAAATTCAGAGCTGTTCTTGCTCTTGCAATGGCTGCTTATCTGTGTCTTGAATATTTTGATTTTTAGGTGTCAATGGCTAATAACAGTGAAAGCATCTCAGAGCTCACTATATGTGTGGAGTCCATAACTGCTTTGTCAGGGGCAGCTGTGAACTGTTTCAAGATGTCAGCAGGACCAGACTCAGAAAAACTACACAGCAGCCCTGTGGGAGTTGGTGTTCAGCCCAGCACACCCCTTAGGTACCATCTGAAGCTCTGTTTTTCACAATTTGTTACGTTATGTAGCTTTACTTTGTACAGGTGCTCTAAGCTGGGTTGGTGAGGAGGCTCTGAATGTGGCTGTTGCACATCTTTCATTGACACAAGGGTGAGCCAGGGCATCCCAACCACATTGCATGCCTGTGAATGGGATTTTTTGCATTGCTGAAGCCAGCTGTGAACTGGGTCTCCCTGCTCTCTCTTACCCCTCAGAGCCAGCCTCTTATCCCACCATCCCTGTGCATTTTTGGGATCAGTAGCAGACTCCCTTCCTATGACTTAGCAGTTCCTGTAGCCCTGATATAGGACCAGATTCCCCCTGTGAAGAGCAGCACCTTCCTCCTCCACCTGCCTTTCAGGTCTCAGAAATCTTGAGCAGCACCAGCACTCCTGCATGCCCAGCCCTGCTGCTCCTTAGTTTCTGGGTGTCAGGTTGTGGAAAGTTAGAAAAGGAGCAAGAAAATTGTGTTTGTGTAGTGTGAAATGATTTGTGCTGTTTTAGCCTTAACAAGATCCCTCTTATATCTTTAATGACCTGAATGTAAGATTTATGGTGTGGAATGCCCCAGCAGCCTTCAGCACTCAAGCTGCCTTTGGCAGGACAGGAGGGGAAGTGAAATCCCTTGAGGCTTGGGAAGTCTGAATGATGTAGTTATGGTTGGCACTTTGACTATATGTGTAGCTTACTTCAAAATAAATATTTGCAGTTCCACTCCAGCATGTATGTGGGGGAGGGACAACTAGCATGTATTAATGTTTCTTAAAATTAATAACCTTGTAAATTTTATCGTAGAATAATCTTATTGCACCAAATAAACAGAGGTTAGTGTGGGTATATACTGGGGAGGAGCGTCACCTGCCCTCTCTGTACACCATTTCTTGCCCATCTGCCCAGGTGGAACTCCTGAAGAAAATTATGCAAAGGACATTTTGAGAGAGAAAAAGATCCAAATTTGTCTCTTCACTTGGGAGGAAAGTTCCCTGGTATCTTCAGCTTGACAGAAAACTCTGAAAGGTCCAGTGGCCCTGTCTGTGCATGTGTGTGCAGATGGTTTTATCCTACAAAACCTACAAAGCAACTCCACCTGGGTCTCACTGATCCTGTCTTGGAGGTGAGCAGCTAGTGAGTGATGCCAGGGGGATATCAGCCCTCTTATCCCCCCCCCTGTGAGCAGGAGCAGTGCAGTGCAATGCACAGCAGCCACCTTGACCTCTGGTAAGTGCTGTGGTTGTTCCTGCAGGTTCTGTGACATGGACTTTTGGGAAGGCCAGGCTTTATCTCTCCCATACCAGTCCCCGCACATATTGTTCTCTTGGCCCTTCCCCAGTGCATGCCAAGTCACCTGTTAGCTTCTCCCTTTCCCCTCTGCACCCTTTCCCAAATCCCTTTCCTGCCTCTTTATTGGCACATGGAACCCTCAGCTTCTTCCCTGGCTCATGAGACCTGGATGGGCTCAGCTGATTTTCCCAGAGCAACTCCATCAGGAGTTGGCTGTCACTGAGGTATGTGGTAGAAGATGCTGGGAATTGTACCATTTGTTAAAGGCCAAATCTTCCTGTGCTTTTATTTTTCCCTCTGGAAAGCAGCTCTTTCTCAGAAGTTTTCTCTTTGGGCTGCGGTAAATTATTATTTCTGGGCCTCATCTGCTGCTGCTTCTGTTCCTTTTAAATTATACCACTCTGTCCTTTCTTCTGAGTTTTCTGGGGCATCTCTACATCTCTTCAGGATATGGTAACCACTAGAAAATAACTTCTTTTTAAGGAAAGATGAGAAATCAAAGAAAAAAAAATATAAAGGATCGACCCACTTCCTGCTTTGCCTGCTGCTGCTTTCCTTTTCATCGAGAGAAGATGAAACAGGGGTGTGAACAAAACTCCACAGTTCTTTTTTCTTTATGCTGATTAAGCTGCAAGCATGGCTCTGTACTAAACCAGTATGAATTGGCTGTAAATGGGGGTATAAAATTATTGGGGTCTTTTGTCCCAAGGCCAAAGTCTTGTGGCTTTTTTTTTTTTTTTAAATTGGTTGGAAACAGAAGTGTTGAGGTACTAACAGGCTGACTCCTATTCTTACCTCTGCTGTCAGAGTGGTTCCAAAGAATGTTTATCAATATGGTGATAGGCACTTTATATCTATAAATATATATATATATCAGTCAGTTTACATTGCGTGTAAAGCAAGTTGTGTTTTGCAGGCATGACCTGTGTCATTTTGTCTTCATGTCGGTGATTAATGAGCTCCAAAGTGCTGCATGTCCTCTCTCCTCCCTCCAGGGCTGTTTGTGCTGCTGCTGGGTGCTGCCTTCCCCTGTCCCCAGCCTTGGTGCCAAAAGCTGTGATGGAAAGGCCAGGGAGAGCAGCATTTCCCTCTCTTTTCCCTTTACTTTTGGCTTGGAAGCTGAGGACAAAAGCATCTCTGTCTTCAGGTTTGCCCTGGGTGCAGGGCAGAGCCTGCTTCAAACATGCAGGACCTTTGCTGGTGGCCACCAAGGCCATCTGCCTCTGGTCTCCATCACATGCTGTCTGCAGCATCTCCATGCTGGCAGCAATGGGCATCTCAGCCTTTCAGCAGTGCCAGACTGTCCCCAATGGCAGGGCCAGACCCCCCAGGCTGGAGGGGTTTCCTCTGTCTCAGCCTTGTGAAGTCTCTTTTTGACATTGGCCTTGATCTTATATTATACAGAGAAATGCATGTGCTGCTCTGGAGTCAGGAAGGAGCAAGAGAGGTGGTTTTGTTTTTCTGGACTGTGGGGCAATGGCCATGCATAGACCTGTCTCCAGTGAGAGGATGGAAATTCTTCTGAAATATGTCCCTTTTCAGACATCCTGCAGGCTGAGGGAAGTGGGGAAGTCATACTTCTGGCTAATCTGGCAAAAAACCTGACCAACTCCCAAGTTAACCACTGGGTGTTCTAAGTATCCAAACCGAGCCCTTGTTTGAGTGCGTATTCGAAGTAATTTGAGCTGATGATTTACTGCTCCTCCCACCTTCTTCTCTCCCAGGATTAAAAATCAAGAGGGTAATTGGACCTTTACCTCATTTATTACTCTTGAACACTTGGCAGGCTTTTTTCTGATCTCTTGGCAGAAGGTGCATCTCTAACATACAGCAGAAGGAAAATTTTAGGGCTCAGACAGTGATTATTTCCTGAATGCAAACGCAGGCTGCAGTCCTGGAGCTATAGGGTGAGGGGGGGCTTTTCAAGCTCCACCTTATCTGGCACCTTTACTTGTTTTGCTGGGCATTTGCTAGTGTGCCAAGCAGAGTGCTGCTCCTCCACAGAGCTTTTATGTTAAAAGTGATCTCCTGGTCTCCGTGGCAGTCCTTCTGCTTTCTTCTGTGCCTCCTTGCCTTTAGAAGAGTGTGGATGTAGTCATATGTCTTTATTTAATCAGCCTGGTGAGTGCCAAATAGCTCCCAAGGTGAACAAGAAGGTGCTTTTGTCCTCCTGGGCATGTGTGCCTGGAGAGGAACAATGGTCCTGTCGTGTAATGAGCTGAGTCAGCATGGGGAGAAAAAAATTATATCCCTCTTCATTCTGTCAGCCCTCTTATCCTTCTGCTCACCAGCACCTCCATGAGCTCGGGCTGCCTCATGCTTAATGGCCTTTTTGTGAGGCTGTGCAATAACGGGGTTTATGTATTCTGCTCCTTCATTTGATTATTTTTGTTTTCATCTTTCTCCCAGATTATATGAGGAAGGGCTGAACATATGGAGCCTGGCCGTGGCTGCAGAGCTCAGATGTATATGTTTACCCACAGAACATTGCTGCTTTGGTGTCCCCACAGCAGCTGGCACCAGCCCTGCCAGTGTCAGCTCTGCTCCTCAGGCAAGATCTAAGGCTCAGGGTGCTGCTGCCCTCCTGTCAGCAACCCTCCCGCCCAGGGGCTGCTCTCAGTCTTCAGAACCCTCATGTCAGCTCAGCTTTGTCTTTAAAAAGTGCTAAGGTGGTTGTTTCTGCACTGCTGGGGCTGACAACATTGCATAGGCTGAGGATTGAGGAAAAGGCTGGCTGCAGCCCACAGCTGAGGGGGGCCAGATCCTGCCTGGCCCCTTCCCTGCTCTGGGCTTCACAGCAGCCTGAAGAGGAAGGAGAAACTCTGGTGCTGTGGTTTAAAGCCACTCTACCTGCTTGTTGTTTTCATTGCTTTCACTAATTTTTTTTTCCTTTTTCCCCCTTTTCCCCTCCCCATTATATCTTAGTTGCTGCAAGGGCAACCCTTCTTGTCCTCTCTCTCCTCCACATCGGGTCTCATTATGAAGGATTTTTCCCTGTCTCCCCTATCTCTTTCCTGTCAAATACAGGGGTGTTTCCCTGGAAATGGAGAAAGGATGGTGGTGTCTTGGTGAGTGGAAAGGTGGGAAGTGTGAGACCAGGTTGCACTGGTGAGAGAACATAGTGGAGACTGTACCCAGCTTCCCACAGAGATTACAAGTGCCCTGGAACTTGGGCTTGGCATAAATCCTGGGCTAAGCTCTGCCATTTTTGTGCTCTATCTAGTGCATCCAAGGTCTCTATCAATTTAACAAGAACCAAACCAATGTGGAGTGGTTTTGGATCTGTACTATCTCTCCAAGGCAGAGCTGAATTTTCTCTTGCACTTATTCCTTGCAAAAAAATTTACCTGGAAAACAGACTGTTCAGGAAAGTGCCTGTTCCCCCAGCTGTGCTTCTGAAAGCATGTGGGCCTTTGTGGAGAGAGAAAAAACAATGTTTATTTCTGGTGAGAGATTATAAAACTCACTGTTTTAGTGAAATAAATCCATGTGCACTGTGAATACTGTTCAGAAAATGCCCTTCCTTAGCTGTTATATCAAGCAGTCTTTATAGTATGAAAGTGTATTAAGTCTGTTAATATGTATTAGCTCATGTTATATACTGTAATGTTATGAAGTATTGGAATTTTACTGGAGACTTTGGTATTGTTTGTGCTTAGGAAAAACAAACTGAAGGACAGTCTGGCACCAGAAATAAAGACTTCGCTTCTTGGAAGCCTCAAGCTGCCCATGAAGGATAAATTATACCTGTGGACAACCAGGATAGCACCAGCATCCTCACCCTGTCCTCTTTCAGACCCTCAGGTAGGTATCTCCAGCAACATCTGGATCAGTAGAAAAACAGCAAATGCTGCAAAACTACAGCTGCTTTGCAAAGTTTTATTCTGATTAGTAATGGATGCTAGACATTAATAAAATTGTGCTGTACCTGAATGTTTGGTGGGTATAGAAACCCCACGTAAAACCACAATTGGGGTGCCCCAGTTTGTCTGGGACAATGTTTGTGAGAGTCCTTACCCTTCCTGGGGATTTGGGCAGGCAGTGACGATGCAGACTGGTGCCTGCGATGCTTTAGTGAGGTCAGCGGCATCCAGAGCCTGCCCTGACCCTGCTCACCCAGCCATAAGGTAGCAAAGCCCTGGCTGATGTGGCTCTTAGCATCTCCAGCAAATAACTCCCCAGCAGCCTGCGGGGCAGAGAAGAGAGAGCTGGGGCGTGGGGGTCTCTCTGCTGCCCGTGAGGCTGCTGGGGGGTTTGGAAACCATCGGCTGCCCGCAGCTGATCTCTCCCTCAGGAGGGGCAGAGCGGGGTCCCTGGTTCCGCCCCAGCCCCATTCGGGTCTCCCCGGAGCTGCCATCAGCCCAACCCCGCCTCGCCTCGGCTGCGGTACCTGCCGCGCTCCCGACGTCACCGGGCTCTGCTTATAAAGTGCAGGGACAGAGCATCTCCCTAGCTCCATCTCCCTGGCTCCATCTCCCCGAGAGGCAAATCTTCAAGCAGCGAGCCTTACGCGGGTGGAAAGATGTTTTGTTCGGGTGTCCTGACAGAGCCGAGTAGGAAAGAAGTGGAGCTCAGGGAAGCGGCATCTCTCCGGCAGCAGAGGAGGATGAAGCAGGCAGTTCAGTTTATTCACAAGGATTCTGCAGATCTCCTCCCTTTGGATGGGCTGAAGAAGCTGGGGACTTCAAAAGACACTGTAAGGCTTTATTGTGTTTACTTGAAGGGGACTTAAGAAGCTAGTAGGGCAGTGTCTGGGTTTTTTTGTTTGTTTGTAGTTTTGTTTTTTTGATTTTTTTTTTCTTTGTGTCATTTTTTCTGTTTGGAGGAGAAGTTGGTTGGTTGGTTGTAGAAATTGGTATAAAAAAAGAAAAAAAATGAAGCTTTGGTATGCAAAAGGAAGGAAATATGCTAGTTATCACCAGGGCTGTTTTTTGCTCATAGATGATTTCAAATGCCTGACACTCAAATCTAAAAGCTTTTTATTCTTACTTTTATTTTTTTGCATTTGCATGAATGTCAGAAAAGATGTTATTGTTTTCAGTAAAAAACTCCTCTCTGAGTTAATCAAAATGGCTTCATTTAATACACACATTTATACACGTTTGTGATGCACGTATGTGTGCAACATATAATCATAAAAGATTCAGTAAAGTGCAGTCACTAGTACTTCAAAACATAAACCTGACAAGATTACATTTTGATAAAGTCTTATGAATATGTATATATACTTAATGGAAGGACTAAATTCTAGGTCTTAATTATTTACATATGCAGTGATCCATGTGACCCTGTAGATGACATAATTCTTCATCACATCCAGGAGCTGGAGAGCATTTCTTAATACTGGCATGCATTAATGTTTGAGCCCTCTCTAATGGGAAATTATACTTAAATGCAATATCAAAAGTCCTGCAAAATCTAGAAAAACGGAAGCTCCTTTACTATTTTTTTACCCAATTGTTGCAAAATTCTTGCACTTTGTAACACACAGTATTTGCTTCTTTCAGTGCTTGGTAAAAGTTTATTGAGAAAAATTACTGGTTTTGGTTTTAGTGCAGCAGTTCTGTAACAGCCTCCCTGTTGAGCTGGCTTTGGCTGCCCGGCTGAGATAAGTGGAATGAGTTGGTTATTCTCTGCAGTGTATAGAGGTGATTTTTTTTTTTTTTTTTTTTTTTGACATCCCAAATGTTTTGCAATTGTAGGGAGTGAAATCCCTTCCCATGGAATGGCTCACAAGGAGCTTTCCTGGTCCCTTCAAGGAGCTCCTTCAAGGAGCTCCTTCAAGGAGCTACAAATTGCCTTTCAGAGAATGATAGTGGTGTTATTGCTGTTATCTGCAGAGTCTAAATAGTGTGTCATTTAACAACTCGTAGTGTGCAGAGCTGAGACCTGGAGAACAGGGGTTTCTGCTCTGCCCAGTGTACAGAGGCAACCAGTAGCAGGAGCCAGGGCCACTGAAGTCCTTGTGCCCCAGGGGCACAGCATGGGGCTCCTCACCATGGCCTTGGTCACAGAAACATCACCCAAGGTTTCCTCCCTGCTCCTGTGCCCACTCTTGCTGAGCTGCTGCAGCAGCATCACCCCTGCTGCACCCACAGCCCCTGAGAGGAGGGTCTGCATGGGGGGCTCCATCCAAGGATGTGCCAAAGCCCTGGGGAGGTCCTCAGCTCCTGATCCCCTCCAAGGACAGAAAGGAGGTACAAAATGGCAGGGGTGTGCTGCCTGCCCCAGCTATTCTGGCTGTGGTGGTTCTCCAGCCAGGGATGGGGTGAGAACCAAGCTGGTGAGGGCCACCCACCCCACTGCAAAACCACACCTTGTCCCCATGTCACAGTGAGGTTTTTGGGACATATATGGCCAAGGCTCACCTTGGCCCCAGCCTCCTGTGCCATGAGATGTATGGGAAGTCTCCAAGTGACAGCACTGGCACATGCTCAGGCCTGTTCCTTCAGCCCCAGAGAAGATGCTGTGAGTGTCACAGCTCTTGCAGAGGTCACGTTGCCAGCACCCCCATCCTCACTCCTCATACAGCCAGGATGACAGTGAGCATCACTTCTAGAGGACACAGTGTTTCTTACCGGTGCCATGGCTGCCTGGATGTCACAAGAGTTGTCTTCAAGAGGAGAGGGATATTGTCCATCTCTGAGACTGGAGAAGCTCTGAAATGTGGGACCTCTCCTTGGCATGGCCCCAGAGCAAGAGGTCCAGGTTCAGAGGGGTTGAGCTGCACAATGAGGGGAACCAGGGCATCCTGGCTTTTTGCTTTCTTGTAAATAACTGCATGGCTCCTGACAAAGCAGCACGTTTGTGTCTAAAGCTGTGTGACAGCTGTGGTGACGTGGGTGGAAGGGCTTCTGACGTGACTGGCATTATTAATGCAGGGTTTCCCGTGGGGATTTTCCAGTGGCTTTGGCAGGAGACAAGAGGAGGTAGCAGCTCCACAGAGGTGGCACAGGTGGTGAGAGCAGTCCCTGTCTCTCAGGGTGACAGCTGGCAGTGACCATTCTGATTCTGGGGAGAAATCCCCTTCGTTTTGGCCACAGTGTGGGGGGTGCTGGGCACCACAGTGGGTGTGCCCCAGCTTGTGTCTCCTTCCTCAGCTCCTGAAGCATCTCTCCTGGTGCTGCTCTGAATAGGCAGGTTTGATAAATACTGGCTGTAATTATCTATGTTAAGTCTCTGATATTTTCAGTGTATTATTCCAGGTTGGACCAAACTCTTCTATCTCCTTATTCCACATACATATTCCACTTTGCCTGCCTGGTATAAAACCAAGCTAAAGCACAGCAAACACAGGGCTGGATATGCAGAGCAGAAATGAGTTTGTTTTGATGCCTCATTATTAGCTTTTCCTATGAAGCCCAGAAAATAGGCATGAGATGGTTATTAGATGGCGTCTGGGCCTCCCAACACTGTGACTATGCTACCCTGACTTGGGTAGGGCTTGCTGGGCCGTGGCAGCTTCTCCTCATGCTCTGACACTTTGCCCTCACCAGAGAGCTGCTGGGCTGGTTTGGATGGGCTTTGCCTGAAACAGTCCTGCATCGTTTTATAAGCTGGGAAACAAAGCTGTAAATAGTAACAAACAAAAACAACAAAAAACATTTCCCCCTCCTCAAATGCCCTCAGAGCCTCCCCTGGACACCTGGGTCTGCAGTCCCCTCCCCAGCTCCGCCAGCTACTGCAACGCTGTGGTCACTTGCAGCATGCTCAGGTCGGAATGCAAACACTTTGGTGTTAGGCACAATGTCTTGGTCAGAGACTGGGACACTGCCTGAGCACTCAGGGGGTTCAGGACGACAGGGGACATCTCATCAGATCTCATCACCCTGGAAGAGGGGCTGACATGCCCCTCTTGACACATGAACACAGGTTGCTGGTAGAAGAGGTGAATTTGGATGAAAGATGGGAAAAAGAGAGAAATTGGTTATTTCTTGGGAAGAGCTCTGTTGTGATGGTAAAATTCCTTTTTTTGTCTGCTGCCTGGTAGAGGCAGGAGAGAGAGGGCAAACCTCCTGAGACGGGTTTGGGAATTTGGGGAGCTGGCAGGTTCCCTGACTTTCATCTCTACCCGAGTGAAACTGTTGTTGATAGATCTTGCTGTCCTCAGATCTAGAAGCCAAAACAGTGTGAAACCTGCCAGAGAGATGGGTACTGCAAATTGCAGCATGTGAGAGGAATAAAACTGGACTGAATTATTTGTGGGTTTGACAGACAGTGGTACAGAGGTTCAGCAATAGCTAGTGTCTCTACTCACTTCTTATGGGTTTCTACTGTAACTTTTTTAGGGATTATAGATATTTGCAAAGTCTTCGGGATGGGAAGGGAGAAACTTTATGAAAAATATCCTGCTTTGTATTTGTATTATACTTGATACTAGGAAATAACTTACCTTTTTTTTTTCCTTTTCTTTTCTTTTGCGCTTGTATGACATGTAAAATTTCCCATTTTTATAAAACTTTCATCAGTTTCATGCAATGCATGGAAATACAGGACCAGGAAATCTGGTCCTTGCTGTGTGACCAGCTCGTGCTGGAGGGAGAACACAGCTGCCTTCCCCGTTGCTGTCACAGGGAGGTTTTCCTACTCTCCCTCCCTCCCTCCCAGACATGCTCTGCTTGAAGTTTTCCAACCAAATGTGCTTTTGTAAATGTCTTCTGGCACATTATCTGCTCAGCAAGTGCATATCCATCACTTGAGTAATTTCCATGACTAACATCCCTCAGTCTATTGCACATGAGAATCAAGGGTAATAAAAGTTAAAGCAAACTAATTAATAGCCTGAGACAAGATGCTGCTGCAGGGAACCTTTTCAGCCCCCTCTTGCTAGATTATTTCTGTGTTGGAGCACAATGTAAGCAATATTTGGTCCCCTGAAGGCAAGATTCACTGCAGCTTTCAGAAGACCAAGCATCAGCAGACAGTCCTTTTTGTGGGGGCTACTTGTGTTCACTGAGTGCTGGATTTTTTCCTTTTGGTTGGTCCCATATGGGATTCATAAAACCAGGGCCCATACATGTAATGATCCATAGGAGAACGTGTCTTTAAAAAAATTAGTTTAAATCAATAGTAGAGTACAGTTAACAACTATGACTGTGCTGGTGACTTGTTCTTCTCCAGCCTGTTCTTTCACAGGTTATTTGGCAATGAGATTGAGGCCAGGCATATTAGAAGAGCACCCAGACTGTCCTGGATGGTACCATTCAGAAATGTTTTGGTCCCAGAAGAGCAGAGCTGGGTACAAGGAGATGACCACTGCTACTTCCCCAGTCTGCTACAGTCCCCTATACCTTCATGTGTTGTTTTGTTGGTTTTTTTTTTTTTTGGTAGGGTGAAGAATTAGTCCTCCAAATGTGTGTCTGAGTTGCAGGCAAACATAAAGGGCAAGAAGGATGTACCACCCCCTATCAGCAAACCCTGGTTTGTGTTCTGCTTAGATGAGTAGCTTGGAGATGATCCCAGTGCTGGCTGCACCTCTGGCTTCTGCCTGGCAGAAGGGAGCTCAGAGCTTCCAAACACGGTGCCCCAGCACAGGGGCTGGTACTAGTGGACCCAGTCTGCCTGCCTTTAACCAAGTTAAGTAACACTGCTCTCTGCTGTTCAGGCTCACTGGGAAGGCAGTGGTAACTAGAGAAGTGCTGGAGCTTTGCTACTTCTTGTGCTTGAAGGAGTCAGTGAGGTGTTGGATCTGATTTCTCCCCATCACTGGGAGTTTCTTAACTTTACTGCCTTTACACAGCTTGTGCTTTCTATAGTGCTGGTCAGACATGGCATCTGCAACTAATAATGGTCACAAATTTTTTTCCTTTCAAGTCTCCAGTGGTATGCAGAAATAACAACAGTGAAAAGCAGGGGGAAAAGGAGGTTATGTGTCCAGGTGACCACTGGTGTTGGCTGCATCAACCTTATCTCATCCGTCAGGTCATGTTTAACTCTCTGTCTTATGCCTACAGCAGGATCTGAAGCACCAACATGGTTGCAGTTATTTTAGGATGATGCCAAGTTGCATTAGCCTTTTGTAAGTGCTGTTATTTAACGTGTCACCCAGAATATTTTAAGGATGAGGCTCTGCTCACGAGGATGAGTGCTGCACAACTTGGGGAAGCGCAGCCTGAAATTTTTGAAGTTATCTGATCCCACTGAAATTCCCTCAGGATGAGGAGGTTTGTTGGTTTACAGATCTCTGTGGACACAGGGACATATTTAATATGAATGCAAAAATTTAGGGGTATAAACCAGTAAGAAGGTCTCACTGTGGACATATTAAAATCAGAAGGAAAGGGCAGTAATTGTGGTAATTGAGGTGGGGAGTTGGAGGGGAGAGATCAGCCAGGCAGAGATATGAGCAGATAATCAAGCAGAGTAATTTCACCCCCAGCAGAGTATGTGCATCCATCCATGATGAACATTAAACATAAAAAGGCTTTTGGGAAAGCAGTTGGAGGAGGTTTTGAGAGGCAGCATGCTTCTTGCAGAATGAATGGAAATGACAGAGAGTGACAAGCTGCCACATGGTGTTGGATTTCCTGGGAGAATATCTACCTACCTACTTACCTCAGACCATTGTACCTCTTACTCTCTTCTCCCTTCCCTCCCGTGGCATGGCACTCAGGACTGGTCCTATTTATTCACACTTAACAGCTAAATACCAGCGCAGAGGGAAGAAAGACACAATTTTAGACCAAATTCTGACCTAAAGGCCAGACCAGGTCTGACAATAGATGTCATCCATAGCTCTCTATGTAAAGCTGTGCCTTCTTCACTTGCACATGCAAAAGCCAAGGCACAGGCACCAAAATCAGCTTCTTAAATTCTGAGTCTATTCATGTGAAGAGCATTGCCACAGGTGGAGGACAGACAGATATTTCCTACCCTAGCAATGCCAGAGCTCAATAAAAGTATCTGTGTTGATTCAGTAAGTCCATGCACCTTTTTCACACCTCGGTGGGGTGTGTAATTGGAAAGGTAATTTATTACTTTTTAACTTGTCATATTGCTATAGACTTTCCAATATCCTTATCAACAGATCAAGGTAATTATGGCTGAAACATCAGCTTAGAAAAGCTTGATTTGTTTGGATTCCTATATGAAATCAAATCTTGAACCCAAGTTTGGAAAATGAAAGGCATCCCTCCAAATTCTGGCTAATATTTTGAAAGGATTAGTCCCTTGCCAATGCAAAGTAGTTCATCTTAGTCAAAGCCAGGTAAGATGGAGCTGGCAGGAGAGAAAATAGATGTGGGCTGGGAAGAGTGCATGTAGTCTAGGAATCAGGGAGAGTGAGACTCTAGAGCATCCCTCCCAGGAGATCAGCACTGGCCCACAGGCACCACAAGCAGGCCAGGTCATGATGCAGGTCATGTCATGGCTCTCCTCTGGCTTCACCCTGCTCTTCTGTGCTTTGTTTTTTTTTTTTCTTAAAGCAACCACATAATATCCTGCAGAAGCGCCTGATGGAGACAAATTTATCAAAACTAAGAAGCAGCCGGGGCAGCTGGACTCCAAAGAGTGATAACTCAGTGCAGACCAACAACCTGAATCAAACTAATCTGGGCAGCTCATGGAAAATGGAGGATGAGGAGCTCATAGTGGTGAGCTGCCAGGTAAAAATCCCTCCCCAGCCTTCTGGGTTTTTTTCCCCCACAGGTTTTATTTCTCACAGCTTCAAGCAGTGCTCTTGTTCTTCATGTTTCCTGATGCACCCCACTGGGTCTGTCATAGCTGTGGGGATGCCCTCCCTCTGTAGCTCAGGGCTCCTGCAGCACAGACACCCACCTGGGTATCACAGAGAAAATTGATTTAATGAGTGCCTTCCCTTAGACATCAGAGTGGAGGCAGTAGCTAGGTGGGGCAGCATGCTGGAACTCTGAGGAGTGGTATTGTCCATGGTGAATCCCTGAGCTCACAGCCCATTTTGTTATCCTCAAGTGCCACCAACTTTTTCTTTCTCCTCCTTACCCCCACATTGTTTTGAATTTCCCATTCTCCACAATATCCCCTCCTGCCTGGGGCTGCCCCCTCTGCTCTCTGCAGGGGCAAATGCTGTCAGGAAGGATGCAGGACCCAACTCCATGTTGTTAGGTAGCACCACCTTATTAAAAAAGCAGCTCAAGAATGAACTCTTGGGGGCCTGGGGTAGATGAGGTGATACCCTGGGGGCACTGAATGTGTGGTGTAGCAGGGATGGGATTGCACAGGGAGTTGTTGGCATCTTGTCATGGGCTGGTGTGTGCAGAGCAAAGGTCCCTGACACTGTACTCATCCTGCATCCTACTCACCATCCCCTGTCTCTGCTTGCTCTTGCAGTGTGCAGGGAAGGAGCTGAAGGCTGTGGTGGACACTGGCTCGCAGCACAACCTCATGTCATCAGCCTGCCTGGACAGGCTAGGGTAAATACCCAGCTGGATTTCTGTCTTGTGGGAACTGGTGGCACCTGGCAGCACGGGCAGTGCTCCCTGGGCTGGGGCTTCACTCACCCCAGCTATGGCCATTCTGGAAGGCAGTGCTTTAGGCAGTGCTGGGCAAGCCCCTGCACCTTCTGTTACAAACAAATCCTGGGTTATTCTTAAATGTCCTTGCAGGGAACTGAAATGGAAAGCCATTTGTACTGGCCTGTTCACCTCTGGGTCAACCCCTCTAGAGGCCTGGATGTGTTTGTATCTTTTCAGTGCATCAGCTGCATCCAGGCATCAGCTCACCGGATATCACTGAGATTTTAGCACTTAATTCTCATGGATTTACTGCTTTTCATTGCTGACTTGCAATTATTACTCAAAAACCAATAGTTCTATGAGCACTGCTGCATGGTCCTGAATGAATGGTGCCTGTTTTCTGTCCAGACAGTAATTACTTCTTTGCACAACACCATTTACTGGCTGGAAGGTGACTGTGCTCACCACAAACTCGTTGCAAACCCTGGAGCTGCTCAGCCTAGACTTTGGGTGAAAACAGTGCATTTGGAGGGATCTCATCTTACCTGCTATAGGTCACCCTGCTGTGGCAGGAGGGGTTGGACTAGATGGCCTCTTGAGGTCCCTTCCAACCCCTAACTTTCTATGATTCTATGATTTTATGATCTTGCCAGCTGCTGCATTGGCTGCACAACATTCCTGACTTGCACAGCAGTGTTCTGTGGCAGCCTCTCTATGATACTGACACAAAGTAAAATGCCATTGTCCCTGGCAGTGTTACCCACTAGGAATGACCACACTTTGGTTCCTGCTGGGTGGGAACCAGTGGAGCCCTGGGGGTGGGCAGGAGCTGTGTTGGGTGGGCAGGCAGACAGCCCATCCCCATCTCTGCCAGCTGAACCCTGCAGCAGGCTGGGCTGCCTTACATACAGCTTCTTGCAGCTCCTTTGCTGTTTGTGCTCATGAGGCCAGAAGCTAGAGGCAGATGAACAGAGTGGGTTGCAGGTAGGGCTTTGGTGCCTGGCTCTCTCTGCCTGCACTGTGGTAGATCCCACGACAGCCGGCACTGCTCCAGGATGTTGTACTGCAAAGCACTCCAGTGCATGTGGCAGTGATAGAACATGAGTTTTGTTTAAATCCAGCTCTGGAAAGGAGCAGGGAAGAGGTGTTTAGGCGATTTTGCTTCTCCCAGGGAAGGAGGGGCCCTGCAGCTTGCTTTACTGGATGCTGCTGCCCATGGTTGAGGTTCAGCAGCTCTGGGGACAGGCCCAGGGCTGGGTCTCAGTGCCTAACGCAGTGTGTATGTCCCTGGGGCACAGGCCATTTCCTCTCTTCTTTTTTAGGAATCTTTTTTGTACTTTGTCATGGAGCCATTTCAGCTCTTCCCCTCCTCTCTGAGGACAGGGGTTGGGGTTAGCCCTCAGGTTGCTGCAAGACATCCCCTGTAGAGATGCAGGTGCAGCTGTTATGTGAGCAGCTTTGGTCACTACACGATGCCCAGGGACTTTCCTCTTTCAAACACAGCTCCCAGATGTGTCACTCCATCATGCAGCTGTTCTCCTCACCTCACTGCAGTTCCCTGGTCAGCTTTCAGCCATGCACTGCCCACGTCCTTGGGTCAGTCTCGGATGTAATGAAGCACTTTATTGAAGGTGGCTTTACCCTCCCCACCCCCAACCTCTCAGCAGTCTCTGTCACATATGTGAAAACCATCAGGGGCAGTGGGTGGTGGAGTGAGGAACCATCTCCAGCTGTTTCTTCAACTGTATCATGGTTGGTAAGAAGCAAACCCCCTAGGGAGCTCTGCTTGGGGCAAGGGCTGATGTGGCCCAGGGCTGCATCCTGGGCAGTGCCATGGTTTGAAATGGATGTGTGCTGCTGGCTGCATCCCCAGGATCACAGAAAACCTGCCAGTAAAACAATTTTCCAATAATAGTGTGGTAATATGAGCAAGTTAAGAGCACTTCAGGTGTAAGTACTCTCCAAAAGCCATTTGCTCCTTGCTGGAGAAGTCGAGCCATGGCAGTTTCATGACAGAAGTGTTTTCAACGTGCAGGTTAAAGGAGCATCTGAAAGCACTCCCAGGTGAAGATGAGATGATGGCTTTACTGCCCTACAAGGCCAAGGTGCTTGGGCAGATCGAGTGCCTGTCCCTGATGGTGGGAGCAGTCCCCGTGGAGTGCTCTGCCTTTGTCCTGGGTGAGTGTGTGCCTTCTGCTCTGGGTCTGGGCTGGGGCTCTGATCATTCTTAACCCAGAAGAAAAAATGAAGCTTCAAAATCACCTTAAAATTGAGCAGAAATACAGCCTTCCTGCAGCCCTTCCAGTGGAGGGAGGGAGTGGGAATGTGTTGACCTGGGCTGTCCTGGCAGTGCCCTATCCGTGCTCTGCAGTGCCCATGCAGGGACCGTCACTTCTCCCTGCAGGCAGATCTCCCTGCCCTCGTTTGGTCCTGTTCCCCTCTGGAATTACTCAGTCATTTCATAAACAGGGCTTTATTTAGTAGAGCAGCCATGAATTAAAGATGGGAGTCCCTGACAAAAAAGCATGGAGCAATGTTTTTAATGTATAAATCTGAATGTTTCTGTTTTTCAGAAGAGAATGAGAAACCCTTCTCTTTTGGGCTGCAGACACTGAAATCTCTGAAGGTAGGGGTTTAGAACTGGAATTTTACTCGGGCTCAGGGAACTGGGACCACTGCAAACTGCAGCTTTTCCTCTTACCTTAAGGCATTTATTCTCTACAGTGTGTCATAAACATGGAGAAGCACCACCTCATTCTGGGGAAGACGGACAGGGAAGAAATCCCATTTGTGGGCAGGGACAGCACTGTGGCAGGAGAGCAGTAAGTTGGTTGGGAGGTGAGCTGTGTTCTGTGCCCCCCAGCACTCCCCTCAGGAGTCCCCAGGCCCTTGCTGCAGGCAAATGAGAGCTCAGCAACACTGGTATAAATTTTTCTTCTCAGCTCAGAGTTTTGAAACACAGTCCCTGACTTTTTCAGGGACTTCTTCAGCTTTTATCACTTTTTTCTACAACAAAGGGGTATCTGGAAAGACAGCACAGGGAAATGCCTTAGGAAATAAACTTTTTGAAGGTCACTAGGAGGGCTCCTTGAGCACTGCTTTGACAGTGTTCCCAAACAACGATTTTTTTCTGGAAAATATTTACGAAGCAAGGCAAACAAACCCACATTCGTGTTTTGCAAAGTGCAGAGGGAAGAGATACTGCCTGGAGATAATGGTGTTGCCTTTTCTTCCCACATTGCCTCTGATGTCCTCCTGCCAGATGTTCCCAATGTCCTGGACTTCTTCAGTCTTATCTCCCTGAAGAAGGAGAAATCTGTGCTGTTTGCCCTGGTACCTCCTGAATCTGTTCAGCTTGTTCTGTCTGGCTCTGCCTGCAGGCTGGGCAATCCCCTCCTCCCAGACACTGTGCAGAGCTCCTTGCTGAGCACTGTGAAAAAGAAAAGCATTACTGGCCCTGCCTCTGAGTGATGAAACTGGCAGGCTCTGGGGGCCTGGGAGGGGGATTTACATTTCTGTGCCTCTCCAGCTTTGCAGTCAGCACTTGTGGTTGCTCAGCCGTGGGTGCTGTGGACACAGCTATCTAAAAAACATTTGCTCACTGCATAAGGAAGCTTATTTGACAAATGGTATAGGGCAGCACCTTCCTTAGCTGCCTGTAATGAGCAGCCACAATAGTTTTGGATGTCCTGCAGCTTGAGCCTGCTGTGCTGGGTACCACTGAGCTCGAGGAGCCTGGGTGGGAGTGGGTGGTAAGGAGCAGCCCTTCCTCAGCTAATTCTATTTATACTCATTGGGTATAAAGATGAATGCACTAGTGCAGGGAGTCAGGACAAGAATGCATGTGCACCCACTGCGGGGATGAATTATTTCTTGGTACTGCACTCAAGGCCAAATTTTGCTTTTTTTTTTTCTTTCTTTTTTCTTTTTTTTTTTTTTTGAATGAAAAACACCTATTTGGTTGAATGTCTTTTCTTTTTCAGCAGCTTGGAGGCATAAAGAGAAACTGAAACAACATCCTCACACAAGAGCTTGACATCAAAGATGTCCTGTGCAGCTGTTCCAGGTGAAAAAGCAGCACACTGCTTTGAAAACTTTTGTACTAGGCTACAGCTTGAGTAGAGCTGAATGAAATCCTGTTCAGTAGCCAGTAATATTGTCATGTTTATCCATGGGTTTTGAGAAACAAATGTGTGCTTATTTTCTGGATTTTCTATATAGTGTCCTCTTTATTACAAACAGTTGGAAAAACCTTATGAAACTCTTCTGATGATAAAAATACTTTTTATAGTAGCCTCATATGAGTAATTGTATTTAGCTGTGATTAGAGGCTATCAGAATGAAATTTTTATTAATGATTTTTCCAGGGGCTAAGCATTTCTATTCACTTAATTGATATTGCCACATTCAAATGGCCATTACCAGGAAGTTACTCAGAGTAAAATAACAATGTTAATACCACCTAGAAATTATAGGTCATCCTGTTAGCATAGTATTGTTGCCATGTACTTAGGGATGCAGCTGCTGACTTGATGAGAAAGCCATTACAGAATTATTAATGGGTTATGGGCTTCTCTGCATATCTGTGGCACAAGCACAGAAACAGGGCTTGAGAGGGCTCTCAGGGTGATCTCCAGCAGCCCCCAGCTTGCTGTGGGGTTGGCACAGGGGCAGCCCATTGTGGCACTGCCTCACTGAGGCTCTGAAATCCCCAAGGAGGTCTTAGCTGCCTTCCTAGCTGGAGTAGGCAGGAAAATTAATCCTTGTATTGAGCAAAAAAATCAACAAACAAGCACAAAAGTATCTTGTATGGAAAGCAGCAGATCCAGAGCCTCATTGGTATATCAGGAACCAAATGGCCCCCATGTCCTTGGTTCTCCCCTGCCACCAGGACTGGTGCCTCTGCCTGCCCAGCACCCAGGCTATGGGCTGGTGCTGGTTAGTGACTCCAGGTGGACTTGAGTGTTGCTGCCAGAAATGCCATATTTTTTTATATCTCTTGACAAATTGCTTAGGATCTTAAGTAAAATATTAACCTTCATCACCCTCTGGGCAGGTGGGAGTTTTTGCCAGGACAAACATTTCATTCAGTGTCACTGTCCTGTAGCAGCAGGGTTGCTACTTCACGTGCAGAACAGAGCCAACATATTCTTAGGGGTACTGCTCAGGGTAGCCCGTCCTGGTACAAAAGCAGCTTTCTAGATTTTTAAAAGCTAATGAGAATTAATTCCTGTCATCTGCTGATGAGGAGTCTTTAAAATTCAGACCAACCTCCTTGTGATATTGTGCATCTGCTTATGGCCAGTCCCAGAGCAGGCAGCTGTGTGCTGGGCAGGGGAGCTCTGCTCAGGCAGCTCTGCCTTAGCAGCAGCCTTGGGGGTCTGGGGGTCTCCTGCTGAATCCCCCCCAGCCCTTAGTGCACTGCTGGCACCACACCCCGAGGTGTGCAGCATCACCTGCACACACAGACATTGTCACTGGCATTGCCACTTAGGAAATGTCTCAACGGTCCTGGGCAAGGACCAGTTGTCACCTCATGGCCGTTGGCTCGGGACAGGAGGCTGTCCTGTGCACCAGGCTCCTGCCAGCTTCAGCTGGTCTGTGCCCAGTAATGCCACCTCACTCCTCCCATCGTATCTCAGATGTTCCCTTACCTCCTGCAGTGGGTTTGAACCTCTTTTCAATACTGGGTATGAGTAGCAGATCTGAACTCTCTGTATTTTGAGCTATTTTCTATTTTGGTGATAAGTTTCAGTGCTTTCTCTACATACAGTATTTTATATAACACAGCTATATATAGAGAGAGATATACAGATATATATGTATTTACAGGGGCTGCCCAGGGCAGTCCCACCGATGTGTTCTAGAAATACTTCATTAAATATGAAATAGATTTGATTATTTTATATGCTATGAGTTTGGTAATTTGGTACTTCTTTCTGTGCTTATTACTGTGCTAAATGTCAAATTAAATCTAAATAAAGTTACATTGTTATTGCTGATTTGTTTGTACCCTGGATATGCTGCTGTTTTCAGTGCACTTCTCTGTGGAGAACAGGAGCTGATGTCACTTTACCATGGTGGGACTCCTCAGTGCTTTTGTGCTCCTGTTGGGAATTGCTATCAAACCATACAGACAGCAGCAGTGGAGATGCTCTAAATAGCAACATAGCACTTGTGGTAAAATGTGAGCATTTGAAATCCCAGCCTTTTGTTGCCATGCATCTCCCTCCCTAAGGAGTTGTGAGATCCTGCTGGTGCTGCTTCAAGTTTTACCCTTTGGAAAACTGAGTTTGTTTCTGCCCTGTTTTGGGCAGCTGGCTGGGGCAGAGCCAGACAGTGGAGGGGAGGAGGAAGGTGATTTTGTAAACTTTATGAAGCTAGGAAAAGAAAGTGGCCAGAGCAAAAGACAGGTGTCGTTTGTGCAGTAGCTATGTGATCACAAACAAAAAAAGCAGAAGTCCCATATCAGGGTCTTTCCCAAAGCCTGGAATGTGGATTTAGGGGCTTGCTGTCTCTGCCTGGATAGGATTTAGGCTGCTTCAGCACTATTTATTTCTTTCTCTTTCCAATGAGAATTTATCCTTTTTACCCACTCAAAATCTCACAGCAAAAACCTTTGGTGAAAGAGGCTCTCCTCAGTGCTGAGCTGCCTTTCCCTGCGTGTGGGAAGAAATCAGGCTCCAGCAATAAAGTAGAGAAAAAATGAGGAGAATAAATGTACAGGCAAAAATAACTCATTTTGCTTTCTTGATCTGCTATGGGTTTCTAGATTTACTGAGACTATTCCTGATGCTGGAGAACAGAGTCCTAGCACACACAAATGGAAAATCAATGGGGAAAATGTCATCCTTCTGCACACAGCAGGATAGTCCTGCTGCTGGTGCCCTTTTGGAGGTGATTCCTGTGAGCAAGATGCTCTGTGAGGCAGAACAGCTGCTACAGGAGACAGGACCTTGCCTCAGTCCACAGGGATTATGGACTGTTTTGAAGTAACATCAGATCTCTGTGTCTACAGAAGCACTTGCACAGCTACAGAGGTGAGTGCCTGAGTGCTGCAGATCAACTCAGCAAGCCCTGGGTTCTTGCTCCTGCTGACCTCCAGCATAGCCATGTGCCTGTGCATATTTGGCAACCATTCCCTAACATGGTTTTGCCTGGGAAGATGAAGGAGGCAGAGAGGAAGGTGTTGCAGGAGCCTTGGTCCATCCCAGTGCTTCAAAAGCTGGTGAAATGTGAAGGATCTTGATGTTTGGGCTCCTTCCCGCAATTAATATGGTCCACGTGACTAAGGCATCAACGCTTCCTGAAAACGAGAGATCTGGACAGGTGGTGAAGAGTGGCTGTCAGGCTCCCAGTTCATATCTATGTTTCATTGTAAGTGATGCACCTGAGGCCAAGGGGGCAGAGCAGAGGAGCAGGAGCAGAGGAGGAGCATCCCAAGGCTGTAGACTGGGATTCTTCCCATATTCTCACTACCTTCCTCTTCACATCAGTCCAAACAGCTATGGATCTGACCCTCCAATTTAACTCCTCCTGGGCTGGATGCTTTGCAGCAGCACTTGCTGCTAATCTGAGTGGGAAGTCAGAGGACTTTGCCAGGAGTAGCCCTACAGCAACATTACTCACGTGCAGTTTGTATGCTGCTGAGATTCACCAATGTTTTTTTGTCATTTCTGCTGTCAGAGTAGCTGATTAGAAGAGACCTGCTGGAGTGTCTCTCCACAGCTATCTGCAGGGTAATCTGTTATCTGATAGTTCCCTAGGGAGGTCCTTTTTATGGGCTTTTCTATTACTGCCTTGCTGATGATAATGTGCTGTTCGACATGTTGCGAAAACAAATCTGATTTGTGTGTCTCAGAAGCAAATAACTACATGACTTATTTTGCTATAAACATAGGTTTCAGGACTGTACATTGCTTGATTTATTTTATGGGGCAAACATTAGTTGAGATCTGTATTGCTTTGTCACCTGCTGGCTTCATAGAGGGAGGTGAGGTATAGGGTTTCCATCAATGGAAAGTCTGCCCCTTGTCATAAGCTGAGTTTTCTCTTTTTTCCCCTTTTTATGGGCTGTGTGCCACTGGGGACAGCCCAGACGTGTGCTGGTCTCATCCTCCTCTGTTAACCCCACATCACTGGTGAAAGGCTGCAGACTCTGGAGATGACACTGCAGGTATCCGTGATGTTTCACTGGAGATGGCATTGCCGAGAAGTCAAATTGATTTAATGATTTTGTTACTAGAGTGTTTTGTTACTAGAGCTATTGCTTCCGCAGGATGAGACTTCTCAAAGAGGGTGTGGAGACAGTCAACAACCCAAAAATATTGGGAATTCAGGAATAACAGGAAGCCATGGCAGTGGGAGAACTAGCTGGGGGAATGCTGCAGGGATTTTCTCTTTTTTTCTTTGAATAGAGCAGGACTCGTATTCATCAGAGAGAGAGACGTGGCTGCCCCTGCTGTGGGCTGTGGTTGGACTCTGCAGAGAGGTGCTGGAGCTGGAGCAAGGGGAAGCAGAGCAAAGCCACCTGCTCATTAAATGTGAAACCTCCTGGTATCCTAGAGACAGGTGGTGGATCTGCAGAAGGTGGGGAGCTCTTAATGCTGCTTCAGCCAGGCTTGTTTCAGCTCTGCTGCCCACGTGTCACCCTCAGGCAGTGGCAGGGCCAGCACTGATTTACTGCTCACCTCCTTTCACCTCTTTCTCAAAGACCAGGAAAAACAACCTCCTCCCTGCAGTGGACATGGCAGACACTGCTACTATAGGTGAGAAAACCACTAGCACCCCGAGGTGTCCTCAGGAGGTTCCCTGGTGGTGTGGCTGGCACAGCCTGCCCTGGTCCTGTGCTCTGTGTGTGGTGTCCAGCACTGCTCCCTGTGTCCCTGGGTTGGTGTGTGTGACACTGTGCTGTGGGCTGCAGCTGCAGTGTCCCTGTGCTTTGGGTGGGCAGCAGACCCATGGGTGACATGGTGGGTGTGGAAACCAAGTGCCCCAGCTGAGTGGCAGAAGAAAGGCAGAGGTTGTTCCAAGGGATGAAGTGCTACGAGAGGACTGCCTGGAAGATTGGGGTAAGAGACCTGGACCCAGTCAGATAAAAACTCACCCTGCTGTAAGGAGATGGTAGGCAAGGCTAAGTGCCACTGTTCCCAGCATCCCTGAGGTACACAGGGCCACAATATTTTTCCAGGTGTTGCCAGTTGTGAAGCATCTCATTGGCAATGCTGGCAAAGGCAGCATTGAAAAATACTGCTTGAGGGAAAAAGCACTATGAGATTTTTGCTTTCAGAAAGTGAGGAAAGCAATGTATTTTCAAGTGTTGCTATAAACCCCAGTCCTCTGTTCCTCCACAAACAGATCAGATGGAGCAAGGAGAGTGATCAGGCGCTTGCTGGCTGCAAAACACACTGACTCATGGAGAACACAGGCAAACAGGCTCCATTTGAGAAAGTACAACACCAGACAGTGCTGGCAATTAATTTGAAAAGAAAAATGTAATTGGGAATGAATCATTTGGCTTCCCTGGATCACAAATCACAAATCCAAAACCCACTTCAAAATCCCTGGGTGAAGGACAAAGCCCAGCACAAGTGTGTTGCAGCCCAATGACCTGGTTTTATCAAGAACAGTAATTTTCGTGACACACGGAAAACGATCAGGATTTTGCCATTCTGTTGCTCTGTTTGCCTTTTCAGTTGCTGACAGAGGAGGAGAAAACCCATAATTGGCAAAATGTGATTTGGAGCTGGAAAAACTGGGTCTCAGGAGGGCAGATGTGTGAGAAATCAGTCAAGTGGGTTTCTTGTGAGTGGTGCTCTGAGAAGGGTTGTTTGGCCTTCTGGCTGGACAGGTTTAGAGAGAAAATCTGTGGATTTTAAGCTCCTTCTACTCAGAGAGATCTTCTCCTGGGTTTAGGCTTCAATGACATTTTCTAGATTGAAATTGTGGCCTAACAGAAGGGGAAAATGTGCTCTTCTTCATCTTCCAGAAGGAGATGACAGTACATTTTAAAAAACCAAATCACATATAAGGGCTAATTGACTTGGCATTTTCAGCTTAGCATTCTCCTAGATAAATTTGCTCCAAGACCACATTTTGTTGCAATGAATCTTCTGCTTCACATATTTCCTCCTGCTGCTTTGTCTGCTGTGATACGAGGTCATGAGCCATCTTCCAGTGTCCTGTTCTGTGCCTTCCAACTAAATAATGAATAAAGCAAAGTCCCCAGGTACTGTTTAGCTGTGAGGGCTGAGACATCTCCCAGTGGGGTGTCTTATGGTTCAGGTCAGTGTTTTAATACCTAGAAAGAGCCTTGTGGGACAGGGTCCTGGAGGAGTTTGCTATAGGGCAATGATTTAATCAGCACAGATGCTGCTGTTTCTGCTTAGAGTAGAGAGGAGCTCTGAAAAGGTCAAACTAATGAGGGTAAGGAGACTATACAGATGAGGAATTTATCTCCTCCACCAACACTAAGACCTCACCATATAATTTGCTCTATGAGTATGCTGTGGTTATGGTTAGCAGGATGGGCAGGCAAAACAACTCTTGTCCTTGCTGTTCCAGGCTCTGCAAGCCCCTGCCATGGTGTGCAGGATGTGCTCATTGCAACTTGTCTCACCACAGCAGCTCCAATATCCTGTTAGTGCTGTGCTGGTGCTTAAGGGTTACCTGGTGCAGTGCTCGCTTCACACAGGAGAGAGGCACAGCTGAAGACAGAAAGCCTAAGCTCGAGTCCACAGGGAGTGGTGACTTTATGTTGACATTATTTGGGTGTTATTTAACTCTCAGCAAAGTCCTCCCTCTCCTGCCAAGATCATTTTCCACCCTAGGGAACATCTGCCCTCAGGAGAGCGTCTGATAGTGTGCTGCTGGGAATTCATGCATTATCTAAGTAGTTATCATCAAGAAGGGGAAAAGGGTTCATCTGCACCTATCCAGAGAGAAACTGAGCACAGCAGCAGCTGAAAAAATCCTACTCAGAGCAAGCACTAACATAGTGAGTCACTGCAGTCTGTACAAAGCCGGGGATGCTCCCATTTGAAAATTGTATCAGCAGCCACTGATGAGCTCACGAGTTTTTCTCCCTGCACTTCCACTCTCTGCTGCCTCAAATCAAATTAAGGTTATCCAGATGCACCTCTTAGTGCTTTAGGAGAAAAATATGGATTATTTTTCCTGGGGCTCACAGGTGACTAATGTAACAGAGTCCAGGCACAGCAAAGGTTAAACCCCATCCTCAGTGGTGTGAGCTGCCCTGGTGGCAGTGAGATCAGGGCACTATCCCCAGGACCCAGCTTCAGGAGAGGAAGGCTCAGGACTCTGCTCTGGCAGGGTAAAGGATAAAATGCACCAACCTTAAGTCCGGTTTGTGGGAGGGCCACAGGTCTGCACAGCTAAGTGCAAAGAGAAACCTTCAACTTTCTTCACTCTTTCAGATTTTCTTCTCTTAATTTTTGTGCATGAATTGACACATCTTCAATGAACAAGGTCACTTAGTCACTTTCCCCGCTATTCCCACAATACCAAACTATAAACATAAGTTGTAGCCAAACAAAGAAACCCAAAAGGCACATACACCAAACCCAAACAAACCATTCTGCTGCTGTAAAGCCCACAAGCCCTAAGTAGGGCTCCCCTGTATCAAGCACAACACAAACAGAACTGACTCAGTGTCCAGTTTTTGAGGCTGGTGAGTTCAAACTAGAACAACTTGGCCAGGGAAGAAAACAAGCAGGATGGCAAAAGGAAGGACATGAAGTTTGACTGGAAATAGCTGTGTGCTAAAATTATCCATCAGAGACTGATACTAATTACCAACTCTCCCCATGGCTCTCCTGTGTGAAATGCGCTGCCTACCTGGAAGCCCAGCAGAGCTGCATTCAGGAGGGTGTAGGAGAAGCCTCCCAGGGAGCATTGCACAATGTGGCCTGCATCCAGGGAAGTCTCACCCTCTAGGGAGAAGAGCAGGGCTATGTAGTTAGTAGAATTACCTGCCTGTATTTACTGACCTCCCCAGAGATCATAGGTGCTCAGGACCATCAAACTGCTGGCTGGCCCAAATTGCTTTCAAAAAAAACCTACCTCAATCTGTTTGAAAAAAGCTCCAATTTTTTATCTTTTCCATGATGCTTCTTTTGGTCCTTGAGCTGGGAGAAGTGTGTGCTCTTGTCAGGCAGAGGACAGCCAGAAGCACATTTCAGAAGCACATTTCAGAAGCACATGGTGTACTGGGCTCTCTGGAGACTGCTAATAATGTTTGATTAATTTTCATTATCAGTGTGAGCAATCTTTTGGCTCTCCCTGCATCTGTCTTATTTAGAGTTGTCTTTTCTTTCTTAGTTAAATGGCAGCTTCTATGGACAGTGATCTAATTGTTCCTCAGCATCTGCTTGAAGCCATCCAAGTCAAGGATGGATACTGTGCATTTTGCAGGACACGTGATTTGGTCTTTAAGGCTCAGATAAACCAAAATGGAATAGCAGATTAGCCAGTAATAGAACAAAGCAGAAAGTAATATACAGGCTGATGCTGGGGTCACAGAAATGATTGGGCTGGACAACACTGAATATTGGACCAAGCCAAAATATGCATGTTGTGTTTATCCAGAGGCAGGATGAACAGCCTTTCAGCCCTTCCCTGAGCTCATGGCTCATGCTTTCTGCCTACCAGTGCAATGAGCTTTAGAGTGGGTTTTATACTGAGCCTTTGCAGCGCTATAAAGCTCAGACACAGCAGCCAGGACACAACTGATTCAGATGCTGCTGGTGGGGTAAATGCCTGTCATGGGTTATGGGCTGTCACCTATGGCCTATCAGCATCAGGTGCTCCATGGGGCAGGGAGCACCTTTTGCTGAGCCCTGTCATCAGTTCTTGGTCATCAAGCCTAGTTTTGATCCCCTCCTGCCCTGATGACATCACACACTTGTGGCAAATACTGAGCAACTGGGACTGGTACCACCAAAGCCACAAACTGAGTACTTGGTCTATATGTGAAAACCAAAACAAAGTTAGAATCTGTCCTGGAAAAATATTTTTAACCAAAAAAATAAAAACTAAAAAAATTTTCCAACTCAGGATAGAATTGCACTGGACTGGCAGGTAGGAAAATGTAGCTCACTTTCCTTTACTGACACCCAGCTTCAATGCCCTGGACTTATCTTTATGCTGCACATTAATCATTTATGCTGCACATCTATACATCCAAAAGCATCAGCTCCAAAGACCTTTACCTAAAGAGCTGCTGGCTTGACCAATCTGTATTTGGCCCTCCTGAAGGCCTCACTCTTAGGATGCTCCCAGGAGGTATCCAGCTTTTGGAGGATGATCAGGGTGAGGTTAGCCCCAGAACAAAAGCCCATCTTTCTCTCCACAATAATTAATCTGAGCATCTCCTTGCCTTCTGCTATATAAAATCATGAGTTACTTGAAGTGCTGTTACATTTTAATTCACTTCAGCATACACGAAGAATCATGCACACAGCACCAATGAAAAAAATATATTCCCTAGAGCAAAACCAGAAGTCACTCCCCATTATGTTACCAAGCAGCAGTGCACAGTGTGGAATGGCAAAGCACACTCAGCCATCCTCCCAGGATTTGGGTGCACAGAGCTTAATGCTTTCTTCTCTGCCAATCAAAGCATCACTCATTCAAACAGATCTCTTTTCCCTCGTAAAATACTTTTTGTTAATTGAAGGAAGAGGTGTTTTCTGGAGCTGAAAGTTGCAGTCTGGGCAGGGCTGTGGATGTGATGAGGCAGGCAGGGGAAAGCTCACGGGAGCTGCTTTGCAGAGTGTTGTCATGGGAACAGAGCAAGTAGGGCATCACCAGCCCTGGCTGCTGCACAGACCCTGGCAATGTGGCATAAAATCAGTGCTGAGCCAGGAGTCAGCCACTGTCAGCCACTGTCTGGTTGGGATTTGATCTGAATGAAATGCAAAGGCCAGAGCCTCCCTTTGTGTCAAAGTGGTGTCACTCTTTCCCATCTGAATGGCACAAGATTTCATGCCAGCTGAGTGAGCATCTGAGCACAGAGAGTGAAAGCACTGACACTGAAAGTATCTGGTGGGACCACAGTTTCTTTTCAGAGCCCTCTGAAACAATGTCATGCTAGAAAGCAGCTGCTGACAGGCTTGCTAATTTAGATGACTTCACTTGATTTTTCACTGTTTGTGGACATTTTAACAAGCCATGAGTTTGGCATCCATAATGATTAATGGCCAAAGAAAAAGGGTTGAGCCTGGTGTGTACATCACCATGGTGCACAAGCTAAGAATAGAAAATACTGCTGTAGTGTCAATATTTGTGGTCACCTGAAGTACCTGATTTCCTTTGCACAATGCTGTCTTTGCACCTTACCTCCTCTGTGCATGTCAGCATATGTGGACTTACTAGGATTTCTTTATGGTTATAAGAAATACCTTTTGTGATACTATGTTTGCTAGAGATAAGCAACTGTTAAGAATGGCTTCCTGGATAAAGAACTGTTAAGAAATGGTTTCCTAGAGATTGCTGCTCTTGCACTTATAAGGGATGATGTATTTAAAAAAACCCTAAAATATCTTTAATGTTACACTGCAGAGCCCAGTGAAAGTAGAATCAAATACAATAGGTAAGCCAAACTCTGAGAAAGGTTGAAAATGCTGACTTAAAAAAAGGTCAGAAGAGCAAAATAAAATTCATTGACTCCAAGGTTTCATTTTATCGTGCCCAGGTTTGCTGATGAAGAGGTCCTAATTAAAGCAGGCATCTGCAACGTAACTGCACTGCTGCCATTGACCCAGGCCAGCAAGATGCTGAGTGTGTGCTCCTCATTTCCTGGCAACACCAAAGTGTGAATGAAGCTCACATCCATCCAGGGCTTGCTTGATCTGTGCTTTGGAAAAGTGACCAAAATAGCAGGCAAGATAAGAAAATGGAGACAGCACGTGTTCCCAGCTTACTTGTTGAGTTTATTGATTTAAGCCCCTCTATTTAGCAACAAGTTTGAAAAAAAAACAACAATCAACTTTATTGTAAAAAAGCCTGTAGTTGTATTGGAGCCATAGTCTTGCATGGTCTTTAACATAACTCTCACTGGCTATGGTGTTTCCATGCAGGTTGAAGCAAAGGTTGGAATCAAATGGCTGGCACTGGGAAGAGCATGCCCTGGATTCACAGTGACTTGGTTTTTAGTGCTGATCTCTTTGAATATAAAACAAGGAGCATGGCTTTATTTTAGTAATCCTAGTGAATTACTCTGCTTGGAGAAGAAACTGCAGGTCCTCTGGGCATAGTTGCCACCATGCAAACATGCTTCTGGCAGAAGTTCTAGGAAGCAGAGGGAACACAAGACAAACCGTGTGGAGCACCACTGACCTTTATCTCTCCCGTGGGCTGCACACACAGGGGGTCCAAGGTCTTGCTGGGTCAGACCTAGCAGAGTCTATTAATAAATTTTAGATTAAATAAAGAAATGCACAGGTTGTCCCTCATGCTGCAAGGAATGAAGTTGTGAGCTTACAGATTGTGGTTAACTGGCTGAAGCCACCTTCTCATCCCCAAGCTGCTACTCCTTCTATTTGCAGCAAGCCTCCTCTGCTGAAGGAAGGGACACACACCAGGAATTGCACTGGTGAGAGGGTGACATGTGCCACTAATTGAAATCAGATGCAGAACACTGCATACCCCCCACGCAGGCAGCACAGTGAGCAGCTGGAACCTGCAAAATGCTGCAGTGTGTGGGAGCACTGCCTGACCTTGCCCTAACAGAGAGGGACCTTGAACTCTTGGAGCCCGCAGAAAAGTCAAGAGTGTGTTCACCCAGGCAGAAAGATAAAATAGATGCAGTGCACTTTTAGCACTTCCCTCCATTTGCTTCATATCATAAACATCAATTAAAAAATAGAAATACAGAGGTAAGCATTTTGTCTTGCTTGCCCTTTCCATATGCATATATTTCTGTTGTGAAAGGCTTTACATAACTTCTATCAGCAGATTGCTAAATAATGCCTTGGTTATGGAAGGAAGCCACCAGCCATTACACTGCATTACTGTAATGTAATGGGTTTCTGAGATGAACTATATTTAGAAAACTTGTTTTTATTGTAAACCTTGTACACAATCCATCCCCTCAGCATTGATTTCTCTTTGTATTCTCCAGAGACTGAAGACCAGGAAGCCACGATCTGAACAGAGCTGCTGGGGTTTTGGTCCAAACCAGAAACTTGTAAGACAAACCTGTGCTGTTTATTTTAAGGGATGCAGTTCCAGTGACAGATTGTAATCAAACAGATGCTGGTGACCAGTCTGCTGAAAGGTGAATTTCTCATTATCCTAGAGCAATTGACATTGGAATTAATTGCTTCCCACGCTTCTTTGCTGAGTAAAGGCTGCTGTAATAACAACTGCTGCCAGAATTTTGATTTTTTAATGGAACATGAGGAATTGACAAGAGAGAACCTGTTTTTACTTTGTTTTTCTTTTTGTGCAAATGTCACATTGCTTTCATGTTGGCAATGACTGCAGAGATACTGAATCAATTACTTATTTACATAATTCCTTTGGATTTTTTTGTTTATATCGTTGTTGATAATGGAAAAATATTCTGAGCTTGGAAAAAGAAGGGAAGCAGGCAAGTTCGGAATGTGAACAGGCTGAACTGAAATCAAAAGATGGTGATTTGCATTAATAAGAAATAACCATAATTGAGATAATTAAAAATAGGGTAAATACTGTTTACCCTGCCTGCTCTGAGGAACATCTAGGCTGTGACAGTGGATGCCTGCTCAGCTGCATGGTATGAAGCAACCCTACACAAATGGTTTGACACAGCCCAGCAGAGTCCAGTGCTCTGCCAGTTACTGATTTTTTGCCCTCCCCACATCCTCAGAAGCAGAGCAGAGATCAAAGGGACTGCCGGCAGCTCTTGAGGAGAGGGGGGTAACTTGTGTGAGTCCTGATGATGGAGACAAATATGACAGAAGCTACAAAGCTCACTTCAGTGCACTGACAGCAAAGCACAAGGTTTAGCTTAGAAAGGCCAGTGCATAGTTCCAACTCTCAAAACAGATCTTGTTATTAATGCACATTCTGTGTTATTTTAAAAGAGCAAACTTGATGTGAGAACTCAGCTCATTAAGGTGAGGAGAGTGGGTCTGGTAAGGGCCGTGGGAGCAGTGCAGGGAGCAGCCTGGACACCACTGAAGCCCAGGCTCTACAGATAAACCTTTGAGAGCTCTGTTGGAGATGAAACACATCTTCAGCCCTTCTGGAAGACTAGGTAGCTGAAGGGCAGTTATGGTCAGGCAATCATTTAATATTTTTTTCTTCTTGAAATCACCTTTTCTTTACATTTTTAAACATTTTCTAAACTGTCGTTTAATAGTATTACTTCTGACACTGGTGTGCTGACATACTGATTAAAAAAATAAACACAAAACAACATGAAAAATCTAAATCTTGAGATTAAAGCTTCCACTATTTTTTCTTAATAATTCACCCAGCAGTTTTGCTGACTAAATCACTGGTTACTGTTTTCTAGGGCAAGACTGAACTAATCTTCTAGAAGCAGCAATATTTATGTCTTGCAGAGCCTGAGGCTCACGAGTTCCTCTTTCTTCGTGCCCAGATTTAAGGGAACTCCCTGGGCATTGGAACTCCTTGAGTACATTAGGAAATCAGTCTCTTAGACTGCCTCTTAGAAATCTTTTCCTATCCTGTACATCCTGCACAGATGCATCTGGAACTGGAGGTTATTTATTTCGGCTCAAAGCTCAATCCACGCAGGATCCGGCGTGTTTTCCAGCTCAGCAGTCACTTCGCCCATCGCAGACTATGAGCGTGGGTGGTGAGGAAGACACGGAGCCACCTTCACGCTTCCAAACACTTCCACGGCAGATCCGGTCGTTAAACAAATTGTTTGGCTCAGGCTGGAACCCGACGTCTCCTCATTACACCCCGCTGGCAATTTTCCCTGAATTTTAAAGGTGTTCTGCGTTTCCATAGTAACTCAGCTCCCGGTGCGCTGTTCTGACTGCGCAAACCACTGTATTAAAATAACCCTAAAAGCACAACCGAAAGGGGTTCGGCACCGAGGGGATTGTTTTATTATTTTAGTTCCCATGACCTGAGAGCCACGTCCGGGGCTGCGGGAGGCGCGGGGGCCGCTCCTGTGTCCCGCTCAGCAGCTTGGGGCAGGGAATGGGTAAACGAAAGACACACGTTCCAAAAAAAAAAAAAAAAAAAAAAAAAAAAAGGAGAGAAGGTGAAGGAGCTGAGTGTCGGGAGTGCCTGCGGGCTCCAACACCGGCACCGGCTCCGCTGGGTCCCGCTCCAGCAGCACCGGGCTCGTTCGGTGCCGCCGCTGGCACCGCGGGAAAGACTGCTCCGCCCTGGGGCAGGGAGGGGAACACAGCTCTGGGCTGGGAGTAATGAACAGGCGGGCACGACCAGGGGACACTGCTGGGTTTTGGGGGATGTCTTCCCAGGAAAACGGGGGGTTTTGAGGATGTCTTCTCCGCGCATCCCCCTGCCTGCCCGTAACACGTGTTACGTTTTCTATCTGTTGCCCTGGTCTGTTCAGTCGCGGGAAAACTGGATTATCTGTGACATCACCGTGTCATTTAGAGGGCTACCTCTTAACGCTTTTAATCCAATTTCAATAGTTTTGAGTTTTTCTTCGGGAAATCCACTCCGCAGGCTCCCGGCGAAGCGAAGCCCTCCTCGGGCCCGCTGTGCCAGACGCCTCCTCCTTCCCCGGAACCCACGAGCGGCGCCGCCGTTCCCGCGGGTGCCGCCATCGCGGCCGGATGCCGCCTGACGTGAGGCGGAAGTGATGGCAGCGGGTGCTGGGGGCCCGGCGGCGGCGCGGCGGCGATAAGCGGTGCGGGCCCGACATGGCGGTTCGCTGCCGGGAATGGGCTCGCCTCTGCTCGCTGCTGGCGCTGGCCGCTCTGGCGGGGCTGGGCGCCGAGGCCAAGGTGAGCGGAGCAGAGTGGGGGTGGGGAAACGAATGACAGTGATCCCCGCTTCCCGGCCCGGTACCGGGGCCCTCCCCTCCTCCGGCCCGTCACTCGTTCCCTCCGCCACCCGGCCCGCTTCAGCTGGCAGCCGGACCCAGTGGTTTCGGCCAAGTGCCGTCCTACACCGGCGCGGGGGGAGCGGGTGGTCCCGCGGACCCTCTGCCTGCCGGTGCCGGTGTCGGTTCCGGTGCCGGCCCTGGCGTTTGCGGTGCCCGGGGACGCCGTCCCGCAGCGCTCCGGGTGCCAGTGGTGTGTTTGCTGGGGCCCGCGGTGCTGCTGTGGCGGGTTTCGGGGCCGCCCCAGCTCTCGCCCCGTCCCCAGCGCTTTGGTCCCGCTCCCCGAGCGTCTCCTGCCCGGGCCGGGGTCCCTCTGGGTTCCCACCGGGGACCGGGGTTTTGTGGTCTCCGTGCCTCAGAACACGGTGTCTCCTAAGAGCGAAAGTCACTCCTCGTGTCACAGCCCCCGCGTGTCTGAATTTTCTCCTGTGGAATGATAATCGGGGGTTTTAGGGGTGAGGCCAGAGATGGCTTGGGCTGCAGGGGGTGAAGGTGTTTTTTCACTCGGTGTTGTGCTGCCCCGGCTCTGCCGTGTGCGGGGTCATTCCCGTCATTCCCGTCCTTGCCGGGGTTTCTTGAGACCTCTTTTTGTTACGCTGGTAGAAATGGCATTATTCTTTAGATAAGCCATGTTTATTCTTTGTCCCTTAAATAAATAGCTTACAAGTTTTTCTGGTTTAGGTTTGAGAATATTTTCCTGTAACTCCCTCCTGATCATCTGTTCTCTCCATAGGGTTTTCTGTTCCTACGTAATTTGGGAAATGAAGGAATTATCCAGTTTTAATGCACTACACAAAGCCATCGTTTTTCTGAAATTCCATTTTTCCTAGTAGTGTTATAAATGTTAATTTTGGTGCTACTTCTCTCTCACTGTCCCTAAGTTAATTCTTCTCACTTCTTTCTACAGTGTCAATTGTTGCCTATGCAAATGTTCATTTGTTTCTCTAAAATTTGCTTTTATAAGTTTCCATGGTTTCCCCATTTATGTTGCCTTCATTTGGGATTCCAGTTTTGAACTTTACCTCCTGATATCTTTGCTGCTGTTCAAGGCAAGAGGCCAGTGGGTTATACTGGTCCCTCTCGTAGTCCTTACAGCATTGTTTCTCTTGTGGCCAGGGAGGACAGAATTATTCAGAGATTTCTTTGCCAGTCTCCATTTGGGGTTAATATTAAATAATCTGTTTTAAGCTTGTCATGGTGTCTGTTCCACAGCTGTCCTCATAAGCTGAATAGCTGAGTGTACCAACATCAGCAACTTCTGAATGTTTTTTCTTAAAAAGCAGGTGAATGTATATTGATTTTTCTCCTGAACAATATGTTAGCTATCTAAAATAATAATAGTGTTACTTGACAAATTGCTCTGCTTGCTTAGTCACTTTAAGGATTGTTTTTAAACTTGAAGGAAATCCTGAGTAAAACTTCAAAGATACTTGCAAGTCGTTTGTGTTAAATCTTTCACATATTATGTGAACAGTGATTTCTGTATCCTGTTACAGTTCCCAGTGATGATTTGTTCTAAACATGTTGTTTATTTTACAGAATTCTGAGGATGTTCGATGTAAATGCATCTGCCCTCCTTACAAAGAGCATTCAGGCAATATTTTCAAGAAAAATGTTTCACAGAAAGACTGGTAAGTGTGTGTGGCATAAAAAATGACAATTAGTCTCACTCATTGAAGACTTGTTCTGTAGTGCTTAGATGTGAGTTCTGTGTGGTGGTGCCAGGAGAAAAAAATCACATCTCTTGCATAACTTAGTGGAACTTTTCTTTTAAAAGTTCTATAGGATTCAGCTCTATTAAGGGACAAGACTTGAAGGGGTTTTGCCCCATTTTCTGTATGGGTTTGCTTGCTTCAGTGCTTAGGATTTTTATTTAGATTTGGAAGTAGTGTAAGGGAAGAGGGTGTAATGTGAATTGAGTGATTTGAAATGACATAAAGACAAAGGAGCACAGCCACAGAACTGAAACTCATAATTATTGTCAACTCTCTCTTCACTCTTGAAACCAGTTCTATCATTTAGTGACTGTTGTTTCTGGAGATTTCTGTTCCTCAGAATTGCAACCAGAAAGTGCAGTTGTATGACTCAGCCTGAGCCATCTAACAATACATTTTTTCAGAGAGAGGTCTGACATCTCTGTGCATCAGGAATGTGCTCTATTGTATTTTTAGGTCAGCTATTGCATTTCAGGCCCCTCTCTCCAAGCTGAAGATTGATGTGCATGGCCAGGGGTGAGGGAGGGGTAGGGCAAGAAAGGGAGATAAATTTATTTGTGAATCAGACAAAAGAAATATCATGTTTTAGAGTTACATTGGTTATGGAAGTGCTCAGAGATCCTTGGATCAGCTTATAAAAACGTGCTGTACTTCTTGGTGTGTTGACTCTTCTTCAGGTACTTTGAGGATTCATAAAAGACTTTTCAGTCTGACAAGTAGCAGTAAGTTGGCATCCTGACTGGACATTTCATGCCCCTGAGTAGGCCCACAGAAGGATAGGAATAAAATTAGTGATGCAGTTATGTGTAGAGATTAAATTACCTGCAGGAGAGCTCTGAGAAACAACACTGTAAATTTCAGTCTGAACTAATCAACATAAGATGTACTGCCCCATTGGAATGACTGGTTTTGTCCTACATGATTAATTTAACATTAGTCCTGTGATGACAAATGAAGTTGCAGCAATAAAACATGCTGGGAGGCTCCCAGCTGCAGCAAACATTTCAGAGTAGCAGTATTAACTGGCTTTATTGTTCATTACAGCTCTGCATGTGAAAATGGTTTTGCTTTTTGTTGGTGGTTTTATGGTTGTTGTTTGTTTTTGTTGTTTTGTTTTTTTCAGTGGGTATTGCTTAGTGTGTGCCTTAGTAGCAGAAAAGATCCTGTTTCCCTTTAAACAGTACTGGTACTGAGTGAAGGAAAAATTAGCATTTTTTAAGTGACAATCTGGGAACATTTTTACTTTGATCTGCTGTTTGAGATGTCTTCTGTGCACTTCTAAAAGGCTTGATTGCTAGTTTATGTGCAATGAAACTGGCAAATTTATGCTGTACTTTGGCTTCTGCATCAGTGACTTATTGAATAGAGCTGTCTGATGTGTACCATCCTTTAGCTATCATGAGACAAGAACCAGATAAATTTTTAGTGTCATTATGAATTATGTACAATATAATGAACACTTACTGCTGGCTTGTCCAGACATAAAATGAAAATGTAAGTTTTAGTGTTGACACTGTAATGTGCATCATGAGACTCTTAAGCATCTAAATAAGTTCTTTCTCTTGGAGTGGTCTGTTCTTTGGCTTCAAGCTGGCAAACAGGGCTTTATGCCATCATCATTGTGGGCTGGGGTGCTTTGACTCCAATAAAACCATTCACCCTTCTGGACTCAGGTCAGGAGTGCTTCTTTGGTGCTATTACTGTGGGTGGAAGGTGTAATGTAGAGGCACTTGAGTGGGAAAATAGGTTAGAAAAGGATTAATCTTTTTTTTACATTTTCCTCTAACGTTGCCATGGAATTGCAGTTCAGGGAAGAAACAAATCATCAAAATTCTAAGGTTCTGATAGATTTTAAACTTCCTAGTAACAACTGGAGGAAAAAATGCTGATATTAGTACTTGATCTGTTCACCCTAACAGACTTACTGCAATTAAGCTACATACAAGATTTCTGCTAGCCTTGTGCAGGATAATGAGAGAAGCTTTCAAGCCTGTGAACAGAAACTGCATAAATTATAAGCCTTTTAAAATTTTCTAGCTTGAATGCTGCACTCCTCCACAGAGAATGTAATCTTATGTTCAAATAAATGAAAAATAAACCTTCCACTCTGGCTGTGCTAACATTAAGTTAACTAGGATAAAGACAAAATGTGATTTTTTGTTCTGTCAGTGCTCTGCAGGAACCCTGGGATTGAACTCTGAACAACCAACCTGAGTCAGCAAAAAGACCAAAATTATACAAGTTATTGGTGGATTCAGTTGTCTCATGGCAGCTGGATTGTAGTTCTGGGGTACAGAGTGCCTGCAAGATTTTCAGCCACATTTTTTGGCATGGGACTGACTTATATTTTCTAATCTTTTAAGTCAACTCAGGCTGGTGAGTTGTCTGGTGCTGACACCTGACTGATATTTATTCACTATAATTTTGCAACTTGTGATGGCAGGAAGAAAGAGCTTCTATTCATGGACACCAAAGAGAAGTTAATCTCCCTTCAGATAGTGGAAGGACAGAATAAGGCTCATTTGAGTATGATGAAGGGAGAAATGTGTGTCTGGAATTTACTTCCATCTGTGATGTTAGTGTCAAATGGTCATTTGGGCTGGGATTCAAATCCTTGGACATGTTATACTAACAGGCTTAATACTTTAACTGGAAAATGAAAACACTGTATTATGTTAGAAAGGTCTTAAAACTTGTTTAGGAGCTTGTCAGTAGCTCAATTGTTTAAGTAAAATAATGGTGGAGTAGTGAGTTATTTTATTATTTTTTAAAATCTTGAATACCTATAAATCAGAACAGCTGAATTTAAGCAAGTGCAACTTCTCAGCTCACACAGCTGGGGTCTGCTTGCTTAGTGGAACAGGTAAGATAAAAACAGCTCAAAACTGAGCAGTTTTTGTCTGTCTTCAGTGATTGTCTTCATGTGGTTGAACCCATGCCTGTCCCTGGCCCTGATGTAGAAGCGTACTGTTTACGTTGTGAATGCAAATATGAAGAGAGAAGCTCTGTCACAATTAAGGTAAATGATGTAATTCTGTTGGCTTATAGTAAATACTTCAACTGATTACTAAATATGCATGTCCTTTAAAGAAACATTCTTTTTAATGGGAAAATTTTTCCAAAGCAGAAAAAGATACAACTTTTATTTTGCCTAGCTTTGGATCCTGTTTTTGTTCTTATTTTACAGGGCCTCTCATTATTCAGCTGTCTTACTTCCTTATTATAAATTTTCTATCTACATTGGGAAGTTAAAAAGAGCAAAAATATTCATTGCTCTAACAGAAGGTTTTTATATTCTTCACATTCTTGTCTTACTGGAGTCATTGTACCTAGGCAGGTACAAATAGATTGTGAATCTTTTCTTCTTTTGTAACACAGATTTCCTTTCTGTCTTTTAGAAGCTGGGTATTTTCTTTTTGCCTTCCCACTTTTCTTAGTGACTGTCAGAATGCATATCTATCCCAGAGAATAGAGACCATTCATCACCCCAGTGTAATGGCCAAATCAAGCAGTTGCCTTGGTTGAGGTGAGATTTAAAACACCAAGCTGTTTTAACAGGGATATCACAAGATTTTTAGCAAGGTCTCAGTAGGAGAAACTGTTTCAAGCTAACATCTGTCCCAAACCCTATTAATACTAGGTCATATTTTGGTGTTTTTTCTCTTGTTTGTGGGTTTAAGTCATGTGCTGTCACTGCCAGAGATCCAGGCTTGCCACAAACTGCATGTACTCTTGCTGCCTGGTGAGAGACTGGGGGAGGGATAATGTCACAGTTCTGGCATAAACTGTGCTTGCATTGTGTAGGTTACAATCATCATATACCTGTCTATTTTGGGCCTACTTCTTCTATACATGGTGTACCTTACACTGGTGGAGCCTATACTGAAGAGACGTCTCTTTGGACATTCACAGCTCATACAAAGTGATGAAGATATTGGGGTGAGTTCACCAGAGTGCTGGTGAGGTTGGGTTAACATAAAGTTTGGGATGGTTGTTAAATAACTGTTTGGGATGAGCAGCTTTATTTGCCAGGCTGTATAAATGTGTTTCCTGAAGGGAGAGGAAGACTGTGAAATGACTTCTCTGAAGTCACTCTGATTTTTCATTGGTCTAGAAAGCAATAAGATGAGGACTGGTTCAGTTATCTCTGCTCTAGACATGGAGTAGGCATACAAAATCTGAGGTGTTGGGCAGCCACACAGTCTTGCTAGGGATCACTTTTATTCAAATGGCACACTGCTTAGATTTCTCTTTACAAAAGAGAAAGAAATGAGAGAATTACCCTTTACCTGTCTGCATTCATACAGAAATTGGACAGTTTCCTACTTGAATTAAATGAGAATGTCCTGTATACTATACAGACAAATTACATATATTTTATACCTTATATAAACTCTGAAACAGGATTAGAATCTTAGCATTACACTCTTAGGTGTAAAATGTGAAAGAAGTCCTGTGGTGGATCTCAGTTTAACAGCAGAATGAAGTTTTCTTAAATGCTAGATCTGTGGTAACCCATTCCCTGTTTTGCTGTAACTGTTGCTGTGACCCTGATACCTGTGCTGGTGCAGTCTAACTACTGTTTGTATCTGCAGTAGCACTTGAAACAAAAAGCACTTCAGGTCCTCATCTAGTTCATGTTGCTCCCTTCTGTTTATCCTCCTGTAACAATGGATGTGAAATAATTTAAGGTCCCTTTTGGCTTATCCTCATCCTTGTTGCCCTGCTTGCAAGTTCTTGAGGTATTGATCCATTGGGTCACTTTAGAAATGCCATGTATATTGATAGTTGTTGCTAAATTTCAGCCAGTTTGTTTGCTCTTTCTTATTACTCAGTGATGGCAGTGGCAACTGTTGAATGTAAGCTACTTCCATGGACCTCTTTCCTCTCTGAATTCTCCCCCTGCCCTCCCTTGTTGTCTGTGTAGAAGTTGCCAGCAGCTGCCTTTGAGATGAGGTTGTTTGTCAGGAAAGCCATTACCATCTTCCTTGTCCTGTGCTCTCCCTTCTGCCATCTATTTCATGGTAGAAATGTGTTACTATTCTGATTCTGTTTGCCTATGAATTAAGTGATTTATCACCTGCTAACTTCCCATTGTAGGTATATCCAACTGCATATTTTTTTCTGATGTAACTTTAGCATCTGACTTTGTCCAAAACAGTTTAATAGCCAGATAAGTAGTTCAGTTTCAACTCTTACAGTTTATAACTTGGTTATATTTACCATTAAAAAAAAAAAAAAAAAAAAAGAAAAGCTTTGTAGATACTGTTAGAAAACAGAGTAAATATTAAAGCAGCACTCAGTTGTTGTTGAGCTCTGCCACTTAAACAGCTGTATTGACACTTTGCTTTTGGACAGCTCAGGACAATGGGTTTAGTTTGGTAAACATCAGAGTGTATTGCTTTTATATAGAAGCTGTGTGTGAACATCCTGAACTACTTGATGATAAATGGCCATCAGCTGGCAGAGAATTGACTCTTCAGTTAAGTTTTAAAGTGAATTGCTGTCAGGACAAAAACAGGAGGCTCCTAGCAGCTGGGTCTGTTCTGAGCTTGTGTCCCACCAGCTGCCTATGGACGCAAGATGGTGATTCTGGTCTTGCAGCTCACCATGATGTCTCTGGGTAGCAGATATTTGTTTGACAGTACAATTAAGTTTGGTCTACGTGGGAAACCTGTGGAAGTTACTTTGAATGAGAAATTAAGGTACACTTTTAATTATCCAAAAACCTGCTTGGTCATTATTCCTGACCAGCTCGTTGAAGCAGCTTGTTTACCCTAAACACAATAAAAGCAAACCAAAAAACCCAACGACCCACATCCTTTGGAACGTAACCTCAAAAAAGTCCTAATGTGATTGCTCAGTAGGGAGATCTAACTGGTGATTTTTGCTATTTTAGGACCACCAGCCTTTTGCCAATGCCCACGACGTGCTGGCTCGTTCTCGGAGCCGTGCCAACGTGCTCAACAAGGTGGAGTACGCGCAGCAGCGCTGGAAGCTGCAGGTCCAGGAGCAGCGCAAGTCGGTCTTTGACCGTCACGTGGTGCTGAGTTAATCCTGTCCCAGGAAAGCGACCCCAGGGAAGTGAAGTGGACTAATGAAAAGAGTTGACTTGCATCTTCCTGATCCTGCCAGTTCAGAAGGGTTTGCTTAGGTGATTTGTTATTGATTAAAAAAGAAAAAGGAAAAGGTATTTGAACTCGGAGGGAATGTACTGGAATGGAAGCAATTCAAACAGATTAGATAACCAAAAGCTAAAATCTTTATATTTTCAAATGGCTTTTACTAACAAAACTGAAAAGAAAACAAACCCTAAAATACCTTGGGTTGCCACTGTGGTACCTGATTTACAATAGTGATTTGATGGATGGTTTTAACCAGATATTTCTCTCTACTATTTATGTGGTTAAAAAACACCTGGGAACACAGTAATTACTTACAACTCACTAATCACTTTATGTAAAGACCTTTTGTAAATATGCTTGGATTTTCTGTTCAGTAATGCTAGGTACTGGAAACCTAAATCTTGCAGTGTAGTTCTCACATCAGAGAATGAAATCCTGATTGGCTGTATTCATTTGGTTTCTTGCACTCATACTTTCAAGATCATTGTATGTTAAGTGATGTTTGCAGATTTAAGGCAAAGCTTAAATGGACACTGGATCTTTAAGCTGCATAAAGTACTGTGATGTAGATAAACTGAAATGCAGTGTATATCAAGACAGTGTTGGCATTTTGTTTTGATTTAATAGCTTAATATATTGTATGTGTATGGTATTTCCTTTTAAGGATCTTCTCCCTTTCTTTTCATAGGTAAAGTCTCAGGAGTTAGTATATGATGAAATATTTATTACAAAAAATCTTCCTGCGTTTGTCTGGATTGATGGTGTAAGGCACATACTTTCTCCAGCACCCGTTGTCTTGAAAGTTAGGTGTATTTTTTTATCTGTGATTCTATACTTATCTCTCTCAAGAGGTATACAGTTGGTAGATAACTAACTTTCATATATCCCCTTTGGAATGTAACAATTAAAGATAAAGCTGATTTTTGAAAAATGGATCTGCATTATCACTATGTCATCATTTTTCTCCACCTTTACCCTGCACATAAATTCCATCTATAGAAGCACTTCTCTGAAAATGCATCAGAGTAGAAATTAGTGCTTATTTGGTGCTTAAAGGAAAGCAATGCTCACCAAATTGCTACATGAGAAGTTTTTAATCTTAGACTCAAATTTATCTGTGCATGTGTAGTTACATTGTCACACAGTTTTCAGTTCCAGTGTGGAAAGAAATAGAAGATACTTGTATCATGTATTGCTGGGTGCAGTTTTAGCTTGCTTGCTCCACAGCCTAGGGGACAGGGTAGTGTGCGAAGTAACCTGTACCTGTACACAGAGCTCTGCCACATCAGAGTGGAGACAAAGTTCCCCCATAACAGCATTGGCACTGACTGCAGCTCTTTTGCAGCTACAGAGCTTCATTCTCTTGTTAGTCCTTTAGTCCTGCAAAAACTGAGTTAATCCAGAGGGAATTGCAAAGGGTGGTTAATTGCAAAGGGTGGTTAATTCATGGAGGCACAGGATTCTTTCTTTAAATTAAAAAAAAAAAGGGGGGGGCACAGAGTGGAATAAAAGGATTTAAAAAAAAAAAAAAAAGTAAAAAAAATCCAGACTTGGTTTCAGTTACTACGTGCAACATCCCACCTTGAGGAGTCAACTGGTCATGACAGTGATGCACCTGGGGTCCCCTAAAGAAAATGTAACCTGTGCGTTGGAGATGTCCCTGTTTACCAGCTCTAGTAGATGTTCTTTCTACCTTTTGGTTCCCTTTCTGATGTGGCCTGAAGCTGGTGTAGGAAGGAGGCTGAGGAATACTGCATCGTTACAGCCCTGCACAAGGCCAGCAGGAGCAGAATGCTTGCTCTGATGGCACCAAGAGGACAAGACTGGGTGTATGTAGCTCTCTTGGTAGTAGATTGATTGTTTGCAATCTTACAGAGTCTTCTAAAAGTTTAAAGCTAAACTAATTTGGTTTTGTACTTTTTTGTGTGGTATTTGATTGATAGAAGGGCCAAATAGATAGTCTGAAGTGCCAAGGTAATCCTGCAAAATGGAGTTTTGAAGTTAGGTGGCCTGTTTTCTTGTACCTTTGAACTTGGATAGCAACATACTGATATATCTACATATGTATACATACATATATCTATACACACACATAAATGGTTTTGATTATGCAGGCTGGTTACTTGATACTGTGTTTCTAAGTTAAAGCAAGCTTTAAAATGTTTGTCTTATTACTGATAGCTCACTGTTTTCAAATTTTGTCTTGTTTACCTCCAGAAGTGCTTTATTAGAGACCTTTTATGTGGTGTTATACTTTTTAACACTAAGGCAGTTTCCCAAAATTACAGATGTAATGAAGATTAAATTTGAGAATATCGAGCTAGCTGATGTGTGTCCTCAGCTCTAGTCTGGAGACAAATCCATTGCAAATTTCTTCTAAATAAATGCTGATTTTCTGTGTTTAAAATGGAAGGTATAAAAATCAGTTTGCTTATGCCTCAATGGTAAATACTTACATTCTAGCTAAGTGTTGTATTTAGACATTAAGGAATGAAATGCCAATAAGTGCGAATACTGCTTTAGTAAACTGTAAGAGAATGCATACAGGAATTAAACAAAGTATTTTCTTGAATACTTTTTCAAGTAATCTGGTTGTGTTCAATACAGTTGGAAAATTTCTCGCCCGTAGTGCCAAGTTTTGTTGCCATCATAGCTGTGGTGTGGGTGGAAAAGCCAAACCAGAAATGAGCAGATCCAACTGTAAGCTACTTTGCATGTTGTCAATTGACTATAAATTGCAGCAGTCATTGACTCAGTGGAACAAGCAACCTAATTCAGGTAAGACTTGCATATTGCTGGCTCTAGCAGCAGATCTTCACTGAATATCAGTGTTTTTGTAAGTCACTGCTACCAGCTCTTCAGTAAAAATCCTTCTGTAGCTTTTTAATGGATCATGTTTAATATATTTTATTGAGTAAAAGGTGTATGAGAAGTGGAACCTTAACTTCTCTTTTCTGTGTCATTCAGATATTTTCAGGTCTTAAAATAGGACATCTTGGTTCCTTGGATCTTTCTCTCATCTGAAGACTGGTGAGTCTCTAGGCTAAAAGGAAAATGATTTGGACACTTGATTTTTACACTTTGTGCTGGTAGTAAGGAAGCATGTAACTTTCTTATGTGATGCTGTTATGCAGCAGAAGTGTCAGTACTAAGCAGGAAATACTGCAATTACAATGTCTTGAGGGATTGTGTTGGTTTTTGTTTCTTGCTGTGTAGTGGTTTAGTGGTTTTGTTGTAAAGGTTCTTTGCTATGTGACAGACTCTTAAACATTGTGAGACAATGTTTTAATGTTGTTAGTAGTAGAAACTTTTTAGACAAACCAACCTGTGTAACTGGTGATGACTACTATATTAATTTTATATTCAGTGTTTATATTCACCTCTGATTCTCTGCATACATAGTAATGTAAAATGGATGTGTGTGCATAGGTACCTGTATGACTTTGTCTTGTCCAACAGCATTTTGTAACTTAATTCCTAACTCATTTTTTTTTGTACTGAGACCTTTTTGCATTGGAAGAAGAGACAATGCTGAACACAGGGGCATTTTGGTAGAGTATGTTGTGAAGATGCGTCCATACTACATAAAAAATCTGTATTAAATGTGGCAGGTGTCATTAAAATACACCCATATTCTTGTCAGCTATTAAGGGGAACCATGTTATGTTATGGAACCATGAAGTTTTGCAAGATGGAATCTAGATGTTTCAATAACCTAGTTTACTGTCCAGGTATGTCTTCAATCCTGGAGTGTATAACATACCCTTAGTGAGTTAGACAGCAACATACAGATGTGCAAGTGGGTGGTGAGCAAGAGGATTTCTTGATAGGTTCTTTGTAGGCAAGTATGACTTGCAGTCTGAGAGGATGGTTCTCAGTAATTCTTTTAAAATTAACTAATTTAAAATTTCTTTTAAAATAGCTATAAGGTAACAATCATTAAAGTTATGCTGTTATTTAGCTGTTTGACTAACAATATTGGGAAGGCACTATAATACAGCTTTCTATAAAACACTGCAAGATTATCTTTGTAATAAATACATAAGGGTGATGTAGGCCACTCTGAGTAAACAAGTTTCTTACAGTGCTGCAATGACTATGTCCTTCTAGTAAATTAACTTAGAATTGGAAGAATATTATCAAAACAGTTATTTTTTCCTTTAATTCACTGATTATGTCGTGATCCTCTGTCAGTAGGATTGTATTAAGTATTTCATATCTGTGTGTAATATGCAGATGAGTGTAGAAGCAGCAGTGTAGAAGGGGATGTCAGGCTTTGCAGAGATGAATCCTCCAAACTTTTTGTAGAACTTATGTAGAATGGATTTAATGCTCAAGAAAAAAAGTTACTATTGAAATCTATTCCCTGTACAGGTTTTCTATCAAGATAATAGAGTGAATGATACCTTGAATTAATAGAGAGAAAAATTAGTCTTTGAAGGCTTTCTGGTATGGGTAGGGAGTCTCTTACCAGAGTTGTAGATCTTTTTCAGGGAGACAGGGTTGGAGAGAATGCCCCAGATGTTGGCCTGCTTTGTATATTGTCTGTAGAGGTGTAAGTTTTGGAGGATTCTGAGCAAAATGTCTTTGTGGGTTTATAAAGGTAGATCTTCATTTCTAAAGCTGAGATGAAAGAGACTGCTGTTTCCTTTAGGAAGTTCTAGTGGCTTTATTTTCTTAGAATCTCTTGTGAATTTTTTTAATCAGTGTTGCTGACTAGCATCTTGCATTGTCAAATGGGACATTGTCCACTCTATGTAGCAATCTTCCTACACCATTCTGAAATGCCACAAATGCATTAAGAGTCTCTCCTGGAAAATGCCAGTAATGCCAAGTAAGTAAGTCCCCATCTGTTTTTTTCTATTGTTCAGTATGAGCTGTTTAAGCTATTATGTAATTATGTATTTCCAGGTTAAACACAGAACCTGATGGAGGGCAAAAACTACTGTAACCTCATGGACAAGTTGTCCATCTGTACTGAGACTCAGCACATACAGCTGGCAAGGCCTTCATGTGCCAACCCCATGGTCACGTTCCACATGTACCCAGAAATGCCAAACCAGGTCACTTGCTCTGAAGATTTGTCATTCCTCCCTTTCATGTCTGAGCATCTCATCATGGAGAACTTCTACACTGAGCCTTGCACCTTTCCCTACCAGATGACCCATTCCAGTTACCGCAGAAGTGAGTACTCCTATGGGCCAGCTTTCATCAGAAAGAGGAATGAGAGGGAGAGACACAGGGTTAAATGTGTCAATGAAGGCTATGCTAAGCTGAGGCATCACCTCCCTAAGGAATACCTGGAGAAACGGCTCAGCAAAGTAGAGACACTCCGTGCTGCAATAAAATACATCAGCTACCTACAGTCTGTTCTGTACAGTGATTCTGTGGTGGTAGAAAAAAATGTCATGGAGCCAAGCCAAGCACCTAAAGCAATTAACAAACAAAACCAATTTCTGAAAACGATCTAAACTGCTCCAAGGCAAGCAGAAGGTATCCTGTTTGGTAGCCTAGTAGCCACTATTTTAATGATGTTCCTGGCACATCTTAGGAGCAGATCGTAGCGTGCGTCAGTGTCAACCTACAAGGAAGGTTTTTAATTTTGCAGTAGTAACTAAACTTAGATACAAAAAGACAACTGGGAAATCACAGCTGAATGGCTTACGTTAGTTATCTCATGGAATTCAAAGTATTTCTAAAATTGTCACCAAAACAACAGTCATACCTATATGTGTGAAGTAACTGTATGTATCATCACAACCTGCATGCTTTAAAATAAAGTCTTTTCACTAATGTGCCTGAGGTTCCTCTCATTTTCTGTAATATTTTTTACTCCAGTGTGCATTTTCTTAAAAGATTTTTGGTCTGATTTCCAATGTGTCTTTTAAGAGGTCTTGTTAAGGGTTCCCAGGAATGTCATTAGATGCCAGATGAAAGGATATCTTACTTTAAAAGGGGGGAAATAAAAAGAGAAATGTAACAGCTCTGTGAGGCACAGTTACTGAACATAGTGCTAGCATAATGTCTTGCAAGCACTGTTCCATCCTTTTGTTATTAATGAATATTTTAATCCCATTAAAAACTGTTGATGTAATCTAATTTTTATTTAAAATTGTTTTGTTCAGCTGTTGGTGCCCTTAGCAACTGCTCACACAATATGGAGTATGAAGAGGGTTAGCAACATCTTGGCCTTGGGGGGAAAAAAGTAATTGTGCATCAGAGATTTTTCAGGACTTTTACTGATAATGATTGAAGTCTGGGCTTGTCTTCCCAGTCTGTTCCTCTGTACTGCTGATGGCTTCAGATAAGTGGTATAGAGTAGATTTATGTAAAGATGGTGAAGGAAGTTTAGCTCATAAATGGCAAGGTGTTCTTAGCATTTGCTGCATGTAAGGGAATTGTATTGATATTAAAGAACAGTTCTGACAGCATGAGAGCAGGTAGTCTGTGGGTGTAGCAGAATGTACAGAAAATAGTTGCAGACTTCCTAAGTGCTGTATCCTTGTTCCTAATTGCAATCATCCCTCTGTTATCTTTGTTTTAATAGCAGTGCATTGAAAAATGCCTACAAAATGAAATGCAATTAAGTATTCCTTCCCTCCCTCCCCCCCAAAAAAAGAAGTTGAAGATTAAGGATCACAGCAGGGATTAACAGGTAAATTTCTGCATTGTATTCTGGCATGGTTTTGATAGGTTCTTTGCAGGAAGTATGGATTTCATTAATCCTTCCACTTTGTGGAAGGTAAAAAGGGAAGGTTTGTAAACTGATTTGACCTCAGGTTGTCTCGGCTTCAGCCTTTCTGTCTGCATTTCAAACTGATTTGTTTGTCATGCCCTGTGGTCGTGACAAAGCCAAGTCAGATTTTTTTACCTAAATCTGAACTGTTCCTTTATACCAGGCTGTATTTTGCCCTGCAATAGTAGGCAGAGAGCCTAGAGAACACTTCCCTCTTACAATCCCTCTGCCCCTGCAGGCTTTCAGTGCAACATTCAGATCACCAGGGAGGTGGAACAGATGTGAGGCAGACAAATGGTCCTCCCTGTAGGCACCTTCCACTCAGGCTTCTAACTGACGAGGTCAGGATGTCCAATCCTGGCAGTAATGATTGCAGCAACCTCCATAGCAACGAGGAAACACTGGCAGCAAATGACTTCCTGCATCAAACAGGGAAAAGGGCAACATTTCTGTGTTTGGACTTAACACTGTATCTGGTCAATTTAAATTATCAATAGCTGGTAAGTTTGAAACACTGCTGGGTCAAAGTGCTTGGAGCTACCCAGAAAAAAAAATATCTCAGTGTTGTACAATTACCTTTGTCAGTGCCTTGTTAAATGCATAAATGGGGGATCTGCTTCTCAGCAGTAACAGTGCTGGGTGGGTTTACAATGTGCTTTCATGTGGAACTGATAATTGCATTCCTTTGCAAAGTTTGCTGATTCTGCCTTACTTTGGTTTATAACAGGAAAGTTTGTGTATTTGTGAAACAAGTTAATATATTGTGTTGATTTTCAGCAGTTAGTCCACTCATATTGCTGAGCTTGGTGTAGTTTTCTGAAATTATGTGCATCTGGGAATCCTTGTAAAAAGGTCTATGAGGTCATATCTCTAAGAGACAAAACAACCTTTTAACATGAGTGCTTAAACTGTGTTTTGTAAATTAGGCACTTGAAATCTATGCTGTTGAATTTCCATGCAAATTTACCCTGAGCGAGCAAAACATTTCTAAGCAATATTAAAAAAAAAAAAAAAAAAAAGCTTATCTACTACATGTTGCCAGGTTACCAGAGAGAGCATCACATCTTCAGTCGTACTGTGACAGCTTCTGAATAGTTACCAGCTGCCAAATCTGAGCATCTTGTTCTTTCTTATGGCAAGCCATAATCCTGCTGTTATAAAACATGACAGGACAGCTGAAAGATCAAAATATTTCTTATTGCATTACTATAAATACAATAAGTAACAGGCAACTGTAATCTAACATCACCTTCAAAAACTGTCACGTTTGCTCAGCTTATCAACTGCAGCTGTGGTGTCTGCCTCAGCTTGTAAATTAGGGAAGGTTTGGCTGTGCCTGGGTACAAGAAAGCATTTAAGGAGAGTGTATGTATAGGAAAAGAGAGCTGGATGTTACAGAAGGAAATGAGTTGAAAGAAGGTGAAAGCTATTGCTTTTCTGGGGACTTCCACAGCATTTCTGGTTTCCTTGGGTGTTTCTGTCAATCATGTTGGGATTTGGGTCAGTGAAGTCAGTAATACAGGTTCATCTGACCAAATGCCAGTCTGGATATTTTGAAATAATTGTTTTTAAGTAAAAATAAACAACCAGTAAAATCTGGAAAGCATTTGATTGTGTTGAAAAACTCCAGTACATTGTTTTGTTTTCTCCCAACAGGTTACAACTGAGTCTTGCAGGTATCTGCTTTTGCAAGAATGTTTCATTCAGAAGGTCTCCTGCCTAGTGGTCCCAGGTATTGCAGTGCAGTGCCAGCTCTGGAGAAGTTCTCATGCTGCAGTATTGTACCTTCTGTTCACCTCTTCTGCAGAAACTCTTTGTTAGTGCATCCTCTCAAGCCCCTCACCCTCCAGAGGTAAAATCAAATTCTTGTGTGACTCTGATTTCTTCTTTTGCATATCTGGTAGGATACAGCAGGCTGGGCTGTCAGATTAATAAATGAATTGCTTGAACATAATTTGAGCTTTCCTCTCCCCTGCACTGGCAGTTTTTAGATGGTGTTAGCTAAAGTGATTTGCTACCCTGGAGATTGAGAAGCAAAGCTTGAGTAAACCTCCTATGAAAAAACCATTCCTTTAATAATATTTGGATAAATGACAGCATCTTGTGTTAGCAGCCATCTTCTGTGAGAGGTTTCTAATGCTTTGTGATGGGATAATTTTGCCTGTATTGAATTTGAATCTGTCATCAACCAGCAGCTTTGTTGTTTACTTTTCTCCTTCTCTGTTGTTCCCTGAATGCTTCAGTGTAAAACATCAGGTACAGAACTCCTGAGTGTACCTGCACTGTGCTGGAGATGGATCCTTTCTCATGATGTTAAGGGTTGCATTGCCTTATCATGTAAACCTGAAAGATGCTGGTGCATGTCATGCTGGCCCAGGATTCCAGCATACTCAATACCCAAACCCAAAGAAATCTGGGTAAAAAACAGCACTAAAGACCAAGAGATTGTCCTGGTATAAGCAAGTTTTCTGTTTCTTCCCACATACTTTGGCCTGTGGGAGTGCTATAAAATGAGGTGGAGTGATCTAGTTCTTAGATCTTGAAAATTGAGGTGGGTTTTTTTTTGATTGGTTTTATTGGTGTTGGTTTTTTGGGGGGGGTTGTTGGCTTTTTTCTCTCCTTTTTTTTTTTTTTTTTTTTTTTTTCATGACCTAGAGAAGCTGTTTCTTACAATGCTGACCTATTTTCTTTGCTTGAAGGTACCAATGGCTTAGGCATTGTCTCTCCTCCCCTGGCCCAGCAGGGAAGAGGCTGAGTGCATCAGGGTGAGCAGAGGGCTTAGACAGCAATGTCCCTGTGCTGGTGAGAGGGGAGCAAGATGGATTTTATTATTATGGTACAGTAAAAGAAGAGATAGATGTGAGTGGTGGTTGCTGTGCAGTAATTGTGGTTATGTGCCATAGGGTGTCCGGCAGTCCACAGGCACCGCGTGAGTTCAGTGTAGCAGTTTTGCATGAATTAAGAGAGGATATCACCAGGAGAGCTGATGGTTACATCTGTTCATAACACTCCCTGTGTGCCTGGTTTCAGGCTGTCCTCCCCTCCTGCTGCCTGGCACTCTGTGTCAGCCTCCAGCAGGCAGCACAGCCTCAGGCACTAATAAGCTATGAATGATCAGATCCTTGCTCTGCTCAGCATCCTTTGCTGCTTCCATTTCTGGGAGTTGGCAAGCATGTTTCAGGGATCCTCATCTTGTGCAGAAGGTGGGTGGCCCCCAAACTCCCAGTACCTGGTGAGAGCAGTGGTGTTGTGCACCTTGCTGTGCACCCTGAGGCTTAGACAGCAACTGAGCTGGTGGTGTGAGCAGCAAGCCAGCTAATGTTGTGTGTAAACACACAACCATCAATAGCACAGGAAAAGTGTTAGTGTTTTGTGTACACACTTCTAGCTTGAGTCAGCTGTAGACCAATGGAGCAGTGTCTTTTCAGAAATGTTAGTGAAAGCTTTAATTCATTAGTCTGTTAGCACTTCAAACTTAAGAGAAAAAAGAGCCTATTCTTTCTCAAGAACAGGGAAGTACTTTGGTTCTGTGTTGATGGAAAGCCTCTTGACAAGCCTTAATTTATAAGAAAATAAAAATTCCCAACAATCCCCTGAAGAGTCCAAGTTAGTATTGCATGTAATGAGGAAGGACTCAGGCACGACTGAAGGACAGGGCTGAACAGTTTCAGTGCCTCTTGTTATCTGGTGCACCTGGCATGGTTTGTGGGATCCACATGGTTTGTGCGTTTGTGTGACCAGTGTCCCAGCTGTGCCCTGAGGGGACAGACTTTCCTTTAGGTAAAACCTAAGAAACCAGAGTGGTTTCATTGTAGACTCAGCCCGGCAGGATGTATCACTTGTTTCTTTAAACCAACACGGTTTGTTTTGTTTTTTAATCCAGAGGATACAGAGTTACTCCTGGAGAGATGCATGGGTTTATCCCAGAAGTAACTTGCAACAAAGAAGACACGGGGCAGACTTCTCAGGGGGGCTCTGTGTGGGTCTCATGTCCTCCCACGGAGTCACCAGGAACCCTGACTTGTAAAGGAGCAATTTTTTGGTCAAAGCCTAATGCTTGTCAAAAATCTTTTGGTGTTATTGTATTGTATTGTGTTATTGCTTTGTTATTTCAGCAGTCAAGTTTGTACTAGCACAGAAATGACACCATTCTAAAAGCCCTCAGAGGTGGAGCAGAAAAGCAGCAGTTGCAAAGACACTTTTGTTTTTTAAAGATTTTTTTTTAAAGACTACCAAGAAAATTGTTTTCTGGCCTCCAGGAAGAAGATTTTGTAGCATCAGAAAACCAAAGATAAGAAACGGCAGGAAAGAAAACAGTCAGATGGTAAATGTGAAGTGACTTCCAGAGAAGACAATGACCCTGACAAACAGCAAAGAGAACTTGCAGCAAAGCAGAGAAAGAATTCAATAAATGTACAACTGATGAAGTTCAGAAGCTGAAATTTCAGGTAAGCTTCCTATGCTATATCAGTGTTATATTTATTAAGCAAGTTAAGGTCTGATTTAGGTACTGTCTCAGTTATGAGTAGCTGTATAACTTTAATAACTGAGAAACTATTCCCACCCGCACTGAATTTCAGCATCCTCATTTATTACTCCAAGGTTATATATTAACTTCCTAACTATTTGGACTTGACTTTAGAATTCTGGAGAGATCAGGTAAACTGGTATGAGCACTAAAAATCTGAACAGATGTACAAGAGTCTAATGAACCTCTAATTTGTCCACCGTTCTCTGGAGTCAGCCAGAGGAATTCAGCATAGTGATTTCTTACTCTAGAAAGCCAGAGTGAATGGAGAAACAATACAAGCTGAGAGATAAAAATATTTTTTGAAGATTAAAGCAGAAGAGAAAGTAGCCTAAGGTTGAATGACCTGCTACTGTAGATGCAAACACCACAATACTTGGAGAGTCAGCATTCAAGACATACTGAATTTTATATTTCCATGAAAAGTAACTGAAACCATAAGACCATCAGCTACAAAAAGATTACAGACATATAGGTCATGTCAATCATACTAATCGTGGAATCTGATCCTTTGGGGAGAGTTAAGCATCCAAGGAGTCTTGTTAGTGGGACTGCTTATGTACACATAGGAGAGCCAGCTCCTCTAAAATCAGTGCCAGCCCACAGAAGCTAGTGGGCATCCATATTCATATCACATGGATCATGCTTGCTGTGGTCAAGGATGTGAGATGGACATTCTGTCTGGGCATAATGTAAAAGAAGCTGTCATCACGACGACTGCATTATGAATTTTATTCCACTGGTTGTATCTTTAATTGTTAGGAACCTGGAATCACAGTCACATAATTGGATTTAAGGCACACAATGTACAAATATTTTTAAAATCGGTGTACAAAGTGGGCTGGATATACAGGCCATAAAAATGGAGTCCCAAAGATGAAGATACCATTAAAGTGCTAACAAGAAAAAGATATAGTTCATGACATGCATTAAAATAGCCTCATATTTTATTCCCATGGTTGCTAAAAAAACCCCAAAAATCATAGAAAAAAAGTTAAATCAATGCTTTGTCCAGCACTGACATCCACTGTGTGGGTTTGCTGTACCATGTCCTCTGAGGTTGCTGTGACAGAGTAGATGCCAGGAGAAACTTCAATGTAGATGTCTTTGGAAGGTTGTCTGGTCTTGGGGGGGAGTGGAGAGGGAAGTTTCATTACTGTTTTGCCATCCTAGATTTCCCACAAAAAAAAAAAAAAAAAAAAATTGGGTAAAACAATTACTTTTCAGCTGCTATTTTAATGTACTAGGATTTTTTTTAAAACATACAGGCAGCACAGACAAAACCATAAAAAAATCTCCATAAAAATTGCCATGCTTGAAAATATTTAATCTAATGTTTCCATCAATGGAAATGATCAACAAGCTGTAGTCTCTACCTCAGAAAATGGAAACTTACCAACGTAAATGGCTTTGAACATAAACCTGGAAAACACCTATACAATCAGGGTGCTCTCAATAATTTGTACAGTGGTGTGGGTTCCATATTTCTCATCTTTTATGGCTTAGAGAAAGATTTGATGAGGCTTTTAAAAATATTTAAAAAAAAAAAGTTTTCTTCTCCTCAAGGAGAAGTCCTCAAGGAGCAGAAGTCTTTCAGGGAGACTGTGTGAGAGCCAAGCATAACTGGCTGAGTAACTGCTGCATCCTTGCTGCATGCCTTTCCCCAGCACAGGGAATGTGTCAGGAGCACAAATAAGTTGAGATTTGAGAACTGCTGCCTTATTGTTGCTGATGAAATTCACAAGAGCCTAGAGATTAATCATAGTCTTTGATATTCTGCACCAGTTCAAAATGTAAAGTAGACTTTTAATTGGTTATGTTTGGTTCATAATTAACTGTGCAAGTCTCTGTATGCCCATTCTACTGCCCACCTGGACATACATTAGGATAGTGAATGCACTACTAGTTAATTTTCTGTGCCATCATGAACTCTTCACACCTGATCACAAGTTTTTACCACCTTGATGCAAAATGATAAAGAAATGCTATACCTCAATTTCAAAACAAAGTGTGTATAAACTTACACATTGCAGGCATGACTGATCTTGACTGGGTGTTACAGAGGCTTCAGTCCTCTGGAAAGAAAAAGATCCTGTGTTCTAATGATACAAGACAAAATGCAAATTCAACCCCCGAGGGGATGGTTTATGTCCATGAAATTTTCCCCTCCACAGAAGGACTGCTGTGATGCTGACTGGTGCCACTAGAAGTTGCTCTGCTGCCCCCCAGTGTAAGGCTCAGATCAGTCCTGGTGTTCATATGCCCAAGATGCCAACCCACATACATCAGTGTGTCACAGACACCAGATGGCTAACAACTGTCCCATGGTGAGGGAAGAAATAGCCTTTAATTAAAACTGAAACCAGTAACTTACCTCTTCTTCAGAGGACTCCAGCTCTCTGTGCCCTTCTTGCCTGCTGTGGTATCTGCAGATGTGTTTGATTTCATGCTCTTTGCATCTACAGGCTGCTGTGAAACCATAGTACACCTGGACAACAACAGAGACAGAATATTAGGTGCAGAAGCATCAAAGCCATGCTCTCAGCTACTGGAGATTTACAATTTGAAGGGGACCTGCACAGCTACAGACCTTCTGTATTCATTGGCTGGTTTGTTGTCATGTGAAGATGAAAATGGCATTAAATCAAGTGGAGAAACCCTCTGCTAAAATCTGTCCTGGTCTATGGGCACTGTCATGTAAAATGCTGATTGTGGTGATCAGGATAACACTGAAGCCTAACCATGTAACCTACCAGGATAACTAATGCCTCAAATTTCTTAATGAAGAAAAAGCTGGCATCACAGGCTAAGCTCTTGTCATGCAGTGAGCAAAACTGAAGTCTAATTTTTGCAGTTTTCCAGGTACATCACAGCCCTGACTCTGTGCACAGGATCAGGGGTAAAACCTCACCTCGCATTCCTTTGTGACTTGATTCATCAAATTCACAATTGAAGCAAAGGCTGCACTGAGACGTTCTGAATCTTCCTCCTGCAATTAAAGGCGTTTTTTTGTAACTCCCAATGTGGTGCTCGCTGCCCAGAGGTAGAAAGCGTCGGGGGATTAAATGGCAACCCCCTGGCAGTGCTGGGGGCTGGCACCCTGCCCCGCGGTGCTTGGTGTGAACGCAGCACCGCCCCTCTCCGCCCTCCCGCCGCGGTTGATCGGGAAGTGCCCTGGGCCGGTTCACCGTGGCTGGGACTGGATAAAGCGCGGGGGAAGTAACCGGGGAAAGCCAGAGCCTGTTTTACAGTGCCGGTAGCACCTTAAAGCACGCATACGGCCCGGCCCCACGCGAGATATACAGAGATACGTATAGATACACATACGTATACATACATACATACACACACACACACCGGGCTCCTATAGGGCACGAGCTGTCATGCCACCATTTCAGAACGCGGCTGCTCAGCGCTCCTTAGTTACATTGTTGCGTTTTTGGCAGCTCTGGCGCCCGCCGCCCACAGCACTGATCGGAAACGGCGCCGGGAGCCGTCCCGCCACCCCCCTAGCACCGACCGGGACCGAGGCCGGTTCCCTTCCCGCATCACCGACCGGGACCGAGGCCGGTTCCCTTCCCGCATCACTGACCGGGACCGAGGCCGGTTCCCTTCCCGGTGGCCGCCGCCGCCTCCGCCGCGCCCGCTCCAGCACGGCGCGCGCCAGCCCCGCTGTCCCGCCAGCGCGCGCACCCTCCATCCCGCCGCCGCCACGCGCCGTCAGATTGCGCACGCGCGGCCGCCCCGCCCGTCTCCGCTCAGACTCCGCCGCTGCCGTCAGGAGGCGCCACCGCCCCGCCTGCCCGCGCTGCGCAGCCGCCCCGCCCCGGGTGAGTGAGCACCGCCCCCGCCCCGCCCCGACGAACCCGGTGGCACCGGGAAGGGGTAGGGGGGGTCCGTTGTACTCTCACGGCACTGCTCCTGCAGGAGCCGGGCTCGGGTCCACACTAAATCTGCCGCGCCGGGCGGGGAAGGGGCGTCCGGACAGGCTGCCCGTCAGCTCCCTGCTGAGGCGCCGGGTCTGTGAGGCAGCGCGTGCGGCTCCACGGCCCTCACCGCCGGGAGGCAGCGCCAGGGAGAGGCTGGAGCAGCCTGGAGGGTGCTGAGCCCCGGCCCGAGCTTTGTCCCCTGGCCTCTGTAGTGGAAGGTGATACTCACTGGGTTTTGGTGTTATTTTTTTTATTATTATTATTTTTAATTTGTGAGGTACAAAACAGTAATTCCAGTAGGTAGCGATAGTGGCATTGGTAAGAGGGCAGGGCTCCTGCAGACTGTCACTGCCTCTGGGCTCTGAAGGAAAGCCCTTTCGCTGGGGTTAGTTCAAAGAAAACACAAGTGTTTTGGCCTACTGCAAGTAAGATCAGCTCAACAAGCAAAATTGCTCCATGGAAGCTCCTTCTGGCCCCCCACAGAGTGTGGGGCTGCAGCCACTGCTTGGAGATGACATGGTTGGAAAGTGACTGTGACTGCATGTGAATTAGAGCCCCTCTGTGGCTTTGCTAACCTTTCCACTGAGGTGACCTCAGTGACCCTAGGAAGGGCAAAATAAGCACAGAAACTTTAAGTGCAGCATGGCCAGGGTTAACAAGCAGGGCCTGATTTTTCACGTCCTTCATTCATGTTTCGGGCTCTTTGATAGCTGCAATTTGTATGGCAAACATGAAGAATAATCCTCTTCTAGTTTACATGTTGTTGTCTTCCAGCTGCTTAAACCAGAGTGCCAGCCAGGTCCTGTAATAAAGAAGCCCTTCACAGACTGCTTGTTCATTACAGTATATTGAAGGCCCTAATTCAGTATTCAAATATAACTTAACTTTAGGTTAGGCCTCCTGTAGTCAGGAGAAAACGTAAACAGTTTCCCGGTTGCTTGAGATCTGGGGCACCGAATTGCAACATAAATGAGGGAGAAAAATAATATTGATAAACACAATGTTAGTGTGTTTGAGATGTTTGTTTGATGAGCTGGAGAAGCATATAGATTAGACTGCTTCCAGCTTAGCTGGAAGCTGAACATCTTTCTTTGAGCATCATTCCTTGTTGTCATTGGTCTCCTGGAGAGGTGGAGGGGTTTGCCACATTGCTGCACTTGTGAAAGGTACTTAAGGTACTTGAAACAGCCCTCCCATGTTGTTTTTGTATTCATTTTATATTCCTGCCAGGTACTTGTAGCAGTAGTTTGTTGTTTGGGAGGCAGATTATTCCTTGTATGTTGAAATCTAAGCTCCCACCATTTTTTTTTTTTAATGTCTGGTGACACAGTACTCCTTTTGCAGCTGAGTAAATACATTTGTCCCAAGAAGGCTGACAGCTGAAATAGCTTTTGCTTTGAAAACACATTCACATCAGAATCCAGATCAGAGTTACCCTTAACTTCCTGTGCATTAACTCGTCAGAAATATAATGGAGGTATGTGAAATGCTGGATATTTACACCAGATTTTCTTGTCATGTGGGATGACAGACAGATCAGAATATCTAAAGACAGCATCAGGGGCCTTGAGTAAGCTGAAGGTGTCCCTGCCTTTGCAGGGGAGGGTAGGAACTAGATGATCTTTAAGGTCTCTTCCAACCCAAACCACTCTCTGATTCCGTGGTTCTCTTTTGTTGATGGGGAGGCAAAACCCAAGAAGAGTTTATCGTGAGTACTCAGTTTGGGGTTCAGAGAAGCAGACTTATGTAGGAAAGGTCTTAACCTGAGCACTGTGTTCCATTGCAGACAATGGAAGGAAAGTTGGCATGTGCTTAAAGTTCAAGAGGTGTGCAATGCTGGAATTTGTATTTCCAGTTTCAGAACACATGTTCTCTTTATTTTTCTTCTGTTCCTGTTATAATTTGGTTAATATATATAAATGCTTACATAATAATGAAATATTTCCGTGCCATAATTGTATTTTGCAATACTCTAGGTTCTGCTAACAGCTGCCATCCTGCCTCTTCAGTATGGCTTTGACACCAAATGTCTGGTGCAGGTTTCTCCTCTGTGGGACCGGCAGAAGCACACGGCTGGGCGTGCCAGGGAGTCGGTCCCTGCCCCGCTGACTGAGGCCTGGGTGGGGGATGTGTGCTTTACCCTGCTTTATCGCTTGTGCCATGCGGGGACCTTCCTTACCCTCTGGTGCGCTCGTTGCCCCACGTCCTGGGGTGCGGGGGCACGGACACGGATCGTGCCTCCGGGCGGGCACCCCCGGCTCCACTCTCCCGGGAGCAGAGCGTTACAAAATCGGTGTTGAGAGGGGGCTGGGGTTGAACCCAGGTACGCGGAATGAAATTCAGAGGCATGCCGCTGCCTCTCTCTCCCCTCCCTCTTTCTCCACAGGTACTGTTACTCCGAAGCTATGCCGGGGAGATCCACAACGCGGCCAAGTGCCCGTGTCCACCGCCCCGGGGCTGGCCCATCCCCGGCGCCCTGATTGAAACCATCTGCCCGGCTCCCGGGCGCAGGAAGCGTGCCGCTCGCTCTCCTCCTTCCTTCCTTCCTCCCTTCCTTTCTTTCCCGAAAGCGGCTCCGCGCGGAGAGCAGCCCAGCACTGCCAGTTTTTAAAATAAAAATTAAGCTGTATCGCTCCTCCAGGGTAGGGGGAGGAAGAAGCTTATCAGACGAGGGGCTCGGTTCATCTCTCCTCTGCCCATCGCAGCTTCTCGCTGGCCGGCCGGTCCTGCCAGGATCCGGGTTTGGGGGCGGGGGGTGGGGGGCGGCGCCCACCCCTCCGTGGGGCCGGGGCCGAGCGCTGCCGGCGAGAGCTGTGGCCCGGCGGCCCGGGGCTGCCCGGCCTCGGCGGGGCTGCAGCCCGGGCAGGGCTGCTCTGGGGAGCCGATTTCTTTGTTAGCTGCCGGCTGACTGGTTCCCATTAATCTCCCGCACTGGCCGTGGCCGTCTCCACTTCCTGCCTTTGCATACTTCTCTCTCCCTCGATCTCAATCCCTTCCCTCCCCCTTCCCTCCCCCCTTTCTCTCCCTTTTCCCAGCTTCACTAAAAAAGCTACAACCGCCCGTGCCGCGGGACGGGGCTGCAGGAGTCCGGCGGAGGGAGCGCACCGCTGCGCGCCTCGGTAAGGGCCGGGGAGCTGAGCTGACTGCTCGGTGGTCTCCTCTGGGGACCCGGGCAGGAGAGCGGGGCTCGGGGGGTGTGGAGGGGGAACGATTGACCGTGCTCCGGCTTGCCGACCTTATCCCCTGAGGCCGGCCGCCTACCGGGAGCGGGGCGGGCCGGTGATGCGCGGCGGCCGGAGCTCCCCGGGTCCTGCGGCTTCCCGGACCGCATAGACCCCGCGACAGAGGAGCCCCGGGACCCTGGCGGGGGCTCCTGCCCTGCCCGGGGGAAGCACAGCCGGGCGCGGGGTCTTTGCGCACGGGCGGAGCCGTGGGTAGGTGGTCCTTCCCCGGTTCATTCCGTGCCATGCGGGACGTTTCTTCTCGTGTGGGTGACGAGGGCAGAGACATCCCGGAGGGACAGAGCCCACGAGACCATTTTGGTGGGACCGGGTGAACTACAACCGTGTTGGGGAGCCAGCCCGCCGAGTGTGGGGCTCTGATCCGGAGACAGACGGAGCTGTGGCGCTTCTTTTCCCCTCCAGCGCCCACTCTCATCGTCTGTCCAGCCGGCTGTAATGTTCGCACGCGTGTTGAAAAGGGTAGAGGGGCCACCTGGACTCCAGCGGAAGCCCAGGATGCCAAGACAGATCTAGCTGAAGAGCTAAGGGAACAGCTTCAGCAGCTCACTCGGTGGGAAAGACAGATGTACTGCTCTTGGCTCCGTACCAAGCGTTTGCTTTACTAACGAGCAGTGGGTCACCACAATCAAAGAGTAGCAGCTACATATGAGCGAGCCTTCTTATGTTTACTTCAGTTTTATCACTGAGATGTACTTTGAATTTTAATAGCCAAATGAAACAAAGCTGGATGCACAGTATTATTGCACGGAGTACGGCAGTAGTAGAGTTTTCTACATCCTTGTTTTACTTTTGGACTGACTTTGGGAAATAGATTTCATTCATTTTTATTCTGAGTAGTTAGTCTTTAACTTCACCTAGATATTGAATAAGCCTGTAAGAGCTACCTGGTGTGATCAAAACTTGTGAAAGATAAAGGGTGGGATTACTGATTGTTTGATTTCTGATGATACAGAGTAGGATGAATTGAAGTGAGGTTGATTTGCCTTTGAGATTTGATAATCTTTTGATTGTTCATGGTTAATACACATAGCCAGTAGATGAAAATATTCTATAAAGTGGAGATAAGTTATAAGAGAAAAAGCAAAAATATTTTATATTTAAGGTGAGTTTTGAAAAAATCATGTATGTTTTAAGAGCATCAAAATTTAATTTTCCTTTTGATGATCAGGTTGTGCAGGTAACAGTGGAAATCAGTTACCAGGTTGAAGGGTGAATATAGGATTTATGCCTTTGACTATTTTTCCTTTTGCTTTAAGATTAATTATTTAACAGAAAACTGCAACACATTTCAGCAATTATAACTTGTTGATCAAATTACCTAAGAATACAATCACCTTTTAAAGCTAGCTACAGTCTAGTTGTTAAGAGCAACTAGTCCATCAGGAAACTGTCATCTTGCTTCTGGGGTGGAAAAAGTTACCTCTCAGAGTATAGAGGAGTGGGGAGGTAGGCTTCTTAGGAAAGGGTAATGGGGAAGGTTGTGCTGGGCCCCACTGTGGCACAGAGACTGCCTTGCATGTATTCTTTCCTCAGATACAGAAATAAGAGGGCCTGGCTTTCTTCTGCTCTCTTCAAGGCGCTAAACTCCACTGCCAGTTTGCTCAGTGTAGTTGCTGTCATTCCTGGTGCTGGGAAGGAGAATCACCTTCTGATCCCTTCTTCCCAAGTGACATGTTTGGGCTGTGGCTGCCAGAATTTGCTCCAAGGAGCTCGGGACCAAGCATTGCCATTTCCCTTGGAGCAAGTGACTGTATCATGTACTGTAGCTCTTTAAGGAACGTGTGACCCCTTATTATTGGTGACCCTGTAAACCATTGTGTAATCTGTTGACTGTAATGTACCATGCCAATTTATCCTTGGTTGGAAAGTCTTGCCAAGGACTTGATGGAATAGCATGATTTTATCCACTTTATTGTTTTCATTGTGTTTCATAAACATCTAAGACCCTCTGGGAAGAATCACTGGGGCGGCTGGGCCTCCTTTTCTTAATTGCTGGTTAAATAAATGTTGCCAGTTAAAAAAAAAAAAAAAAGTGGTATGCAGGATCTCAGAATGCCTGGAACTGCTAAGCACTCATGTTTAGGAAGCAGCACTATTTTTAGTGTAGGGGCATTTAAAGAAAGGATACTAGCCCCTTGTGAAGAGGTCACTGTGAAGTGCACTGAAGAGTCTGCTTTTAACTGAAGAGCAGAACCAAGTTTCCCACAGCTGTGTAAAGCTAAAGAACCAGATTTGTACTTTTCCTACTTAACTGAAGAGGGAGGGGATGGACTTTTGTTAGTTTACAGCAGTGGGAGTAAGGAGGCACAAATTCTTATCATACAAAAAAAAAAAAAAAAAAAAAAAAAATCCTGGTCTTGGTGAGGCACTTAGCTTCCTGGTTCCCTCCAGTGAGTGTCTGCAATAGAGACGTAGGGCTGAAAGGTGTTTAACACTTTCTGAGGGCTGAGGCCTGAGAATATTGTGTATTCCTCACGATTTGTGTTTGTGGAAAGTCACAGCTCTCTTGAATGGGTCTCTGTCATCCTTATCTATGGTTAAAAAACTGGGGTAAAACTTTAAAAGGAAAAAAAATCCCTGTGAATGCTGAGAACTCAAAGTGATTTGGGTTCCTAAGTAAATCCTGAATGTTATGGGACTGAAGTTGTTAAATAAATTAATTTGGATCAAGAGAAAACTTTCCTCAACTTATCTGAGAAAGATGGAGACAGACTTTGTAGTAGGGCCTGTACCAATAGGATATGGTATAATGGTTTTGAACTGGAAGAGGGCAGATTCAGACTAGATGTAAAGAAGATAGTTTTTATGATGAGGGTGGTGAAACACTGGCACAGGTTTCCTAGAGAGCTGGTAAGTACTTCCTCCCTGGAAACAACCAAGGTCAGGTTGGACTAGGCTCTGAACAACCTTATCTAGTTGATGTCCCTTCTTTAAAAATGTACCATATGATAGCTGAGTCAAGTTTCACTCCAAACTTCATTGATGTCTTGTTTAGATTACCAGTTTAGATTACCAGTTTTGGGTTTTCTCCCATTTCAAGTTCTCAATGCCATGTATGTTAGTTTTGTCTCTGTGCTGCAAAGTGTGTGCAACTGTTGCTTTTTCAGATATTTTTGGTCTCCAGTTGGGATTTAGTTGGCAGTGCAGATAGAGGCAAATTTGGGGAACTGAATGCAAATATTTACATTCTCTCTTTGGCCTGGTCCTTGTGCTTGTAAACACTCATAGTCGTATTGAACTTTGGTGAGGTTTTAAGTGACTTTGCCAAGCCTTGGAGAGTCACACCCTGCAAGACCTGAAATCTTCCCATTTGGGCAGAGTTTTGGGTAGGGTTTTTGGGTGTATGTATATCAGATCAGAATTAGAACTTGTCAGTCTTACCCTTAACCCAGCAGCAAAATCTTTTCCTTCTTTTATGTTAGTGAGATGTGACAAGTTAAATCTCATGGCAGAGAAGTCTTGCCCACTTATGAGGTGCCATGCAGGTGCTGGAAATCCTGGTCTCCTGTGCTGCTCTCATGTTCTGCCCTGATAGAGAGGGACCATGGAGAAGATTCTCCTCCCTCTGTAGCTACATTTTCCCTGGTCCTGGCTGTTTGGGTGTGCAGAAAAAAAGTTTGAGGATTGGTTTGAAGAATGAGAATGTTTTCTCACGGAGAATCACCTTTGAGTCTTCTTTTCATTCATACAGACTTTGAACAACTGTCAGATTTTGTTGGAAACCCTTTATTCACTAGGGACTGAGCCCCAAAGTTTTTTTCTGCATTGGCAGACTTTCTGAAGTCCCTCTTACATTAAACAGTAGAGATAGGAATCAGCTGGTACATTAACACTTGGTGGCCAAATCACCCTGTTGTTTGGGTGTGCTTTCCTATTTAAGGCTGTTGCTGTTAAGCCAGGGCTTGAAATCAGATGTGACAGTTTAATTGCAGAGAGCTTGAGAATACAGATAGACATGACTGCATTGCAATGAGTTACTGTAAGAGTTCCTATTCATCAGTTGAGATCTATAACTTTGTATTTTTAGTCAATGTAGTTTGGAAGGAGACTGCATTAACTGAATCCTCAGTGAACATGTTCAGAGTAACCTTTGTTCTCTATCTGGAGCGTATACCTGTATAGTTAGAATTGTTCAGGGAAATGAATGCTGTAATTCTTATAGTCAGTGTTTCTTATTCATTCTGCTGTCAGCTTATGACCTTGGAAGTGTGTTTGTTAGGTTGAGCAACATAGGAAAAGAATAGATGTTAATTTTTAATGCTGTCTTTCATCATTCTGTGAAAATATGTTGGTTTGAGCTGTATCTGCCTGCTGCCTGTCAGCTTCTTTAGTGTAACTGAGACAAGTGAAATTGTGCAAATGGAGAAATCTTTGAGGGACATGCTGAAAGCACAGTGAGTTTTTGTCAGAAATGCACCCTCTGTGTCTCCACACACAGAGGAACGGGATGTTATTTCAGTTGAAATATATCTGTGTCCTGATTTCTCTTTAAAATGAAGATGTAAAAATGCTTGATGGATGACAGTTGAGTGTTAGTGCTGGTGCCAACACAGGAAACCAGGTCTTTGAGCTGAAACATTTAACTCCCATCTTATTAAGAACATTCATTGTGTAAAGTCTAAATGCTATTATTAATGTCATAATTTTGATGGGGTCATCACACTGAACTAATGGTTTGCATTTTTTTCCCCTTAAAAAAAGTATTAGTTGTCTTCATGAGACATCATCTACATGTCACAATCAGAGGGGACAGATGCTAACTGCTAGCATTGTGCAAAGCACCCTGCTTGGCCTGCTATTCCAAGTATTACGACAGAGACCAAAATACTTTAGGAGAGCTGCCCTGGAAGATCTTGCAATCCTTCTCCAGTGAGAAGCAGATGTTACAAACATGGACTCTGCTCATTGTTCTGAGAAGTCCAAGTCAGGAGATGGATCTGTTCTCTTGGTATTTTTGCTTTTAACATAGTTACTTCTTTGAGGGAGTGCAAGTAGTTTTTTTGCAAGACAGGATGGAGTGAATGAGGAGCTCTAATGATTTGATCCTTTGTCCTGATGGAAACTCTTATCACTCAAGGTCACTGGAAAGCGGAATCTATTTGGCCTGAAGTAATCTTACTTTCTGTGGGGACACAATGTGTTAAAGAAAAATGGGGCACATGTACTCTCTGTGTGTAAAAGTGCCTCATTTATGCTACAGGATTGTAATGATCCAAGTTTACCAGCTCTAGGCTCACAAGATTCTGTTAGCCAGTGCTGTTAAAATGCTTCATTAATGGGCAATGTTGCTTTGAAGATATGGCAGATCAGCAAAGTGCAAAAGCTTGCCAAATCTCCTGAGTGAGGGCAGGCTCTGATTATTTCCACTGTTAAGTTGCAAACTGCACAGCAGTTCTGCATCCCAGTTAACATTTTGCTTCCTGCTATATTCCTGTGTTGTTAATTTGATTCTTTGAGCAGAATATCCCCCATGCCACTCTAACTGTGCAAGAAACAGGTAACTTGAAAGAGAGGCAAAATCAGAGTAGGAAAGGAGAGAAAGGGACCAGAAAGTGGAGGCCTATAATAATCTGAACCTCCCTTTAGGCTTTATGTAAATATTGCTTAACTTAATCTCCAAAACTGATAAAACAGCATTCAGTACTTGTTGATATAGTTTGTGCACCTTTAATATTGTATGCATATTTTTCTATTAATGTTTTATGGATTTATCCATCATTGTTTCTTTTGTGGAAATGAGTAAATATCCTGAATTACTTGATTGTAAGGCAAAGAAAGTCAAGGACAAGCACTAGGAGTGCATGCTGTTTCCTCAGCATCTCTCTTGTCTGAAAACTCCTGTGATACACCTGGGTACTCCTGAGCACAACTCCATTGTTGGTTTGTTGTTTTTTTCTTTTTTTTTTATATTAGCAGACCTCGGGATATCTTTAAGTCTCCCTTCCCACCTTCACAGGTGTTGTGCTTCAGCTCTGCCCTCTCCTGTATCAGGGATAGATACTGAGGGGTTTCCTGCTAATTGGTTTGAGTGCTTTGTAATCTTCTGAACCACCTGGTATGGGGATGCTCCTGTATATATGACTGTCTTATTTTTTCCATTGGGCGGGTTGTTGTATACTGTGATATTTCTGATGACAGAAAAAACAAGGATGTTAATACCTATCATAAAAACTCAGTCTGTGTGAAAGATGACAATTTAATTTCTGCTCTGGTAAAACCAACTTCTCTTTTGAAGATTAATGGTTCAATCCATTATAATTATTTTTAGGGGAGAATGTAATTATGCATGGAGAGTTTGAGATGAACCAGACTGTAGTTTTTGGCAGAGTAGTGTTGACCCAGGACTACTGTTGATAGGCAGTTATGAAAAAAGAGAGAATCTGTCCTGTTCTTAAGTTTGGAGAGATAGAAAAGCTTTTTGCCCTGCAGAAGTGTATCTGAGCTATCAGGCTGGAGGTATGCCCAGTAAACACAATATTTAGATTCAGTGGCATATTCATGTGAAAAAATTAAGATACGTAATTAATTCTGAGGGATATGCATATTCATGAGGCCATGGATAACAGATAAACCAGCAAGAATCTAGCTCTGGATAGCTTAGTGATTTGTCTTGGACTGAAACTTACTTTTGCCTTTCTCATTTGCTTTGCAACAGGACAGGTTGGCAACCACATCTGCTTGTCCAGCCCAGACAAACATGGAGTCAGAAGGTTAAGCTGGGGTGGAGACCACTCGAAGCAGCACAGTTTGGACCAGGTGAATTATCCCAGCAGATAGACAGTGTCTGCTCAACTTGCATTCACCTGGCACTTGATTTCTGGCTGTGACTTTTCAAGTTGTTTCTGAATCCAGCTCTTTATTTTCTTCGCCCCTTCCCCCTAGTTACAAAAAGAGTAAAAGACAAGGACATGTCAGATGTTTTGAAAGAAAGTTTTTGTGGAGGCTTAGCATGATTCTGAATGCTGGGTGGTCAGTGAGAGACTTTTTGATCTGAGGCTCACTGACGTAAATGAGATACTTCTCATACCCTGTTGTTTTACACAACAAAGGGACTTACCTCCCTAACTTCTAAAACCTGAACACAGGAATCCTACACCCAGGGCTAATGGAAATATGTTCTTTTCATCTCCAGGCTTCATTATGTAGATTGTAAAAATCTGAAGGAGGAGGTCTTTTGAAGCAAATTAATGTGAGTGGTTTCTAGAGAAGGGCAAGCGATAACAAAAAGTGATCTGAATTCTGGCAATGGCAGAAAGGTGATGATTAACTTTTTTCATTTGTAAATCTAAAAGCACTTAAAATGTGAATGAAGTGCTTATACCTTTGGTAGATGAAGAAAGCATTAATACAGATGGGACTGCTCAGGAAGGCAATCCTGGAAACAGATAAAACCTATTCTCCCCATTTTGAAGTCTTAGGAAAATCAGAAATACACTGTGAAGCAAAATATTTTATTTCATGTTGAACTGTTAGTAAATACTCAGAGCAGTGATTTTGAGATGACATTTCTGCTGTCCTTCAGTTCTTTAAAAGGCTTGGTTTTTTCAACTAGGTTATTTCAAGTGAAGATACTCAATTTCAAAATTTGTATGATTAGGTGTTGAGACTAGCAGGATAGCTTAGACTTTTAGCTCTGTGTTTCTTAATTACTTAATCCTAAATATTTATTAATAGGCTAATGCATATAGAAAGATATGCTGTTAATCCACCTTTTTTTTTTTTTTCCCCTGAAAAACATGAGTTCTTCTGTATCGACTGATGTTTGATTTTTGAGACCTATTCATAACCATTACTTTTGGTTACTAGCCTATAGTTTTGTATCTACTATTTTTCATCTCCCTCCCCATTATAAACCTATGTCAAGAGGCAAAGATATACTCTCATACATCAATGTGCAGCCCAGGTCGTATCTTGTGTAGAGTATATTTACTGTAACTATTCAAAAGATAATAATTTATCCATATCATTTCACAAACATTCCAGGCAGCATTTGCTATATGTTCACTGTATTAGATGTAAATCCCTTTTTATGATGTGAACAGAGGTTAACTTTGATACACAAGTTAGCATAGCAGATGTTTCTGTTATCCCTAAACTTCATTTTGATCAGGGTACTGGAGGAGACAAAAGCCCTTTCTGCATTCACAGTTTCCTATCTTTATGGGTTCTCAGTCTCTACAAAGTCCTAAGCAGGCTACATCCAAATAGAATAAGAAACACTCTGGCTTTTTGTACAACCCTGCTGAGAGTTTCTAAGTCACTTATGAGAATTAAATGCTCATTTTCCATTAAAGGCAGTCACAAAAATCCTCAGTGTGGCTTTGGCTTAATTGCTTAACAATAGAACATCCAAATGCTCTTCTTAGATGGAACTCAGGATCTTCACATTAGGAGTGTGATTAAATATTACAATCAAAACCCAGCAGCTTATTGTTTCAGTGTTTTCCTTGTATTAAAGATGCTTATACATGTCTGTATTTATCTCTACTGAAACAGAAAGTAATCTCTTTCTTAAAACAATATTACCCTAAAATAGCTGTTTTACTCCTCTTTTCAAATTAAGAAGAGAACAGCTTTGCTTTGTAATGTCAATGGTATTGCACTCTTATCCCAAGAGAGTAATTTCTTTTTCAGAAGCAACTACTGTTTAGACAGTGCCTATAGAAAGATGTACACCGAGGTTAAGAGACACTGGTTTGTAAATCTCTTCTCCTGTTCCCTGTTTTGTTGTTCACTCACTTAGAGGTTATTCCCTGCAACCTCAGTTTCTCTGTGCATCTCTAAAGAGATAATTGATGTATTCCTGGCATCTGCACATTAAAGAAGCAAAAGTTACTAGATGCTGTATTAGGCTATTTATTATTACACAAAACTTTGCAGTTAGTTGCATTTCTTTCCTAACCTGGAAAAGATGTGATGGGCTGAAATAACACTCTGAAGGCTGATGGCAATTTTGCTGTGATGTTTCAATGAGCAGCAGGATGAGCCTGGAAAGTGCATGTGACTCGGGGATCTCTGAACTTAGGAAGGCAGTACCTGGTGTTTGTTCTGTGCTGACACCTCTAGCCAAGAGAAGAAAAGGTGTTGACATTGGAAGGAGCTGCAGCTCTGCTCCTCTGCCAAGTATCAGGTGAAGCCCGGAAGGGAAGGAATAGTACTGATGTGTGATCCAGCAAAAAGTATTCAAGGCTACTCCCGCGAAGCATCTAGACCCTTCAAAGCACCTGAAAACTCATATCAATTGCCAGATGGGCACTCTTGTTAGAGGTCAAACCGTACAGATTTTCTAGGCCTGTTAAGGTAGGACTGTGCAGAGGCATTATGTTGGGTTTTGTGATGCAGCAGGAGCTCTGACTTTCCTTTTTCTCATCGCATTTCCCACTGTCCAGTAATTGTAGCATCTCTCAGGTTTCCCTTTCATTTAAACAAAATAGTACAAATCTGTTTTACAATTAAACATGCTACATAAATATCTTATTTTACTCCTTTGTTACATATGTAACAAATCTGCTTGGCAGCCACTTAGTAGGAAGGGGTGTACAGGTCTCTCTTGCATATTTACTAGGCTCTAAAATTTTCAGGTTCAATGGGCTTTTCGATAACACCTTCTCTGAAAAGCTTTTAAATTACCTTATTTATTTCTGAATCTCTTGGATTTGCATGAACTCTGCTATTTTTTAATATATAGTGCCTGTTTGGATTGCTAGAGTGACTGTAGTCCCCTGAAGTGAAACCCACTGCAACTTTTCCAAAATACATTTTTGTACAGTGCAAATGTATTGCCCTTGGGTCTTTTTTTTTTTTTTTTTTTTTTTTTTTTTAAATCAGGTAACAGAATCTTTTAATTACATTCTCAAGTGAGCTTTTGTTTCCACAGTGTCTCTTGACCCATGCTCATTACTACAGCTGTTTTTCTTCTGTCCCCTCTGCTGTAGAGGGGATGCAGTGAACTGCTCTCTTTTCCTCATACAGTAATTTTTCTGGCCCTTTTCTATGTTCATGTAGACATTTCCATGGAGCTTGGATAATGAGCTGGGTTGGCTGGCCTTTCATGACAGCACTTTCTTGTATTTATGAAAAGTTTCTTTTAGCAGCATACTAGGTTTGTTGCTGCTCTGGAAACTCTCATTTCCTTGTAAGCAGATGGTGGGAGATGGTTTAGAAAAGAGGACAGGCTGAGTGGCAATATCTGGCTTGGATGGGGGAAGAAGTAACACTAAAGGAACAGAAAATGTTTTCAGCTGGTATATCATGAGACCAAATGGAGGTGATTTGAGTATACTTGTGGCTTGTTTTCCTCGGAGTTGTTCTCTGGCCTGAGGGAATCACCCATGCACAGTCTCCTTGGTTGAAGCAGTTTGTGACCTGCCCCCTGGCCCCACAGCTGCTCCATCCTCAGGCAGTCTGGGCATGTCTTTACACTGGGCCAAATGCCAATTGCATATTTGGGACTGAAACCCCATCCGCTGTTTTTTGAGCCAGAAAAAAAAAATCCCTAAAATGTTCCTGTCCTTTATATTTGGTAGAGGATGTTGTTCAAAACAGGGGAAATGGAAGTTCTAACCTTAACCTATAGAAATACTTGAGTTATCTCAGCGAAGTTCAAGTGCATTAGGAGTACGTGCAAAGAGCATCATCCTGTGTTTATTAGAGGAGAACAGTGAAGTAATGGAAAAAATTCCCAGCAAGGTGAAAGCGAATTTAGATCTACCCAGTGGTTTTGTTTCCCATTTGGAAGCCTGATCCATTCATTTTCTGTACCGTATTTCATAACAATAGAAAGTGAATTAAAAGCAGGGACAAGTATATTTTTCCATGGCTGATACGTTAGAAAGATCAGGGTTACCTGTGCTTCTTTAGGGCCAAGTGATGCTCAGTTGTTTTTTGCCTGAGAAGAGCTGTAAAAAAAACCATGCTTTTTAATACATCAGTTTTCTGTTCTGTTTGTCTAGAAAGCAACTCTTGGGAGATTGCTGCACTGGCAGGAGCATGCTCCAGGTTGGAATTTGCAATGACCACCTTCAGTGCTCTTCATTTTTTTGTCAGGGTGAATCTCAGTCTTTCTGCAGTGATGTTTGAAAGATTAGTTAAGAAGAGTAGCCTGCATCCCACTTACCTCCTTCTCACAGTCTCTCTTACTCCACTATATGTAAAAAGGTGAAAAAAATACCAGTATGGTAGTGTTTTACCCTCAGTTACAGAAAAGTGTACATTTTTCAGCAGGATAGGAAGCAGTTTGTAATCTGCCTTTGAATTAGGACTGATGGGTTTGGCAAGGCAAGGCGTGTGATGTGAAACTGGTTTTTGAAAGGTCCTCTAAGACTTTGTGACTAAATAGTTTCTCATGAGCTAAACAGTACTGGGAAAGGCTTACTATGTGGGCAGGAGACCTCCCAAGAGCATGTTTGGTTCTGTGATTCAGCATAAGGCATCTGTCCTCTGAACAGAAAAGACATCTATCAGTGGTCCAGCCAGGAGCTGAGGGCACGCAGAGTCCTGTTGGTTACAATGGTTTTCAAATCATATGTGGATCAGGTGATGGACTTTTAGTGACTTTACACTTGTGCCTTTCTGCCTGAGGAGTTATTACGTCTCTTTGATCTAAACAACCATTCTAGGCACTCTGAGTTTACAAGAATGTAATAACGATTGCCCTGCAACATTAAAGTGTCATCTAAAGTTAACACAAGCTCAGCCCACCAACACTATTAAACAGTCATAAACAGTACAGATTAAGTTACCCAGTAAATCAAACCAGGAAAATATCTCCCTTCAACCCTTACCAGCCCGCCCAGAGACTTGTTGCTTTTGACCCCTCCTTGGAACATTACCAAATTTGGAAACTTGGGGTATTTCTGACCAATTTGGCATCAAGCACAGGGTGCTATTTAAATTCTGGTTTAGTTAACTGCACTTTTGTATCCATGGATTTCCCCTCTTACTCTAAATGGATACGATAATATTTTTGCCTTTGTGCCCTCTATACTTCTGTGGCTCTGTACTGTTAAATGAGAATTATATCTGAGGCAGTGATTTTGCAGAAGCAGATGAAGCAATCTGTGTGAGTGCCCACTTTCTGCTATTTATTTTTCCAGGTTGCAAGGTTAATAATTGTTAATTGCTTTGAAATTCTTCCTTGAGGAATATTGTATGACTTGTAGCACTGGGTCAAGGAAGGCTTGACGTGAAGATGTTTCTTGTATGTATTTTGAAGTGTTCTGCTTGTGTTTGTGTAAGTGAAAACACGTAGCTTCAGTGCAGTGGTTTTAAATTGCAGTTCTTTATAGTACTTTGCAAAGCTAATCACAGCCATTACTGGGCTAATTGAAAATTTTTTATTAAATGAAGCATAATTAAAATATGCTATTTTGATGGTCCTGAACACTTTGTGCAATTAAGTTGCTGCTAGGGAAGCTTCCTAAGGGGCAAGAGTGGGGTAAAGGCATAACTGAAACAGAAGCAAACCCAGCAACTGCTTTTTATGGGAAAAAGTATGCACGGGCACAACTGTCTTGTGCAACACAAGTTGGTTTTTTTCATTCAAACGTGATAAAAAAGCAAAGAATGAAACTGTGGTTATTGTAATGTCCTTGAATGACTTTGGCTATTTGTAGACTAAGAAATCAAAGTGGAGGGAAATAAAATGACTTGCATGACTGGAGTTGATTAATATGCCAAAGATGGAGCTGGGGTTTTGAGTCCTCTGGCCACAGAGCTACCTGGTACTTCAACCATAGTTCTAGAAGGTACTTATTTTACCACTTTTATATAAGCATTATTATTGTTTTTCAGAAATTCATCTTATAGTTCTAAGGAAAGTGTGTAGATAAATAGTAACAGCGAATTTCTCCTTTTCAAAGGAGAGGGAAGATAAGGCTAAAGACTGAAATGCTTACACTGTAAATGAAAACAAAACATTAAATTGTTTCACTGCTGATATATTTTAGCAGTTCTGACTTTCTCACATGACAATAGGAGTTTGTGAGCAGAGGTGGAACTGGAATTAATTTCCTCAGACTATAAAAATATGAAAACGATTCCTTCTATTCCATCTCTAACAATGTACCTGTTATGACACTATCAAATAGTTGGCAGGAAAATACTAAGATATATCTGTGGCAGGATAAATTTCATGTTGAAGTTTTTGAAAGTTATCTGATGAGCTAAGTAATGCTGTGCTGCTCTGCTCCATCTTCTTTTAGGTAATTCTGAAAGACAATGCTTTGCATTTCTTTGATGTCTATGAAGTGAAAACAAGGTACTGCCTTCAAGTAAGAAAAGGTCTTCCTGTAGAAATTAGCAGAGCTTAAATGCTCCACTTATTGTCTTGACATTTTGTTTTATTGTTCCAGTATGCAGAGAGGTCTCTGGAGGTTTCTAAAGTATGCATGAACAAGAGAGAAAAACTCACTCCTATTTTCTTTTGGGAATGTTGAGGATTTTAGCTTGAACACAGGCCTGGCTGTCTCCTAACCCCATCTCTGTCATTGCTATTGGCATTGGCAGGAATTTGGCATAGCACCTGCCTACTTCACCTCCTGCTTTTCCTTGCGTTTTGTCTCTCTGTCTTCATCATCCACGTCATGCTGTCTGTTAACAAGTCCATGGCTTCCTCAGATGTCTTTTTCATTGGTTGCCTTTTATTACCTTTATTCATATTCCAATGTAGTCTATAAGCACCAGTTAGTGATTGAAGCCAGATTTCTTTGCCATTCTACATGCATAAACTGTATATGTAAGCACAGAAGTTCCTTTCTGGCTGGATAAAGGTGGCTATAAGAAGTGCATATGGAATATAGTACCATTTATTGGTAGTATACTAAAAAGTGGTCAAATATGTCACCCATTAACAATTCTCAAAGGTTTTGAGGTGACTGGTCTCTAAGCAGGTTTATACAGTGTTGGTCTTGAAAAATTATGTATGGGAATCTTCATTGCATATGGGAGAGAAGTTATGTTTATATCCCAGAATATAAATGAGATGCTAACTTGAATAGCTTTGCAGCATGGAATGTCTCTCTTTTCTTCATAGCCTTACATAGTTCAGTGCTTCCCCTACTTCATGTCATCATGCCTGAAGAATGCAGACAAATGACTGGAAAAGGTTTGCCTCCAGTGCTGTTAGGCCATTAAGGTTCTTGGCCAAAAAGTATCCCTGACCTCCCTGGTCAGAGGAAACCACATCAACAGCAATAGTTTTAAGGGGGATTATAGCCAGTGTGTCTCAGCTGTTGTGTATGAGGTTTAAGGCTGCCTAAAGGGACAGAGCAAAACCTGCTGTAACTCTTGTTCTCATTTAGCATGTGTCCAGTGAAAACCTTTATGCTTCGTTTCATGCAAGGATGATGTCTATGGAAGATACAGGGAAATATTCTTCCTGTGTCTGTGTTTTTGTAAAACTGGAGGATACTGCCCAACAAAATCCTGAGAACAGAGCATCTGTTGGCATCTCCACATGAGGAAATTCAGCTCTTTGAAGGAGCTGGGCTTCAGTTATGAAACTGTGTAATTGACACTGAACTGACTGAGCTGCAATTTTTTGTCTTTCAAGCTTTAGGGCAAACTACTTCAAATAAATCCATGCATGTGGATGTGAAGCACTTTCATTTTTCTGTTGGGGAACACTCAGTGCAGCTTTTTGCTAAATGTAAATTTTCCCTGAACTGGAGCTGCCCTGTGGCCTTGAAGCACAAATGAACCTTTACCAGGTGTGATCTGAGAGAGTATGCAAATGGATTGTGTTCATTGATCATTGTTTTATTATTTTATTTTTTATGTAAAGACATTTTGAATGTGGTCACCATTATGTACAAGTATCTGCAGAACTGAGTAACCTTTGGGAAAACTGAGTTTTGGTTCTTTGAGCAAGCAGGCAGTGTTGAAATGGAGCAGTGCAGACATGTTGGAGCCTCAAATCTGTCATCTTGGAGAGAACATACAGGGCCTCTCCTCTTCCAGGTTTCCCTGTGGGAAAGCTGGACTGCCTGTGAGAAACCCAGGACACCCATTCCAGCTCTCTTTTGCACTTCATTGTTGTTTCTCATAGTTTCTTCCCAAAGAACATGAGGGTATCTTTTTTTGTAGGCATGTATACCAGAATGACCACCATAGGCTCGAAAGGCCACTGCTGATGAACAAAGTCCAACTTTACCTTCTGGGAGGGAAACTGCCCCACTGCCTACATGTCCAAAATAGAATATGTAGGCAGCATACTGCAACAATTTTTTTGTATGGCTACTTACAGACAACTCTTTTCTGGGGGAAAACCATTGATCAGTGGTACACTTTACTGTGTACACTTCAGCAAGAAAATATAATTTGTCCAGATTTACCAAGGAACAATAAATCTCCTGGTGTGTCAGGAAACCATTGTGGGGAATGACTTGTAATACCTGGACACAGTGTTTGAGCTGCAGTCTGATGAAATAAGGGGCTGTAATTCTAGTGGTTTGAGGAAGTAGTCTTTGGGTTAAGCTCTTGGGAAACAGCAGTGTTGCCTTAGACTTGGGAATAATTTGTTTTATTTTAATGAAAAAGGCTTTTGTCATGGCTTTTCTTTTTGAGAAATGGTGTTTGCTATGCAGGATATGAGTCACTGCAGAGGGACTGGTTCATTGATTTTAAAGGTGTTACCTCTTTACTTGACTAAGCAAGTAAAACTTTGCTACTAGCCAGGTGGTGTCTGAGACTGTTACAGGCCTAACATATCTAGAGAGAGAAAGCGATTTCTTTAGCAAGGTGATATTCTAAATAAAAGGCAGAATTTGGATTCTGTCAGTATGTGCTACTGCCAAGTTCTGGAAAAGGAGAAGATTAGCACTCATACTTTGCTAAGAAGCATGGACATCACTGATTTTTTGGACTGGAAAAGAGGAAGGAAGTTTCACTTTGGGATAACCTTTTTTTTTAATTCTTGAAATATAACCCTAGTAATTGTGACATTTTTTTGAACTTTGAAATTGAAGTCCAACTAAATTTAAAAAAAAAGTACAAGAAACATCTATGAAGGTGCTTATGCAGTTTATACCATCTTACCATTTTGAAAAAAACAAAATTGAAACATGCATGTGTAATTTCTCTGTTGACCAAATGCCCTGTTTCTGTCTTATATTAGTTTTGCACATCACTGTGTCACTTCAGAACCCTCAGTAGCTTCTGAAAGTTCAGTGAACATGATAACAGGTATCTTTCTTTAGCAGAAATCTGCTCTCTGGAATTCTTTAGCTTAACTTAAGAATAGAAAAGAAAAAAAATTGTTTTTTTGCTTTTTTTTTTAAAAGATAGTGCATAAAGGAGTGAAAACTGAAAAAAACTGCTCCAGAACTGGCCTCCAGTTTTCTGCCATTGCCTTCAGCCTGTGCTCCCCATGGGCAGTGTGCTGGAGTGCTCACAAGGATTGCTGTGCATCCTAAGGAAAGTTCTCTGTCCTCGTTCTAGTTCTGGTTTTGCTGTGGGGCCACAAAAAAGTGCCTTGCCACATTGCATTTAGTAAAATGGCAGAAACTTTTTGTAATTTGTTCCCCCTGGGATAGCAAACTTATTATAAGTTTTGTTTTCGTCCTCAGGTTAGCTTGGAAAATCTACATAGCTGACAATATAGCTAAGTGTGAATAATTGAATTTACTCCTCTGCCCTTTCTGTAAGCAGGAAATTTATATGTTTCTGTGATGCAGTATTTCTATTCAGAGGAAAGATGCTAACTTGCAAATGTGCCTTTCCTGTTCACTACATCTGGTTGTGTAAGCAGGGATATTTTGAACTCTTCCTGAACCAGATCACTATCTTACCCTGGGATTAATCACCAGGAAAACCAGTGACCCAGATCCCCAAAGCTGCTCTGATACCAGCATAGCTGCTGTTGCTTCAGCTCCTCCATGGGTGAAAAGCAAGGTGCTGAACACCTCTGGAAAAGATTTTCTGATACTTCTTCCTCCAAACTTCACCTTCAATGCCAGCCCCTCTGGCTGTAATTCTTGGCCCATTGGGCCAGGGAGGATGACCAGTGAAAACAGAGCTTGGTGTCTATGGTACTTTTGGGACCTGAGACAAGAACTGTCCTGTGAGGGAGGATGAGCCAGGAGCTGAGGGGGAGCACTGCACGGGCAGGACAGTGCCCTTGCTGACCATGGTGCAGTCCCATGGTGTCTGAGCAGGGTCAGGTTGGTGACAATGACAGGTCTCATTGGCAGCCCAATGATTGCTTAGCAGATGGAAAGGGAAATAGCTGAGTCCACCTTCATTTCAGACAGCAAGCTGGAGCCAGCAAGGACAGTGCTGGGCATGAGCAAACCCACCCCCTATCTCAGCCTGAGCTGAAAGGAGGCTTCTGGCCCTTTGGGCTGTGGCTGTGTGAGTGCAGGTCCCAAGCCAGGCTGGTCAGGGCATTTAAAGGCTGTTGATGCAGTTGGGGCCCCAGCAGCTGCTCTGATGTGAGCCAGGCACTGGTGTGCTGATGCCATGGGTTATTTACTATGTATGAAGTACAATGGTGCCTCAGGTGTCAACAGCCCTGGAAGGTTCCTCTTGGGCAGTCAGAGCCAAAGCCTTGATATTGGGATGTGGACCTACCCCTTTTAAGTGATGCAGCAAGTGTCATTTGGACCCTGTGGCTCTGCTTGTTGGAAAGCTTCCCAGGACTTTACTAGTCCAGTGATTAGAAATGTTTTTCTAGTTTCTGGCCTAGAATTACTCTTGGCCGGTTTCTGTCTAATTTGTTCTTGAGTTAATGAGAAGAAAATGGATGCAGCTAATGAGGTCTGCCTTGGGAGCTTGTTCAAAAAGCTTCCTTAGGAGGTCACTGTCCTGGTCTTGGAACATCAGCCTGGTGACTCTGCACTTGCCTGAAATATTCAGTGCAGTTCTGATGTCCTTTAAATTGAAGAAATGTGCATCTGACCTCAAGATTGGAGAAGCATCTGGAAAGGCCCATGTTGACTTCAGTGGTCTTGAGAATTAAAGCCTGACAAGATTTGCATGGAGCTGGCACCACATGTTTCCCACCCACAGCTCAGGCAATGAACATGTGTGCACAAGGCTGGTGCAATTATAAGAGAGTTCAAAGAAGTGATACAACCAAGGAGAAATTTTTGTAGGCTGATCTGTGCCTCAGCAGTATATACATTTTCACACAGCTGCAATCTGTAGTGTGGGGCCTCTCCAGAGAAGGGAACATCAGAAGCTCCCTGGTCCCCCAGCATATAAGTTGTACACACGTGTTCCCTGGGGATGGGTATGCACTCACCCCATGTGGGGTTCCTGTGTGCTTATTTTGTGAAAGTCCTGATCAGGTTGGCCGGGTCAGGAGTGCAGGGCAGCTTCCTTGCTTGCAGTTTGATCTAGAAGAATGGTCTTTGGAAGCTTGTGTTCTTGGAGTAAAAACATGTATGTTGGGGGAGTGAGCTGAAGCACAGGCAGTACGCAAGGATTCATGTAGAAGCAGTAACTGCAGGAATGGCTATGGAGAGGGCTACAAGTACAGCCAGAGAACGGGAAGATGTTCTAAAAGACCATAATCTGCTGAGATATCTTTCATTATCCTTAGCAGTACCTGCAAGGGACAGTCAAACCCACGTCTTTGTGTAACTGCTGTATACCACTCAGTTACTTTCCTACTGATGTCACTGGAAATATATTTAATAACTGGAAATATATTTAATGTTGTTACCACCTTTTAGTATGGCCAAATATCTCGTCAGAAGAGAACCTGATAGTCCAAAATTCCAGCTCTTTGTAAATAAGCAAATATTTCAGTAAATCCCTGAGAATGGAAGCTGAAGGCCTTAGCATGGCAAGCAAACCCATCAAAAAAGGATTTTATTTGTTTGTTTGTTTTAAATTTGATTTCAGTAACAGGCAACATTTTCCAAGCAGGAGGACTGCACATAGTGTATGCAATTTGTCTAAAGAATGCTTTCTCTAGAAAGAGAGAAAAAACCCAAGAAACTAAACAAAAAAGAAGACAAAACCAATACATTTTCAGAGAGAATCTCCTACTGCTTTTATCTTCCATTTAAAATGAGGTGCTAACTCATAAGCTGGAAGCTTTCTTCTGCATCAGGATAATTCACCCTTAAGACCATGCTTTCCACTTTGCTCCTTTTCCAGTGACTGAAGCCTGCAGTGAAGGTGAGCAGGGGTGTTTGACCAGGGCTGTTTGCTACTGAGGCACTCCCCTCCTTTAACACCTGCTTTTCAGAGCAGAGTTTTGCAAGAAACTGGATGTGAATGTGTATTGAATCTTTTGTCCCAGCCAGCCACCCAGATAAGGCTAATCTAATTTGTTTCCAGTGTTCTGAATTGAGTGTTTTGAGGTTTCATTTTCAGGTCCTTGAAGGTTTGATTGGCCCTTAGCACCCTTCAGTGCCTATCTAGTTTTATTTCATAGAATAAAACCAGGTTAAAAGCATTGAACTATTTAAAAAAATAAAATCCATCCAACTCTTCTCAACACTTGCCAAGATTTGAAGTTTCATGGAAAATGCCTGTAGATTTATACAGTAAAGCATGCAAAAACTGTGTGCTTTTCAGATAGCCTTTTATTTGACTGCATTGTTACAGCTTTCAAACTGGGCAGATTAGCAGGGTGATGCCTGGGTGTAAATGGCTGTATGGCTCTATGCACTGGGACAGCTTTGGGGCCCAGCAACTCCTATGGTGTTTGCATTTTGTGGACAGGAGCAATATTTTGCCTTCAAGTGTCTGTGGATAGAGTTTCTAATCAGTCATTTCAACATCTGATTAGCAGGTGCAAGCAGATACTTGGGAATCTAAAACCTTGACTAATTTTAGGCATGATCTGTGACTTCAAAACTAGATGCTACCCACTTAATGAAGCTGCCTCTCTTTGGTAGAAGTTCTCTCTACCTTTGGAGAGAGCAAGCACTGCTTACCTTGCATTGGCTTAAGGTTACTAGGTTAACCTTGTATTGCCTAAAGTGTTTGCTTTGTTTTATAAAACTGTTCAGGGTTGTTTCATCAATGGTCTCAGCCCACAGGCGGTAGTCACAGCTTTCTGGGCATCAGAAGAGCAGTAGTAATCTACAAACAGTAACAATCTGGCTTATTAATAACTTATTAATAAACTAAATATAATATTTTTGGGAATCAGAATGGCTTTACTTTGCCAGAGAAGAGCTGTGCTTCACATGTGAATGATCTTCCTTTGACCTAAATTTAAACCATGAGTTCATGGAACAACCATTTGTAGAATTGGTTCGGTCTGTAATTCACTGTGTGAATAACAGGATGGTCTGAAAGAGAAAACAAACTTCCTTACTTCTCAGCAAAGATGCACAATAAACACTATCGAATTCTCTTGGGTTTTCTTATTACTGATGTTCTTTGGTTTTGGTGGATTTTTGGTGTGTTTTGTTTTTTTTTTTTTCTTTGTGGAGCAGAACTGGGGGGGTTTCAAAAATAATTTCAGTCTGTGTAAACCAGCTTTTTAGAGCAGCTGTTCCCTCAGCATTTTCAGATGAGGGGCACAGCAACACTCCTTAAGAAACAATTGCTTGTGGAGAACAGATGAGTCTGAGGTTCTGGTTAAGGAAGAATGCACCCCCATAAATTACTGCATTATTATATATCAAGAATACTTTTGTAGTCTGTCATTGGAGCAACCATTGAGTGGGATTCTGCATCCCACACTTGAAAATGGTCCCAGCTCAGCCAAATACTTGAGCATGAGTTTAAAAGCTAAGCACTGACTTCAGCATCTTGCCTCTGGGCTGACGCAGGTTTCACGCTGTTCTGGAAGGCTGCTGCTGTTCTTACAACTCTTCTCAAACAGTGTTTACTCTGGTAAGAGTGGACAGCACTATTTGTGTGCTTACTGTGCTTGTGAAATACAGTGATCACTTCTCCCCCCTCTAGCAGTGTTAAACTGGCCCATTTGCAATGAAAATTAAGAATCTATGACATGGTTGGATGACTAGGAAGGTGTTTGTGTATGTGTGACATCCATTGATGTGGTGGTGTTGATCTTCAGTGAGCTGACCCAGATTCATACTTGCTTTAAGTTACTGTGGTGCTGTGTGCACGGCATAGGACAAAGATGACATGGAACAAGAAAGTCAGCAAGCATCTCTGCCTCCTTTTAAGGGAGGAGAGCCAAATCAAAATATATGAAGATGATTATTCAGTATTGAATAAAGCTCTAAGTTTTCCATGCCACCATTTGAGAGCTGTAACATGAATCTAGACCCAAGCCTGCCAGGCAGCCTCCTGCAGGGATGTTACCCCTCAGCCTATGTCTCACCCTGAATGGGCTAAGATGCAATCTTACTGTGCTGTGTATGGAGAGTGCAACGATTTCCTCTTGCTCCCCCTCAATGTTTTGTAGTGTTTTGAGGAGGAAAACCACTAAATGAGCCTCAACATGTTGGTGATTAACTGACATCCCAGAAATTCAGTTGCTAAGAAGGGTGGGTGGGAAGCTGGTGATGGTTGGGGTCTGTGAGGAGACTCCATCCTATTGAGCACAGCTATACTGACTCAAGTGTTCATAGCAACTGCTGGGAAATCAGATTAACCATGAAAGTTTGTTCCTTCTGTATTAAATCAGTGTGCTAAAGTGAAGGCAGTCCAACAAAGAGATAAGAAAGAACAAAACAAGGGCTTAAAGACATTTTGTCAATTTTGGCAAATATAAATACAAACCCGTCTGCAGAGCTGTACAGCCTTGCCTTTGTGTTTTGAGAGAACACGACTGACTGCAGAAATCAGGTTGGCATTGCATAGCTGTGCAGATTCAGCAGGACCTACCATTATCTTCTCATGTTTTTTTCGCAAATTGACTTCTACAGTGCAGCAATTTAAAGACATGAAAGAGAAATGTGCAGAACAAGCCATCCCTTCTTGTCCCTCCACCCAGTGTCTCCTGTCAAATCTGCCATGGCTGCACCTGCAGGCAGGTTCTGTGCTCCCTCCCATGCAGGCTTTGGGCGTTCTGCAATTGTAAGCTGGTGTGGGTCTTGATTTTATCACTGTGCTGTCACACTCTCGAGCTGCTGATTTTTCAGCTAAGTATGGCTGTTCAGACATGGCTTTCTGTCATGTTTCACTTCAGACTCAATAGGATTTCATTGGTGCAGCAAGAGTAACAAATGCTCTCTTAGCAAAACTTCCAAATCTTGCTGCTTTTCAGCTCTACTCACCCACAGCCTGCAGTGTCAGGCAAAGAAAAATGGCCAGAAAGCAGCTGGGTTGCTGGGCTTCCTCCAGCTAATCTTGCCCTTCACTGCCTCCAAAAGCAGTGTTGAGCTAGATGTACCACTGCTCTGACCCAGGAGGGCATTTTCTGTGTTTTTTAAGTATGTGTCTATTTCATTGTAAACACTGAAGTAGCTTTGGATACAATGTGTTTGGATTTTTGGATGTTTGGTGAAGATACCTGGATATTTATTTACTTTAAGGAATTAATGTAAAATTTGTAAGATATTCCTACATTCTGGGAATTCTGGATGTTCAGTCCACTTATGCCTCAGCAAATGGCTCCTATTTAATAACATTTTTGTACCTGACCATTAAGAGGTGTCTATCACGGAGAGCTAAGCAGTGGCTGTGCCCAAGACTTTCCAAGGGAAAGGAGATGACAGGGGGAAAGTTTGTTCTTATTTGCAGGGTTTTTCAATGTGTAAAATGGGTTGAAATGACAGCCCTACCCACCCTTCTGTTTCACTCTTCTGGGAGCTAACCAGTCCTCAAGAGGCATTGCTCATGTGTGAAGTAGGGCTGTGCACAGCTCCTTTTCCTCTTCCCTTGGGTTTTCAGATGAAAGTGCAGGGCTAGTGGTGTTTTCCCTCCAGCTCCTGAACTCAGCAAGTTTGATGTGAAGAATGTTAATTGGTCAGTAGCACTGCCTGCTCTTCACAGTTTGGCAGATCTTCTGCCACCAGCATACATGTGTGTGTCACCATATTCCATGAAGCTGCTGAACAAACCTTGTCTTAAGCCACAGTGGTAATTTTCTTGACACTTCTATTTCCTCAGTAGAAATCTTCCTTTCCCCTGCAGAAACCATTTGTTTGAACGACCCATCTGGTTCTGAGGATTAGACAGGCAGACCAGAGATGCCAGTGAAGGAGACCAGTCCTGATGCTGCAGGTTTCAGATCCTTCTCAGTCTGTCTGTTGTATGGGTTTTACTTCTTGCCATAAGTAATGTCTTCAGCTCATTTGAATGGCTCACAAGATAGAAAAATCCTCTCCTCTTGTTAATGGTTAACGTGTCTTTCTAGCAGATGTAAAATCCAGTGAAACATATACAGTTTCTTTGGTTTTAGGAGGAACAGATGATTTAATAAGCAGCTATAAATCTCTTGGGAATGCACAGACATAGTCAAACAGCACACTTCTGCCAGGTTTTTCACTGACTAGATTTATAGGTTCTGAGTCATAATGATCTGCTCCACTCTCCACCTCAAATGCCTGTTGTTGTTTTGGCCTTCAGAGGTGCTCTGTGCTACATATGGGGCTTTTGATTGCCTCCTCCTGTTACTGGGCTTGTTGTTTCATCCACCAGACAGTACTTGAGCAGTTATCTCATTCTTTGTGTGTGCATGACAGTGCATGACATTTCTTTTCCATTCTCTAGCCCAGCTTATGATTTTAAAATTGTATAGTGAAGATGTTTCTGAGGATTCTGTTAATGCAGCCTCCTAAATGGGCTTAGTAGTGGGAATCTGGCTGAATTAAGAGGTGCAGTCAACCTTTATCTTAATATAGCAGTGCTTTCCTTCCAGCAGCCTTCTGAAGATTAATAAAGTTATACTAACACTACTTCTAACAGATTAACTTATTCACACTCTTTAGTGATAAGGAAACCAACACAGAAACCTGTTTCATTATGCTGAGTTGCAGGGGAGGATTGGATTTCCTGAAGTATTGATGTGCTGTTCTAAATAGATGTAAATTGGCACTGTGTTTTACAAACAGCTAATTTTAGATTGTGTTGGTTTGCTGGCTTTCTGTAAGTGTCTTGGACTTCTAGGAAGTGGGATTGCAAATTCTTGTTTTATTTTACAGTTGGTTTGCTAGCCATGTGATAAACACATGGGAGCCACTGTGGAGGAAGCAAGGTATTAGAATTCTAAGATTTATTCCAGGTTACACCCTGGTAAACCAGAGATGAAACTTGTGATAAAACACAAGGCTTTGCAGGGAGTTTAGCCATTGTGGAGGTTCTTGCAAGACAGGTGCACTGCAGCTTATTTTGAATGCAGCTGGATGGGAGGGGATTTTAAAAATGGCCCACAACATAATTATTTTGGGCTTCTTTTGACCTTGCAGCACAAGTATCTAGTATTTTAAGTGTGACAAAATACAAAATCCTTGCCTAAGAGAAATGGTTCTTAGTCATACATAAGCAGGAAATCAGACTCTAAATCTTTCACTGGGTCAGGACATCCTTTGATTTGTTGTACTCTGGGACTGTGTAAATTGTGAGGAAATTTCCTTGAGTGGTAGGGAAGATGAAGAAAACTTATTCATGTTTGGTCTTTTTCAGGCTGAAGGGAATATAAAAAATGCATAAATGTGAGGCAGGTTAAGAAACTGTAAATATCCTTGGAGGCTGATTAATATAATGAACAGTTCAATGTGATCAAAGATACATATTGTTTGAAATTTGTGATGAGACTGCAACTTACAGCATCATTCCAGTACTGCTTGCTTCTGATATCCCAGTGCTTTGGAAAGCTGAATGGGTATTGTGTTCCTAGGGGAAGAAAAGTATCCAAGGTCATATAACTGCATGGTGTCAAAAGTGAGAACATTTGATTCTTCTGACTCTTCATTTAGGTCCCTTTACATAACACAGGAAGCAGAGTAGAGGGTTTCAATCCTACAAATATGTGCAAAACCCCCTTTTCAGAGCATTCTGGAAAACTAAGAGTGTTGCTTCATGCTTTCAGTAAAAGCAGAGCTCTCATGTTTACTGATGGGACTTTCACACTTCAGGAAATTAGAAAACTGGAGTAATAATCAGCATGTCTGTTCTTGAATGGGGAATTTTCCCCAAAGCCATCGTGACGCACGCTCTTCATGATTTGAATCTCAGTTCAGACTTTCTGTGAGCTGCTTGCAGCGTTGTAGACACTAACACTATGTTTACAGTGAACATATACACACCCAGCTGGAAGGGTAAGAGCCATGAGTTACATGTTTAAATCTCAGCATAGCTGTGTTTAATTTGGAATGGCCAGTGCCTTTAGGAGCCTGCTCCTATTGTAGAATTTAGATGGAGATGTTGGTTCAGTGTCCAGGGCTCTTGCAGGCCAGGTTAGGGGTTACCTTGAAATCAAGACTTACAGTGAAGCTTTTGCTAGCACTTCTTCACACCAAGGTCTTTTGCAAACTCTCTGGTGTGTGGTCTTTGCACACTAAATGGCTAAAAACTAGCTTGTGTTGTGGGATTTTGCTGTTTTTGTAGCAGGAATAGCAAACAGCAGCAGTCCCATGGAGTGAATTGTCCATGCCCTTAAAGCAGTGTACATAGCAATGGGGAACATCATGTGACTACATGGACTCTGTCCAATGTTTTTAAGGAAAAATATCTATAACAGTGTCCTGGCCTATATAAGCTGTATAGTTTTCCCAGACTTGGAAGAAAAGCACTGGATACTTTCCCAAGTTCCACCCTTTCCAGTTTGATGTAAAAAAATGCGGATTCTTGCTTTTCTTTTGTCTCCAAAATGGGAAATGCTTTAATTAAAAGAAGAAATTACGCTTTTTCATGCCAAGAGACAAAATTTTATCTCTGAGCCATCTGTTTTGATGAGAGTAAAGCAGCATGTGTACTTTATTTTTTTTTTTCTTCTTAAATACTAGCCCCTCCTGATAGTGGTGAAGAGGCACAGGTAGATGTGCAGTTCCCCAGCAACCTAAAAGTGGGTGTTAGAAGAGTCCTTCCTTGGATGTGGGGCTGTTTTCAGCAGCTTCCCCCAGCTCTGTTTGGAAGAGCACACAGAATCGGAGGAAGAGGAATGACCTTGCTTTTAAGGCATTCATCTGGAGTTTGAGCAGTGGGAGCTGAATTCCCAGTGCTGGGTCTGGCTTCCTCTGTGGTCTGCAGTATGTTGCTCTGGGGATGTCTGTGCTGCACAATAGAGCTCTGCACAGAGAGCCCTGGAGCTGACTCCTGGAGGTCTGCACGGCCCCACAGAGCAGTGGGGCACAGTGAGGAGGCACAACCTCCTTCCCAAAAATGTACAGCAGCGTTACAAGCACTGCCTTGTGCTATTGGGGCTGTGCTGCTTCCAGTTTTGGAGTTATGGTGGTTGTGGCTCATTTGGGCACTGCTGTGCCACGCACCATTGCTAAACCCAGGAAGCACTGAGGTGCTGAGAAACTAACAGAGTTCACAAAATGTTTTTCAGCTGTCTGCATGGTCTGGTTTTGGATTTCTTTTGTTTTGCACAAGGTTGTACTAGTCACAGCACCGTCATAGATTTTCATTTCCTCCATGGCGATGGAAACCAGCTAGAAGGAAAGTTTAATTTCAGCTGTTTTCCATGCCCAAGCAAATTGTTTTCCAGGAAGAAAAAAATCCTGATATTCCTTGGAGACTGGCTGACTCCTACTGCCTTCCTGGTCCCAAATCTCTCAGGGGAGACAGCAGAGCCTGGTGATCAGTCACACTCTGTTTTTGAGGGGCCGCTGTGCAGCCTCACACACAAAGCCACTTGACTCTTCTGTTCCAAGCAGCCATGCAGGAGTAACATTTGCCCTCCTTTGTAAAGCACACTGCGGGCTGCTAGTGAGAGAATGAAAGGATTTTTATATTCAGAACTCTATTTTGTTTATCCGTTCTGTCCAAAATAGAGAAGAAAATAGCCTTATTGTCTGTGGCTTGAAAAATCTGCCTGCTGTGATGATTAAGGCAATATGAAAGACAAACTCATTACATGCCTAGGGGAAGACATGCTGTCACTGGCTTTGAGTTCTGTGGGGTGCAGGTGATGAGAGTAGTGCTGAGCTGATGCTCACTGTACCCTTCCTCCCCAGAGATGCTAAGCAGGGCTCACAGACATCTTCCCCAGCACGTGACCAGCAGTTCACAGGGTCTCCAGACCTATTTGGAGGTTCAAGTCATGACTGAAATAAAGAAAGCCAATGGCAGAAGGTAGCCCACAGAAAAGTCATTGCTTTTTGTCCAAATGAATAGGCTGACACTTTCTTCTTGGAGTCTCTTTGCCAATAGGCCTTGTAAGATAAGATCCATTCAGTCAGAGAGGGTTGCATAAACTTCCTGTGAACTTTCATAGTTGACCATCAAAAGAAATCACAAAGCATGATATCTGTCTATTCATAGGTTCAAAGAGTGCACAGAGCTATTGGCTGTGATTTTTCTTCCGTAGAGTGATATCATATTGGCTGCTCAGTCTTAAACTCTCTTACTTTCCATTTTGTGCTTAAATTTAAAGCTCTTTTGCAAAGGAGACAAAAATGCAAAAACCCAAATGCCCTCCATGTTCTTTTTTGGAAACCAGCACTGCACTAAATGCCTCTCCTTGTCTCCATTGCTTTGCTAAAAGTTGTTCTTCCCTTGATCAGCATTTGACAGTTTGAAAAGTGCCTCTTCAGGTGGGGCTTTGGCTTAAGGGATCTGCCTTCCTATCATTTATGTGCTCTGAGAAGATTCTGCCCCTTTGTTTCCATTATGTTAGAGATTTGCAGCACTCGTTCAGATGCACACAAGATTTAGCCCTCCCAGAGTTATATTCTTGAGTCCTGCTTGCATTGCAATTCCAGGTGTGAGTGCATCTGCTCTTTAAATTGCTTTATAGTCCCATGTGTAGCATCTTGTGTTGCAGGATGTGTACTGTGAATGAGGGCAACAGAAACTTGTCCTTTGGCTCTTACTTGAAAGAAACAGTAGTGAACGAAGACAAATTGAGAGATCTTGCATTCATGTAGGGTCAAATCAGTATTCCTGTGGAATTTCAAGCAACTCATTGACATCTCTCCTGATATGGTGAGTTGCCAGAGGAAGTCTGCTTGTCTCATTTGCCCCTCTTCTTGGAACATAAAGCCATGCTTGTGGGGGATAAATGCATTAAAAAAAAAAAAAAAAAAAAAGCGTAGGGAGAGAGCAACACCTATAAATGGCAAAATTTTCTAGTTTTTTTACAGACAGGACAAATTGCCTTCCCTCAGGGCCTTCCCCCCCCCCCATCAGTTTTAGTCCTCCAGCTTCTGGTCTTTCTTTTCAGGCATGTCTGAGATACAGCACACCATGCACGGGAAGGGTGTTGACTGGAGTGCAGATGGGTTGCAGACAGAGCTGCCTCTGGAGATTTAAGGAGCAGAAGGACTGACTTACGTGACGTTCCCACCTTTTGGTTATCCCTGTGGCTTGGCTTTTGCCTTGGCCTGGTGCCACCTGACACAGTTTGCAGCACTGGGATATTTGGGCTTGGCTGAATTGGCTGCACAGGCCCAGAGCCAGTTTGTATGGCTTGTTTGGCTTTGCAAGGCTTTCCCAGCAGGAAAAGCTACAGGTGAGCTGTAATATGTGTCTTCTGTCATGAATCAGACCAGAGGTATGGATAATTCTCCAACCTGGTATTTACAGGAGTTAATTCCACACTGATCAGGTTTAAAGTTGTTTTATTAAGAGAGTTATTCATATTATTGCTCAGCAGATTTTCAACCTCATTTAGCATGGGAACTATGTCTAGGTTGAATCACCAACAACATTTTTCAGCTTTAATTTCCAAATAAAAACTCTTCCTGTCTCTCTTTTCTAAAATATACAAAATTATTAAAGCACCACTTTGGTAAAATATTGTAGAATGTTTGACATGTTTTTAGGTTCCTTTGAAGTCAATGTTTAAGTGCTTTGCTGAACCAGGGCCTAAAACAATAATAGCCACAAAGTTAAGCCACTTTATTTCTGAATTAGTGTTTGCACAGGAGTTGAGTGTGTGTCAGCTTCTTGTCGTGACCACCCAGGTACAGATATTCTCTTAGTTTCACTGAATCTCTTAACGACTTGTGCAAATTGCTGTCTTGCACCCAGTTGAGATGACAGGGTGAGACCCAAACAGGGCAGGCTTTCATTTGCAGAATGAGATCAAAGTGAAACAGGATATTTGTCCATCCAGGGATTGGCAGCATCTCAAAGAGTGCACAGCTATGACTATTCATTTCCTATATATGTATAATATGCATATGTGTGTATATATACACACACACTTTTTTTTGTTTGTTTTTTTGTTTTTTCTGGGTTAGAAAAATGAGTACAGTGCTTCAAACATGATCCTTGCTAGGCTATTAAAGAGGTCGTGGAAATTGTTAATTCTCCTGCTAGAAGAGAGGGTTGGGGAAATAGTGTTGCTAATGGATCTGATGCTGAAATGAGGGAAGAGAACAAGTTCGTAGCTGACAGATCATAGACCTGCACCTGTTCAGTCCCATTGTAACAGGGAGGTTCATATGTTGGGTCAGTGCCTTTGGTTTATTGTTTACAAGGCCATGATACAGTTTGTACTATTTACTATGGTACCATAATCCTAGCAAAATGTGATGCAGTGAGACCAGATTGAGGTTAATGTGCCACTGAAGCCAGTGGAAGTTTTACTCACTTCAGTAGAATGATCAGAGGTCAGAGGTGTCATCTTGTGTCACTTGCTCCATGGGTGTGCTCTGATGCTGTTGTGTTGGGGTGTTCACCATGAAGATCAGAGCTGTGGGCTGTTAATACAAAGGAGAACTCAGCAGTGTCATGGGACTGCTCCGAAGAGTATGGTGGTTGCTGTCCTGCTTGTCATTTTCTTGTCATGCTTGGATGACAGAATGCCCTATGCAAAAGTACTGACTGCAGGGCCTCTAAATAAAGCGTAAAGAGCACGGGTTTTGTAGTGCATGCACACTTTACATTACTTTACTGCTTGGAGTCTTTCCCCTTATTTTCATACCTCTGCAAGTTACTGCCTGGTGAGGAGGAAGTGCTGCGTAGCTCTCTGCCTCTCCCAGTGAAGTCAGCAGGAGCTGCAGGTACTTGTCTTTCCATGATACTGGGTTAAAAACATACTGGAACAGGGTTCTTAAGCATCTCTTCTTTCTGTTTGGTCCTAAATCTAAGTCAAAACAAATACCTATCTGTTGAGGTCAGTGGAAAGATGGGAAGTAAGAGTAGTGTAGAGGTAATATGTCTAGAGATGGCAAGAGATGTAAGGTGGTCATCATCTATGGGAAAGGGGCAGAAGCTCTTCTGAAGGGCAGAAGGTTTCTTGAGGAGGAAGAATCATAAATCACTTTACATTAGTATTTTCATGGCAAACTTAATTTGATTTTAAAAAGGAAAAGAAATATTACTGAAGTTTGTGTATTAATCTCTGTTTATACTTACTAGTGATTTGTGGTGGTGTTGTGAGCAGCTTAGTTTGTAGCTCACCTCTGGTTTTATCTTTTTAAATCTGAAGTTGATGTTGTATTTTCACTTAATGTAAGTAATAAAATTTCATGAGCTGTTCAAGACCAAATCTGATTTATTTTCCTCTCCTATTGCTGATGGTGGTAGTTTATTCTGGAAATCTGGAAAAATCTTTAGTAAAGAATCTTGGACCACGTAGCTTGTGGAGAGAACAGCTCCTATTTCTCTTTCTAGTCTCAAGGGCAGAAAAGCCAGGTTGTGCCCCAGTGAAGGCTCTCTCACTGCACACTCATCCTCTTCAGTGCATGTCTGCTCCTGCGTGAGTCTCGTGGCTTCTGCATCCTACACTTGTGACTGCAGAGCATAGGAAGGAGTGTGTTCAACCAGCTGGAAATGGGAAGTGTATTGGAAATTAGAAACTCAGCATCAGCCATGGATGAGTAATGGATTGTTTGTTTCCTGCAGGGCATGAGGTTACATGCTTTTTGATTGCTGTGTATCTGTGACACTGCAATTAACCCCATATCAGCTGTTCACTGTGTCCTCTGTTCATGATACTAAACTCTGTCTCCTGATCCTAAATTTTGTTGTGAAGCGTGACTGTGCTCACAGAAGCCTAACAAGAAAAAAGTGCAAAGTGGGAATGGCTCTCATTTCGCTGGGGCCAATCTGAGCAAGACATTTTATCTTTTGGCAAGGAATTGATGTGGAATGTTTCATGAAGCATAGAACAGGAATGTACTTCTCTAGAGTCTTCTGTGGCAGTCACCTGTTCAAGACACCACAGTTTTACTACTGTACTTCATTCCTACACATTTGTGCATGCATAATATATTTCACATCTTCATTTGTTTTCTTCAGAACATTAAACTGTAACTGAATGTATGTGTAATGCAATGAGTATTTTTAGATGTTTATAAATGCTAGCTCGCATGCTCCCCTGAGATCTTTGCCATATATGCAGATGTGGTCACCTAATGAAGTGCTACACAGCCTTGTGATGATGAACTCCAGAGTGAGAGATGATGCAGATGGTTGGAACATATTCCCATGCTACCAGTTCTTGGGTCTATAGAAAATCTGAGACTGATCAACCATTTCACCTGTCTGCTGATCAATTCCTAGCTTTTTACTATTATTATCTATACTTTTTTAATTACTCCCATGTCTTCAAGCACCTTGTTTGCAGTCACATAGGTTAAAACATTCCTTTCTTGGGAGGAGCTACCCATCTCCCTCTTTCCCCTCTTAAACTGCTGAAATTGTGCCCATTTACAGCATGCAATAGGCTTAACCAAAGGGAGTTTTTCAAGACAAAAACATAGTAATTTTTTATATTTGGCTCCTATGGTTCTGCAGAACTTCATTGCTACGTTCTGAAGAGATCTTAATGTGAATATGTAGCTTAGCATGTGGTGCTTTCATGTCCAGAAAAGCTCTTTCATGTGATGTCATTCAGCATCTTGATTCTTGGCAGCTGAAGTAGCTGTCTTTTTATGTTCATCCACCTGTGAACAGTTTGCCTATAGTTTTTGGTGTGTAAATATGCCTCATGTATATGCCTTTGGGTAGTGTTTTTGACAGAAAGAGAAGTGGTTCAAGTGTACAATCCACTGGGAGCTTTGTCATTCACAAAATGTAGTTTTCAGAAGTACAATCAGTAACATGTTCCAGTCTAGTTTATGTTTTATAATAACAATATGGAGAGATAGGTGTTCCTGTAAAACATCTCAGCTGTTTAACTGTCTAGTTGTTGGTTTGTTTTTTTTTTTTTTCAATCCTACCCTTCTAGTCATGTTACAAACACAACCAGAAGAGTAGTTTGTTGGAACTCATTTCTCTTTCTTTGTGTGTAAATCTAGCAGCGTTGGCTACGTAATGCATGTACACATTTTCCTGTGCTCCTCTTCCTAAGTAACATGTGAGGCTTGCATATGCTAATTTTATTTTAATTCAGGGAGAGACTAGCATAGCAACATAACGAAGTGCTTGGTAGAGAAAGCAGACACTGATTTCCTACCCAGGGTGGCTTGGTCAGCTTTGCAATGTTCTGCCCACTAGAGGGACTGCTGCTTACAGAACACTGCAGAAAGCAGAGTCATGCAGTCCCTTTAGTGTCTTTTATGGAGTTTTAAAACTTTGAATTACTGACTCTGGTTAAATCCCCTAAAGAATAAGAATCTAAGGTTTTTCTCGAAGTGTGAAAACCCTGAGCAGCAGTGGTGCTCTTCTGATATTTCCAAATACTTTTTACTTAATTTCCTTAATAAATGTTCTTTATCTTTTTTATAAAAAGTATTTTCTGTTCTCTTGATTTATCAGTCCAGGCTTTCCTCTATAACATTGCTGGAGATTATTTTAGAATATTTTGTCAAGGAAAAAAAATCTTGTGTGTCTTTATTTATGTTTGGAATAAGTTTTGTTTTGCAACCATGGTGCCAGGGAATATGGTAAATTAATCAGATCCTGTATTCACAGACGTCATTGAAAGGGTTTCTCCTTTAACTGGGAGATAATGAGTTTTGGGTAAGAGGCTTGTAAACTTATAGGCAGTGTGAGAAAACTTACAAATATATCTGTTTTTTCTTGTTTGGCTGGGGGATTTTTTCAGTTTGTTTGTTTGAGTTGCATGTTCCTGACCTGCACATTTTTCTTCTTAATTGCAGAAACATGAAAGAATACAGGAAATCCTGCATGACCATGATGAATACCTGTGCTAATTAAATCCCTGGCTGGATACTGGGAGAAAGCAAGGTAAGGAGTCAGGCCGTGCCAGCAGCATTTCTTGTAATATGCATTATTGTCCTTCAACAAGGCCTTAGTGCTTTCAGATACCAAATTCATAACAAGTGGGGCAAAGACAAATATCCTGCAGATCTGAATGCAATAGATTTGCTTTTAGTTCAAAGCTTTGGCAAGCAAACATTGCTGTTTTCCTTACTGGGGAAAAAAGTAGAAGTTCTGTGGTGTTTTTTAAAAAAAAGGTAGTATCTCTAATTTCAACAATCAAATCATGACCAAAGCTCAGCTTCCTGGGCTGACTCTAGGGAAGGCTTGGAGGAGGGGTGGAATGCTTCAAAAACTGAGCTGATGAAAAGGCATGCTGTTTTGTGGATGCCTCCCAGAATTGTTTAAATCTGTATGAGTGTGTATGCGCGCACGCGTGTGAGAAAGAGAGAGAGAGAGAGATCTCCATGACAACCAGCCTGGCCAGGCTGTCTTCTCTGCAATCATTTTAGCTGGAATCAGTGCTGCAAAAGGTCATGTGAAGGAGTTATGGGAAGCACAGCAGGTATTAGGCACTAAGCGACTGGGCTTCTGATTGCCTCGGATAGTAAGAGTTTTGTCTGGGAAATACAAATCTGAGAATGGAGTGGAAAGGGAAATGCTGCAAATTTCAGGTAACAAAAATTGCCTTTTGATGCTGTTTCCTCCCATTTTCAAGTTTGGTAGGGTTTTTTTTTTTTAGGTTTTTTGTTGTGTTTTTTTTTCCATGGTGTTTACTCCCAGCCGACTGTCTGAGCGAGCTTGGATTCCCTAGCTCTGGGGAATGATGTCATGCAGCAACAGTTGGATTCTATTAACCAGGGAAAGAGGAAACATCCTGCACTTTTGAAAAAAAGGAAAACTTTGGCTCTTTGTTGAATCTTGTGCAAAGGCTGCAAGAAGTGCTTAAAAACTGAAGTTGCTAACAAATTAATTCCCAGAAATTTCACCTGGGACCTAGACAGCACCAGACTTTAAAACCACTGAAACTATTACTTATGTGTGCAAGGAAATAATTATGGAAGTGTTACAGAATTCAGGAGACATTTCTTTCTTCTCGGTGCTCTCATGTTCATCTTTAATGAGAAAATTAATTGCAGCATAATTAATCAGGGGATTTGGAACCTGCTTTCACTTGGGATCCTTTAGCAGTTGTTTGTCAAATGTGCTGCTAAAGAGTTTCTTCTGAGTTAGGCTCTGTCTCAAACTGCTGCTTAGGAATAGATGATGCTTATCTTATTAAGAACAAGATCATTGTTCTTAATATGGTTTTCAACCCTGGACTGTGTTTTTTATAGCTTTAAAGCAGCCTCTTTGGGAGAGAAAAGCAGAACACTAATAATTCTGGCTATTTGATAGGGTCTTTTTGCTTCACTCAGAGATGTTTGCTAAATGCTGGATTCAATATTAGGGTAACATGAATAGCATTTTAGGCAGAAAAATGCCTGATGTCTACTGTATAACTGCTATGTCCTGATGGTAATACAGAACATGGGTATAATCCTCCTTGCTTGATCACAAAAAACACTGTACTGATAACCATGGTGAAAAGATTTAGTCACCCCTGTGCCATTTAAAATCCCCTCTGGCAGATGTTAGCTGCCACTACTATGCTGCCTTTGCTCCCTTCTGTGCATTTCAGGCATGATCCAAAGTCCTGGGGTCCATGGGAGTTTTCCCGTCAACTTCAAAGGGTTTTGGATCAGACTCTGCCTGAGAACTTCTCAGCCTCTGTTTAAGTCTTTTGACTGTAGGACCAGGCCACAGGCTCTCTGCTTTCTGTCTTGAACTTTCTGAACAGAAGGTCTTTTGTGTTCCTCCAAACAATGCCAGGCCCTGCTGACTGGCTTCAGCATGGCTGCTAACACATGCTGGAGATAATGGTGATGCTTTTTTCTGCTTTCTCCTAAAAATTGTCCTAGATGTGGAAAGTGCAGTGCATGGAAATCAGATCCTTCTATTCCATCTCCCTTCCTCACAAGTGGTTGCTGTATATGAGTGTGTTCATGTGTGTGCAAATTGCTCCTTGATTAAAGGGCAGTATCAGCCATGCTTCAGGGAGGAGTTTGGGAAAGCCTTTAGAGGAAAAACTCTGTTATGGCTGTGATCTACCAGTAGAGTGCTCATGAGAGAGAAAGGCAGTCTTCCCATGTGTAAAGAACTGAAAGCTGTCATCTCTGAAATGAGGGCTGAACAGCACAGTCTAACACTTTGTGTTCCTTTGTTGCCTACCAGATTTGGCCAGCTTGATTCTATAAATAAAATACTGCTGTTAGTGAATATCAATTATTAACCTGGTTAAGTAAATTGAAATAATAATTATAATAAAACTATTTGATAGCCAGGAGCAGCTTAAGAAGAAATCCTTGTGCCATTCTTCACTAGGAATGAAGTATGTGTGAAGCTGATGTGTTAATTTGAACCATTCCCCTCCTTAAGAAGGAGCACTGTGATGGTTACATATGTTTAAGGCTCATTTTTGGGAAAAAGCCATTCATCCCTGAAATTTCTGAGACAGAAAAATTTATGATTTCAAAATCAGAACCACTGCTTTTAAGTGATTCATTTTACAGATAGCCTGAGACATCTCTGCAGTGTTGCAAACACAGCATTCCAAGGACAAAGTTGCTTTTTGGTGTTTATATTTTGTGTGGTGCAATGCAGAGGGAAGCCTGGTGAGTTCTGAGTTTGTGTACTAGTATTTCCATGTTATTTTGAAAAGTAATACAAGGCACCATTTCCATAGTCCTTTAACAGTGCTCTTTGAAGGTTGAGTGATCTTCAGAGCACCCGGTGTTACAGTTGTGGACAGATGCACCATTAAATTCTTGAACCTAGGATCAGTATTCTCCATCTGTAACCTTATGCTCACAATAGATGGAATTCATTGTTTGAAAACAACAGTGCTGCATATTTAGAAGAGCTGCTTACCAGCACAAATCTTTCCTCATTTTCTATAAGTTAATTTCAATTGCAGCAGTATGAACAACCAGCTCGTGGTTGTTTTCTCTCATGTTGCTCCTGGTTGTGGGGACTCTGAGTAATTTTCCAGGGTGTAAAATGTGATGTGCAAAAAGATCTATCCTGAGCAGATCACAATGAATATAAGCACAGCTCCCTTGTAATTATGGCAAGAACTCTGAAATTATTGCACTGTCATTCTCTGCAGTGCAGCCTCTCATTAGTGCTAATCAGTGATCTCTGTTCTGCTTTTGCATCTTTGACCCAGTTACTTTGCTGAACTTAACACAGTTCCCAGTGTGACACAAAGCAGACTCTTGGCACAGCCCTGATCACAGAGCAAGGAGAGATCTGGCAACTTTCACACAAATCTGTTACAATGAAAGCTTCCGGTCAGAGATTTAAATTTCTTCTTTCTCTTAGAAGCATGAGAGTCTTTAAAAAATATTTTTCAGGCTGAAAAGAAGCCTACTGTTAGTAGAGGGAGACTCACCTCCTGGATACTAACTACAGGCAGACCTGGAAGAGTCAGGTGCTTCTCTTGTTCCTTCATCAGGATTTGCAAACGTGCTTCCATTCTGTTTGGTTTTTTGAGCACTGCCTTTCACTTGTTGTTGCTCAACAACGAAATCCCCTCAGCAGAGCCTCCATTGCCAGCTCTTACTCTGAGTTCAAGCCTCACGCAGCATTAGTCCTTTCTGCCCACTTGGAGCCAAACTGCTGTATGCAAGGGATTGTTCAAAGAAATCCCATTTCCCCATCCTATCAGAGGCAGAGCTCCTTCCTTGAACTTTTTTCCCAATCCTGCTGCACTTTGATGACAAAAAGTTGAATCAGAGGCTAAAACTTCTGCCAGTAGTAAGAGCAAAATTGGCATTGCTTGTGCAGCTGGCATCCAAAGGATACAAGCCACCAAATTATCCCATGCTCCTGGTCCAGCTGAGCCTTTTGGTTTATGACCTGAACATCCTTCCCCTCTATATAAGAGTGTTCTTGAAAGTTAAAAGGCCATTGCAAACCATTTACCATATTCTGGACGTACTGAGGAGAGCTGGGCAATTTTGACAGTACAAAACCTGCACCCTGCTTTGCTCTTTCATGCCTCCTTGGCAGACAGTAAGAAACAATTTGAGAGCTGCAGCAGTATGGAAACATTTGCAGCTGGACAGTTTGCATTCCCATGTTTTAGTCTCTCACAAGTGCCTGAAGACCTTCTGTTACTGGTTTCAAAAGGAGAATAGCTGAAAGCTGCTTTGTTTGAATGGTGTATTCCAGAGAAAGCTGGTTTATGACCGAGTTGTCATGAGCAGCAAGTCAAATTGTGCTAGCCCAGGAGCTGATGGGGTGTTGGTTGTAGTTGTTTAAATTGCTTTCAATTTGTGGTATCCTGGCATTAGATTCTTCTCTCATCTTGCTGAGTGCAGCAAACTTTTGAAAATTTTGTCAGCTCTGTTGCCATTTTTGGTCTGGTCTTCTTACCAGAGAAATATTTCAAGACTCTGGAAAACTGGACACCAATGCTGCAAAAAGTAGTGAACCTGTAGACTGAAAATGCTCATATTGACAAGTGGTGTTTGATCCCAGTTTCTCTTAAATTTGAACATCAGAGGGTAGTGACTCCACAGAGCTCCTGGGACAGCTCTGAAAATTCAACTGGTGTAAATAACTTTGTACCTTTGTGGAACACATCAAATGCAGAATATGCAGTGAATGGGAAGCACTGGTTATTCATTTTGGAGGTTTGAAGTTGTCAGGGCACATTACTGTGATATAACACAGAAGTAACACAGCTAAGCTGCTGTATAGACGATCTAGTGGTGAGTTGGAGGCTGAGATGAAACAAGTCCACTTGAGATCCCATTTATGCTGTTACTAACAGAAGGATGCTTTCTGTTGCCTTTTCAGCTTAAACAGTCAGAGCTGTGTGTATGCAGTTGGTTTTCTTTTCTTTTAGTCATGTTGCATCTTTGTGTCTCCAGGCAGTTGGATTCTGCTGCATTTTCCCATTACAGATGATCCTGTTTGAGAAGTCTGATAATCTCCACTGGACTTGACAGGGGGATATATTAGGGATATGGTTTTGAAACTGAAAAGTACAGCTCTGTAATAAATTGTGTCTCTCTGGTTAAACATGAGAATAAAATTCATTCCAGACCCTGTATTCAAATGGAATAGTTTATGAATGGAAGCACAGCCCCTGGATTGTGTTACAGCCTTAGTCTCTGGTTTGGGATTGTGCTATTTCCAACATAGACAAGGATATGTATTTTGTAAGCTTTCATTCTTCCACTGTTCACATCATTCAAATATAAAATCTCTTACACTAGAGATAGCTGTGGCGTATGTGCCATAGGAAAACCATTTTATTTTTAAAAATGAAACAGGTTAGTAAGTATTGTCTGTAGCTTACATTTGAAAACAACTTTATATTTGGCTGAAGGAAAACAGCCTGATGCTTAGAGATGTCATAATTCTATTTCTGATTTGTCCCCATTTCTCACTATCCATGTCTTGTTTTATGGTCATAACCTGTGCATCAGGTCTGCCATCTGCCAGAGGGAGATAGCCCTGCTAGGTGGTAGCACAGCCATGTGTGTTGTTTACTGTCACCTGATACAATCAGTTGTTTAGATGAAAGTCCCCATCTGTAGTAAATGTGAATTAATATCGATTATATTCAGATGGACAGGCTGGAGGACCATAAAGTTGTAGTTATCAAAGAAACAAACAAACAAAAAGACCCCCATGCTTAAGCAGCATGTATTAGGAAATCAGGAGTCTTGGACTGAAGTCTATAAAATTTCTGGCCCCTGATGCAGACAAACAGCAGCTGAGAAATAGATGCTTAAAGATGAAGAAGGAGCCAAAACCTCCTGTCACTTAACATACTGTGGTTTCACCCATTGCTTAAAACTGTTTAGTTTTAAACCTCTCAGATGGATTATGTTATAATGTGACAGAGCTTTGGGAACTAGTTAGTAGCAGGAGCAGCATTGAATTGGACATGTGCCTCAATAGGAAGCAGGCCTGCAATTTCCTGAAGGTAGGGACTCTAGAGCTATCAGGAACTGGTGTCTCAGAAAGGGAGTCTCAGGGAACGGCCACAAACAAGAAATAGGAAAAGTCTGCAACCAGATGAGAGAAAACCTCATGGGGAAATAAAGGTGCATTTTTGAGGTAAATACAAAGTGAAGACTGCCAGATATGAAGTTGCGTTAGACACTGCTAAGGATACTTAAACAAAACCAAGTAGTTTTCTCCCCAGTATTTATGAAAACTGAAGTGGTAAAGAGTCATAGGATAGGTGAGATAGTTCACATGAGAAGAATGGATCAGTGACTGTACAGAATATTCAGAAACTAAACTACACTCTGCCTCCATTCCCAAAGGGGTGATGAATAATGCCAGTCTGGTGGGTAAGACTGAGTATGGAAGAAGAGAATAGTAGAATAAAAGGCATGTGAAAACAGCTGCTCTAACTATAAACCTTTAAGGGCAGAACTTCTACCATGTGCTTAGAAACTGCAAATACAGTATTTGTGTTGCAGAAAAGGAGAAATACAGGTCACTGATTCTTGTCATGATAAATGAAGCTTGGAAGAAAAGGCCATGTGAGGTCTTGGAGTCTAAAAGTTTAAGGTAGATTATGCTGACTGATCTGACAGGTCCCTCTGATAGCCCTATTCCAGAGGTAGGAAACAGGCAGATTTGTTCTCTTTGTACTTCTGCTTGGTAGCAAAGCCACAGGGGAAGCTCCTAAGTGAGAAAAATTTGGAATTAGTAGAGAAACTGAAGTGAAGTGACTTGATAAGAATAAAAAGAAGTAAGAAACATGGCATGGCTGTGCCATCACCTGATCACGAGGACAAGAATCTGGGTGTGATGATTAGTGGCAAAATCCAGTGAGAATGGCAAACTTGATTTGATGTGGGGTTTTTTTGTTGTTGTAGTTTTTGGTTGGGTTTTTTGTTTGTTTATTTGTTTGGTTTTGGTTGGGTTTGTTGTTTTTTTTTTGTGAAGAGGCACAGAAGAAGCTGCCTCTGGTATGCTGTGGGTGATTCTGGTCATCCACATTCAAATAGGTCATGTCTGACCTGGAGCAAGCACAAAAAAATGAAGACCTGGAGAAGCTTTGATATCTCCCTGTAAAGGAATTGGGGAGAAAAGAGTTGTCAAAGCATTAGTTTAAATAATTATCTCTTCAAACCTCCAGTTTATATCAGCTATGTAGAGGCTGACTCCTCTTTTCAAAATCACCTAAACAATTCCCCCAATTGCATGCTATTGACTTTCAGTGATACTTTGGCACAAGCCATTGCTGGGCATGGGAATAAGACTTCTGTTAAATGCTTCTGAGAAGTATATGAAGGTAGTGTTTGGTACCTGCCTGGAGCAGTGGTGTCTAGTGGAAGTGTGTTTTCTTTCAGCAGGAGAAGAACAGATGTTATGCACCAAATCAAATGAGTGGGAGGAAGATAAAAGCAGGAGCAGTGAGAGGTTGGAGTGAGCAAAAGCCTGGCTCTAATTCACCTGTAGGCAGACACTTGCCTTTATGCATTCCCTTGTTGCTGAGCTGCTGTCCTCACCTCTGGGATGTTCAGTTGCTGTAGTTCTTGCACAGAAGGATTATCTGGTCCTTTCTTAAACTGCCTTCAAATAGTCTTATGTGCACCCTTTCAGAGATTGTACTGTATGTGTCAGCATCCTAAAGATTTTCAAGTGGTGTGTGTTTCCTTTTGAGGAGCATTTCTGTGTTGACACAGGGATACTGTACCTCTCACATAGCACTGAAAATGAAAGCTTTATCTCTAGCACTTGTATAGCACTGCTATGCACTCAAAGTGCAGAAGAAACTACTTTCCCGAAAATTATGCTTAGGGAAAGGATGGGCTGATTTATCTCAGCATAGTAAAACAGAAAATGCTGTATTCATTATTGTTCATTAAATTTTTAGTTATAGATTTAAGTCTTGTTCTGCCATGTAAGAGTGTAGCCATAGTTAGCATCTGAAAGAGCTCCCTGTCAACTGTCTGTTCAGTTTCAGCTACGTTATTCATAAGATACATTCCTCCCTCCAGCTGTTTCCACAAATTGAAAGACTTTATTTCAGTTTATAAGCTCTGTTTTCCCATTGTTCGTGCCCACATTTTCCATGCCCAAAGATCCATCTTCCCAAGAAAAAATACAAGAAGGGAGCAGAGTGGTCCTTTGAGGAGAAAGTACAAAATGGCCAAGTATTGGAGTTGCCATCTGCAAAATTTCAACAGTTGGTATTTCTCAGTTGTGTATCTGTGGCTGGGTGGGGATGTTGGGCACAGAGCAGAATATGAAGTGGGGTGTGGTTGTATTACCAAAGGGTTTTTATTTTTTTTGTGTGTTGTGGCTCCAGCTCTCTCATTAAAACATTGCAAGGGCCAAAACTCGCTTCTGTGAGAACTGAGTGCAATTGCTGCTTCATGTTTTGTTGGTATAGCTACAGCATGAGGAGAATATGTCACTCAGAAAGTCCAACTATATTGTCCTTTTAATAGGAAGACTGTTTAGGCAGTTAAGAAAATACAGATGTCTGGTATAGCAGAGATACTACCTTGAAACTGTGCCATAAATTAAGCTGTAGTTTGAAAAAAAGCCCTCAAACTTCAAACCATCTTCATAGAGGGATTTTCTTTAGCACCTCACCTGCAGTAGAGCTGCTGTGAGGACTCAGCCAAAGGGAATTTCATGTTTTTCACACCCTTAGACTTTTTATGATCAGAAAAAGGGTCCTTAGCATGACTCTTGTATCTAAAAACAGGATTAAGAAACCCCCCTGTACATGGATGTCCCACTGTACATTCTTCCTTCAGGCTAAACAGGAAGAAGTTTGTCTGGTGAAAGTGAGGTAGGAGTTCAGAGTGTTGTAGATATTAGGCACACACCAGAGAAGAGATGCAATTATTCCATTGAGAAATTGCAGGAAATTGTGCTCTGTAGGATCCTGTGGATCTTGGTTAATTTGTCATGCCTACAGATTGTGAGGCAAACTGTGAGTTGAAATACTCTGTCTCCGGATCATCACCTGAGCAGATAATTACAAAAGATATGAAGAGTATTTATAATTGTCACCTTTTGGAGTCACAAAGGTGTTAATTTTGTCCTAGCAGGATGAAATCTGCTCCAAGCCAGCTTTTGCCCACTGCATGCTAGGCACAGGTCTGGTTCTATCTGCCTCTGTAATACAAATCACTGGACCAGCACCATAGAAGTTTTCACAGGTATTTACCCACCTTTTCGAGGGCTAGGTCTGAGTTTTGACTGAACTGTGGCCAAGTTTGTGGTATCAACTAGAAACCATGTGAAATTTGGTAATGCAGCCTTTGTGCCAGACCAAATGGATTCATTTCTGTCTTCAATGATAAAATGTTTTCATTAAACAAACTCAGAAAAAAAAAAGTATCAACATGGTGTTGAAACTGAAGAGTTTTTACATAATAGATTTTATTATGCCCCACTGGCCCTATTTGTTTTATTTTACTTTTTAGTAGAAAAGCATTATTTATGCTCTGTGTGTATACTTTGCTCTAGCTTATTTACTTAGAAGAAGACAAGTTTTGCTTGTGAAGCTTATTAACAAAATGTCTGTGTGGTGTTGTGCCTATATAACTGTACATAACTGCACAAGCCCATGTATCTATAATAACTTGTCTGTACATGCACATTTTCATTCTCTGCTTACCGGTATTGGAAAGATCAGTGTGCATGCAAGTGAACTGGAGAAGGAGTGGTAAGGAAGTAGGAGACAGGAGAGAAGTCTGGGTTACAATTTATTTTCTGATATAATCCCCTATGAACACTGGCAAAAGAGTTTCTGAAACTAGAGTTTAACTGGGAACTGCATAAGCATAAACTCTATGAGAACAGTAGAATTCAGGTTGGCCCTTTTGAGAGATGAACCATATGTTATGTTTGTAACAAAATCTGTTTTTGATTTTTTTTTTAATTGATAATTATTGTTGGGATTAGACAGGTGTAATTCTGATGGTCAGCTTGATGCAGAGTTACTTCTGAACAGTAGTCACACTTTAAAAACAGACAATAAAAATATTCTTGTGTTTGGAGCAGATTCAAATTAGACCTCTACTGAGTTCAGCTTAAATCCATAAGAAAAAAAGAAAAGGAAGATGAATGCCAGCTTCAGTGCCCTGGTGTACAATTCCAAAGTTTGCTCAAACAGAGACTCACATGAGATGGGGAAAATCTGAGTTGAACATTGCTGTAGGCTCATTGCCTTTTGGAGTGAGAGAACATATGTGTTCAGATAATAGTTTTTACATCCCAGCCTTGTCTTGAAGAAGACATTTCCATATGGGTGCTATTCCAAATTTACCCTACTACACGTGGAATGCTCTCCACTTGGCAAGAGGCCAAAGCATTTGATGCAAGGGAAAGGGGCTGAAATTGTATCTGATCTGAGTGTTAATCTATGTCCCTCAGGCTTATCCTGTGGCCATTTCTATGTTGCAAAGGCAATGCTGGATATGCCTTTTCAATGAGATCATTGCAAAATCAAATTGCTATTAAATTATATTTTCCTCACAGTTTTGAGTTAAAGTAGGAACAACGATGCAAAACCTTTGGTGAAAATGCTGGTGCCAGAATAAAACTCTAAATGCTGCTTGGGTAAAGTTAATAATTTCACACAAATATTTAATGTTAAATGTTTTAATTTTGGTAAACATAAGTGATTGCAAATTACGGCACCACCTCCAATCTGAAAACAAGAAAAAGACCTCACTGCTGAATGCACTGGCTCCTTGTTCTTCCTGGACACATCCAGCTGAATGGAAGGGAGTGGACTCAGACTTCCTTGATGACATCTTTTTGAGGCTGCAGTCCCTTGTGCCTTCCCTGGCAGTGCAGCTCTTGGGACTGCAACAGGAGCAGAGAAGTGGGATGCAAGCTGCAGTGTGGGAGCAGCCTGCAGAAGGCTGTGTGACAGTCCCGGTGGCAGGGCTCAGGGACAGTGGTGCTTCTCTCAGTGCTGCTGCTGCAGGTCTTGGTCCTCTCCAATGAAAGAACTGAATGGCTGAGTCTGTAATGCTGTGCGTTGCACCAGGCTTACTCCTGCTCTGCAGACTGTGAAAAAAGTTTGTTCCTGCAGCAGAACTCACCAGTACAGTGGGTCTATTCAAGCCTGCATCTGGGAAGATAGTTAGTGCCTTCATTTATGAAATTCCTATCATAGAAGTGTAAGTTCTCTGGAACAGTGGCTGGTCTCTTGAGAGGTCTCTAGCATATCTTTTATGCTGCAGTACGTAAATCACCTTCATGAAAGAAAAGAGAAGCTCTTTCAAATCATCAAATACCATCTTGCAGCCTGGAAAGGTTTAAAAGATATTTGATATCACTCATCGTTTGTGCGTGGGTTTGTTTTTGTTTTGCCTCTGTCTAAAACCCCCTTGCTCCCTTCTGCCACTCTGAATGCAGTGTAGAGAGGAACAGAGCTGGTGTGTCTGTGACTGCTGCCCACCTTCCTTGCTCTGCTGGGAACAGTTCCTGCTCCAGGAACCCCAAACAGAAACCCTGTGTTGGCAGGAGCCAGGCAGGGGCTGTTGGGTGGCTGCAATCAGCTTCAGCTTCAGTGGGTGGGTGGGTGCTTTGCTGCCTCCTACTACAGAGAATGTTAAAACAGGTTTAAGTGTTTCCAGTTGTTTCACTGTCCGGTGCTCAGCTGCCTGAGGAAAGGAAATTTGTAACACTTAGGCTTGTGGTAGCTCCTTGAAGCTTTCCTTTTGTGCAGATGACAAAGGTCAGTGCTGTGGGAGATGAACCCTCTTCTTGAGAAATGATCTCTTCTGCTGGCTGCATGCACCTGTGACTGAGCCATAGCTGGGAAGATGCTCTCTACAAATGCACAGACCAGCTTGGAGTAGAAAGAGAAGAAAACTTACCCACTTACCCACTGGCTTCATAACCACTGTGTATGGTGCACATAACTGAGCACCATGGTACCATTTCCCTTGCAATTGATTTGGTTCTTCATCATTTTAGCTTATAAAAATAGCTCTCCTAGGAAGAAACAGCTCCTTCTTCATTTGATCTTACTGGTGTTTTTTATATTTGTGAAGGGCAGATCTTGAAATTCTTTGTTTCTTCTAAGAGCTTTTCAGTGTTGATTCACACTTTCCTTTTTTGTTTCAACGTAGAAGAGTGAAATTCCAGCAAGGCTGACTTAGTGAAAACTGAATTGGTGTTGATGGCTGGAGAGAAATGTAACTTGATCTTCCCTCTCCAGTGCTTGAATCAGGAACTGAACTAATTGTTCTAAGACTTTGGCCAAGTTGCCAAAAGTTGAGTGGTGCTTCTGCCAGATAATCACCGCAGAAGTGCCAGACATTCCACCCCTCTTTAAGTTTTTGAGTGTGTGTATTTGAGAAGGAAAATATACACAGGCAGCATGGGAGCAAAATACTTTGGGATGCTCACTGAGTGTGCAGTGCAGGGCTGTGCTGTAGATGCACCCTTAGGGATCCAGTGTGTGATGGTTGACAAGGGGTGTATGCACAGGACTTCAGCACAGGAGAGTTTTCCCCTGATTTTCTCTGTTTAGCAGTGGCATTTGTCACTCTGTCACAGGACTTGGCAGGATATGAGGTAAAGTCACCAGAAATGGGACTGAAGGCCACATCACACAGCAAGAGAAGGTAGTACAGTCCCTGTAGAAGTGGCTCACTGCAAGAGATGATGTTGTCTGCCAACTATTAAGCCCAGCTGCACTGGTTAATGATTTGTGCTTATAATTGAAACCATTGTGCACAACTATAGCCCTGCCTTGTGGGAGCTGCTGGTGCAATAAATCTTGATTTTTCCATATTAGAAATCTGTGTTCTTTGGGGATTTTTAAAAGTCTTGGGATATTTACTCCCCCCCCCCCTCCCTCCAGCCTGTTCTGTTGCTATAGCTACTATATATTTTGTTACCAAAGGCAGTGAGAAGTAGTTTGTTGCACTTAGTTTATGTTATTGTGATTCTGGAATAGCTGCCAATATTCCCTCTGTTCTCTCTGTCCTTCTCCTCTCCCTCCCTAGCTGTCTTCCCCCCACACCCCCCAATCAATTCTCTAAAGAAACTACAGGAGCCTGGGAATCTCTCATCTGCAGTCACTACAGCTCTGTATGTGCATAGGGGGTGAATATTCTACCATTAATTAGGGATTAAAAACCCAGAGATTGGATTTGAGCTTGTATATCAAATGAGTAGCTACTTCCCTTTTGCATGGAGTCACAGCTTTGCAGGACAGCAGGAGTTTCTGTCTCTTCCAGTGAAGTCTCACATCAGGTTATCACAGTGTCACAGATCTGTTTTTCTTTAAATATATTTGGGAAAATTCAAAGTTCATTCCATGAGGAAAATTTTACCTGTGGAATGGCAACATCCCTGAGCATGAGGAAAGACAGGCTGCATTCTCAGGGATGGAGGGGAAGAAGGGGAGCACATTTATCTTCTCTCCTGGTGGTTTTATTGTCTTTGTTCCTTTTAAAAATCTCTTAATTTTCTTGTTTCCCACATGTTTTTTTTCCAATACAGTGTGAGAGCTGTCCTTCATCTCACCCTTGTTCTCCCTGACTTCAAGTTTTCTGATGTTTCTCTGGTCCTTGCCCCCCCTCCCCTATTCTTTAGTGTGCATCCTCTGTCTCAGAAGCACCACAGGGAGATGGAGCTTGGGCTGACAGACTGCACACTCTCAGTCAGCCTGCTCACACCCTGCTGGGATTTATTGTCCTGGGCTTTGCATGTAAGGAGTTTGAAGGAGAGGGAGGCAGAAGCCAAGAGGTTCATAAACAAGAAGGGGATCTGAATCAGAATACCACCACCAAAAGCAGTGCCCATCACCCCAGTAGATGCCAGTTTGCAGGAGGGCAGCTGTGGCAGACAGAAGAGTGGTTTTGGTAAACCCAGAAGCTGGTGAGGAATGGCTCGTGTCTGTTACTGACGTGTTTACTGCTGCTGAGCACTGCATGCCTTGGCCTCACCATGCTTCTGGACAACTTCACTTACTAAAAAAAAACTGTCCTTGCTGATTGTGTGTGAGCTCAGTCATAAAGTAGATCCTGGTTTACTGGCAGGTTTTATCTCATCATATTGAGACAGTGCATCCAAATTAGTAGTTGCATCACTAGAAGTGTTGGCGTTGGAAGCTTATGTAGCATGTACAGGGTCTGCTTCTTGGAGATACTGACTTGGAAAGGTAACACAATTACTAGGATGTAGTGAACTAAACAGAATGAGATTCATAGTAGCACCACATATCAGGGGATGCTGATCCAGAGGTTTTGCTGTATTGCTTTGACTTGAACAATGCAGCCACTTTGTTTCTCTATTTACAGCCAGGGCCAGCACACTGAAGGTCACCTTTCTTCTAGCAAAGCATTCCTGAACCTGAATATTCAGTGTGGCAAATGACCTGACCTGCTTCACTGGATTTGGGAGTAACATTTTCGTCACTTCTGATTTTATTTCTCATTTTGCTGCTTTGTGTGCTTCTCACTAAGCTCTCATTATTCTCCCCCAGACCATTTTCTTCTTCTTCTTCTTTTTTTTTTTTTTTTTTTTTTTTTTTTCCTGTTTCTTCTGTCAGAGGAGGAGAGTCAGGATGAAGTACAAATGTGTCCCTTTTCCTTCCCTGCTGTCACAAAACATGTGTCTATATGGACGTTTGGAAGCAAAGTTTCTCCTCAGCCATCCTGGCCTTTGGTGGTTGGGTGGTTGTTTTTCCTCCTCCCTGCTCTCAGGAAGGGCTCTGCAGAAGGAGTCTGAGGCTAAAAGAAGTTTCCCAAGCTGCCCATTTAAACCCTTCAATCTCCATGCTTTGCTCAGTAGCACCGTTTCCCACATTGTCACAAACTGCTAGAAAATGAAAGACCATTTCAAAGGTTTTCAAGCTTTATGAGTGTCAGCTTCACTGCTGTCTCTCAGGGTATGGGAGAAGCAGCACAAGGGTCTGTTTGCACAGGAAGTGGGAAGCCAAGTTATTAATTTATAGCTCACTGCCTTCTCTGAGGTAATTTGAAAAGTGTATTACCCACCCTAAACACATAGTGAGAACATCTGCATGGACTGTTGCTGGGGAGTATTTAGGATGCTGTAAATTCTCCTCTGGGTACAGACAAGTTCTGACCTATTTCTACTTTACAGTGTACAAACTGAGAAATACAAGTTTTACTTTGAAAGTTAATTAAGGTTTAAAGTGCAATAGAGCAGAAGTCTTGCTAAGCAACCTCCTGTGTAGCTGAAGGTACAGACATTCCTGCTTATCACAGCTTCCTAGTAGAAAGGATGTCTATACATGGAAGTAGCCAGGAAATAACTACATAACACTGATCATTTACCCAGTGACTCCTAAGAAATGTATGACAAAATGAAGACTAAATACCTCTCAAGTCCTTATGCAGCTGCATCAAGATCCTCCTTCCTTCCATCTTGTGTTATTTAAACGTTGTATGAGACATATAGTGGTTATTAATTGTGCAGTATGCACACTAATGGGGCTCTGAGTGGGAGTCAGGTGTGTCTGTCAGGAAGGAAGGGAGTTGTGCTACTGGCACTGGGGACAGCAACTTGCTCTGTGTTAAAGCTGTGACCCGTGTTTTGCCTTGCATGGTGCTCTAATGGATCAGAACATGCAGCAGTTGCAAAGTCAGGGGTCTTCTCAGCTGTCTGCCAGGCTCAGTCAGCCTTGGGATGAGGAGGGTTCAGTTATCAGTGACTCAACAGTTACAGTTCCATGTAAGACTTGATAAGGCTTCCAGCTTGGGTTGTTCACCTTGTGCCTCCCCTGCAGCCTGTGCTCCCAGGCAGTCTGTGTTAGGCAGTGAATGGTGCTTTAAATTGTATTGTGATGTTTTGGGAACTGGAGACACCCTCTGGGAGATACCAAAGGACTCGTGTTCTCTGTGATGCAAAAAATATTAATGAAAAAAATTTTTGTTCCTTAAAGCTAATCTACTCTCATTCCTTAATAAAATTACATTGGTTTTTGTGTCACACGAAACCATTCACCACTATGCAAACAATGTTGATGTAGCAATTAGAGGACTGTGACTTTATTGAGGAATAAGCAAGAGAAGCAGGTGAGCTCCTGAGACTTGAACTGGTGTTATGCTGAGAATGAAGAGAAAGGACAAAGTAAGTATAAAACTGAGAAACTATGATACATGGTAGGCACAACTTGTAAGTAGGCTGTTTTAATAATGGTGTCTGGTCATCAGGGGAATGTTTGCATTACAAAGGCCAAAAGAAGCTGCCTTGGATTGTTTTGTACAAAGCCTTTCTTGCAAAATGCGATTACTGAGGGCTTTCAACAAATCAGTGTTTGTTAAGTTTATTATAGGGCTTGCTGAAAGGACTTACCAGACTGTGACTGATGCTCAACTACAGTATAAGGAAACAAGAAGTCACTTTTTTGTTGTGAACCCTGATTCAGATCTGAGGTGCACACATGTTGCTTGCTGGAGCCACATGAAAATGAATATTCTGTCATTGGAGCTTCCTGCAGTGACAAAATCTGTTAGGAAATATGGCCACTGCTGCAGCCATGAGATTTACAAATAGAACAGAATTCTACATTTTGAGGCAAAGTGTAGCTAGGTGGTTAACTAGGCAATGAGGAATCTGTGTGACATGACTATTTTTGGATTAGTTTTAAGCTGTACTTGAGAGATTTTGATTTTCATTGCTTTGTTAAGTATAATTTGCAAATACTGTGATGGAGAATGCTGTCACACAAGCCCAAGGGATGTGATTCTTACCATAAATCACATAAACTTACAGGGCTGTCACATTTGTTTGAAAGGTTTGAAATAGCTTGCTACTTCACCATAAAATGTGATTTAGGGGTTTTTGTCCTCTGACACTGCTTTGGTTTTGGGGGTGGTTTTTTGTTTGTTTTGGTTTGTTTTTGGGTATTAAGCCCTTGCTTTCAGTCATCTCTTTAAAGTGTTGATTGACTATTTTCCCACCATGTTCCTGTTATCTGGATTTTCTCTGTATATGCTGGGATAATACTAGCATCACCTGCAGTAAAATGTTTGTGCAAAATGACCACTAAAGAAAAATTACATGGAAAAGTTGGTTGATATCATCATGAATACCAGAATCTCAACTACATGCAAAGAAACACTTATGTCACTAAACTTAACAGATAAAATTTTCTTTTATAAATAAATTGCTCATTTATTTGAAAACAAACCAGTGTGGCTTATGTGATATTTAAGGTAGTTTGAAATGTGGGAGATAATCACCTTTTTTTACATTGACCACATGATTTTTATCAAGTTTTTTGGGAGCTGAAATTTGAGAAGGCACAAGTCCCATGAAAAGCAAAGCCCCTGATGGATGTATGCATACTTCCCTTCTGTTGGATTTTGGGGAAAGTGGACTCCTGGTGTACTTTTAAGTTGCTGTTTTACATCTCATTTTTTTTTTATGTGCCATGTGAGTATTTTTGAGGGTCTTTTCAGCTTCTTTTGTTCTTGAACAGAAAAGAAATCCTGGGAAGTCAATGTAACAGCTGTTATGCACCTTATGACACATTTTTATCTCTTATTTTTTGTACCTTAATTGCTAATAAGTGATCCAGATTTAATGCAGTAAAGGCACTGAACTGGTGAGTGGAAAATGTTAAAAACTTTGCTGGCTCCCTGTGGAATGCAGAGTCCTAGAAAGCTTGGCCAGCATCACAGGTTTTCTTTCTTGTCCCCAGCAAGCCCTATTCCAGTCAGAACAGGCAGTTCTGTACAGTCCTTTTATCTTGATAATGTAACACTAACAATAACAACCAGACACTTGGGGAGTCTGGGGAGCTTCGGTAGAAAAATGTTACCAATGCTCAGCTTTTTCTGGGAAAATGGATACAAACAGGACAATTGGGAAAAGCCACAGTAGATCAGGACTCTGTGGTCAGCATGATTGGACTCAGTCTTTGGAGCTGCAATCTGAGAGAGATTTTCTAACTTTATTTATGGCAGAATAGTTTGGAATAAAGTGGTCTAGAGAATGTCCTCCTCACTGCTATGGGTCTGTTTTTACAAGGCTTTTTGTGTTGTCAGTACCCAGCTTGCTTTTAGCATCACGTTACAGTTGGCTTCTCAAGCAGTCTGGGTTTACTGTGGGTTTGAACACACAAGGGGTTTTGTAATACTCCTCATTTTTGCATTAACTGTGCCATTAATGGTTTTAACAATTGGTAGTTCTGGTCAGAGCCTGGGTGACAGTGCTGCAAACCATGGTAGATATTTTAGCCTATGAACTAAGGAGCATCTAAGAAATGACCCAGAGTGCCTGCCAGCAGAGGTTTCCACTTCTACATTCCTGGGATTGGATCCATATCATCATGTTATCCCTCCAGTTGCAGCACGGCATTGCTGTTAAGATAGAGTGGTGACAGGAAAACAGATCATGCTACTGGGCAGTTTCTTTGCTGGAATGAAGCAACACCATAGAAGTGAAGCCCACCTTTTGTGTAGTTAACTTCACATGTAGGGGTTTTTTACCATGGCTGAATGGAAATGGGCAAGGATTGGGTTGTTACCAAATGACTCAGACATTAACTAGGAAATATTTTTTTTTTTATATTACCCAAGGTTTTGAAAGTGTCATAGGGCAAACAGAGAAAACCATTTGTTGATATTTTCATACTGCAAGCACATTTGGAAATTATATTCAACATATTTGCTATTGAATGTATTTCACTATTAGAAAATATTTATGTAATAGAGCTGCACTTAAAATTGTGAAAAGTTTCTCTGCTTCTTAGAATAGATTTTTTTGTGCCCAAAATGCCAGTTGTGGCTATGGTATCTGCAAGTATTACACAGTGCAGTCATTAGGCTCTCCCCGTACACTGGTGGATGGAGGAACCACACCAACCCTGTGGTACTGTGTCAACTGGTATCCAGTTCTGCTCATCAGACATGCCAGAACCTGAACCATAGGCTGAATTCCCACAAGAAATCTCCCTTGATAGCTCTGGGCTCTGATAACCTTTGTTGTGGGTGAGAAGAGCAGCAATAGAGAGGTAGGGTTTATTTTTTCAGGATCAGTGTTTATTGGATTTTATAGCATGCAAAGCAGCTCAGAGTTCTGCCTTTACACAGCACAGTACTTTGATCAGTCTTGAATGTTGTCATTTGGGCTTGTTGAAACTTCATTGGCTTTTCTTCTCACAGATATCCACGTTGCTAGAAAGCAGAAATGACCATGACTGCCAACAAGAATGCCAGTATCAACAGCAGAGCTGGAGGGAGTAAAGTGCCTCAGGACACTCTGGATAGGTAAGTGGTGAACTGCAGGCTTTGTAGATTCTGAAAAAAGTTTGTCAACTAAAGATACAGATAACCAGCAGTGTGTTTTGGCAGGCATGTTATGCTCAGCAGAAATGGACTCAATATCCTTGTCATCTTCCCAGTTTGTTTGTTTGTGTGTTTGGCATCTTTTAGTACAGAACAGTAAAAACATAAAGTTTGGAGGAGGGTGGCTAGAGGAGTTTCTACAGAGATATTCACATATGGCTATTAAAATAGACCCCTAAATGGCATCTGACATCCTCAAGTCGTTTACTATTGTTCAATCAGTGCACAGATTTCTGCTGGGAACTTGGGTCTAGACTCTGGCAAACTTTGGACTTTTCTGCTTTAAATTCTTTTCCATTCTAAATAATTTTAAGAGTACTGTGGGATATTAAGTTATTGGATAATAACTGTCAAATAAATTGTCTTTCCTTATCATCACCATCTGTTTTGATTAGAATTTGTCAGGAGAAGATTTTCTAAATAGAACATGAACATGAAGTTGAAGGAAAATCTTTGAGTTGCACTCAAGTGAGGAGATGAATTAGTTGTCATGCACCTGTTCTGCATCCATTATTTTGCCCTATGTAATCTTTTTCACCTGTCTTTGTGAAACTCTCCAGGAGGGTACTGTTTGATTTGACCATGAGGTTTCTTCATTTTTGCCAGACTGTAAATCAGTGGAGTAACTGCTGGCATAATAAAAGTTTAAGGCTTGCAGGATTTATTGCAAAAATGTTCAAAGATCCACTTAAAATGATCAGTCATTGTCTCTGTTTGGGCTTGGATTTTACTGGAGATTTGGAAATCTGCAAATGTGCTTTCTCTGTGATTTATGGGAGTAGAATTTCAGTAAGTGCTGATATTGCCATAACACAGGTGAATTACTCTCCTGGTGGATAAGACATCTTTTAAGTGTTATTTTCTTGCCAGTCTTAATTTTGGTGGTGTTTGTTGTTGCAAGACTGTTTGTATAGACCCAGTGATCTTAAAAAGCCTTTTCCACCCTGAACGATTCTAAGATGCAAGGAGTGACTCAGTGACATGGTGTCACCACGGAGTGAAACAAGTCTTGATTATTCAAGTGTCTCTGTGAGCACAGAGCCATGGACTCACAAAGCTGTGCCTCTGACCTTAGCTATGGATAGGACTCTTTGGATCATTTATCATTATCTTTTGCATTAGAGGTGGCTTCTCCAAACTTGTGTGATGATTCACATCACACATTCTGAGGTTATCTCAATTTTGACCACCTCCTGTACACAGAACCAGCCCTAAAATGAGATCTTAAAATAGAGGTGTGCCACAAGGGACTGTGATAAACCCACTGGAGCTGTTGAACAGACAGCAAAGTGCAGGCATCTTATAGGATTAACTTCAGTATTGAAAGCACAGTTAAATATAATAGTTGCAAAAGATATGATGTTCCCAATAGAAAAATATCACTCTTTTTAAAAATACATTTATTTATCAAGCCAATTCATAAAATTCTATTGTAGTTTATGGCAATGTCAGTTCCTGTGACAATCTAACTTCTTTCTTGAGAGCCTAAGTATCTTGGAAGTCAGGAATTATCCAGCTAGGAGAATTTTGTGCAGAGTGCCCAAATGTTACATTTGAAACATTTTCAGAGCAATACAGAAAAGAGTTAGGTAGAGGGGGAAAAAGAAAGGAAATATTTGATGATTGTCATAATAGTGATCAGTTTTTATGCATGTGCTATAATTTTATTATGAGAGAATAGTAGAAAAACTCTGGAGTAAATCAAGGGATTAATTTGTTTTCTTATCCCTTTAGCTATACAAAGAAAATACTAAGATTATAAAGCAAGATAATTTCTTCAGCATAGGCCACCCATAATACTGTGCCTGTGCAGCAAGTACACCTTTGTGACAATTAATTAACATCAGCTAATAGATGGAAATGGTATTATGCATTTTGGGTTCACAGAATAAGCCTGTTTTACATCAGATTTCTTAGAATTAAGACTGCTGCTCAGCAGCTGAGGCCAATAGAGAACCTTTCACTGCACTCAGCTGAACAAATGCCTAGTAATCAGACTTCTCCTGAAACCTCTCCCCCTTTGATTTGCTGCTGACTTGGAAACCACTTTATGTCAACATAGGCAAATAGGAGAGATGGCAGACAGCTGGCAAAGACCCGAAAGCACTTTAATGTGGATTTTTAATCTCTTCCTTTCCTATCAAACAGTAGTGACACCAATGTGGACTTCAAGGTATGTGTTGAGTCTGGAGGGCTTGTCCTCTGTGTCTGCACGCATGTTGTTTAGTACCTGGTACAGTTTCTATTTTTTTTTTTTAATTTTTTTTTTTTTTAGCAACTGGGTTTCCTCAGTTAGAAGTTCAAGAATGAATTGTAAACTGCTGCTCCCTTCAACTTAAAACAAAAACCAAAGCAAACCAAAACAAAATAAGATATTTTTCTGAGTCATGGGCAACCAGGAGGAAACTTCTGAGATTTCTCTCACTCCTGTTCCTTCAAAGTCAGCATGTTTGATTGTAGAGAAAGAGTTTGCCAGTTAGTTTTGTTAAACATTAATGCCAGTTTCCTCCTTTTAAGCATACAAAGGGACAGAGGTTTGACAAACACACTGGGACCATGTGTCATTTGTTGCTTGGCAAGTGAAGCTGCAGTGTTCAGGAAGCACAGAAGGGCATGAGGGGCTGAGACCAGAACTCTTCTGTCTCCATTTTGTGTCTTTCCAGGAAGGAAGAGATTCTGAGTAAGTCTGGAACTCACAGTCTGAAAGAGTCACAGTGATGGATAGTTGTGTTCTTGTCAGAGGCATGAGCCAAGGAAACTAAACAAAGCAGAAATGAAGAGCAGTGGATGGGCTTTCTACTCATGGGCTAGAATTTGATATTAACCTTCTGCTTACTAAAGGTAGCAATAGGAGTAGCTTCAATTTCCAGAGTTTCCTGCTCTGGTAAAAGACAAAGCATTTTGTGAGACTCAAACTAATTTTTACTGATTTAAATTTTTACTTATTTTTTTTCTTTCCTTCCTCCCCTTACCTTCTTTGTTCTCAGAGAGAGCTAATTTCTCTGCCTGGCTAAATCCATGTTTTTGCTTAGTCTGATTAAATTATTTTCCTCCTTAATAATTGAAGGTGATTTTTAAGTTATGCAGCAGTATTCATACTCATGCATTCTGCCACTGTTCTCTCTCCCCTGGAAGATAGTGTGTAAGACGAATGGAACCCTTTTTTCTGGTATACATGGGGAGCAAACTTTGGACCTACTAAGATAAGTCTGGTTTTATTGTACAGAAAGTGTTGGTCCATTAGGGAGAGGCCATGCTTGTGTTTATCCCTAGGCTGAACGTGGCTTACACTGACTGTGCTGTTTTAAATGCTGGGTGACTGCTGAGATGGATTCCCAACATCAAATGCAGTACTGCTGGCACACTTGCATAGGTTGTGTCAGTTTTCATGCCTACTTTTGGTTTCTTTTTAAAAAATATGTTTTCTAAGAAACTTAGTTTCTCAGGTTTGAGATAGGTTGCAGTTTTTTCCTTTTCAAGAAAAATTCAGTATTGTGGGCCAAACTCTGTGGGGCTCTGAGGGATGTAACTTGAGGTCAGAATCTCATTTTCAGTTTGTTGCTTCAAATATTCAGTAGCCGAGAGCCCATGGATTACTGCAAGAAGTTTGTTGTGAGTTTTTCTAGTCTTTGGAGGGCAAATATTTTCACAGTTGGTGACTGTATAGATGTTGCTACTTGCTTTTTTTTTTTTTGCTGCCTTAAACACAGATTTATTTCCCCCCCCCCCTCCCCCAGTTTGTGTGTCAGCCAACAGACTGGGGAATAAATAGATTAAAGATTTTTTAAAAGCTGTATTCAACTAAAAAAAATGAACAAACACAACCAGTCTTGGCTGGCAAGGTGTATGATATGACACTCAGTTCTGGGTATACCCAAAACATTTCCCCTATTTTCCTGGCTGGTCAAGCTAAACAAACTTTTGTATAGTATAGCAAACAGTCAGATTTAGTAACCTAATTTAATTTCCAATGCAAATTTTATTTAGCCTGAGACTTTGTTTTTCATATATGTGCATCTGAGCAAGGTCAGTGCTTTAAATCTTCCTATACCAGCAAGCTTTGCATCAATTTGAATCTTTAGTAACTTGATTTGTGTAAGTCAGAAAAAAATCAAGCCCTGATTCATAGATATTTAAGAAAGTGAATGAAAAAGAGCCATCAGGGAAATGGAAAGAAAATTCCTTCTTTAACACAAATAAAATATTCAATGACTTCTTAATCTGTACAAATCTATGCACACTGTAACGTGTACCAAGGGTCATGTTTGTCTGTCATAGCTGGAACTTATTTTGCATTCCATAAGGTCAGAGACACTGAAGAAAATTATGATGGTAAGAGAGCACAGGGTTGTAAACCTGCAAATATTTCCTCCTTCAGAGGCAGGAACAGCCTCCAAAGGTGAAGCATGTTGTATATTCTATTAACATGTACAGTATAGACTCTTAATGTGTATTTTGCATTATTTCATCTGTAGTTTTGTTCCTTTGCTTCTCTCACCAATGCATCCATAAAATATAGAGTATATCTGTGAACGTCAGCATGGGCAGCTGTGGTCTGTTGTATAGGTTTGGATGGCTTGTCTATGATGATGTGAGGAATGTCAGCTCACAGATTACAGTTCAGTATAACTCATGGCAGGTGGTGGCACCTTCTAAAATGCTTATTTGATTTTATTTTAATGCATTATTTGATTTTATTTCTTATACAGTGCAGTACCTCCAGAAGCAACAGAGATTTTCATATCTTTTCGATCACTTTGGTGCTATCCTCTTGTGACCTACTGTATTTTCTCCAAATGTCTCAGGTCTCAGACTTGTTGGACTGTGATATTAGTAGTTGAAATGGTGACAAATTAAGAATTCCTGTTTCATAGAACACAGATGGGTAGTGGCTTTCAGTTTTATTACCTCCTTTCTTACTCTGTTAAAGTACTTTACAAATGAGAAATCTGGAAAAAGCAAATCTTTACAGAAGGACCTCACTGCTCATTGGCAGCACACTGGGGACCAGAGCTAAGCTGATGGGTCTGGAAGGAAAATGTGGATACTGGTTGGAGAGGCAAAGAATTAGATTTTGTATTTATTCTGAAGGCAGCTTCTCTGAGTGGATGATATTGAGAGTGGGTGTTAAAGATGGGATGGAGTCCTGAACTACCTTTCTTTTTCTATCCCTATGAATTATTTATTCTTAGGTCTATTTGGTGAAGTTCTGCATGACCTAGAAACTGACTTGTATGTAAAGCAGTAAATGCAGGCTTGGCTCAATGCTGCATTAGTGTGCAGCCAGGACTCATTACTTTTTGGCTTCCAGTTCAGTTCTTCTCCCTTTGGGTATTGGGTATTTCAGTGAAGTATACAGTGACCTCATAAGGGTTTCTGACTTGTCATAGCAGAAAAGGGATGAACCTATTTTACAACAGCTTTTCCAAACCAGAATTCTAGACTGGTTACCAAACCCAGAATAGCCTCAGATATGTCAAAAACTAAGCATCACTATTTATAAAAATAACACTTCCAAGTTGTGTGGATATAAGTGTAGAAAACTTGCAAAGCTCTGGCAGAATTGAACAGAGTTCATTGCTCTGAGATTCCAGAGCAGATAAACAAGCACATTGAAAATCACCTGTGCTTTGAAAAAACAGAGCTGAGAGCTTCCATGTGCAGTGGGTTTTGAACAGTCCTGTTTAGACATGCTGCTAAAGAACAAGTTTCAAGATCTGGCAGCTTTTGAATAGACATATAACAGCTTGTGGATGCTGCCTGATTTAAGAAAATGCTTTCATTTGCTGTTGCCATGCTCCAGCAAGGATCTTAGGAAAGCAGGTAAGACTTAAACATGCTGAACAATTTCCACAACATAGTAAAAATAAGGAACAGTGGAGATCTAACAGTGGAAATATCTATTGCATAAATTATAATCCAGAACATGTTATGGGAAAAGAGTAACTTTGAGGGAGGCTTCTATTTTTTTAACTTTGAATAAATTTTTTTTTTTTTAGAGGAGAAAATGAGAGATGGTCATAAAACCAGTGCACTGTGCTTCAGTGGAGAAAAAAAAGAGGATGGCTTTATCTGATATTTCAGTTCTTGCTTTTGATTTTTTTCTGTGTGCAGTCAGCTTCTGATGACTGTGATGTTGTTCTGATGTACAGAACAGGCTGTCAGTCTGTGCTTTGAGTAGCACTTGTACCAGAACAGAAAGGGTGAGAAGAGCTGATGCATAGCATTGTTTAAAAACCATCCTGAACTTGCCTGGTAACAGAGTAGAATTCTGATTGCCATAAATCTAGAGCAGCAGGGAATCTAACCCTCTCAGTCCAGATAATTTCACAATTTCCTGTTATCTTCTTCACCCTTAAGAATTTCTTGGCAAAGGCAAGTACCTAGTGCACACTGATCACATTTTGTTTTAGTCATTTGTCATTGTCATATTTTCTTGCTCTCTTTGCTTTACAGACCCAGCCTAATTCAAGTCTTTAGGACCTGACTCATCAGCTTTGATTTATTTGCCTCTTTTCTGTACAGTTGTAGAGCATAGTTGCCACTTCATGTAATTTACTTTGGCAGAATGACTCCTGAATTTCATTGGTGCGAATCAGACGTTTTTCTTCTAAGCCAGAAAACCCCAGTTCAGCTGCAGTCAGCTGAGTTTCAGTGTGTTCTGTCAACTGACTGCAAAACACAGAGGGCTGGAGGAGTTTTAAATGCAGAAATTCACCCCAGCACTCTCTAGAATGCATCCCATAATTGTTATCATCAATTCAGTACTTCTTGAAAGCACAGGAACTTTTGAAAAGACAGCTTGATGGAGTTGTTTTGTTTCTCATGCCTAGTGGCCTCTTTTGTATTCTCTGACTACTATTTTGTAATAAGTTCTGATATGGTCTCAATTTTTAATTTATTTTATTATCAACATTCTCTGGGGGAAAAAATTCAGAAGTACAAACAAAAATAATTGATGTTTCTATTTTTATCCAATCTTTAAACATTTTGTGACATTCATCCATTTTGATCTCATTGCCTCATTCTGTCTCAGTGCTGGGACTTTTCCATCACTCTCACATGTTCATGAGAATGAACCTATTTCAAACAGTCTTTGAATGAATGCAAATTCACTTTTCAGTTTGGAAAGTATTTTCTGGCTTGTTTTTGACACAATCCCAAAGTCAACAATAAAGGGAGGAGGTTATCTGGAATGCAGATTTTTGGGAATTTTAAACAATACCCCTGGTGAGAGCTCAGAAATCATAAAGGTTCTGGTGGAACACGGATTGTTCTGCTACCACTTTGATCACTTTCCTTCCCAAGTGAAAGGCAAGGTATGAGAAGTTGTGCTACTTGCTTCATTTCCAAGTTGAATCAGCTCAAACCCCACCCTTTTACTGTGTCCCCAGCACTGACTGAAAAGTTCACCTCTGTTACTCAGTGTAAGCTCTTATTTAGATTTAAGATAATTAAATATCATCTGTAGTTATCTACCTATGCAGAAAATGACAGCACTCTATGGTATGCCAGAGTGCAGATTATGTTGTAATAAGCTTACTACCTAACAGTCTTGGATTTAACTTCAGTAGATCAGGAAGTTCCTTTTGACTGGCTTAGAGTTCCCATGGTCCCTAGATACAAGGAAGATACATCTATTTTGAAGTCTTTTTGTACTCCTGGTACAAGTAATACATGAAAGATACAATTCATCTTCTTTGACAGAGTGTACAATTTGCTTATTCAAACCTAGGTGCTCATTTATATTTGAAAATAAAATGTCAAAACTCAAAGCTTCATCAATACATTGAGATCCTCTTGGTCTAAGCAACAAAGCCATTTCATGCCATGTATTTTGGTGATGGTTTTATGTTTGACCCTCATGCTAACCACCTAGTAACCCAGTTAGAGCAGTCTGACTACCTGCATTTTGTCCTCTGAGCGCTCTCCTGTTGCTGTTTGACAGTAATGCCCTGCTGAGTGCTTTGCAGCAAATAATTTGATGGGAAGTGTCCTTCAACATTGCTTCAGTAGAAGTCTTTAGGGTTTTGGCCTTCAAATTATTATGCCATTTGCAGCTGAAAAGGCAAGACTGGAAGATTTTGTTTGTGCTGAAGTATTAATTCGTATCAGGAGCTTGAACAAGCATCTGTCTGACAGAGGCAGAAGAATGCTTTCCAGTTTGTTTGCTGGGTTATTTCCTGGCACCAGTGCCCTTAGGGTGACATGAAACTGTACCAGGTACAAGGAGCTGCTGATACTGAACCTTTCCAAAAGTGCTTGTTTTGTGTAGGTCATGAAAGAAATGATACAGAAAGACTGGTTCTAATTGGAAGCCTCTGTTGGTCTCCATACATTTATTCTCCTCTGCCTACTATGTCAAATCAAGTGGGAGTTCAAAAGCCATAGCAAACCATTATATCTGTTCCCAGGAGCAGTGCATCAAAATGTGCGTGGTACCTGTGGTTCCAGCTCACAGGTACTTCCCTCTCCCTTTGCTTTGCTCTGGGAAGGATGGATTCCAGTATTTGCACTCAGTGTGGCTGGCAGGAAGCAGGGGCTGCTGCTTACTCCAGGGACCTTTCTGGGCTGCTGAACCATGCTGCTACAATCTGACCATACAAGGCTCTGCTTTTGGGTGGACATAGCCCTGCCTCTTGCTCAGTTCAGACAATGTGCATCATTTTTCTGCATCCTCTATTATAGGCAGAAGTCAGGGCTGGACCTATAAATCTCCACTTTTAGTCTCAATACAAAAGTGCAAGTACAGCTTTTTATCATGTTACACTTGCTCTTATATATATAATATTTATATTATATAAGTGTGCTGGGGACACTTGCACAGGAGAAAATGCTCTTTTGAAAATCCAATAATCCAATAAGTTATATCTTGTTCTCTGAGTTTCTTATTTCTGTTGCCTTTCAACTGTTTAGAGGCAGACGCTGATCGAAAATTTGGACATAACTAAGCTCATCTGGGTATGCAATAAAATCCCCAGATTTTAGGGGTTTTCAACAATCTATAATAAGATAATTTAGTTTTTCATCATGAAGCCTGAACAGAACCAATTTGTTTGCTCAGTAACAAAAGAGACTAACAAGATGCTGGAAAGGCATGGCCTTTACCATTCTTTCCAGTAGAGTGTTACCAATGGTTATCTAAATTAGTACTTCAAATTATTGTTTTGTGCAATCTTTTGGTTGAGAGAGAAAGAAATTAAAGTCATAATTAATATTAATATTTTATTAATTTTTTACTGTTGTATGAAGTAATTCAAAAGTTGGTAGCTGGACATTTCCTAACATTCTCTCTTACAAATTTCTGGGTAACCAGTCCTGTAGTTACATTTAAATTACCTGGAAACAAGGCAGCTTTACTGTCTGTATTGAAAATAAGTTTTGCTGCTCTTGCAAGGGGAAATTTCTGTTGATTTTTGTTTTCAGATCTCTCTAAATACTGGCTAGAGTAATGAAAAGTCCCTGGTCTTGTGTGGCTGGCCAGGTCTGCTCAGTACACAAAATAACATGCTGACAGTCACAATGGATTCTGATGCTATTATCATTACTCTGAAACAAGCTATGTTCTCTTGATGAAATGGCACAATGCCCTGAGAAAAATCAGAGATAAGCAGAAAACCTAAATAAAATACTAAGAAAGCAGTATTTTCCAAGCAAAAGGGGGGAGAAAGTCCTGACAAATTAAACACCGTGTGACTTTGCATGAGATCATCAAACATTGTTACTGTAAAATGATGGGATTTCATCAGCAGGAGCCTGGAAAGACCCAGCACCTTTTTGTAAATGAGTTTCTCACTCTCTTTTTCAGTAAATGGGCTCCTGAGCGTGTTGAAGTAGGAAATTCCCTGGATCAGAGAGCCAAAAACTGTCCTATTATTCTACAAGTGTTAGTTTAAGCAGGGCAGAAGGGACTTGCAAAACTGAAAGATTGCTGAGCAGCTTCTGCCAACTTGTCTGTCCTCAGCACGAAGCAATCTGTGGAGTCAGTCCTGGTGCTTCAGGAGAGCTAAAGCAGTGAGGTGGAGTCTGAGCTGCTGAGCTCTGAGGTCAGGCAGAAAGGGCAGTGAGAGTCAGGAGTCCTGTAACTCTTTCAGGCCAAGCCACTTAACCACTCTTCATTCACTTTTAATCCCTGAACTGAAATGCAACTGAATATTGTTCATATTCATAAAACCTGAGTGGGTAATGGATGCTCACTCCTCAATAAATGCACATTCTTACTGTACTCTGACTTCCAAAAAATGTAGCTCTGGCCACATCCTGTTACTGAAAGCTATCTGAAGAAGATGTGCACAAATTTAATTAATTTTAAAAAAAATTTAAATTTAATTTAAATTATTTATTTTAAAATTTTAATTTACTAAATTAACTTTCAAAATGTAGAGTTCAAACCAACTCTGCAGTGTGCCACTGATGTCCCTGCTTATGGCAGAGAGATTGGACAAGGTGATCTTTATCTTTAAAGGTCCCTTCCAACCATTCTTTGAATTCTGTGATATCAGTTTTCTCCTACTATGGGTGATTCTTCTCATTTCTCAGAATGAGCTCACAACAGCAAAGCTAAACATGGCCTAGAGGGCTTGAAACCAGATACTGTCAGCTCTCTTCACTGTGCAGCTATGAATCCCATGAGGAAGGTAGTTTCAGGACCTGTGACCTGTTGACAAGGCGTTTTGGGCTTCTTGGCAGGTGATTTACCTTTGAGACTGCAAGTCACTGCTGACTTGCCAGTACTTTTGAGAGCTGTGAACCTAAGGCTGTGTGTTGGAAGAATACCCTTACCAGCTATGCAGTTGGAGCAATTTACTGTGGTGTGATTTGTGACATGCTCTTATTCTCAAAGAAATGTCATTGCCCAGAGGGAAGGGGCTGTTCAAGTGAACCTAGTAAGAAATCTAAAGTTGATAACATTATTTTTAATTATGATATTTATGTGTAACATTTTGAAGGTGTATGTAATCATATGCTTTGTAAGGTGTTGCATGTATCATCGTGAATGTGGAAAACTTCAATAAAAATGTGTGGTTTTATGATCTTTGAATGGAAGATTGAAAGTTATTTAATTATTTGCCTGTGTCCAACAATATTGATTTATAAGTCTGTGGAACTACTGTACTTTCAATAGAATATTTTTCTAATGGAAGTGTAGGCTTCTTGAGGAAGGACCATTTCATTAACTGTTACCCACTGATCAGGTTGGTTTGGTTTGGTTTTATTCCATTCTGTTGCTTGCCACTGGCCTTTGGAGAACATTTAACTGAAGCCATAAAGACAAAGCTTTGCTTCTCTTTCTTGTTGAATGAGTCTTATAGCTTCTATCTAGATAACTGCAGTGTAATGCCATGTAAACCAGAACCTCTTCCTTAACTGTGGTATCCCAACTACTTAGCAGCTTACACCTCGGGTGGGGGGGGGAACACTGCTGCTCTGCAGCCCCATTTCTCCTCAGTGGGAGTGGGTGGGGATTTTATAATTGCAATCAGGGATTACAAAGCCAATCCTTAAGTGCAGTTACTTTACAGGGACCTGGGATTTAAAAGATGGTCTCGTATCTCTAGGAAGAGATGTGGAAATTCTGCAGGTTATGCAAATCATGCTTTTCCCCTTTTACTCCTCTCCTGATGAGTCAACAAACCTTCTGAAAGGTGAAGCAACTGGAAAGGTGTTTCTTAGAGCATAAAGAAGTGAGGGACTCTGCCAACTGTATTTTCAATGTAGTGAATCAAAGGCAGTGAGAGGATTGGCAACGTGTCCTTAACCTCTGCTGTCCCCTTACTGACTTTAGCCCAGTCTGACTTTAGCCCCACCAAGTGTGAGGAGGCTGATTTAGGTTGCATCTTCAGGAATGGTAAAGGTGAGTATGCAGAGGTAATTCTAGGCAATTCACTACAAATTCTATATTGCAATAACCAACCAGAATCACTCATCACCTATCACTTGCTTTTGATCTTCTGACAACTTTGAGGACACCTACCTGAAGTTGTATAGAGTAGCAGGAAATTTAACTTCTAGGATGAAAAGAGTGTTTTCTGACATACATTTCTGTCCTGAAATGAAGCTCTAAGCAGTTGGTGGAGCATTTTCCATTGTTTTTGGCACAAGTTCTTTCTCTTTCTGTGGGCATGTTTACTTTTTGAAATGATGAAGAAACAGGAGTCCCCAAGCAGTGGAACTTCTGTACCAAAACAGCTTGATCACATAGGACCCCGAATGAGAGATAAATTCCTTTTGTGATAATTTGGTCACTGTGCTTTTATGAACAGAACTTTCCTCCTGTGATATTTCCGAGCTTTACTTGTAAGGTATCCACTGTAGGAAACTGGGATGAAATCTAATAGTTTGGTCTGAGGATGTATTTGAAGGAGAAGAAAATATCTCCTGCAGAGATCTCCTGCAATTTTTCCAGAAATTGCCCCAGTGCTCTGGACTTTCAGATTAAAGCAGACAACTTGGCACCTGTGCCCATAGGTATTGTCTGCCTGTTGGGGACAAAACCATGGTGTAGTGGGGATTTGCTGAGTCTTTTTTCCCTTTGCTAAAATGAAGAAATATGCTTCCTGATTCCTTTTGGTCAAATATGTCTGCTTTTATGTGTACAGATTATTGTCCACAATCTTAATAGCTCAGGAATTAGCTGCACATGTAAGGCATTATTTTGGGGTCTTTCCTCTTCTTTCCTACTGTATCGAACAGAAAAATTCCTAAGGCAAAACGTCAAAGGAATCATGATTAATACTGCTATGTTTTGTATTTGCGTATTGTGGCAGAACAGTAAAACCCTTTTTTTGAAATTATTTTGGCTTAATTTTCTTATTGCTGTCTCATTGGTGGTGAAGCAACTGGTTAATTAGTTTGATTTCTTTTTGTCTTTTTGTTCTTAAAAGCCAGCACAACAATTTACAAAACTCTGGTAACAACGGCTAATTTTGCAAACTATGGAAAAACTTGTCCTGGGTTTTTTTTCCAGGGTAAGATGCTGAGACCTTTCTGTATGGCTTTGTAGGCAGATTAATACATTTTTTTTTCTAGACCATAATGTTCTTTTGATAAGAAATTGTTTCTGTTCTCTCTGATAAGGAGAATTTAATCTCTTGGCCACAACAGCAGGCCAAAGACAAAGCAAGTCTTCCTTTTGCTGCTGTTTTTTTTTCTTAGTTTACTGTATACTTCAGAGATTTGAAACGTTGTGGCTAAAGTACTGCAGCTGCTGACCACAGAGGTATTTTGCTTCGAATGCTGTTAATTAAAAGCTAACAAATTTTAATAATTGGTTCGCTCCTACAGCCAGGGAGTAAGCTGTGCTCCTTCTTGATCAGTCTCCCATTTTTGCTGCAGTGGGAATCTTCTCTCTGACAATCCCCTTTTCTTGCAGAGGGAATCTTTAATCTGGGAGGCCAGCTGTTCTGCTGGAGATGGTAGATGCATTCAAGGCAGTGGTTTGCTTTGAGAATCTCATCTGTCTTTAAACTCAGGAAACTTGGAAAAACTGGGGGATTTAGAGGTGAGAAAAATGGCTTTGGACATGTTGAATGACCTGCTCACCTGCTCATCACCAACCTCACTTAACTGCTGCCACCCCTTGCCCTCGACTCTCTGGCTGAATGGTGTTTGGTATCTCAGAGACGCTTCGCAGTAGTTTTGCAGTGCGCAGACATCCTCTGCTTTACCTGCAGCCAGAAGAAATTTGGCAAATAACTCTAGTTTTCCCAAGGACTTGATTTTTTTTATTATTATTTCTTTCTGCTTCTAGGTGTCAGTCAGTTTCTCCACCACCTCTTCTGTCCCTGCGAAGAAGCCCAGCCTACCCCCTCAGTGACAGCGAGGACTCTTGCCGCTCTACCCGGCTCACCAGAGCCTCCAACTCCAGACCGCACCTCAAGGACTGGAGCAGCCGCACGTCCGCCCTGCCAAGCCCCCCCACCAGCCCATCGGACACCGAACCCCCAAGCCACCCTCTCAAAGCTGTCAGTGTGGGTGCTTTGGATAAAAGGCTCTCTGTATTCAAGTCTGAGGACCAAAAGGAGAGTCCAAAGGACGCCCAAGATGGGGACACGATAGGGAGCCACCCGCTTGCTCGGAGCACTCTGTCCTTGGGCACTGCCACCAACTTGAGGAACCTCTCCCTCAGCCGGGCGAGTGTCCGCTCCCAGGCACTGGACATCAGGCAGAAGATCACAGAATGGGAATGCCGCCGGGAGCTGTCTCCCAGGACCAGCATCTGTGTGGACAAGAGGGATGCTGGGGAGAGGTCGGGCAGTGAGAGCTGCCCCAGCGTGCTAACCTCTCCCTGCAGTGAGAAGACCTTTGATTTCAAAGGACTCAGGAGAATGAGCCGAACGTTTTCCGAGTGCTCTTACCCAGAAACAGAGGAGGAGGAATTTCTGGACAGGGATTCCTGCCATCGGTTTGAAAAGAGACCAGGCAGGAGTGAGACTCCTGCTGCTGCTTTCCTCAAAGGCCATGTGAGGAAAGAGTCCTCTGCTGTGCTCAACAGAATACAGAAGATCGAACAGGCACTGAAAGAGCAGCCTGGCAGAGGCCTCCCCCAGTTACCAAGTAGCTGTTACAGTGTTGACAAAGGGAGGAAAAAGTCTGTGACTTCGAATACTGTGGAGGGACTGAGTGAAACTCTAAGTGATAGCAAAGGAGGGAGTGTTATTTCGGGGAGTGAACCAGAGACACCTGCTGAGGCTGAGAAAAGCAGTAAGACAAAACAAGGGGTTACTGCAAACTTGGCTGGCCCTAAACTGCTCCTTGAAAGCCCAGCTAACACTGCAGTGAATCCTGTCCCCAAGCCCAAACGCACCTTTGAATATGAAGCAGACAAAAACCACAAAAGTAAACCAAGCAATGGCCTACCTCCATCTCCTACACCTGCTGCTCCTCCTCCCCTCCCATCCACCCCTGCACCCCCTGTGACCAGAAGGCAGAAGAAAGAGTCACGCTTTCACAGAAAATCCCAGAATAGGTAAAATTAATGGAAATGTCTTGTGCGCAATCTTAAAAGAAATAATTGTGCTGTCTTTTTAGTAATGTTTTACATTATCCCACTAATACAATGTTTTTGACTTGAGAAATGCTAGGGATAGTGTGCAAGACAAGTGTTTTTTCCTCTGGACTACAAATACACTGGGATGCACTGGTACAATACCTTTACATGTCTACAGTTTTGGAGTTCGCCAGCCTGCATTCCTCAAACCTTGAAAAGGCTCCAGGTCATGTGTGCTGAGGGTTATCTTGCTCGTTTTGGCACGTAATCTCTCACCTGAGATTCTTAAATGCTCTGGCAGTGTCAGCACAGCTGATCTGATTGTCCTGTCTGCTGGTTCACTGCAAAACATACCCACAGAGCGTGGGTTTCCAAAGCTTGTTACTACAGCAATTGTGTCAGCATTATGCAAGTTGATGATTTTATTCAATTCAGTGCTTAGAAGTGTTGTCTTGAACTGCTATCAATAGCTGTAGAGGATTCATGCAGAGAAAAAAGCATTTTGGCACAGAATGGTCTTTTTATCCTTCCTGAGTTAATAGGGAGCAGAGTATATGGCTACATTTCTCCAGCAGTCTGTGAATCTTGACCTGTTTAAACTACATGATTCTCTTTGAATTTTTGGAAATAGTACATGGATTTCTGCTCACCAGCTAGAATGCTGTAGGCAGAGCTGTTGTTGAGCATTCAAAGTATGACATTTGCAACAAGTTCGCCTATCTGTGAATGTGGATGATACCCACACACCCTCAGTATTTAATGATGAATTTTGCAAGTACCTGCTAATCAGCATCTCAAATGCACACAATCAGTTCAGTACCTGGTGCTTTATGTTGCTTCAGATGTCGGCACAACATGACCTGAAGTGCCCTGAGGCAGGAAAAGGATAAGTGAAGCCTTCAGATTCTGTTCTTTACTTTCAAGAGACACCTGCTTCTGAAATGGATCAAACAGCTCTGCTGATGTGTGTTATTTCTCTGAGAAAGGGAAGACATGGGGAAGAGTATCAAGCTTTGATTAGCAGTGCTAAGCTTTGAGTTTAGCCAATTGTCTGAGTTAGGAGTATTAAATCCAGATTTTAGTGAGAGTTTGTGAAATAAAACTAACCTCTTTTTGTTCAGCATAGCATTTCTAATGCACAGAAGATAATAATTTCTGGATACTCTTATATTCTGGATACTCTCTGAATTTCTTCTAGCCTTTATTGGAAAATTAAGGGGCAAGTTGTAAAGTGGTCCATGTGGTGGGTATTGGAGAGTAATAAATAACAGGAGATTATTCTTGAACAGAATCACTGTGTGACCTGCAGCTAAGTGATCAGAGTCAGTCCCCAGGTACATGCTCACACTGAGTTTGAGACCATACAGGTCATCTGAGAATCACAATATTTTGTTACAATGAGTTTGTCAGATAAAGTTTTGTTTCTTTCCAGAAGAGGTACAATTCCTGCTTGCAGCTGCTGTTCTGCAGGTTCAGTCTCCTGTCACAGCTGAGCTAGACAACAAGTTTCAGTAAAGAAACCTTAGTCTTGGGGGGGCTAGCAGGTATGAGCTGAAACCTAAAACAATATTTATCAATTGAAATTGTAATTAGTATAGTTGTAGATTTACAATGTTACCATATGTGCCTGATGATTCTTGCAAATCAGACTGACGTTCTACAAAGTAGGTTTCCATTCATCTGTAGTAGCTTTACCATAGTTTAGTGATGCATCTGATCTTACCTCTGATTAATGATGATCTCTGTAAGTTTAAATCAGCCTCCTAAAATCATAGGTTTGCTGGCTGACTTCAAGGCTAGATGGAAATCCTTTATAAAATCTTAACTTCACTGTCTTTGCTACTCTTCCTTCTCTAGTTACAGTAAGGGTAATTCCATCATTTACCAAGTGCTTGAGACCATACTAGTCATCTGACTATTTTGTTAATTGAACTCAATTTTGTTAATTGAAATCTCAGTCTCTAAACTGTTCTATTTTTGAGAACAGATATAATTAATTGTGTCTGTAGCTTGTAACTGTGTTTCAGATTGAACATAAGTGTGGTTTGTATTCACTGGAAGGTCATGAGAACGGACTGTGGATATTGAATCTTCTGATATTTTGGTTGAAAACACTGTGTTTCTTTGTGGTGACTAATTCAAGATTATAATAAAATTAAGAACATCCTGGATATTTGCCTGCTAGCACAGAGCCAGTCTGTATTCAGAGGACTTTGTGCCCATGGTGGCTTCTGCACTTAAGATTGATGTGGGCTGGATGTTCCCTGGTGGTTGGAAATCCTCTGGCATGGATGCCGAGCAGGAGAGCAATGCCACAGGAGAGGCTCAGAGCTTAGTGCCAGTGAACAAAACCGTTCCTGTGGTCCTATGAAGTGTCACTGCATCATAGCATTTCTGTGCAAGTTGGATATCTAGCTACCTTAGAGAGTCTCATTTATCAGGCAGGTATGTCTTCAGTGCCTAAGCATCTCTTACACCTGCCAGTAGGTGTGAAGGAATGCATAACTGGACCTGAAGTGCACAGCTTTTTTCTGCCACTATCCTGATGTGCATAACAGTGACCTGACTGTTCTGAAGATTGCAGAAATGAGAGAGAGAGAGAGAGAGAGGGGCTCCTAAAACCTGCCCCGGACCCATAAGTCCACTCCAGCAGACAAAAATGCTCTTGCCAAGTGCATTTCTGTTCACCAGTCACTGTATTGCCTGTGGGGAACCTCTTGAGCCAACAAGGATGTCTCATGAGACTGTGCCCCTGCCATACAGATCTACTGTCAGCTGGGGAGAAAAGGGGGTTGGTGGCTGTATGGTTTACTGTGCATCTAGTTGGGGTGTCAATAGGTGAAATGTGGGCATCAGCACAGCCACTGCAAGCCTTACAGCACCCCCAATTTTCACATCATCTCAACCTCAGCCCGAAATCAGTCAAATGAATGGCAGCCCTCAGACAGCTGCAGTGCAAACCATGTACTGCCCAGCTTCAGTGTTGATGTTGCCTCAGAGAACACGTGCTGGGCAAACAGGAGGATGGGCTTGGGCTGCTCTTCACCCAGAGCTGCTCAGGAGTGCTGGGACAGGTGTGAGTGAGAGGCTGTGCATCATCTCCTCTTCAAGTACCCGGGTGAAACACAAGTTCTATAGGTCCATCCAACCCAATTGCCCCTCAGTTTCCTGGCAGACAGCCCCAACCATCAGGCCCTGGGCTGCTCCTCTATCCTAGAGAGCTCCCACTTATTCTGTGCTTTGTCCTTTGCTGCCAGTGTTGGATGCAGGGTGTGCAGGGGAAGGGGATGACTTTCACATGAGTTTGCCTTTGGAATTTGCACACTGATCTTTATTCAGGAACAAATCTGAAAGTTCAGGACACATGTATTTCAGAAACATGTTTCCAAACACATGTTTCCAGAATCTTGTATTTTGATTCAGAAGAGGTGGCCATATGTTTCTGGGCCTCCTGGCAAGAGAAGATTGATTTCTAATCTGAGGACTGTGTTGCTAATTTAGTTTGTAAACTTTGAGAATTATCACACAGTCCCTTCATCTTTTCTCCATGTCCATAGATAGGGGAAAACAATACTTCCAACCTCACAAAAAAGTGTCACAAATTGATATACTAAGGACTGCTGTGAATATAGAACTTAAGGTCCTCTAAAAGTTGGTCCTTAAAGCATGATATGTAAGGTTTTTTTGGTATATATATATTTTTCTTTTTTTAGCAGAGCTAAGCTTAGTGCTTGAGTCAATTGCATTCTAGTTACTAATTATTTATTTCCTTTAAACTTTAGAAAATCCTTTGAATTTGAGGATGCCTCAAGCCTGCAATCCCTGTACCCTTCCTCCCCAACTGAAAATGGGACTGAGAGCCAGCATAAATTTGGATCCAAGAGCACTTTAGAAGAAAATGCCTATGAAGATATTGTAGGTAAGAAGTTGTTGGGGTACATGAGCCCAGAATGGGATATGGAGTAGTGGCTGAACTGTGTATTGTTGAAAAAAATGTTCTGTGCAAGAATGTTCAGTGCTGTCAGCAAAGAGAGATGAAATGGAGGGTAAATGGGCTTGATGCATCAGTGCAAACATAACACCCAGTCTGCACATGGGAGGTCTTGATTCCTTTGGACTTAATTGGGAGGTACTGGAAACAAACTGTTTGGTCAGGTTTTTGCTGTGCTTTTCAAAAACCAAATAATTATTTTTATCAAGACCTTGGCTTGAAGCCTTGAGCGGTGTAAAATGCAGAGAACTGAATTTGAGATAGCATTTACAGTGCTATCCAATAACAAGATTAACCTCACAGGCCTTGTGTGATCATCCTGAGCTTTTCAGGACTTCTGTGTGGGCTGCCCCAAAGCAGCTGTTTGTAGCACCATTCCTGGTTTCCCCTCAGTCCCAGTTGCTGGTTAAAGAAAAATTTCCTTTAGCTCTAGAGCCATAAGGAATGCACAACAAAAATGCTGTTTTGATTAAACTTCACAAGAAAACCATGTTTCTTTTGGTCTTAGAAGGAAATATATGGCCTATACATACATTCTTTTAACATCAAAAAAGTTGATATAATTACTGAAAATTGGGCAGCCCTTCAGAGCAAAATTTTTCCACCCTAGTGATGAATATCTGCTTTGTTTTTAACTATTTCAGTGTTGTATTATTACAACAGATACAAGGGGTACTTCATTTTGCTTTGGACAATGAATCTTTATCTACTGAAAAAACTGGAGGGCTACCAAGATAGTCAGGGGCCCTAGAGCACATGTCCTCTGAAGAGACACTGAGAAGCTGAGCTTGTTTAGTCTAGCAAAAACATGATCAGAGGCACTCTAAAACTGCTTACAAATGTTTGAAGGGCAAACAGAGACTATAGAACAGAAGTCTTCTTGCTCATATCAATTGGTACAGCAAGGAATAGTGGCCAAAAGTTGCAGCTTGGAGCTCCTTGTCCTTACACCCGAACTCTGTCTCTGGCTTGTCAGCCTCAGTGAAAACAGAAATTTACTCCTTCATCTATTCTCTCCTTCTATGCCATTAAAAAAAATGCTTTCAGAATAAGCATACACACAAATCACTATTGTTCGGTGTCTGTTAATAAAAGTGAGAGCTTATGTAGATACTAAAAAGTTTTTTTCTGTGGAGAGCATCCTTATATGATCACCACCCTTCTCCGTGAACAGTCAGACCACAGTGCAATTCACACTTGAAAGAGTATTGTACATTACTTATCTTTGATCAGAACCTGTAAATCTGCTGCCAGATGTTAGGTGGTAATGCTTCTTTTCCTTGCTGTGGTTTGTTAAATATGAAAATTAAATGTGTAGGACTGGTAAGAAACTTTCTTCAAATGAGAAGAAATCTAGGGTTCATTAAATGCTCTTCCAGCTCATGGAAACTATAGACCAGCTCCCTGCAGATTATAATTTGGGCATTTTGGCAGGGCACTGAGAAGAGAATGCAAAATTTCAGATCTGCGGACACACAGAACTTCATTGTTTTGTACTGCTTTTTAAGAACTTCTTTTAAGCACTTCATTTAATACAGGCAGTCCAGAGGGAATAACAAATCAGTATAATTCTTATAAACTGTGAAGCACGATTAAAGACAAGCCAAAGTAGTTTGATCTCCAACTTTAAAGAAACTATCAGAGTTTAGTGTATCACATCTGTGTAATTTTACCAGTAGTCCTCAACCCTAATCTCTAAGTAGCACTTCTGTGCTCATGCAGACCAGGTGTCTGTAAGAGGGAGTTTATATTCTAGATTGACATTTGCCTTCACAGCTGAGAAGAACTCCATCACTGCTGCTTTGAGCATTCTTTGCAAACATTTGCCCCTAAAGGTAATGGTGGGTTTGGTTTTTGGTTTGGTTTTGGTTCAGTTTTTTTTTTGGTGTCTGTACCTGGTTGAATCTTCCATCTCTCTAAAAGCTGGTAGGTAGTTAAAACACTGTCACTGTGATAATAAACAGCATAAAGTATCCTCCCACCCTAACTCCTGCAGAGTGACAACTTTTAATGCAAGTAACTGTAAAAACACAGGAAGAAAAAGGCTGTAAATATTGTGCAATGCTCTAAGCACTCTACTGTGAGACAAAACCATAAAAATAAATTCAGATTGGAAGGGTCTGGAGCAAGCTGATCCAACCTCTGCTCAGAGCAGAGCTAGTTTGAGTTAGATCAGGTTGCTTAGGGCTACATCTGGTTGAGTTTTCAAAGCAACTTAGGAGGATGGTTCCACTGCCTCTGTGCAGCCTGCTGCACTGCTTAACCTCCATTATGAAGAATTTTTTCTTGGTATCAATGTGAAGGAATTTTTCTTTCTATTCAGTCAGAATCTTCCTTGCTGAGGTCCCAGTTCTTTCAGACTTTTGTCATTTATATTGTATGCTCCAGCCCCCAAACATCTTAGTAGCCTTGCTTTATACTATCTCCAGTCTGTTGATGTCTCTCAGGTTCCTGTCAAGGTGTTCCTTCAGCTCACCAAGGTGCCTCAGGCCAGCAGCCCACCTCTCTTCTCTGTCTGTCCCGGGTATCCACATGGCACCATGTTGGGGTACTGAGTGCTCTCACTCAGACTGGTACAAAGATCAAAATACAGCTTCTAAGCATTTGAATGCTAGGACTAGAGCTACTGGTTTTGAGGTTACTTCATGACCTCATCAGTTGATGCATGTACACAATAAATCTTGGTCTTTCTCCTGGTACCATAACACAGTTTTCTTCATCAGGACACTGATGAATTGCTATGGCTAACTTGAGAGCTGGTTTGGAAAACCCAAAAGTTTTAAGGTACGCTAAACCCAAAAGTGATTGTGCTTTGGAATCCAGTGACATAATGAACCAGATACTTTGTTTAATTTTGTACTATTTTTGTGCACTTTAATGGATAAAATATCTGCATTTAAAGTTCAAGACATAGAGGACTGAAACACAGCAATCCAGTCTGCATTAATCAAGAAGCAGTTGTATAAAGGGGTGCACATTCCTAATACTAATCAGAGCTGTATTCCATTTGGAAGAAACCATGTGGACTTCATTCATCTTCTGTACTAGCCCTCACAGGAATGTGGCAGTTGTAGTAAACTTAACATTGTTTTGCTTCTTGTGGTTTCAAATGAGCCTTTAATCAGAACAAAATTGATGTGGCTTTATGAATCCAGTTGAGGGAAACCATGCTTGGCTTTGTGCAAATGCAAGAAACTACTGTAGTATTAAGAGATGTCTGAGATGGTTGCTTCTGCTGTGCTTGTGGACAACAGTATTTCCTGTCATCTGTACCATACGGTTTCAGTTTTCCCCTCTGTTCCCTTAAATGCAGCTGAGGTATTTAAATATTGTTCTTTAATCTCTGATGTCTCTGATGCATTTTTCACCTGGGAGCTAGAAGATAGCACTTGTTACCATCACCAAAAAAAGCTGAATGCGTGAAGTAAAGGTGAGGTTAAGGGCACAATAACAAGTTTAACTCAAGAAAATCTAGTAAAACCATATGAATTATACTGTGTGCTTGTATGAAGAATTGTGTTCCCGATTCAGAAATAAAATAGAGCAGAAGAAGTCTTTGACAGGGTGAGCCTTCTTAGTCTGTAACTTGTTGGAGTGCTGGACTCAGTAGAACAGTTGGAGATTTCCTCTAACAGAACTCTATGTAGATGTGTAGGTGACACATTGCTCAGCTGTGCTCTGGGTGTTGCTTTGTAGACTGAGAACGTGTAACTTGATGTCACACAACTCCACCTGTCCTGTCCAGGGAAAAGCCCTTTGAGCTTATAGCTGCCTGGCCCTCATTTAGTTTTTTTTTCCCAAGAAGAATGAAAGTTATTAAAATGTTTTTCTTCCCTAAAGAAAAGATCTGTGACTTACGGGGTTTTCTTGCCTCTCTGCTGTTTTTGAAGTCATAGGTAGACTGCTAAGCACATAGCCCAAGGGTACAATTATCAGATTATTCTTCTTCTAGTGGGTTTAATAACTTACTGGTGCAACCAGAAGAGCAGTTAATAAAGAAATTGGTTTATTTCAGCCACATATAATAATGCAGAGAGGTCTTGCCCCAGTAAGGTTCCCATGCTATCTGACTGGCTCACAGACAAGACTGCTGCTTACTCACAATGTTGCAATGGCACAAAGCATTCTAAGAACTCTGTTAATTAAAATGAAAGTCAAAGCTAGTGAATTACCCACTGTTAGAGTCCTCAGCTGAGATGAGACTGTGCTTTTCTTTGGGACGAGACTGGCCTGAGTTTCTTTGCCAGAGTTCTTTTGAGTGCTCACCATGTTGGGTTGTAGCAGGCAAACCCATGCTCTGTCTGGCTTGGCCACAGTTGGGATGTGGCTGTCAGTTTGGGGTGACATTAACCCTTCCTCTCTGTTGGTTGATAGGCTTCCTCATAGGCTTTTCCCCAGTCCATAGATCTCTTCCAGGTTTGGAATTGGTCTTTTGACAGTCCTCTCTGTCAAATTCCTGTGAGGAGGAACATGTCTGCTACTGACTTCTGACCAATGTCTGTGTGGACCTGTAAACAGGATCCTGAGTGTGGAGGAAATGCTGGTGCCTTAACCTTCCCTGTGGAGTCCAGAACAGCATGGCATTCTCTTTATCCCTCCTGGTAAGGCACCCTGTCTCTCCAAAACAAATTAGTTGCTTTGAATCCTGAAGTAAATTGGACATAGTGCATATCATGGAGCAAATAGGATGGTTTAGCTGTTTCACTGAATTCTCCATTACATGTGCCAAGAGCTGCAGAAATGATGACTGAGGTCCAGTTGGAAGGTGTTCCAGCTTGACATTGCTTTCAAATTAGAACATTTGCAAAGTTCTTCCAGTAGAAAAAGGTTAAAAAGCAAACTGATCTTTCCAGTAAAATCCCATCATCACATGCCACATTAGAGTCTGCCAGGGTTTCACATCACAATGTTTTCTGTCATATTATCAGCTGAAGCAAACTTGGACAGATTGCACCTCTGCCAGCAATGCTGTGCTAGTTGCTTCTCTGAAAAAAATTTTGGTTTTTCGTCAGACCTTTACCAGGTGGTTTCTGGTTAGCTGTTACTGAAAGGCAGAGCTAGAATTGATACAAAATGATGGTGCAGGCAGTGATCAGGGAAACATATGTTCCTGTCTTCTTCCACGTGCCCAGTCTGCCTCTCACAGTCTAAAAGGCATGTGAGATTTGGCAAGTGGAATAGTGGCAATTTTAGTAATAGACACTGTACAGTAATGGCAGCCAGAGCACATTAAATCAAACAGTATCCATATGGGCCTGTCAAAGGCAGGCCAAATACTTGAGCTGTCTGATCCTATTGATGACTGCCTGCTGCTTTCTTGCTACACTGGGATACATGGATTTCAGTTATTTTTAATAGTCATCTTGTGCTTCCTTTCTATTTTTCTCTGTGGAGTCTGTCTGACAGCTAAACCACCAGCTTCTTCTGATAGTGTCTGTCAGCTCTGTCACTTGGTTTTCTAGACAGTGCTGCAGGTCATTAAAACAGAGACTAAAATGACCATGAGGCTGTTCTCCTAAATTCTAATTTAAATTCCAGGACAGTACTGAAGTCTTCAGGGTTAAGCCTGTGTGAAGAGCCAGCAGCTTAGGCATGCTGATGATGTACTGTGCTAACAGTTGCTCATCAAATATTTTCATGAACATGATTTTGCTAAATCAATCAAATGCTAAATCAAGGAACTTGAAATTTCTTATTTATCGGGCATTCTAATTCTTCTCCATCTAATGCTTCGTTATGATTACAGCTCTAAGCTCTCACAGTTCCTGCAGAGATAGGAGGGAGCTGAAAGTATCTGCAGTGGTTCCTCTGCTTACTGCAAGGCAAAGCAAAACTGCCAAAGTTCAGAAAGCTCAGTCTGTTGCCTACAAACTCCACAGACCAGGGCTCAAGAGGCCAATTGTATTTTAATCTCATCACTTTAGGCTGTTTTTCTGAGAGCACAGCACAGAGCTGATACTCTGGGTTGTAGGATTGTAATTGGGTGTAACCTAGTACTGTTCAGAAATAACTATTCAAAGCAGCTATAATGTGTTCTAGCTGTAATTTGATATCGAGGTAGTTCCCCTTTCTTCAGACCCCTGGGGTAGCTGCCTCAGCTGAGATGTACAGTTTCAGTTTTTTCTGATGTTGAAAGAGCTCATCTACGTACTAAAGATCTAAGCTCAGACATTTTATGAGAGTGTGGAGATTTTGTGGTTTTCATCCATTTGATCTGAACATTCTCATAAATATCCCATAATAATTCTCATAAATATTTCCTCCAGCATTGGTGGTGTGAATCTGTGTTTGTGTAGCTTTATGAACAAGATGCGTAACTAATGTCTGCAGACCACACCTGGATTCTCACCATTGGTCCTTTGGATACAAGTGCCCAGAGATGCTGGTGAGCTGTAAATCTGCACAGTGCATGAATGCTGTGGTGTTCCCTCATGCAGTGCTGGCACCCAGAGATTCATTCTAATTTCTTCCTTTTCAATGGCAGTAAAAGCACGATTCCCCGGCCACCCTTCTCTGCTTGTTTCTTCCTTGCTCAGTTGTGTTTTATCTTAATCTTTTGCAAGGGTTTGTGTGCTGTCGCAGTGCGAGACGGAGACCTGTGCACCAAGTGGGCAAGAGTTGGATGAATTGGACTATATGTACAGCTGAGCAGATGCTATTGGCAGAGGGAAAAAAAAGTAATTCAAGGTTCTATAGGTGTCACCATTATGTGTGGAAAGGAACTGATGCTGCATCTTGTATCTGTTACAGAAACAGTGCAAAAGGTTGAGGAGATAAGTGCCACAAGCATCAGAGACTCTTACAGAATGTTCTCTTCAGTATTTCTGCTTGTCTACTATTCTGTTCTGATTCTGCCTATCTGGGCTCTTTTCCTGGCCGTTTTTTGCAACTATTTGCAGCTCCTTGCTTCTGGAGCTATGAGTGCCTTTTTCCCAAGTCTGTCCTGGCATAGCAGCTACAGCTTTCATCTGCAAGTTCATTATAATGTAAAATACATTAATTGCCCTACATTTTGTGCACATGCTCCAGCATGCAGGCAATGCACACTTTGTCATTTGTGAGGTGCTAACTCAGGAGCCTGGGCTCTCTACATAGCCAGGAGGGAAAGGTGGTGGGCTCCCAGCTTGGGAAATTAGCATCACCCTCTGGAGACTGTACCTCCCCTACAAACATTTGCTCCTAATGTAGGCATCCAAGTTAGCACAAGTTGATGAGCCCTTTCCTTTACTTGCATAGCTGCTGTTCTCACTTCTTGGCATTAAAAACAGGCAGGAGTTATAATCAGCACTCAGTGAATCACTCAGTTCTTCTGATAATTATTTCTTCCACCTAGAATGAAATGATGCATTCCATTGCTTTCTTTCATTTACAGAGAAGTGTCTGCCTGCATTTTTTCCCCTACTCAGCCTTACTTTTTACTCCTTTCTTGACATGAGACAGGGTTGCTGAGTCTCCCTCTGCTTCTCTTTGCCACCTGAGAGGATGAGCAAAAGAATGTTGTGTACCACCTCAAGGCTTGGTGGAGCTGATTAGAAGAACATCACAGAGTGGGGAATTGCAAATGCTGGAAGAAACTCATTGATGCTTAAGCTCAAGGCACTGCATTCCTCAGGACTGGTTTTGCTTTTTTTTTTCCCCCATGGACCAATCATTAAGTTGCCTGTGAGATCTGAAGATAAATGTGTAGATAAAAGTCCTATGTTAATTCAGCTGTTTGGTACACAGAATTCAAGAGAATGGGAAACCTGAAAAAAAAATGTTTATAAAGGGAACTGATCTGGAAGCATGGATGGTAGTTTTGCCAAAAGCTTGCTATTTCATGTGACCATATATATTCTGGGGTTCTGATGCAGCTTCCTTTGAAGTCAGTGATAGTGTGCTGTTGTGTGGTAGCTGATCAGCCTTAATAAGACAAGTCTGGCCTCCATACTGCATAATGTTTCTCCTTTTGGCATCCAACAGAGACATCCATATGGAAAGAACAAGGATGTTTCCTTGCTCTTTCATTGTAAATGTGTTTTGCAGCAAGTCCAAATGAATGCAAGAGAACTGCAACTTGCAGATTGTGAACATTCCCTACTTGGGACTGTAGAAGTGATGATGCTGAGCAGAAATGCAGAGATCAAAGCTTCAAACCTCTGAACCCACTGAGCTATGTGAAAGTTTCCCTCACTTTTGTTCTGGAACAACAGCCCCAGCCAACACCACAGCTCTTCCCCAGAGCCTCAGAATGGTGTGGGCCCTACATCTGCTGGTGGCAATCAGTTCCCAGGTCTTTCTTCCATGGAATGGAGTAGCAGTGCAGAGTGAGTGTTAAATGTTGCTCTAAATGCTGCTCATACATCTTTTTAGGGTACTCTCACACATCTTTTTAGCTTGCTGGCCAACCCAGTTTTCTTGTCACTTGTCCTTCCTATTCTTGGCATCCAGAAACAAGTTCTGTCTGGGCTGCCTAGTGCTCTTTTGCATCTCTGGGCTTCTTGTTTCATCCACCAGGAAGAGCATATATACTGAAAAATGGTGGTGGTCTAGGGACTAAAAATTGGTGAAGACCCAGACAAATTATCTCTTAGTTCACTGGCTGAACCTAACAACCAGACACTGGGTTCAAATGGCAAATAAGCCAAAACAGATTGTTTTAGACTGATTAGAGTATTTCATTAGCAAAGATGTAGTGGGGAAATTTATTCTTAAAAAAAACCCACAAAAACAACTTGTTCTCAAGGCATGAATTTAAAATGAAAAAAAAAAGAATCCTGAAAAAATGTCCTTTTTAAGCAAATGAGAAAAAAAAAGAAACAAGTTATTCTTGAACAGCAAGCCAGTCATCTGAAGAAACTCTCACAGCTCTAGGGAAAGTGTTTCTGTGGTGTTTCCACTGACCTCCAAGTTACACTGAAGAGGAATTTCGCCTGAGCTTTCTTTTGGTAGAGAATATGAGTCAGAAAAGCAGCCTCTGCTCATGGTTCCTTGCTCCTCCCTCTCCTCTCATCCAAGACTTTTCTGTTTCTATACTTAATATTTTAGGTCAACTTTAGTAATGTTGAGTTTAACTGGGCTCAAGCAATTCTCTTTTCCATACAAAGAAAATCACCCTAAAACTTTTACATGCTTTATACAATTTAATAAAGGTTTCTTTTCAACTGATGGGTCTGGATACTATGAGGACCAATGTAATAACATTTGTGTTCACCAGAAAGCATATGTTCACTCACTGCCTAATATAGCTGGGCAGTTTGAAATCTGCTCATCCATTCTAGAATGCTTACTTAACCTACACTTTACTTGGGCTTACAAGAAGTTTTGTTGTGCTGGTACAGTCCAATTAGCTGTGAGTAAGCAACAGCAATTTGCAAACTTGAACATTTATTGTTGTTATGCTTGGCATTTTGATCAATCAGTTTTGTAGTCCCTCCATAAGAGTTGTGGCTTTAAATCTTTGTAAGGCTATTTGTTCCTTAATTCTTATTCTATTCACTGCATTCATCAAAAGATCTTTCTTGTAAGTACCCCATGCAGCTGAAGGTGTTCTTCCCATGGGGTGTGTGGATTAACAATGATGGTAGTGCAGCCTCTAACATCAGATTCTCTCTGGATGAAATAATAAACTGTGACTGCCAATTCAAACATTCTCCAAGAGCAGCAGTTATTCAGGCTTCTAATTAAAACAAACCTAAACCATTCATTCTTGTGCTTACATTTAGCTAGAAATCTTAGTATGATGCTCCACCAAAGAAAAACTATTTTTACTTATACTGTGAGTATGTGAACTTGCTCAGCACAACTTACTACTATTATTGATGAATCAGGCAGTCTCCCACTTCCAGGTTTAACAATAAAGTAGAAAGCACAAAATACTTTTTGTTTCTATTGTACAATGAAGAAATGGAGTATTCTGCCTAGAAAAAAGGAACAAACTGGTAGTCAAATGAACTGAGGACTAATCCAGGCCTTACCCTCACTGAAAACAGCAATGCCTTAACTGTAACCTTTGCAAAAGTGGCTCCATGTCTTTCCTGTCCTGGGGAATCCAGATCTGGACACAGTCCTGCAGGTGGGGTCTCAGCACAGTGGAGTAGAGTAACAGAATGACCTCCCTGGACCTGCTGGCCATACTTCTTTCGATGCAGCCCAGAGTAAAGCTGGCTTTCTCAGCCGTGAGTGCACATTGCTGGCTCATGTCATGTTTTTTATCCACCAGTGTCTCCAAGTCCTTCTCTGCAGTCCCTCCATCCTCCTGCCTTGGGTGTTGCCCTGGTGCAGGTGCACCTGGCCTTGTGGAACTTCATGAGATTCATTTGGCCTCAGTTCTCAAGCTTATCCAGGTCTCTGTGAATGACATGATTAGCTGCTGTATTAGAAAGCCTGATGTGTTTCGAACACTTGGAGGATTTGGTATGGCCAGGGCAGGAATTCTTCCCTCATAATTTACAGTATCCAGTCTTCTCTCTCAGCATTGCTTAGCTGAAGTGTTCTTTCTTTTCCCTCTTTCAGGGAAAGAGAAAAGAAAAAGTAGTATCAAATAAAAGTTGTCTTATTGGATGTAAGGGTGGTATCTTGAGACCAGTTATTTATTGCTATTTCACACTGTGAGTAGCTGCTATAGATTTATAAAATCTAATGATACACTCTAAAGTAGTTGTGTGCCTTAGTTTTTACATATCAATAAATTTTCCACAGCTGTGGATGCTCAGAAGCACGTCTTGTGAAATCTTTGCAGTTTATTAAAAAAAAAAAAGCAGTAAGAAAAAAACAAACAAAAAAAACTTGTCAACCTCATAGCCAAGTTTTCCTCCAAATACTTCCAGCTGCAGCTAGAGGGATGAGTCATGCTGAAAGCTGAGCAGATTTTCTAAAAGCCTTTCACTTGGTTCACATGATTTTTTTTAACTCTACATTCTTGTCTGTTTTTCTTAAAAAAACCCAAAACAAAAATGTGAAGGCGAGTCACCCAAGGAAAACCCGTATGAGGATGTGGAGCTGAAAGGCCGTCATGCAGGCCGAAAATCCCATCAGCTCTCAGAGAATTCCCTGGATTCTTTGCACAGGATGTGGACGCCGCAGGACAGGAAATACACATCACCTCCCCAGGTAACAGCCTGATGGCAACTGGCTTTCTGTGCTTGCAGCTTATTTGAAACTTTAGCAAGAAAATAAATCATGGCATAGGAGGAAGAGCAGCCATGCTGAATGAGTAAATCTATCTGGGAAAAGAGGGATCAAATGCACAAATTGTTGCTGGGAACTGTCTTGGCAGCTGTAGCTCAGCTTCTCAGCACTGCACTGCAGCAGCTGACAGCTCTTTGTGCTGGCTGCAGCCTGATGAGTTTAAGCAGAATCCTTCTGCCTGTTGTTTGTGAGCTGAATATGCTCTAAATTACTTGTACGGCTGTACCTCTTTGTGAGTTGCCTCTGCATGTGTTGCTGGACTTTTTGCAGGGACAGGAGGGAAAAAGTCATCAGCTGCTTAATCTTGCTGATGTATTGTAACATGAGGCCGAGTGGGACTTTGCTACTGTGCAGTATGGAGCATGGCATCTTTTATTGTAAACTGGAGAAGGCCAAATATGCTTCCCCAATAAATGAGTGAAAAAGAAAATAATCTGAAAAACCTGAATGTCTGCATTTAACAAGGCTGTATAAGTTGCTTTTATGGCACAGAGTAAAAGACCAGGCACTCTTCAGTCTTTCCCCATTGTGGTGAATTTTCCAAAGCAGTCCAGTTTTTTGTGAACACTATAAAATGCCAGGTTACTTTGTTATTTATGGGATCATTGTGTTCATAAGGGACATGCTAAGTTTCATCACATACTTACTTTGGAGATTCAAATACCTTTTAAAGGAACTTTGTTTTGCACTGAATAAACAGAAAAATTGCAGTTGGACAACAGGTAACAACAATTTATATTTTTGTCTTGTAAAGACACCTAGAACAAAACTGAATATATTTTCTTCCACTTATTTTGTGTGCATGTGAACATCACAGTTCAAGAGACAAAAAAACTATCACCAGGGTTCTTACTGTGCACCTAACACATCATTTGTAAAACAGAAGTGCTTTTGGCAACGATACTGAGAAGGGAACAAGTGGAAAGTAGTAATCAAGCAGACCAAGGAGGAACAGAAAGAGCAGCTATAAAGAAACTCATAGTGAGAGACATACTATGAATAACAACTATTTTGAGGTCTTTGTGTGTTATCAGGAATTCTGTAGTGTCTAGAGGACCCATGGAGTGTAGCTTTAGGGTAAGAACCATGTAAGTCTGCACATACAACAACATACATACAACAATAAATATACTGTTTATTGTTTTCTGTTTTACATATAGTGTTCAAAGAATATGCAGCTTCGAATTACTTGTATGATGTTGCTTAGTAAATAAGATCTCTCTGGTATCTTTGAAACAGTGCTATCTTTATTGTGGTTGCTTCTTTTTGAAATGCTGCCTCGAGTTCCTTGCATGGAGTAAGTCCTGCTGTAATTGAGCTGTCATTGTGCTGATACATAAAGTGAAGAGACACTCAGAGCAGAGCAGCTATGGGCCTGGGTAATTCTCCAATGTCTAGAAATAGAAAAGTCCCAGTTTCCAGAAGAATGGCAGCTTTGGCAATTATTTATCACCCAGTTTTTCCAGCATAGCAACACAGCTGGATTAGCAACATGACTTATCAGTCACGGATGATGATAAACAAGATGGAGCAGATCAGAAGGTCAGCAGGCTTTCAACAATCATCTCCAAAAAGAAGTAATTTCATTAAAGTATAGACTTCTGCAGATTTTCCTGGCATAGCTAACCTGTGCTAAGCAGAGAACTCAGAAACACTGACCTGTAGTGATTTTGAGTCCCAAAATCCTTTTCCTTTTTTCCTTTCCCATTTGTTACTTTCAGTTTTTGAAGTCAGACATTGTATTTGTGATGCAAACCCCACACATACACAGACACCCATGGTCAGTCCCAGATACTAGGGTGCTGCAACAGGTAAACCCTCCAAGTAGTGCAGATGGGGAATCTATTACTTTTACTTGGTGCTTAATCCTGTCAGTAAGACTTTCCCTCCCCCCTACAGTGATAACACTGTTGTGTTTTAAAGGGAATTTTTTGTGAAAGCAGGACAAAGCTGCTACCTTGCCTTTACACACTGGCAAATCTTAAAGCATCTTAACACCACTGAAATACAGCAAGCTTGATTTTCTGCTTTCTTTTTCTAGGATAAGATAGCAACATCAGTGTAGTTGTTCTTGATTTTCACTACTGGAAGAGAAAGAGGCAGTTCAGGCCCATCGGGTCTGTACCAATGTCAGCCAAGCCTCTGAGTTAGGTTTGAAGGCTCAAAGAGCTGATGTGATGTGAGGACATGGAAATGCACCAAAGCCCAAAGTACTATTGTTTGGTTTATTTACTTTTAAAATCTTAGATATTGACCCCTAACTCTTTGTTTTGACCTTAAACCCTCTCTTCACACATATCCAGGAGGGCAGTGGCTCTCCTGGCATCACATCCTTGTGTAGCCACCACTGGCTGCTGAGGAAGGGTCTGCTCAAGCTGTTCTTGTTCCTGCAGCTCCCGTCCAAGCCCAGCAGTCAGTCCCTGCGCGTTGGGAACTGCTCAGACAGGAAGAGCCACCGCTTGCCCCGGCTGCCCAAGAGGCACAGCCAGGATGACATGCTGCTGCTGGCCCAGCTGGGAATTCCCTCCTCCCCTTCCAGCCTCAATGAGGACAGCCTGAGTACCACCAGTGAGCTGCTGTCCACACGACGGGCCAGGAGGATCCCCAAGGTACCAGCAGGGCGACTGGGTGTGTGCTGAGGATAGGTCTGCAGGAGCTTGCAAATTTCTATCCAGCCTTTAGCCATCACTGAAAGCTCTTTTTTTGTATCCTAAAGGAAAACTGCGGTCAAAACAGAAATATTAATTTTCAGGAGTCAAGGCCTGCTCCTTTTTAACATGCGTACTGTGAAAATCCCTTCCACAGGGAGAGAAACTGCCCTGTTCCAAGAGTAGCAAAGACCTGATTGTCATCTTCTCATTAAGTTGATTTTGAGCCAGCTCTGTTTTCCACACTTTCTTTTAAGCTCTGTGGGCCAGGGCACTGTTGTGTGCCTAACTTGATGATTTTGAATGGGTGATGGTAAGCAACTATTATTTCTAATATCCAGCAACATTTGAAGTGAGGTTTTTTTGCCCATCCTTTGTTTACTTATCTCAGGAAATTAACTGTCATTGGCCTAACGTTTCCCTTCATTTACTCACAACTTACCCTATCTTGGTAATCCCATTGTCTTAATGGATTTGAAGTAAAAATTTTCCATATTTCAAGGACTTTTCCAGTTCAAAATGGGATGTGAAAAAACCCCAAGCCACCACAAAACTGAAACCCAACAAATCTTTTCTAGAACAGTATCAACAAAGAGGGGGGAAAACTGGTGATATATTTATTTTTGGCTTGCGAACAAAGTTCTTGGTTTTGAGCAAAACTTGGAAAGTTTGGCCATTAGTTTTGTACGCAACTTCCTTTTTTAAGTATTTTATTTAAGAGACATTTTTTTCATATGAAATCATGTTTTCAGCAAATGAATAAATAAGTTATTCAAACATATGGAATTCAAATTAAGAGAGTTAAGAAATGTACTTTGAAATAGTAAAAGCTTTGGTGGATTTCAGTTGGCCTGTCATCTGTGGTCAAACACTTTGGATAGATTAACTTAAAGTCACCTGACAGAAGGGTGTTTGGTCTTACTGATGCCTCATTTTCTTATTTTGCAGCTTGTCCAGAGAATCAATTCCATTTACAGTGCAAAAAGGGGGAAAAAACGACTGAAGAAACTATCTCTGTCCAATATTGAGACTGCATCCCTACGAGGTATGGCACAAGCATCACAGTTCAGTGAATCCATCTGAATATGACAGGATTAACAGATTCCCTTCTTTCCTCTGCATCGACTCCAGGCTCTGCTCTGTTTAGACCTTTCTCCTCTGAACAATGTTAACTTTCTCTCTGCAAGAGGAGAATCAGCTAAAAATAAATGGGAGTCTCAACATCGCTTATCCTATTAATCCCGTGATCAGATACACTTATCCAGCTTCTTCTTTAGTTCACTTTTTGAGTAATTTGAATCTGTAAGTTTTTTCCAAAATTGACAATTTTGACCTTGTAATCCATTCATGCTTTTTCCTGGTGTGTGAATGTTACACTGCAGTTCAGATTACTCCTGGAAAGGCAGGGGCCAAAAAGAAATTCAGGCCATGTTTGTAGTAGGAATACAATAAAGCTTTAATGCAAGCACAGCTCAGAAATACATCTTGTCATAACGTTACTCTAGCCCAGTTTGGTGAATTCTGGTGATTGAAAACATCATCCAAAGTTTTAAGGCTTCCTTTGACTTCACGAGTGCTGCATAACTTTAAAAAAATAATAAAAAAAGATACCTGAAAAGTAGTTGCTAGGGTTAAAAATCCATTGTCCAAATGGCACATTCACCTCTGTAATTTAATATAAGCAGGGGTCCAGTGAAATCAGTTGCTGTAAAACAGAATTAAGTTTGCACTTTCATCAAAATGAAGCTCTTATTCTCAAACAAAATTGAAACTTAATCCAAGGAAAACACAATATAGAGGAGTCATTCAAATGTTATTTCAAGATATTTTAATACTGAGGAGAGAGCATGTGTGGACCACAAAGCTCAGTGTGAGGTATGATTTTTCCCAGTTTCACGACAGTAAACCAAGTTTATGTTTGCTTTGGTTTTGCATTAACTGATCCCTCTGATCCCTCTTTCTACTTTGCAGATGAGAACAGTGAGAGTGAGAGTGACTCAGATGACAGGTTTAAAGGTAAGTGATCAACATTCAATAACTTCCAGTCAACCACTATTACAGACCTTATCCACATACTTTCTCCTGCTACTCCACATTGTTCCTGTCAATGGCCTTTTTTTCCCTTCCTGAACTATGGTAATTCCATTACTGCAGAGCTTATGAAGTTTCCAGCCCAGGAGTATGAATGTGGAAAAGCAAGGTTAAAAGACGCTGTGAGGCTCTAACAAGGATTTGGCAACTGTGTCATATAATGAAGAACAGGACCTTTGATAGACTTTCTTTGTCAGCCATTTCACAGATACTGATATTTTTCAGACTGACTACTGGGTGCAAGCTTAGAGGGATGAGATTGGATAAATTTTCCCTTCTCTTATTCATACACTGCTTTAAGTGTTTATTGCTAGCTGCTGTTGGAGGCAAGATTCTGGGTCTGATCCAGTGTAGCAGTTCTTACAATCTTTTATAGGTCTGCAGTCTCCAAATCATAGAAATTCCTTTATCAGTGCACATCCCCTGCACAAATTCTGCTTGAGCCAGGCCAGTAAAGTAGTCCCTCATTTTCTAAGAGTCCTGATTCACAGAGAGAACTATTAAAAATTGAAGGCCACAACAGCAGATTTTATTACTAAAAACCTATCAGGGTTTTAGTAAGGAAGAGGAAAAAAAAAAAAAAAGAAGATCCTGTGTGACGTTATACTTACATCGATGTTCACAGGGCCCCTTGAGCCAAAGATCCAGTTTTCACATGTGGCAGGACAGAATTCACTGGCTCCCCATCTGCTAGGCTGGGCTCTTTGGTTTCACCTCTTGCAAATAAGCAGCAATGGCCAACAGCATGGGGCTACCTCAAGGCAGAATGAGGCAGGCTAATTCTTAGGATGTAGCTTCTGTAGTTGTGCAGCTACACAAAGACCCAATTACTTTATCAAGATAATGTTTGTGTTGCTGAACCAGCTGTCTGACAGCTGGTCAGCAAGGGGTTCACTTTGCTTTCTGCCAATGAGTTACTGCTATGGTCAAGTGCTTGCAACATCTGATGTCCTTACCAAAAGAGACAGTCTGCCTTTTGCAAGCCATAGGAAGTGTCAGTGGAAAGAACCTTAAGGGCTGTCATATGCTGTTTACAATTCACTTGTCATTGATCCAGGTGTAAAGAGGTAGGGAGCAGCATCCAGAAAAGTGGTTTTACTTAGCTTCTTTCACTTACTGGTCTACCAGACCTGGTAATGATGTTACTTAAATGTCATAGAAGCACTAAGGTTGGAAAAGACCTTTAAGTCCAACAGTCAACCCAACACCACCATGCCAACTAAACCATGTACTGAAGTGCCACATCTACACATTTTGTGAACACTTCCAGGGATGGTGACCCTGTTACTTCCCTGGGTAGCTTGTTCTGGTGCCTGATCACTCTTTCACTAAAGAAAATTTTCCTAATATCCAATCTAAACCTGCCCTGGTGCAGCCTGAGCCCATTTCCTCTTGTCCATCTAGCAGCAAGTTGCTGGATCAAGGCACATCTTTAAATCAGGACTGGATGTGACCATGAATCTAAGATTGCCCTTGAATAGATGTGGCACAAGCAAAGCAATCCCACGGGAGGCTCTTTATCTCTTCCCTTCCCCCTTCCCTGGGGATGGTTCCATGGCTTGTAAGGACTCTGTGCTGTAAAGAAGGTGAAAAGACAGTTTCAGTGGTTCTTAGCATAAAGCTGTGCTCTGTAGGGACAGGTCACAGAACTGTTTTCACCAGTATAAGCCAGATCTCAATCAGGCCTGAGATGTGCCAGGCTGGAGGCCCCAATGCATTTGCACACACACATGAAGGGTTATAATCCAGTCTTACATGTGAACCAAAAGCAGTCTTTGGCAAGGTAACAGTTAGGAACTGCAAATTATTTCAGTGACTTAATGATACATCACTCTAGTAATTGGAGAGAGTTTTGATTTATGGGTGCAATTAGTGAGACAGACTACAGTATGAAGGTTTGTTTTTCAAAGGAGAACATGCTTGGAATTATACACTGGCAAACTTGTTCTTTGTGAATGTCTGTGCCTTACACATACACAGTACAGTCCCAGGTAACCATTTGTCTTTTTTTTTTCCCCTTTCTGTTTTTGTTTGTTTGGGTTTGTTTGTTTGTTTGTTTGTTTTTTTGTGGGGGGTTGTTTATTTTTGTTGTTTGGGTTTTTGTGTCTCTGTGTGTTTTGTTTTGTTTTGATGCTAGCTCATACCCAGCGTCTGGTACACATCCAGTCCATGCTGAAGAGGGCTCCAAGTTATCGAACCCTGGAACTGGAGCTGATTGAATGGCAGGAACGAGAGTTATTTGAGTATTTTGTGGTAGTGTCACTGAAAAAGAAGCCCTCTAAAAACACTTACCTCCCAGAAGTGACATATCAGTTTCCTAAGGTAAAAGAAAAATTCTTACTTATAGTTATTTTTGAGATCAGTAAAGTGAATAAGTAGGAAAAGTAACAGAAGTTTATTTGTTTTAAATGGAGTTAATAATTCAGCTTTCATAACTGTTACAAAGCAACCTGTCACAAAGAGAAGGGCATGGGCAAGGCTACTGAAAACTTTCCCTGTTTCCCTTTCCCAGTGCTGGAGACTTTGGCCTGATTGTAACTGCTTTAAAGGTGGTGTTTAAATTCAGCTTCTAAATATTTCACTTTTAAGTCTAATATAGTCACTGTGTTGGCTCTATTAGAATTTGTCAAAAACTCACTGGTCAATGGGAAGACTTTTGCTGATCTTTGCATTTCTCCTGTGCTCTTGCAGCAGAAAGGAATTTGAGTTAGTTCTGTGTTTTAAGTGGCCGTTGTGCAACAAGGGAGTATTTTGGCAATTAAAATTAAAACCCCCCTGAAGCGATTATTTCTATTGTAGTAGCATCTTTAAGCCTGTCCTGGGGTCATGCTTCCCTCTGCCAGGCACAAACAAAGAACAAGCTGATGGTCCCTTGCTCTTCAGAGCTCGTTAGCAACTCCCCCTCCCCCAGAGGTGCTGTGAAGCTGGCACTGAGCAGGATCTGCCTGAACCTCCCTTTTCTCCCCCGCAGCTGGAAAGACCAACCAAGCAAATGCGTGAAGCAGAGGAGCGCCTCAAGGCTATTCCTCAGTTCTGCTTTCCCGATGCCAAGGACTGGCTCCCTGTCTCTGAATACAACAGGTAAATGGTTGGGTGCTCTGCTGCTGCACAGTGCTGCTGGAGTGCATCTGGAGCAGCCACAGGCTTGGAGATGCCCAATTAAGGAAGCAGCAGTTGGATTCTTGGCCACTTCAGGCTCAAGCAGCTGCATTTAATTAATTTTTTTTTTTAAAGTTCTCTATTATTATTCGTCTCTATTCTGTCTGCCTCACAAGCCTGTGTAGCTGAGGGGAAGAGGTTTGAAGGTTCCTCTCAGTTATAAATGCTAAAGGATAAATGGAAGTATTTAAAATAGGTCTTCTACAAGGCAGGGCGCTGCCCACCACTTGCTTTAGTCATTTACCCCAGAGTGCCTGTCTAATATCCCAGGACACCTCTTCAATTGGCCCAAAGCAATGTCCTTCTGAGAACTTTTTTGGAGCTGAGCTCTGTGGCAGCAGAGGACCCCTATTTCTGTCCACTCAGAGATGAATGACTACAGGAGAAAGGCAAGGGAAGGGAGAGCCAGGCTTGCAGTTTCTTTTTGATTCAGAAGAAACCTCAAAAAATAAATCTTTTTTTTCCTTGTGTCAGTGTGTCAAAACCTGTTGGTCTGAATGTGTAGAAGTAGTTTAATAGGCAGAAGGTAGAGAATCATAGAATGGGATTTGTGTTGGAAGTGACTATTAAAGGTCATCTAGTCCAACCCCCTGCTGTGAGCAGGGACATCTTCAACTAGATGCCAACATCTTTCATCTGTAAATGAAGAGGTAAGACCTGTTCAGAGTGCCTAAAGGGTATTTCAGTGGTGGCAAGGTACTAGCATTTACCTGCACAAACTACTGTAGCCAAAAATATGTATGGAATTTTTATTGGCTTATGTATGGCACATGCACCATAACCGTGCTGTATGTTGTGTTGCTTGGCTGTTTTACTCAGTATGTGGAAGCACCTGAAGAGTGAGTTGTTGAAAACACTGGAGAAGTGGACAATAGTGTGGGCAACACTGGTATGAGAAGCACACAGCCCTGCAGCTGCACAGATGAAAAGCACACAGCATTTCATCTCATCTGCTGCTGCTCTCCTAGACAGACTATTCATGAGCCCATGGTTGTGAAACAAGTTATCCCTCCCATATACATCTATAATTATATAAATTGTGGCATTCCAGCACAAAGAAAGTGCATTTTTTATAATGCCACTTAAAAATTCCAGAGTAGGCAGGGATGAAAAATTCCAAAGCAGTCAGGGATGTTTCTCAGTCCAGGCACAAATTCACAGACCTGCAGTTACCTGTGATTCAATTATAGCTTTAAACTCTTTTACTTCTTTGTTGCCAAGTACTTATCAGGTACTTACCATAGACATGGATACAAAATAAGATGGATTTTGGAAATCTGTGTTGTTTCTGGATTAAAAAATGTTTCCTAATATCGAAGGTTGTCTCTTTAAGAGCAAAGCACAATCCAAAGACAGAATCTAACTAAAAGATAAATGAGATACAGCATTTGATTACTGCCCTGAAAATCTGATTCTTGTGTTCCTTCTGGAGTACAAGGGGCTGCCATCTTACTGAAACTCAGCACCCTTGTCTTCTCATCAGATAGCTGGCTTGTCCTGAACTGTGCAGATGTTTATTGCTCTACTGCTGTTGGAATTTGTCCACAGAATATGTCCAGATAAGGGTGACAAAATCCTCCACTGGGTGCAATCATTGACTGGCCAAGGCAGCAATCTCTTTCTAAATTATCTACCTCATAGATATGCTTTAATTCTGACAGTAAGATCTGAGCAATTCGTTTTCTTGTAGTGAGACCTTCTCTTTCATGCTGACTGGGGAAGATGGGAGCCGGAGGTTTGGTTACTGCAGGAGGCTTTTGGTAAGTACATCACCATCACCTCAGAATTCAGAGTCCTGTTAAAGAATATCTCAAAACTATGGTCTGAACTTTGAGAGTGTCTCCCATGGTTTTAGAAGAAAACAGAGTTACCTGCTCAGAAATTTGGAAATGTAAGGAACTCAAGTGAAATAAGGATTTGTCATGGCTGTCTCAATCAAAAAGGTTTGTAGGAAATACATATGAATGTGGAAAGTTTCTTGTGTAGCACTTTTAAAATTCTTTATATTACATGCTTTCAAACAGAATCAGAAATACTACAAAATTACTAACAGAAGCAAATGTGGTATTTCTAAACATTTGTGAGTAGTATTTATCTCTTGGACAGCAGCTTACATCTCCAAAGTACTCTGCAAGCACTGCCTAATCAGTCTGCAGGAGGTCAGTGCTGTAGGTAAATAAGCCACCCTGTCATGTAGGAGAGCAATAGTGGTGGACAGCAGGACACTGTCAGCATTTTCTCAGAGCCATGCAGTAAGCTTATGTCAGTGCTGGGAAGTTCAGGTTCTCAGGCTCCTTTGGAGCCTCCTCATGACCATGCTCTTACCCTGCTCGTTGCCTATGGCAAAGCTCCATGACGTGCAGACAGCAGATGCTCTTGTCTGGGAGGTATTGCTGTGTGTGGTTCCTCTATTTGTAAGAAGTTTTGTTTAAACTAACATAACAGAAAACTTGTTTATCAATTCTGTGGGCAGTATTTGCCAGGTAACATCACAGACTCAGTCTGTGTAACACAGTGTGTAAGTGTGGGCCAGAGCAAGGTTTATATTTGAGAAAGAAATGTCAATGAAGACTTGTGTTGCAGTAAATCCAGGGCTGGTCAGATGGTGATTCAGAGAGAAACAGATGGACCCTCCTGAAGGTATCCTTCTTGGTGTAGATAAGCAGAACAAGATGTAGGGCATTTCAATTCAATTACTTTTTTATGTGTTGTCATTTAAAAGGATAATAAAGTATATTAAGAAGAAAATAACAAAACCACAGAAAATGATGGCTAGAATTAAGTTATGAAATGTTTTCAATCTACTAGGTAAAGGTGGTTTACAACTTTTACATTGCTGGGAATGGTAGCAAGTTTGGAGTCATGCACAGAGCTTATGTTTGTGAAGCTCAAAACAGTTGATCCTGGACCAGGCTAAGAGTGAAATAATCAGCCATAACAAAAATGATGTATTCACAGGAATGTTGAATTTGTTTCTCAGTGAATGGTTAATGGAGCTTTTCTTTTTTGCTTACTTAAGGCTCAGTGAAATCTACTCTACATTAAAGGCAGGACAAAGATAGAACACTGACTTTCAGGTGGTGCAGAAGGTAGTTTAGCATGCTAGGAGATACCAGGAACAGAATTTATATAACAACTACATTTTTATATAAACAGTGTTTTGAGACAGCATTGAATATTGGTTTTATCTTCAATTGGCTATAAGAAAAATCAATCAACCAGACATCAAAAAATATCTACCCCCTCTAGACCATTTGGCAGTCCATGCCTGGATGGGCCAACCAGCCTGATCTGTGAGCATGACTGTCTGTGTCTTCTGTGGAGGTTGGTGTTATGATTCCTTTGTTTATGAAACAAATGCTTTTTCTCAGCCTTGTTCTTCCTTGGCATGTTGTGACATGAACAAACTGTTCTACTTTTCTGCCTTCAGATTTCAGATTCTTCCAGACCCCTTTATTTTGGGGTGTGTATATGTGCTAAAACCCTGCCAAAACTACCTCAAGGGATGCAGTGACAATTATGTTCTGTTTGTATTACAAATCCCATACAGTATCCTCTTTATATGTACTTGTATTGTTTTGTTTCATTTTGGCACAGGATTAGAATGGAATGTAACCTATTGTACCACAGCAAACAATCTGCCCTTCCACAGATAGCAGGAAGTTTTCCAGTTACACTGTGATACCTCTGAGGCAATCATATAACTACTGTCCTAGTGACTTGATGTAAGGAGCATGTATCTCTTATAAAAGGAAAGAGGCCAATGTATTGTAGAGATATTAATTCTCTATACTACACCATTTTACTGCAAATAAGACATTTTTCTTTTAATAACTCAGATTAATTTAACCTTCTTTTCCATGCTAATTCATCAGCTTTTGCTAGGCTCTTTTCAGAGCTGTTCTTGGGATGAGGCTCTTTGACACATGTCAGTAGCAAAGATGACTTAGCAGTTCCTGCTGAGGGCTTAACCTCCCCCAGCCAGCCATGTCCCCCTCCAATGGACACTGCAATGTCCCCAGTGCCATGGGGCAGCAGCCTGGGCAGAGCATGAGCATGAGGACAGCAGGAGCACATGGTGAGAGGGAACAGGGGTGAAGTTGAATATGAATCTAAGTGTACTTTGTAAAATACAGATTTTAAAAAATTGTTTTAGTGTATAGTTTTATGTTAGTGGTTGCCTTTATTTAAAATGTTAAAAGATTACTTTCTAATCTAAAGGCTGTGACAGTAGTCTCAGCTTTTCTCTATCAGTGCAGCCCCACAGCTTGTGCCCAGTAAGAGCATGGTGGGTATACAAGGATCACAGTGGGGAAAACAGGGACTTTCTCAGTGGGCTTTTTCTGACAGAGCCTCAGCTGCAAGACCTACGCACTGGAAAATCTGCAAAAACTTTCCTTACTGGGAGGGCACAAATAGTCTCTAGAGCCCAGAAAAAATGGTGTAGACAGCCAGAGAGATACCAGGCCTGTATCCTTTGGGAGATGCTTGGATCCAGTGCAGCTCCTCGGCAGCCTGGGCTGTCAGTGGCATTGTGACCAGGATCCACAGCTATGCCAGCTTCTATCCCCAGGGACATTGTGGTATGTACGCTCCTGTTTTATGGGATCTTCACAAGCATTTTGGCCTTTACTGCCATGGGAGTTGCAGCAGATGCTGAGGGGTGCTAATTCCAGCCTGTGTGGCAATACTAGAGTGTAAGTTAACTGCATCCTAAAACCAGTGTCCCACAGTTCATTGCCACAGCTGGCATCTGGTTCATGGTAACAGCAGGAGACACATTTCTATCTTATAGGCTGCCCTATACACCCAACTGAAAAAACCCAGTTCTCAGAGCAGAAAGCCTGGCAATGTCAGAATTTCTTGGCTGGTAACTTGCAGAAAGAATAGAATCATAGAATCATAGAATCATAGAATTAGCCGGGTTGGAAGGGACCTCAGAGATCATCTAGTCCAACCCTTGACCCACCGGAGCAGTTGCTAGACCATGGCACTGAGTGCCACATCCAGTCTTTTTTTAAATGTCTCCAGGGACGGAGAATCTACCACCTCACTGGGCAGTCCATTCCATAGCCTGATCACCCTCTCCGTGAAGAAATTCTTTCTAATATCTAACCTAAACCTCCCCTGGCACAACTTAAGACTGTGTCCTCTTGTCTTGTTGAAGGTCGTCTGTGAAAAGAGTCCAGTTCCCACCTCCTGTTTCACCTTATCCTACCCCCCCTTGCACAAAAAAAATGCTCCTCCAGCACTTTTCCAGGCTAAGGCAAGCCAGCCCCAGGAGTCAGTGGAAGAGTGGATGCCTGAACATGAACTGTGTATATTAAAACATGAAAACCAGTTATTAGGTGGAAGGAGTTCATCCTGCATTCGCTGGGGCAGAAGAGGAGAATTTGTTATGCTCTGAAAGCAGTTTTGTGGGCTGAAGACTGATGTTCACAGAACAGAAAAAAAAGCTCAGTAGAAAACCTTTTTCTCCCTTTGCCTTCTTCCCTCCATTCTTCCCTCCCCAGACACCCTGTACACATTGGGTGCTCTGGCATTAGAAGTTCATGTTCCACATGAAGACCTTAAGACAAGCTTTTGGATTTAAAACACCCACAGTTTTCTCATGGACTGGTCATGAATCTGGATTGGTCTTAACATGGAATCAAGAGCTGCCACAGAAGCTGGCTTGTGACTCACATATTCATTTTAGACTCTCAACATTTGAGTTATTTCGATTTCTGACATCATTAGGGTGTCAGAAACATCTCTGTTTCTGGATACGTTGGCTTGCTGGTGAGGCTAGGGCTTGTGTGTCCATGAGGATGTGATAGTGATCTCATCTGACACAGTAACTTGATTTCTGCAAAGCTCCTTTTCAGTCTCTGTATTTGTAGATGTCATTATTTAAATTAAGCCAGCAACAAAACTGCAACACTCCCAAGAAGGAGCCCTGTTGATTTTCAGCATGTCTTTTTCTGAAACTGCCAAGCCTTATCTAGTATATGCAGTAAAATCTTCATGGGAAGCATCTCCCCTATCTTCTTAATTTCATCCATTCAAGATACAAACCCTATCAACTTGTGTGTTGCTCTCATATAACTGAGCAGGAGAAATGTGCTGGGAAAAGTGTGCTATGCCAGACTGGGAGGAGATCCCTGAAGGCTCTCCTAGATTTTGAGCAAGTGAGAAGGGAGGTGTGATTTGAAAGATTAAAATTTCAGGCTTATTTTTTGCAAAAATCTCCTCTTTCTCCTGCCAAGTAAGAGTTGGAGTGTTCAGTCAGTGAACTTCAGATTAAACTCACTATAAAAGACTGTCCTCAGCCACTTGCCAACCAGTCCTGATGCAGATCTCAGCTCCTCAATCTCATAGCCAAGTTCTTGTCAGTTTATGTTTATCCTTTTGGGAAACTGTCTCATTAGCAACAAAACTCATTAGCATTTTGATTTTGATACTGAACTATGGCTGAAAATATCCTGGGCTCCATGAAAGCAATTTGAAAACAAATCAAAACATCATCCCTCCATTCCCTCTCTCTTCTTCCAGGAGGAATGCAGTGCATCCAGGCAGAGACACTCAGGTGCCACTCAGCTGTGTGACTTTACCATACAGCTGAACTGGACCTGTTCATCATGTGGAAGAGTGAACCTTGAAGGATATGACTTTAAGCCTTTGTAGCTACCTTGTAGAAAACAGTCTTCCCCTTGAAAACACTCCTTCTGGGAAGAGAGAAGGTTTTTTAGAGCAGGTGTTTTAGATCTGTCTTTGATAGGGATCTAAATGGCTGAGAAGGAGATTATGTGAAGGGTTGCCAGTGTTCAAAATTCAAGAAGTCCTGTCCCTCACAGTGGCTCTGCCTGAGGGTTTTGCTTCTTACCTATTACAGAGGATTTGTGTGTCTTTGGGAAGCTGTGCTGTTTGCAGATGTCTCTGAAATAACAGAAAAGGAGGTTGCTATACAGTGAGTGCAAGGAGGGAAGAATCCCAGCTCCCAGAGACTTGTAGCCTTTAAGACGTTTGAAAGCAATGGTATCTCATAAAGGAGAATCTTTGAGTAAGCACTAAGCAGTTATTGTTTCTGCTCTCATAGATGACCCAGGAATGTGATGTTTTTACTGGCACCCAGTGAGACAGCTCTTGGTTGGAAGCTATCCAAAGCTCCTGGCATGGCTTCGGCATTCCTGTAGATTTGACACAATGATTTTAACCAAAATCCCACATGCTTGATATAATCACTCAGTGCCTTTAGAAAGGGTTTTATACCTAATATGGACAAAAAAGGGCTCTGCTTTTCCAGAGATGTGACGTGTAGCAAGCAGGTTTGGATCCTAAAATAGACTCAGCTGTATTCATTTAGCTTTGGTATTTTTTGAGGTCTTTATTATAACAGGCAGGCACCTGCTGACTGTCCAAATCTAGATTGCAATATTCAGTTTTAAAAAGCATAGCTACCCCTCAGTTTCTCTTGATTAACATCTGTGTGGCATATAGATGTCAAACACACTACAGGGAAGTTAATCACCCTATCAGCAGAGTCTAATGATGAGACAAACACAAAAATATATTGGCCTTCTTTGTGGATACCAAGGAGATGATGAGCCATTTTGGCTGTGTACAAGGGGGCAGAAGCTGATGGAAACAGTGACTGAGATCCTTTATCACAGGGCTGATATTAATGGAGATGATTCTCTCACTGCTGCATATCAATAATGTGCATCTGAGCAAAGAGGTGAGGGGAGGCCAAGTGAATCTTTTGGAGCCACTGTTGACTCCATGGGATGCAAGGAAGTAAGCAGCCTCACCTATTGCCTCAGACCCCACTTTCAGCTTTTTGCTGCTGTTGTACTGGGGTTTGCTAGCAGCCCAGCAGCCTCCAGAGCCACAGCTCCTGGAGCAAGCAGCATCAGGACTTCTTTGTGTTGTATCTTGGGACCACATGTGACTGCATCTGAAGTCAACAAACTGCCTTGTTAAAATAACAGCCCTTAGGAAGTCTGTGCCTGCTGGTGTGGTGAAAATCAGTTACAAATATGCAAAACTGGAATGCTGTGTGGCAGGTTATTAAAAATAGAGAGGGAAGCTGCTGTGCATGGATGTCACTGCCATCTGCCTGCATTGTGCATCTGCAGGACACAGCCAGACCAGCTCACAGCTCTAAGGACCTTGCCAGTGAGTGTGGATTTTCTGAAGTGCTCAGTGGTGGCTGATTCTACTTCTTTTCCAGTGAAAAAGCTACTCCCAGCAAGTGGCTTTGCCCACAGTGCTGAGGGGCCTTTCCCTGCAGCTGTGTATGCAGGGCTGCAGACTGCAGCATGCTGAGGGAACACGTGCTGGTCAGGACTCTTGAAACTGCTTCTCTAGGAGATAACTTCAATATGATGGTCACAAGGGATGGTCTTCATAGGTTCTTGAGTGGGGTTTCTTTGAGGTGTGTGGATCGTTGGTTCATACTTGCTGCTGTTGGAATTATTTAAGAGTTTCACGTTTATCATGCATGAGTATGAGGAAGTTAATGATTTAGCTTGTGCAACTTGACTTTGTTTAGGTCTATGAGCTTGCTTTCCGTAAGCTGAGCTCTCTGAACATCACTGAGTGAGTGAGGAACTAAAACCATCACAGCTTTCTACAGCATTGTAGTTCTCCTTTCCCAACACACAGCCCCAGGGTGGCCCCACTCCTCCTTCTGCAGCAGGAGCAGAGGACAGTGATAGGACAGGCATGTCTTACAGGTGTAGTTGTGTGGTTTTATGGCCACAGGCTGGAGAGGTATTGGAATACAGATCCAATGTGCTGTGATTTCCAAAGTGGATAAACTCTATTTATGCTTTTTAGTTTCCTGTCATATGGAAGAAATACAATGCTTTTCCAAGAGCTGCTGGATAAAATGGATGGTGAAAAATGTCACACGATGGCCAACTGTGTGACCAGAGAGAGAGGTGTATTTCCTTGTGACTCCAAATGAATATGTAATATCTATCTCTTTTTTACTGTTATCAGCCAAGTGGAAAAGGCCCACGTCTACCTGAAGTTTATTGTGTCATCAGCCGACTGGGATGCTTTGACTTATTTTCCAAGGTAGGATGATTTTTTTTCCAATATTGCATTTCTAATTGGATTAATTACTGAGACACATCCATAGTCATCAACAAGATGAGAAGAATTTCTTCCTTTGGTGGGAGATAACTATTTAACAGTTGCTGGTTTGGATATTCCAGACCTATTATTTGGTTCATCAAAGAATGTCTTATTATTTCTGTGACTGAGGCAGAACTTGATTCAAAAGCCATCTGGGTGTCTGTATGATATGACTGACTGATGTTTTTTCCATTGTATTCTAAAGCTGTTCTGTGCTGAGCTGTGATTCTTGGCATCCACAGTTTGCATAATATTCCAGTACCACTTTTACTCCACTACTCTGTGGAATGATGAGGTTAAGAAAAATTATTATTTGATAAGTGAATTCTGCATGTTTAATTCTACTGACATATTTTTATATCCCAGGAAGCTAGGAAAGCAGGGGTAATCTTTTAATTGGCCTCCACAGTAAAGAATCCAAAGTTGCATCATATCTTGATATGGTTTACCTAGAAGAAGGAAGGCTGCCACTTAATTGCTTATTGGGTCCTGAATGAGACTGTAACAGACATGTGCTCTCTTTCACCTCCCAGCTTGTGGAGAGATTGGGCCACAAAAGGACCCCATGGCACTGGAGTCAGGCCACAGAGGTACTGTCCTACAAAGGGCTGCTCACCTCCTGATGGTGCCAGCACCAGGGTGCAAGCAAGGGCTTTGGCAGCACATGGGGCTGACTCCAGCCCTGGGCTGGATTTAGCACAGCTCTTTAGCACACACTCCAAGCTCTGCATGTGGAAAGGGTTTGGATGAAACAGCTGTTAAATGAAGGAGGAAGAGTCTGAGCCTTTGCATTCCTGTTGGTTTTGAAGACAGATGTGGTGTGAATGGAGAGAGGATTCTGGAGATGTAAGTTTGCCTCTTTTTCCATCCTAGTAAGAGGAACTTGGGCTGTCCTAATTGACAAATGTAGTGAAAGAGGTGAACAATCATGGTGGTGCACTTTGCCAAATTAATCAAAACACAGCACTGTGTCTTTACAGAAAAATGTCAATGATGAAAGGCAATGAGGTATTAAACCTTGGATATTATTTATCAGGAGAGCAAAAGGAATCCTCTGTTATAAAATATTTATCATACTGTTTCTGATAGCCTGCATTACTTTCATGTTCCTCAAAGCCTTTTATGCTCACTGCTGTGATACCTGGTGCTCTGACAGTCTTGAGAACTGCAGATATTCTTACTTCCATCCAGTTCATTTGGTCATGGTCTCAACAGATGTTTTTGACCATTTTATCTTCTGAGATCTCTGTTCAACTTTTATTTGGTTTAAATGCTCCTTTTTATTTCAATCATAAAGATTGTTGGGTCTGAGATATGACACACATATGGCTCCCAACACCAGCAACACAAGGCATCAAATAGTAGCTGCAGAAATGAGACAGATGTTGGGCACCTTCCGACTGTGTGCTGGCAGCATGCAGGAGCACTAAGGGACCAGGGCATAGCTTTGGTTCATTGCTGCTTCCCATCAGGGGAGCTGGTTTTGTTTGGTGAAGATCATTCCTGTGCTACAAATTACATCAAGAATGAAATCCATATCATCAGTGATGGCTATCTGCCACTTCTGCAGACTGGAATGCAAACTATGCATATAGGGTCAGCTTTACTTTTGGTAGGTCTTTACTATGTTCCAGAGGAAAAGGAAAACCAGTGAATGCCTCTGTTGGCATTGGGTGTCACTATCTATCATTGTAAGTCACCAGTTGGAGCTTAAGTATCTTTCAGTTCTCTGTTTCAGTGAAAATTACTTCCAAGAGAAACATAGAAAAATGCCTGGCTCAGACCTGCTAACTTTTGTATGGCCTTTTGCTCTTGAGTGGTGGTTAAAAGATCACTATTTCAGGTCAAACCATTAGCTGCTTTGAAGCTTGATTTCTCATCTTTAGGTTTATCATCTATATGGTCTGTCTAATGTGGGAAAACTTAGCTGTGATCTAGTTTATGTTGGCCCATGTGACCAAAGAGAGAGGAGAATAATAGTCCTCTCTATCTCTAAGAAGTTCCATCTGCTCATTTCAAAACCAGATTGCCTGCTCTGTGTCATGTGAAACAGAAAATGACCTTAATGCAGGCACCCAGTGTGTACAGCTGGGCAGGCTTCATGGGGCTGCTCAGGGCTGGCTCCAGCTCAGCACAGGCTGCAACCTTCTGCTGCTGCCATTTCCTCCCTGATGGAGCTCTGCTGGTATTAAAGTCTGGCAGTGTTGCTTTTCTTGCTGGTCTGGCTTTTTCCTGCTTTCTCAGTTGAAGTGGAAGAGGTGTCCAGGCAGAAGAAAGTGTTTTTCCTTAACAGAAATTTCAAGATGTACAGCTGAGACCTGACTCTGACCTGCCTTCTGATCATGAGGTTTCTCTTGATCTTTCTCTCTATCAGCTCACCCTGTTGTTCAGGCAAACTCCCAACAAGATAGACTCCTTTTTCCATGATGAATCTTCTTTCTCCTCTTTAGATTCTTTACTTCTTTCTTGCCGCTTTGTTAACTGGATTCACAAGCAGGCTCCATTTTGTAACTGTAAAACTTACAATTTTTAGAGTAAAATAGAATCCTGTGGCCTTAACAGTCCTGAAGAAATGCATGGCAAAGGAGAATGAAACTTAGGTCTGTCATGTGCTCAGGCACATGTGGGTCAAAAGGTGCTGCAAAAGTGTATATGGTGCTGACATATTCTGTCTCTTTCTTATGTCTTACTAATGGATCAGATCCTGGATGAAGTTGAAAGGAGAAGGGGAATATCTGCTGCCTTGGTTTATCCATTTATGAGGAGTCTAATGGAATCTCCTTTTCCTGCACCTGGAAAGACAATCAAAGTCAAAACTTTTCTGCCTGGAGCTGGAAATGAGGTAAAAATCAACTGCAAACATTAAAAGTCAAAGTCTCCCCCTTCACCCATCTGATACCAAACAGCAAAAGCCAACCAGGAGGAGAAGTACCAGCACTGCAGTGTGTGAGGTGGCACAGCCCCAACGAGCAGTCCAGGGGCTGCACAAGTGTTGATATGCTAATGCTAGTTCCCACTGATGATTATAGGCACATTTATTGCTGTGTATTCTTTATTTTACATTTAGTAATAAAGTCATTTTTGAGAAAAAGACCACAAACAATGCAGATGTCTCAGTATGCATAGCTACTAAAACTACAGTGCTGCTGGGCTTTGTCACAGTGATAAGAAGCAACTGTAAGTTTCCCGCAGTGGCTGTACCTGTGAACAGCTCAGTAGCTGGTTGCCATGGCAAACCTCACTACTGCTGGTCCTGGCCTTTGGCAGGAGGGATGAACAGCAGTATTAAAATGCACATACAATAGATTTGATTTCCTTTCATGACTGACTGAAGTAGCTAGAAGCCTGGCATTATACAAGTAGACCTCAATGGAAAACAGCAATATTGGTGCCTTGTTTAAAATGTTTTTGTAACCTGAGGCTTGCCAGGCATTTGCCATGTCAAATTTTGCTCCCTGCCTGTCCTTATATAAGTGTACAGTAGCTCCATTCAGACAGACAACTGTATAGAGGAAATACATTACTTCAGATAGGAATAGAATTTGGTCCAGGTAGTGAAACAGGAAGGAAATTCCTCTCTAGGATTATTTTCACTCCTTAGGGTTAGTTTTACAGTGCTATTGCTGTTTCTACATTGAATCATATTTTCTCCTAGTGTAATGCCACTGAATTCAACATAGTGGGCCTGTCATGCCGCTTGATATTAAATGTCAAGGGCTCCTTGTCTAAGTGACTTGCAAGGCATATTTAAGTCATAAGCATTTTCTTCTGGAAAAGCAAAGGAAAACTGAAAGGCTGATTGGCATTGCTGTGGCAAGATCTAATAATGCTTTTTTGATGTGAATGTATCTGGGAACCATGGATCTGCAGTTTCTCTATCCTCTGCTCAAGCTTCTGAACTGTCCCAGAGAAAAATATTGAGATAATTCTAAACAAACAAATAACTCCCTTCTGGATGAGTTTTGCTATCTATTATGCTAGTACAAACTTGTTATTTAAATGGAATGCTCTGGCTTAATTAGGAACAGAATCTTGTCCTTCCATTGTGGCTCCTCTTGGCCTAAACAAAGATGATGATTAATTGGGAAGCAGACAGTATATTTCTTTGTGATGAGCAGACTGAAGCAGAAGGCTTTGCCAGGCTACAGAAAACATCCATGGCATTTGCAAAAGCTGCCATGACTTGCATTGCATCCTACCCCACAGCAAGAATTTAGTACTGAAAGATTTGATGAAAAACCAACTCCTCATGGGTTGGCACATAAACAGGATTTAAGTTTGCTATCCCAGTGCTAAAGATTGGAAGTGGGGACCTTGAATACAAGAAAGGGGCAGGCAGGCAGTTTCCTGAGGAGCTGCTTATGGTACAGCATCACTCCACAGTTTGAGTCTTACTGCTGTCTGAGGCAACAGCTGAGTGACAGATATATAATACTCTGGCACCATAATGTTTCTGTGTTTCAGGCTTAAAAAATCAGATCTGTACATAGATATTGTTCTAAGAGTGACTTTCTTTTTACAGTCTTGTGTTACCAATCACAAACAATATTACAACTAAACTGGTATGAACAGCTTTTGTTTAAAGAATCCTATGGTCTTGTTGCTGATCATACCCTCAAAATGGTGTGTTTGTGAGGAGTTTTTTAAGGTCTGCTCAAGTTTAAACCCAATACAGTATGCTTGTGGAATGTGATGTCATGTGCATGAAAACATAAAAGTCATATAAAGCAATAAAGTGGTGGTGATTTGGGGGCATATGGAAAGAAGGAGATGTATATATGTTCCTGTTAATATGTCTTCAGATATTTCAACACAGCTTCAAGTCGGCCAACTTTTCCCCTTTCCCTTCTGTTTTCTCAAATTCCTCAGTAGTTCATCATTTGCTGTCTTGCACTTCATATTTTTCTTCCTCTATTACTCTCTTCTTCATGGTATTTTCCCTCTTCTTTTTTCTGTCCTCCACCTTCAAGTTCCACATCTGAGCATGCCACTTGCAGAGTAAAAGGAAGATTTAATAAAGGAATCGAGCAAAAAGCATTTGAGAAAAGGAAGGAGAGGGCCTGAGGTCATGGAGGAAGTATGAAAATTAGACTTTAAAGGCATGTCACAAGCCACCATCTAAGACCTTTTCCTGACTCCCCAGTTAAGTATTTATATGTACATATCTTTACAACAAAAAAAGGTTTTAAACATTATGTAGTGAATTATGTGTCAAAGAAGAGTGAAAATTCAGTAAATTTGGTTTAAATTTTGCCTGGCCTTTAAGTTCAACCCCTGGCTCCTATCTAGATTTTAATTTGAATTGCTAGCCAAGTTTATAATGGAGTTTACCTTCTTATTATGGCTGCTTTAACCCTGTAAGCTTCTGGCTTCAGTGTTTCCCTTTCATTACCTGCTTCATACTGTTGACCCAGCCAGGCTTTACACCTCTGACAGGGTGTCCAGAAGGCAGAATTATGCTTCCCTTGGAAATGGCAGCAGATTTAATGTGCAGAAACTGTATTCTGGGAAGAAGAGTGACGTGACAGCAAACTGTGTAGCATGCCCCTTCTCTGGGGTGCTGTGCCTCCAGCCTCAGTTTGCAAAAGAGGATGGGGGCCGTTCCCTGTGTCCCCTCAATAGGAAAATGTGGAGCATTTGGAAATGTGGAAAATGGAGGGCCAGCACTGGGCTGCTGGGTGTCCCCAGACTGTCATCCCTGCTCAGTGATGCTGACTGATGTTTGTTGGATGTGTTCAGGTCATTGAGCTGCGGAGGCCCATGGACTCACGCCTGGAACACGTGGACTTCGAGTGCCTTTTCAAGTGCCTCAGCGTCCGGCAGATCATCAGGATCTTTGCTTCTCTCCTCTTGGAGCGACGGGTGATTTTTGTGGCAGATAAGCTCAGGTAAGTGACAAAGGAAGCTGAATCACACATTCAGAACAGTACTATCTCCAGAGACAAAAAGCTTTATGAAATGTCCATAATGACTGTCAGACTCCTCTCACTGCAGGATTTAAATAATTTCTACATCGATAGAAGTTATTTGAATCAAGCAAGGCACGCATTCCCTGGAGCTTTCTAGCTACAAGACACTTGCTCTGTCTTAATTTCTTGTCTGTAAAATGGTGATACCAGTACTCACCTGCTTTATAGTCAGCAGATGCTTGCACAGGGTTTTGAAGAAATACAGCAATAATTAATTTCAGGTTTTGGAACAGAGTATCCTTAAACAGTAGAGGAGGTAGTGTCTGAGGTGCTTCACCTTTTGGCCAACCAGTGCAGCCAGGCAGGGAAGTGGAGTGCTGAGGGTCCACGTGCTCTGCTCCATGAAGAGCAATGAGTCTGATTACAATAGTTTGTAATGGGGATAGGTTTCAAATCCTGCACTACCAACCCCATCCAGTGGGAGTGATAAGAATGCTGTTATGGTCCCTCCATACTAGTTAGGATATTTTCCCTGGTGCTCACATGACCTGAAAACATTTCCTTTCCAAAGCACCATCTTGGACTCCTTGCTACATCCCTTCAACATACATCTTATTTCCCTGCTCTTTGATTGCAATCTCCCCTCTGTGGCTGCTCTGAGGCATGAACTCACCCCAAGGTGTAAGGAGTGAGAACAAGAGGTCACAACTTCCTATGGCCTTTACCAGGGACATGGGAGCTCTGTGTAGGCTGCACCCCTGTCCCACAGCAAGGGATCAACCCTTTTTTAGATGCTTGTGTAATCCATATATAAAAGTGTGGACACTGTAAAGATGATGCTCTTTGCTGTGGCATGATACATATAAAAGATGGGAAATAAAAATAAAGACCATGAGTTATTAGACTCAGGAACATCCATTTTAAAAGGACAGAGAAGACTATATGGGTGGTTAAAAACACAGATGGATCTACCCAAACAAACTCTGTTAAAGACTTTATCAGCCCTGAACCTTCTCTGGATGACCTCCAGAAATAATAGCTGTACTTAGTGGCCGCCAGTGTATATAATAGCAAAAATACTTTGCATAGTAAAAGCTTTACAACCTTTAGGGGAGAATTTCTTAAAGCTGCAGAGCCTTCTCAGGTTATAAAGTTACTTTCTCAGCAGTCAGTTTTTTTAGTTGTCTACAACAACAGGAACATTTTATTTCATCCCTTTTCCTGTCAGCAACCCTCATTTTGAAAGGCCATTTGGGGTGATTTAATTTCCCATAAACTCCTGGTGAGGGTTGTGGAGCTAGTCCAGGGTTTCTGCAGTACTTCAGTAGATACGTGAGTCACACCATGAATATTGGGGCAGGTGGCTTTTGAAGGTACTGCTGGTGTGCTCCTTCTGACTCTTTTTCTACAGCTTGATTAGTTACAACATTCTGCCTGTTTCTGTTTCACTATTCCTTTAGCAGCATTAGTAGCACCCACAAGTCTGACTGTAACTCAGAATGATACAGGTCTGTGCTCCTTCAGTTGGCACACTGATTTGAGTGGAAAGTCACAGAAATAGAACAGATGAAAGGAGGGATGTGCTGCTGCCAGCTGTTGCTCTGCTTTGGAGCTGCCAGTCACTCCTGGGTTGTCTTGCCTTGGCAAAAGTATCCTGAGCTTCAGTCCATGGACCATAGACACAGTACTGCAGGGATAGCTTGCTGCAGGAGATATCCTCAGCTCTGAGGGATGCATGGAACCCTTCCTGGCTTGGAAAACAGTCATGCTGCTGACACTGAGGGTTTGTGGTAACCCAGTACTTCATCAGGTGGCCAGGATTTTACACACATTGTAAGCTGGACTGGAAGCTTAGCAGCTCAGCTTGCCCATGCAATCACCCTTCTCCTGGTAGCTGTCTGGTCTGACAGGACCCAGAGTCCTGCTTACACACCAAACGCTGCTGCTCTCCCTTCTTGGCACAGAGATATAGAGCACTGAGACTAACAGGAACCTAAAATAATAAAGATCTCTTTTGGTAAACATAAAGCTAAACATTTTGTTCTCCTGCTAAATCTGTTGTTTCTCCATCAAACTGTTGTTTCTGTTGTGAGTTGGAGCCAATGGTTTAAGGGCCATCAGAAGGTACTTAAAGAAAGAGAGAATTCAGATGGATCCAAGAAACCTCTGAGGCTTGTGATTGCTCCTGTAAGAAAGGAAAGAACCTTTCTTACAAAAAGGTTTATCTACATATAATTTATTATATTTACATGTACCCTTTATTACATAAATATTCCTTGGTTTGTTTAGAAATAGTATAACAAAATCTGATATGCAAGATAAGGCCTTGGATTAAGACCTTTCACTCCTGAGCTCTCCTTCTGAACCCTCCAACTGTGGCACATGCTGGAAACATAGCTCCTCTTTCTTACCTTTTGTCTGGACTGCTTGGGACCCTAAATGCTCCAGGACAGAGACTGCTTCTTGTTTTATGTGTGCATGCAGCTCTGCTTCATCCAGTGAGGCCCCTTCCAGCATGGGGGTCTAGGAGGTACTGTAAAATAGAAGCTAATAATGAGTCCTTCAACAGAGGGCTGGAGAAAGTGACAGTGGATTTAACTTCTATACTTACTGAGGTTTTCATGGTTTAAATGGGGATGAAGTCTAAAATGAAACACTCTGGCTTTGAGCTGATCACTCTCTGTCTTGGAACCTTTGCCTTCTCAGATGTGAATTTTATTTATGGGCGTCACAGTTGAAATCAAAGGAGTTTACCAGTAATGTGGAAAAAAAGTAGAGAAATGTCTTACAGGTCCAGTCTGTGGGCCCAAAGATTGAAGCAGGAAATTAAAAAGATTTTACAAGGGTTTGATTTCTGCATGTACCCAAAAAATAGCTTAGAAATAAATGACATTGAGGTTTAGGGTTCAATGAGATGCTATGAGGTTTTGTGGCTGCCTTTTTAAGAGGTCTCCTAGCAATAAGTGATTTCACACATTATACAAGTTTGAGAAAGTCATGCTTAGTGAAGTGACATTCATTCAGTAAATCGTTATTTATGGTTCTTATATTGCCCAGAATGTGAAAATTGTTAGTCCTTGATCTTTGCACAGAAGAAGTTGACATTTTTCAGCACAGTGCTGCTAGGAACAAGGACACGACAGTAAAGTTTTGAATGACAGGACTGTGAGATTGCCTTCATTAGTTATATGCAATTAGGTTTTGGGCTTTTTCTTTCCCCTTATAAGTTGCTTACATATTTTTTGTGCTTGAAATTGGGTTAATAAATTCCTGTGGCTATTTGCTCACCTTCAAAAATTAGTTTGAAGCTGCCAGTGACCTTTCAGTATTTTGCTTTCCATGAACAGTCAAGAAGACAACAGAGAAACAAAGATTACAATAGAGAAACTTGAAATAATAACAACAATAGCAACAACTCATAAAGAAGTAACTTAACTCTCCCATTCCTAATACATCTGCTGGAAGCTGAGATGCTGTGTCTCACCCCAGTTCAATCCTTGTCCCTTCTGAGGGCCCCTATTTATGTCCCCAACATTCTGCCCATCCACCCCAACTCTGAATCAACCCCACAGTTGCCAGCAGTGAAGGGAGAGGTGCTCTGGTGCAGTTTAAAAGCCTGGGCAGGAGATGCAGAACCAGTGGGGCTCAGAGAGCACTGACATGGCTGCAGGCACAAAGGTAGCAACAGAAAATAAATAGAAAGTAAACACTAGAAGAAAAATATTTCTCTGCTCATTTTAGTTCTGTGCTGGGGAAACAAATTTGTGTATGTGCTTGCTGAGGAGGTGATATGTCATTGTTTATGAGAACAGCATCTTTGGCTTTTCCCCTGAATGTTTGGAGAGGGAGAAAGGAAGGCCTTGGCCATCTCTATGTCCATATGCTATAACCCCCATTTTTTATAAATAAAAAACCACTCTTGCTGTAATCCACTATATTGTGAAAGACTCTGAGCATATTTTGCTTACATTTCACATGTGGGCCCAGTCCAACAGTAGCCAGAGTCAGGAGGGGTGTTTGGATGAGGTTTGTTTTTTTGTTGTAGACCTAAATCCAAGAATATTTCTTTCAGTGGCTTTTCTGAACCTTTAGAGGAGGTGAAAGGCTTCTATAGAGTCCTTGCTCTCGCCAAAGGCTAAATAACTTCTCATTGTTGTGAATTTGGTTTTCACAAGAGAGACTTCAGTGACTTTTCAGTGAAGGTGGAACATGGGCCCAAGGAAAAAAATCTCAGTTGACAGCAATGGGTTTTATGCCCCTAAACCTATGGAAATATGGAAATTCCACTCCATCAGGTTGCTCAAAGCCCCACCCAACAGCTGAAGCTCCTGTTTATCAATGTCTTCCTCCCTTAGGGATGGCCACAGTTTATTTTGTCTTCCAAAGGAGAGCTTTTTCCCCTCCATGTTTCTCTGCCCCTCTGCCAGCACACATCCCCTGGCCCAACAAGGACCAGAGGTCTCACATCTGGGGTGCTGCAGCCCCCTTGAAGCCCTCCTCAGCAGTGCTGGCCCCATGAAGTCAAGAGGTGCTGTTGCAAGCAGAAGCTGCTGGGCACCCATGAGCTGGGAAGGCTTTATCCTGTTTAAGACAAAACCTCTTTTCTCCAGCTAAGGATAAAAACCTCCCAGACTCTGTATTTTGGACTGCCAGGAGGAATCTGTCTCCCAGCACAGCTGTAGGAAGTCCAGGCAGATCCCAGACCTGACCAAAGGTTATGGGCTCTAAGCAGAAACTGAGTAATACAGGACAGAAGCATAAATATGTAAATACAGGGGGAAGTCATCCTGCAGGCATGTCCCTCAACTTTGTGGAGCAAAAGGGGAGCAGAGTGTACTTGTGTACAAGGGCAAAAGCTTTCAGAGCAAACAATGGCATTTCCCTAATCTCGTGGACAGAGACAGCTTAGAGCTTTTCTTGTTAAGCCCAGAATGTTGACACTTGTCCTCATATTTGAATCTGGGTTTTTTGAGAGTTGTGAGGCCACTAGAAAGCAGCTGAGAGACAGCCTGGTCTCAGTCATTCAGGGTCTACCAAGAAAACCAATATTAGGGACCCTGTAGCAGACAAAATCATAGCATGGTGTTGTACCTCAAGTTAAAATATGCAAATTTAAATAGGAGGCAAATGGAAACGTTTTAGTAGGAGGAGTAAACTACTGTACTTCAGCCCCAAACCAAGGTCATGTGGAAAAGCAAGAGGAGCTAAACTTTTGGACAGATTACTAAAATGAAAGCTGGTTCCCTATTTCCTTATTGTTTACTTTTAATTAACAAAAGTAGGATATAATTTCTACGAACTTCCTGCTGCTTGGGAATGTTCCTTTTCAGTAGTCTGCCATACTGTAAAACTTGTAAAATCTGCCAGCCTGCAGGTTAAAAGGTAAAAAAACATCTGGTAGGACAGAGAGAAAATGTGCTCAAGTAAACAGACAGTGAACTTTGGCCAGGAATAAAGATTTCCTTTACTTCTTTCTGTCACAAAAACCACCCCAACAGAATAAATTTTTTAAAAATTAAAAGAAAATATAGATATTAATTTGACAACAAACACATGCCAGAAACCTTCTTGTCAGGGAGAATTTACTGTTCTCAGGCTCTAACTGGTCTGAACCATTTCTGATCCCAGGCTTACAGGGGGCTCAACTATGTCTTCTCTTGGTCATATCTGGCACAGCCCTTTATTGGGCTGGCAGTTCAGTTCTTTGTCTCAGGGAAAAGGTTTTTTCAGCCATCAGCTATGCACTGGAGAAGGGGATGCCAGCTACTGTACCTGTGGATTGATTGTACAATAGCTCCTAGATCTTGTTGTAATCTCAGGAGAAGGGTGAATGGCTGAAATTTCTTCTGGGATTGTTTTATCCAAAGATCTTGAAGTGGTTAAGATTAGCAGGAATATGGTGCTTGTCTGGTCTAACATGCTCCACACCAGCTAGAAAATTTATTCCACTAATTCCCTCAGTGGAAGGAATGAATGCTCATATAATTATCCAATATGTAATCATGCCCAGAAGACAGATTTTACTCTACAGCAAAAACACCCATTTCTCATATATGTAACCAGAGAGTTTCTATTTCCTACAGTGAAAGCCAGATCAGGCTCTGTTTAGAAGTGATTTAGAACCTGCAGACCACCCTTGCTTTAACTAATGGACAACAGCTTGCAGCTCCCTCCATCTTTTAGCATCCTCTGGTGTCTGTCTGGGTCTCTGTTACCAATGCTGCCATTTCTTTCCTTTTTTAACACTGATTTTTCTCAAACTGCTTGCACTATGAAGCATCACTAAGTAGAACCATAAACACTTAAGAAAACCTTAAACATACTGTAGTGTACGTGATCACCTGCAATTTCTTGATATTCTGCTTCTTGCTTTCCTACCAAGCATAGCTGTCATCTTTGAGTAGAATGTTTCTTTGCAGTCCTGCAAGACACTGAGCACCTTGTCTTACAGTCTAAGTGCTGTTCAATGTGATGTGGAATTGGTGATTTAAGTTAACTAGCAGAGCTATCTCTGAAGATTTTTGAAAGAGAAATTTTTCACTGTATTGTCCCCTCTCAAGAGATACTTACTTTTGGTACCACTTGGACTATGTTTCTCTGATGCTGATTCTGTGATGACTGATGCCAATGGAGGAGCTGTACATGGACAGTAGGAAAATGTGTGTCAGATAGACAGCCTGAGAAACAAAATTAATTATCTAAGTCTTTGTCTTGTTTAAGATTCTGCTGTCCCAGATAAAAGCAATCTAATAAAGACATTTTTAATATGCAGTGAACTTCAGTGGCATTTTTAATATGCAGTATCAGGGCATTCTTTTCATTTTACTAAGCAGAATTCATGAATAACACCCTAAACTGGATCTGAACCATATTTTAGAGATTTAAACTGAGGGTTCCCTTCCACCCATCATCTCTGGATTTGACTCTGCATTTGACAAGAGGGATGGTGTGACCCAAGGAGCAGAGCAGAGCAGAGCAGAGCAGAGCAGAGCAGGCTGCTGCTGCAGGACATCTCCCCATCTTTTAGCTGCTGTCCTGCCCCAGCCAGCTCCCAGGAACGCTCTGGAAGAGAAACCAATGTCCTCAGCTGGGGCCTGAAGCCTCCCCCAGCGTGGGAATAGCAGAGAGGAGAGGATGCAGGGGCTGATTTACGTCACAGCACTGCGTGTCAAACAACAAGTTACAAAAGGGCATTCTATAGAAAGGAAAAAAATATTAACCGAGTATCAGAAGAATGTTTGTCTTCCTGCTTTTAGCTTAACGTGGATCTTTTTTTAGTCACTCGGCTAAGATGACCGAATTTGTAGTAGTTGAAATGCCACAGAGTCACTGAAGTGAGCTTGAGAAAGTGTTGGGACTCTGTACAGTGCTCCTCAGCTCTTCTGAAACACACCAGCATGCTTGCTAGGACAGACACTCAAGACCAAAGGATGAGTCAATGGTAGAACCATTGCCTGCTATTCAAAAAAAAAAGAGAAATGCATTATTTTCCAATAAACCTGTGTCAGACAACACGTTACATAAACATACTATTGATGGATGTTAAAGGAAATGCCAATTAAAAAACAAAACAAAACAACCCAGCAAACAACCCACATTATTTGCAGTACAAGAGCAGCAATTGTTCTTCTCCAACCTTGTCTCTCCTTGTCCTTTGAGTCTCACTTTTCCCATTTAGCAAACTTCAGAGGTTAATCACTGACAAGGAGCAAACAGGTGAAACCCTTCTCTTGGCCTTGGAACCCACAACTGAAAATGTTTGGGAAGTTTATTCCAGTGGCAGTCTGATGCCACCTAAAGTCTCCAGCAAGTCTTGCAGCAACAGCAATCAGCATTTCCCCCCAGCATTCTCAAAACAGTAACAGCTCTGAAGTTAATAGTTATTTATAGTTCTTTGTGGCTACATTAAGCACAGCAGAAGTTTGTACTGTGAGAAAATTAGCTCAGTCATGCTAAGCTGGGTAAAAATCCAAAATTCTGTCATCTTCAGCCTGCAAGAAGCAGATGTTGTAACTCACTCCAAAATCAAAGCTCGGAATCGGGGAGCCTATCTTTATTCCCCTGATGCCAAAGTAGCTTGTTTATGATGTTCCTTTATTTTTAACATTTGGAAGCCCTGTGACTGTAAAAGGGAATCAGCTTTGCTAGATGGAAGGGCAATGTATGCAAGGCGTTTTCCATTAATTATAATAAGCTTCTATATTTAGAGGATATCAATATGTATTTTAGAGTATTCTACAAGCAAGATTAATGCCTTTGCCATTAGAGTAGGTAAATAAGCCCATCAAAATGTATTGCAATAGAAATATGCTGCTGTCAAAAATACATGCAACCTTAGAAAAATGTGTTGATTTTACTAATTTCCTTTGAAGCAATTATTGATTGTTGGTATTCTTGGTTTTTTTGGTTTTGTTCTTAAAATCTGAGTCAGCAGGGGTTTTCTTCAGGTTCGGGGTTTTTTTTCAATTTTATTTAATATTTATTTTTCATTTTCTTTTATTTGTGGAACATCAATATTATGCGTTGTTACTACTGACCTGGTAATAACAGCTAAGAAGCAAAGTTGTTTTGGGACTTTCAGCATCTTTCAATGTGGCTGCTTATGATTGCTGTTGGGAACATGAAACCTCATCTTTTACACCACAGTGCCTCCTGACTGCTATAATGAAACAAACTGACGAGCTTTTTACCTTTAGTTTCAAGTCACTACAGGTGGACAGCACACAGTAGAGAAGTTGTATGGACTGGAAGGGGATAAAGGCAGTCTGAAGCCAGGAGTGTTATGTTAAAAGGCACGCTGGGGAAACCTGAGCAGCCCCTTGGGCACTTGCATCATCGTAACACACTAGATTTATGCACAAGTCTTAGATACTGTGGATAAAGAACAAGCTCTGCTAACATGGTTGTTCCTCTCTCTCCAGCACCCTCTCCAGCTGCTCACACGCTGTGGTGGCCCTGCTGTACCCCTTCTCCTGGCAGCACACCTTCATTCCTGTTCTGCCCTCATCCATGATTGACATCGTTTGCTGCCCTACCCCTTTTCTGGTGGGGCTGCTCTCCAGCTCTCTGCCCAAACTGAAGGAGCTTCCCGTAGAGGAGGTAGGAGCTGGCACCAGAATTATTTGCCTACAGTAAAAGTGGCCTCACCCTGGAAAAGGCCTGCCATTTGCACAGAAATCCTCATGTTTAATTTTTAATCTGCCTTCTTTGTTTCTTCTCTGCCTTATTCTCATGGTAAAACTGCAGTAGTAGGTTTAGTCTTCTCTTTATTGGTCTCCTCTTCCTATACCTGGCACCTTGATAGACAGAAGTGAATGTTAACCTGATCAACTAGTAAGTACAGTGTAAATATGCTGATTTGTTCTGATTTTGTTGTACCTGGAACAAGAAGAGGAAGGCATGAAGTGTCACCTGCTATGCCACCTATTAATGTTAATGTGCATGGTGCATTAATATGCATTAATGCTAGTGTGCATGAAGTCATAGCCAGCACAGAAAATACAACCTTCAAGCACACTCTTCTCTCTTACTCCTATTAGTTTCCTGTATTTTTTCTATGAAAATTTAGTTCTTGTGCTCACTTTCAAGAGTCTTTGTGCTTCTGGCCCATGTAATTCTGTGTTCTATTTTCCTGTCACTTTCCTCACATTGCTCTCCCACATCTTACCAGCTCTGGCTCTCAGGTTCTTACCCTTCAGAAGCTCTGCTGCCTCAATGACACCTTTTTCTTTAAGCAGCTCTGAAATACTTTTCATATGTAGTTAACAAAACTGGTTCACAGTAACTTGATTAAGTTTAAGAAAAAAAGGTCTGCCTAACCTTTTTAGCTTTTTCTATGCATTAACCTACTACAAGATCTGTTCTATCTATCTGTTAAAAAAGACTTTAAGGTCTAAAGAAAAACTTAATCTTCTTGTTTTATAAAGCACACAGTTGGAATTTGATTCATGTTGAGGTTTGGAACCATTCAGATGATGTTTCACTATTAAAAGGCAGGCACAAATTAATGCTGTCTGTCTCTTCAGATATATTTCACTGTAGTGTTTTCTTCTGTTCAGGCTTTGATGGTTAACCTGGGATCTGATCGATTCATCAGACAGGTAAGTACAGCTTGAAATGCTGCCATGCAGTCTAGCAATGTGTTTACTCCTATGTTATGATTTAGGTTCCTTTGATAATTGGCAGGAATTGTGTGGTAGGAATGAGACTAGAAAAAAATATTGTGCTTATTTTCTGTTTCACCTGCAAGTAAGAACTACTCTTCACATATGCAAAAGGGATTAAGACTGACTGAAGAAATCAAGAACTATTTTCACAATGCAAAGAAAGCATCCAAAGATAATACCATGTTAGCAAGAAAACTCACACTATTGGAAGTGAAAAGGACAAAAATGGCAAAGAACAGTTTCTTAGTGAGAGAAGAAAGGTGAAGAATAATTTAATGTGGTAGGAAAAGCAGGAGCCTTGTAAACAGCAAGATGAAGGATCAGTATCTCCTGACAGTAATGTGGCACTAATTAATTTAAAAAATAGTACTCTGCAGGTTAGATTATATGAGTAAATTTGTATGATCTATATCTTGTACGATTCCCTGGAAGATATGGCTGGTGAATAGCAGTTGCAGAGATAAGATTCTTGTGTCTACTTGCTTTTGCTGAACAAACATTAAACAAGATGAAGAGACCAACAGGGGGGAAATCCAGGAAACAGGATACACTAGAATATAAATAAAAACAACTGTCAGGAGCCAAAGAAGCTGCCTAAAACCAACCAGAGCAGCTGTGTGTACACATAGCTAGGCTTTGCATGATGTGTTTTTAGCTAAAAGAAAACTATTTGGACTCTTCGTTAAGTAAAGAGCTGATGCCAAGTTCCTATATGTTTACCTTGCTCTTTAGATTGTAATTCCTGACTTTAATCTTATTAAGACTGGCAAGAAATTTTGTTTGGGAATATATGATAGTTGCACATAGATTTTCATTGATTTGTTTATGTAGGTATGACAGTAGCAGATAAAAAATGCTTTTCTTCTGAACTTTAAACCTTGCTGTATTTGCTGTAGTTGGTGCCATGATTAATGAGGTCTAAGGATTTTATTTTCCCTCTGTCAGATGGATGATGAAGACACACTATTACCTAGAAAACTGCAGGCTGCTCTGGAGCAGGCTCTAGAGAGAAAGAATGAACTGATAAATCAGGATTCAGATAGTGATTCGGATGATGGTGAGTTCATGTGGAAACAGGGACTTGTATGAAGAGGCATGTAGGTAGCAGTGAGACTTTCCATCCAGGAGAAAGATGGGGCTTTACTGCTCAAATAGTTTTTGCAACAAAGTTCCTGACCACACAGGGAATGAGACTGATAGCATCAGCCCACAGAAACATATTGTCAGTGACCTATTTTAATTTCTTTGTAAATCGCCTGCACTCCCATGAGTACCTCTAAGCCTTTGTTTAAGCAGAGTTTTGCAGTTAAATTTGCCCTAATCCAGTCCAGATAACTATATACACTCAGGGGTATGTCTGAGTTTGGAGTTGCTCTTGGTGCTCAGTATATTCAGGGGGGTGAAGCAGGCACCTCCAGAAAATAGTTTCAATGCAAGAGGAGCTGAGCTGCCTCTGAAGGTTCATTTTTCTCTTCAGCAATTAGAAAAACAGCCCAGGGTGAATTTAAATGCCTATGGTTAAAAGGTATGAAACGGGCCCTTGCTCAGTTTTTGAAATTTATTTCTACTTATCTTTGTGACATATATAAAACCATTTTGACATCTCAGAAGTTATGAAAACCCAAATTCTGCAATATAGCCTTTTTGATCAGTCCTTGGTAAAGGCTTATTTCCCCCAGAGCAAACATTTTAATTCTGAGTCTTTCAGATGCTTCCCAAGAAAACTTAATCAAGAGTTAAAGTATGAGGTGTAATTTTTAATTTGCTGAGCTGTTCCCTGAGGATTTGGTTTTCTCTTGGTTATGAAACACCAATCATGTAGACTGGCACTCTCAATTATAAAGCTGTTACCTTTTTCCCTGTCTGGCACATATCCAGGGCTGTAAGGAGCCAGGCACAAGTCCTTTCAGTCACCAGCACAGTGGGCTGTTAGGTGACAGTGCCTGGCCCCGTGTGGATGACAATGCTGGGAGCTCTGGTAGCAGCTGATTTTGGTGTCTTATTTGCCCCCTTATTTTGCAGAGTGTAACACCCTGAATGGATTAGTGTCTGAGGTTTTTATCCGATTCTTTGTGGAGACAGTTGGCCATTATTCCCTGTTCCTAACCCAGAATGAAAAAGGAGAGCGTGCCTTCCAAAGGGAGGCTTTCCGCAAGTCTGTGGCCTCCAAGAGTATCCGACGCTTCTTGGAAGTTTTCATGGAATCCCAAATGTTTGCTGGCTTCATCCAGGACAGAGAGCTGAGAAAATGCAGGGCTAAAGGTAAGGGTGGATTTCTTTCAGCACGAGGTTTGTGTTCTGCTCAAGTCCCACGGTTATCTGAGATAATTCTCTAAGGCTGACTGATCCTCTGAGCGACACTGCCTGCTTCCCCAGGGCCTGGATTGTAGCGAAAACATCTTTAACTAGATGAGTATTCACGTCTGAATACCTAAACCTTTCAGAGGCAAAACGAGGAACCATGCACAGGCCGCCCCCTGTGCTATCCCATAGGAAACCACGGCAGGGGCTGTCAGGCACCGCTCGCAGGGGAAACGTGAGAGCATCGGGAGAACGCAGCCCCGCAAACAGCCCCTGCCAGGCTACGGCAGGACTGGAGGCACTCGGGGCTAGGCCCCGCCGTTCGGAAGTGCCGGTACGAGGGGTCTGCAGCCCTGACCGCGTCCGGCGAAGGAAGGGACCGGGAGCCGCAGCCACGCAGCCCGGAGCCTTCCCGGGCGCTCCAGCGGCTCCGCTTCCGGGGGAAGCCGAGCACTCGGTGGCCGCGCCTCGGGGCAGTGCCGCGTGTACCGGAGCGGGCGGTACCGGCCCGGCCGAGGCCTCCCTCCCTCCCTCGCTTTTCCGCCGCCGAATCTTCACGCGGGGTCTGGGGCTCGCCCCGCGTGTCCCGGTGCCACCGGGGACTGAGCAGCCCCTGAGCGGCGGCAGCACCGGAGAGCGTGGAGCGTGGGGTACAGAGCGCGCAGGGGCCGGGGGGAACGGATCGAGCCTGGCGAGGATCCCCCCAGATCCCTTTTTCTCTCCTTCTCCCCCCTTTCACAGGTCTCTTCGAGCAGAGGGTTGAACAGTATTTAGAAGAGCTTCCAGACACGGAACAAAGCGGAGTGAACAAGTTTCTGCGAGGCCTTGGTGAGGAAAATCTGTAGAAGTATTTATGAATTTTTTTTTAATGCCTTTTATGTTTTTAATTTAGGAACTCTTTACAGGAGAATTATAACCGCATAGTCAAGCAGTTCAAATGGGATAGATAATACAAAAAAGAAAACAGGGAAAGCACACTTAAAGCTGTCAAAAAATGATTTAATTCTGATCCTTGTTAACACTTCCAGTTGGGGACAGAGAGGAGAAGGGTGTCTGACCACTCGGGACTCAGTTGTCTGTCCCTGCTGATATCACAAAGAATTACTCTACAGTAGCAATTACATTCCAAATCAGACCCATTTCCTTAGTAACTTTGGATTGCCCTTGGCTTATCAGCATAAGGTAGAAACTGATGGTGTGCTTTCTTTAGGAAACAAAATGAAGTTCCTTCACAAGAAGAACTGACTCCTTTCTGCTGAAATACCAACCCAAAGACTATTTATGAGGCTTGCACGTGAGATACCTGCAGCATTTCCAGGTGTGATGCAGGAGGAGAGCTCAGCAAGCTGGCTACAGCTTCAAGTGACAGCTGAGGCTGTTGCTGTGCCAGGTGATGGCTCCTCTGTGTATTTAGTTAGAATTTGTACATAATGTGCTGTAAGCTTTTGTAACTGATTTTGTAATGAGCAAGGAAAACTGTGGTAAATATTTGTATATTCCTGAGAATAACAGGTGCTTTTTTTTCTTTAGTATGAATTGAATTATGCTTGGTGCAAAAATGAATTGCTGATTTTGTGCAGCTGACTGTCTCAGCAGAACCACTGACTTCCTGGGATGTTTGTGAGAGCTACACTGATGCCTGGGTACTGCGGGGTGAATGAACTCGGGTACGTGGGAGGGGCTGTACCCACGGGGCTGCTTTCATGTGGCAGAGTTGTGTTGTGCTTTTGTTTGTTTGTTTGTTTGTTGCCTTCTAATTAATTTGGAAAAAAAATAACAAAGTAAGGTGATAATAAGGTACTTGGTTCACAACACAAAACTTCCACGTGGTTTGAACTCTGGTCAGTAAACTACTTGTAATCCATTCTGCACTAAGACTGTTAAACCTGAGGAGATCTCATTCTTTGGCATGCAAGCTGCAACGAGTAGGTACAGTACATCCTTTCCTAATGTATGTATGTTTCTAATAAACTCTGTAAATATACCTGTTTGTTTATATTCATTGTGAACCTCTACAGTTTCTGATACTGAGTAGGTAAGAAACCAGAATGTGTGATTTTTTTAAATGAATTTAACAGAATTCCTGTGATTTTTAATGAATTTGTAATTAAAATACAAAGTGGTTATTATGAACCTGTCTTTAGTAGATTTGCTGTTTCATGACCTATAGTTTCATTTTTCTTCAATGTTTTTCACTAGGGCTGAGACAAGGCATTTAATATCCCTGTTCTGTTAATTTTATACTAATAGAAGCATCTCCTGAAACTTACTTTTTCCCTATGCATGGGTTATCAACAAAGTACTTTTTGTGCTTGTATCATAGATACTGCTCCTGAGCTGTGGTATTTTCAGGTTTGGTTTGTGCTACCTTGGTTAGACAATCAGAGCAGAATAAGAACAGCTTGTAGAAGGCAGAGCCTGTGCCTGAGTTTCTAAGGAGCTGATCACCTGGTTTCATTGCTTTTTTTTCTACATTAACTGCAGTCTGTTGAGATGGTGTTTCCATTTCAGTGAAGGCTCTTCAGCAGGACAGGAATGGTTGGCTGGCTGTGGCCTTCTGCAGAGTAGTGAATGTTACTCAAGTACCACAGTAATCTTGTTCTGGTAACATATCTTAAGTTTTCCCTCAAGTCTGAAGAATATAAAATACAAAATACTTGAATTTATTTGCAATTCCAGGAGTTAATGAAGATTAGCTTAAGCTTCTTACCTTAAAAAAACAACCAACATTTGCATTCTTCATTTGCAGCATGATTTCTTTTGTCAGATTGGCGTTGAGGCTTGCGCAGTTCCTAACCTGGCAGTGGTTCTGGTTTGCTATCAGCCTCATAGAACAAACTCGAGGGATTATTCAATAAAAAGGTGAAGTAATTTCCTTTTTTTCCTTGCGTCCCTCATACTTCTGTATGCACAAAAGCTTGTGAAATGTGCCTGAAATGTCTGTAGCATATGAAGGGCTTTTCATTCAATAGAAATGTAATCACAAATGTTAATTTCAATCAGTTTTCTCTCTTAATATTCTGTAAGTTCCAGAATGACTTCTAGATGGAGATCTTCAGAGACAAAGGAGTAACTTCACTTTTGCAGCTGAATTTTGGCTGATTTATCAACAACAGCTGCTAGTGAATATACAGGGGAAATGTATAGTCTTCTTAAGAAATTTATATGTAAAATATCTTTGGCTGAATAAGTGCTGAGAGAAGTTGCTACATAGGCAAGAAAGAGCCATAGAATGCTGATGTACAAGAAAGTGTTGCTGTAAAACCCTTCTCTCACACCAAAGCTGTTTTCCTCCATCTGTACTTTAAAAATTGAAGTAGAATGCTTTTAAACATTGTATTACCCATCAACATGATGTTCCAGATTTTGTAATGTGAATCAGAGGAGAGTCCCCAAAAAGGTGAGGACATGTTTCAAAAAATGTGTAGCTGCTTTCCTGATGCTCAAGCAATGGCTTTATAAAACAATCCCACTCTTCTCCAGGTGTCTGTGCTGGAAAGCATCAGGTGAACAAAACCCAGACTAGAGCTAATTAGTTGTTAAAACAAATTCTTGAGCATGGAATATTAGTAATGCATCATTTCATTCAGAAGGAAATCCTTAAGAAAAACAAATCCAGTAGTGAGACCTGTGCTTTAAATTCATTTAAAGTCTTGTGGCATGAGATACATAAAAAGCAAGCTTGTGAAACAGCAGCCCCTCGGGAGCTGTTACTCCCGTGTGCAATGGTTGTGTTTAAGGACACGGGGTTTATGTTTCCATCGCTATTGATGTTTAATAAAGTGACCACGCCAGCAAGCTTTCCGAAATTCTGCTCAGAATCATATTTCTTGTTAGAGATCACAGCAGGAAGAGCATGCAAGCTGTGTATTACGATGGAGCAGTACTGAGCGCAGTCTGCCTGCTCAACTCTAACCCCGGTACCGGCTCGGTTCTCCGGGGCAGGGTCTGGCTGCGCTGCGATCGCTGTGTCCCCTCTAGAAGTGGCGGGTGGTGGGCAAGCTGTGCCGGCGCTGAGGTGGGAGCCATGATTAGGGGCGACATTCCAGACTCCAGAAGCCGCCTAAAGCACCTACCCAACCACCCGAACCAAACCGAACCGAACCACCCGTCCCGTCCCATCGCCGCGGTTCCGCGCCGCTCCCGCCCGGACCGCATCTGCGGGTCACGCCCCGCGCCGGGCGGCAGGTCTCGCGAGACTCACCCCCAATCTGGGCTCTCAGCCAAGTCTCGCGAGATCCCGTCCCGCTCCGCCCCCGCGGGGCCTCGCCGCGCTCTCTCTCTCTCTCTGCCTCGCACGCTGCAGACATGGTGGGTGATGCCCGGTGCTGCCCGGTGCTCCCGGGCGGCCTGGGCTGGGTCGGGCCCGGCGGGGAGGCCTCACGGCCGCGCCGCTCCCTCCAGCGGCGCAGCGTGGCTGAGAAGTAGCGGGAGGGGACGCTTCTCCGAGCCCCCGGCCTGCACAGGCTGTGGTGAGGCCGCTTGGGCCTTCTCTGGGCGGGTCGGGCCGCTATGGCGCCTGTCTGTGCGGGGCCCGGGGGACTGCGGCCTCGGAGCGGCCCCCGGGTGGGGCGGGTGGGAGCCCCTGCTTCTTGCTGCGCGTGTTGCTCACAGCCGTTCTCCCGCTTCCTCGCAGCCTTCCAGGCTAAGGAAGACCCGGAAGCTGAGAGGGCACGTCAGCCATGGCCACGGCCGCGTTGGTGAGTGGAGAGGCGGCCGATGGTGGGCCGAGGCCCGTCAGTGAGTGCCTGCCCGTCGGTACCTCTGCGGTTCTGCGGGAATGCTGCTCTTCTTCACGGGCTGTGGGTGAGGGTTCTATGCACACGGTGGGTAGTGGTGAGCAGGACTGAAGGCTGCGGAGTGTGTGGGTGATGCTCGTGCTGTGGAGACTGATGCCACAGTGAGGGGCTGATCCTGAAGTCTTCATGCGTGCTTTTAGACTTCACTGGATGTGCAACTTCGTAATTTAGCTGCAGTAGCGTTCAGGGAATTGGTATTGGTTGTGTGACAAGCTTACGGGATGGTGCTGTGTCTCTTCTGATTCTTTGGGATTCTTGCCCCGTGTTGTCACTGCACTTGTGCTAGCACTGGTGTCTTGTACTCCTGTAAGCTAACCAGAGGCATGCTATGGCTATTACTATTACTTCTTTTTAGAGATTTTTTTTTTTTATTTCAGTTGGCTCATCTTACTGAATTCAGATAAATTCAGAACAGTGGTTACAACCAGAATAATAACTTAAATAGACGTTGAATGTACCTCAAGTATTACACGTAATGGTGTAATCAATTTATTCTTTTTAGGCAAACACAGGAAGCATCCTGGAGGACGTGGTAATGCTGGTGGTTTGCACCATCACAGGATTAACTTTGATAAATAGTAAGATAACATTTTAAATTAATAAAACGTATGCTCCTGAAGTAGAAACAACTGACTTTTATATGTGAATAAACAAAATTCTCTGCAGTCCTATATATGTTTCTCTAGCATGGAGTGGAGTGTGCCCTTCTAGCTGCAATCACCTCATGTTCCCATTTACCCTAAAACCAAAGACCTTTCACTTAAGCCAGGCATCTCTGAGTGCAGGGCAGCATTCTGTAGTCTTAACCAAACTTGCCTGTTACAGTGTGGTCTCTGCTTAATGCTGCACACACAGACTGGTTGGTGAATTCAAGGTGTTTGGTTAAATCCCCACTGTGTCCTGGTTAGGTGCCTGGGGTAGGGGTTGGGGTGGGGGTGAGGGGTGTCTAAGAGCTGCCGAGGCTAGAGTCACATCTGGACACTGCCTGTTGTCCTGGTGTGCTAGAGCACTCGGACATCAACCACTAATCTATATTCACTGGCTGTGACCATGCTTGACTCAGTCAGTCACCAGGTTAGTGACAGGGGCACTGAAACTCCCTGGGAAGTGCAGTGCCCTCTGGGTTCCCAGAGCTGGAGTTGCCCTGGAGATAAAGACTGGGCCAGTAAGGGGCACTGAATTGTGAGTTCAAGGGAGAACTGAACACTTGAAGAGAAAATTATTTTCCTTTGTTTTGGATATCAGTGAATATTACACATATACTGTGTTTATTAATATGAATAAAAGTATGATAAGGCATTTGGATTTGATTAAGTGAGAAGCTTGTTTCAGTGTTGTAATTCTACTTAGGATGAATCAAAAGTGTGATCTAATGAAGAATGTATTTCTTTCACAGTCACCCAGGTTACTTTGGAAAAGTAGGCATGAAACATTATCACCTGAAAAGAAACCAAAAGTTCTGTCCTACTGTCAATCTGGACAAACTGTGGACACTTGTCAGCGAGCAGACACGGCTCAACTATGCCAAGAAAGAGGGGATGGCCCCAGTCATCGATGTTGTGCGCTCAGTAAGTGTCTGCTCAGCCTCCAGTTCCTGAGCACCTCGTGTAGCTTCAGCTTCCTGTAGCTAATTTGGAAAACTGTTTGAATGTCTGTGAACTTCTCAGGACTGTCATGGCATGTAGGTACTGCACAGTTACTTACACAGCTGCTTTTTTTTTCCTGTGAGAACTTTCCCCTTGTGATATTGTGCACAGCGACTTGGTTTGGGAAGTGGTGAAAGATAATTTGCTTAAAAGGTTACTGAAAAGAGGCACAGTGACATGGCAGAACTGTTCTTTTTGCTTTCGAGACCAGAGTCACACCTTCACAGGTCTGGTTGTCCTGGTGTGCTATAGATCTCGGACATAAACACCTGATCTCTATTCACTGGCTGCCCCCTCTCCTGTCTCAGCTAGCCACCAGATCAGTGACACCAGCTGGCCTGACAGGGGCTGTGTGTCCAGTTACCTGTGCTGGACAGTCACACAGCTTCTAACGAGCAGGGATGTCAGCAGCTGGAGTGTTCACTGACCTTGTGCCATGATTGTCCTTGTACTGTAAGGGGTGTGAATGGAATGAGGATTCCAGTGATGGAGCAGCTGTTGCTGCAGAAGCTTCTGAAAGCTTCAGTGGTCCAGTTAGGATGTGCAGAAGAGTCCTTGGTTCTGTTCAGAAGCACTGGGATGTCCAAAGGTAAAGCACCCTGACCAGGGTCTTGAAAGTGCTGCTTCCTTTGGAAAAGTGGGGAAAGGTTGGTAAGCTCTGTACCAGATGTCACTGTTTTCTGTGCATGGGAAAAAAAAATAATTCAATTTCTACATTAGAGGAAAAGATTTACAATTTCTGCTTTTTCTCTGAACAAATGCACCCCCACCAGATTTTTTATATTATATGTATATATTATATATATTGAAGAGAAACAATGAGTGTTGTGATCACAGTGATCGTGGGTTTGATTTGAACTGGTGCATGCCACAGAATAGGTGTGAGTACAGGAGCCTGCAAGCTGATCAGCTCTCAATGGGTTCTTGTCTCTTTTTAGGGCTACTACAAAGTGCTGGGCAAGGGGAAGCTGCCCAAGCAGCCTGTAATTGTGAAGGCAAAGTTCTTCAGTAGGAGAGCAGAGGAGAAGATCAAAGAAGTTGGTGGTGCCTGTGTGCTTGTGGCATGAAGGCCTTTGTTTTACACAAAATATTTGAATAAAGACAATGTGTCAAAATGTGCTGATTTACAATAATTCCTGATTGTTTCCCCTCATCCCAGACACAGGCTCCCGTCTCTGGTGAGGCATTTCCGGCCGCTGCTCCCGCCTCAGCCCCGCCCCGCAGCTTCACTGGCGGCCGTTGGGCGCGTGCGCTCCCCTCAGAGACGAGGGCGGGAAAGCGGCGGAGCGGAACGGAGCGAGGGGCGAAACCGGGCCGGGAACCGGGGCGTGGGGGGGGCTCGGGTGGGCTCTGCTGACCCGGTCACCCCGCCGTTTCCTCGGCTACAGTGCTGGCGTGGGCGGCGGGGCGGGTTTCCGAAGTGTGAGAGGGCTGAGGAGCAGCGAACTGCGCGTACCGACTGAGCAAGAAGCTCCTGAGAGGAAAACCCCGGGCTAGCTGCTCGTGGTGTCCAGATAAAGGATTTCTCTGTATGGGAAGAGAAGAAATGAGAGAGCTAAATGAAGATGAAATTTCTTGTTGAGTGTAAAACAGTCTTCCTTCTTTTAAAAAAGAAACATTATACTGATAAACATTATAGTTTGGTAGATGGTGATATTTTTATTTGGCGTTTTCCAAATTCACATCCCCCATCTCCCTGGGTAACTTGTTCCAGTGTCTCACCACCCTTGCAGTAAAGAATTTCTCCCTAATATCTAATCTAAATCTACCCTTTTTCAGCCTAAAACCATTCCCCCTTGTCCTATTGCTACATGGCCTTGTAAAAGGTCCCTCCCCTGCTTTCCTGTAGCCCCCCAGTTCATGTGTGTAAGGCTGCTATAAGGTGTTCCCAGAGCTTTCTCCAGGCTTAACAACTCCAGCTCTCAGCCTGGCTTCCCAGGAGAGGTGTTCCAGCCCTCTGAACATCTTCATGGCCCTCTGGATTCACTCCAACCACTCCATGTCCTTGTGTTGGGGGCCCCAGAGCTGGACATGGTACTCCAGGTGGGGTTGAGACCTGCAGAGGAGGGAACCCAGGATGCTGCCTTGTCTTCATTCCTTCTTTAAGGAGAAGGAATATATAAATATACTTGTTCCAAGGATATAGCTGTATTTCCACAGAGTATGAAGTTCTGTATGAAGGTAATGTTTAAGAATCTCTGGCTTGTGCTCTTTGTATTACAGTATGACAAAAATAGACTGGTTGAGAAGCACTTTTTGTAGCCTGTTCCCTTTACAGCACTTCTTTGAAAGAATAACCTGAGACTCAAGATTTGTATGAGCAGAGGAGGGGTTTGGGAACAAGCCTCTTTTGTTACATTTTTCATCTAGCTGTAGTGTTTTGAAGAATTACAAAGGCAACACTTGATTATCTTCCAAAATTGGCTTTTTTCCACCAAATGTGACATTACGGATCTTCGATTTTCTTAACTTTAAAAAAGAATAAATGCTACAAGGTAGTTTCTAGGCTATGTCTTTATCCAGTCTTTTGGACATGTGCCTTTCTGTGGTACCAGTTGTGATAGTTCTATTCTTTCTTCTCTCCCCCTTCCCTGCTGCCTCCCCCTCTTTATCCCCATCCAAAACCACAAAAACATGTGGTTATTTGTATCTAATAGAGGTCATAGGTATTGCTATTAGAATATGTGTATTGTGCTATGCTGAAAGTCTTCCTCTTATCTCATTGTAAATGTGGTTTCTCTTTATCTGAACTCTTCTGACTGTAGGATAGTTAATGGTAAAAAGTTAATGGCAAAGGAAAAAGGCTGTTCGTGTGTAGGGTACAGACATAAAAAGATAAAAAGGTAGAAGAGAGCAAAGCCAATGTTTCAATTAAATGTCTCCTTAAAATTCTATGTGCTGAGAAAAGTGGGCTTGAAGTCCAGGAGACCTAATTTAGGATAAAATGCTGTTGAAAACAACCACCCCATTACTTTTTTCTGTATCTTTATTTGACATCAAAACTATTCCTCTCTGCTCCTTGTTTCTGTTAGCCAAGTGGAAAAGTGAATTTCTACCATTTGGTCATCTTGGATGAAGTGCAGTTAGAGGTTCTCATGAATTGTTAAAGCACTAGATATTTCTTTAGACTCCTGAGTGGATCAGGAATTACTTCTCTACAGCAAATTGGAAAAAATATTACTTTATCTCTGTATTCTTGAAGTTCCTCTTTACTTAGAGGGAGTGTCTGTGGGAAAGAAGCTGGAGAAAAGAGATAATGAACAGTGATGAGTCAGTAAATGAAGTGAGACACCAGGTGCAGAGACTCAGTTAACAAATGAGCAAGGAGAGCAGCAAAGATGGAACATCTGTGGCTCTTATTTAAGCCAATGACTGAAACTGCAACCACCATGGGTCAGCCAGGATAAATCTGTGAAATCTCAGGATGGGATGACACTAAATTTTCCTTGCATTATCTGCACTGATTGCTGAGCTCCAGGCAATAGAATACCAACTCAATTTTCAGTGTTATCTTTAAGTATAATGGTGGCACATAAATGCCAATGATAAACTGTAAATACAAGTGCTAAACCATTTTAGCTGACTAAATGTGAGATGTTGCCTGTAAGAAAAATCTGCTACTTTACTGACTTTGAATTCTTTGAGCAAAACAGCAGATTGGAGAAAATGAATATATTTCCAAATTAGGTCAATCTGAGATTTGCTACAAAAGCATACTGGAATTTGTGGTAAATAGGTACTATGCAAGCATAGAGCTCTTTTCTAGTTTATTGGTGTTGTATTGAGATTGCTGAGAAAATGAAGGTGAGTGGTCCTGATTTTTGATGTGAGTTAATATTGGAAACTTATTTTTATACCCATCTTTCAGCCTTTGTGTTTAAGATGACTCGTGAATAAAGCTCTGAGATAGTCACAGCTCATCTGGGAAAGGTCCATACATGCCAGAATTTATTTGAAACTGTGAGAACTAAGACTTGGAAGTAATCTAAAAAAATTTTTTTTTAGATTTTTTGAGTTGTCTCCTCCATATGCTTCTAGAGAAGGTGACTTCAATATTCAGTGTCTTTTATTTTTCTGAAGGTCAGTGTCACTTTCCTTTTTTTATTAGTTCTGTCCATGTAACATTGCTTTACTTGTAAGGTAGATGCTCTATGTAACCAAGGATCCATAATTGTGCATGTTTGTTGTCAAGAGACATCCAAAACACAGCCAAGTGTTGGTCACACTTGCACTTAATGTGTTCTGAGGTTCTTCAAGGGGTTATGTTTTGAGAAACAGATGGAGATCTCTGACTCCTTTAGCTCTAGGCTCATTTTCAGTATGATGGTTTGGAATAAGAATTATGGAGTACTGGCTTAAGAGATGCCAGGTGTCAACACACAGTGCCTTATCTTGTACTAAGTCTGTATTTTTAAAAAAAGAATTAAAAAATGCACATCTGCAGAGGTCTCTAAGCCATATTTAGGCTGGCAGTGGAGTACAGTTTGGCCTTCTTGGTGTTACAGTTAAATCTCTGCAACTAAATAACCTTGTTATGATGCAATCAGATAAGACAAGTGATGCAATGCTTCATGTCTGTTAAGTCTGAAGGGGAATATCCTTTTGCTTTAATAAGAATCACTAAACACCGGATGCATGTTTTTGTTTCCAAAAAGGACAATAGAAAGGTAATTCCAAAAAGGGTAACTGCAAGTAATGTGTGTATTTAGTAATCCTAAAATTGATTTAAAGTTACTCAGTCCTTCCCTCTCTGTTGTTCAGCTGCTAGATCCAAAAGGCAAGGGAAACAATGAGGGGTTTAGTTATATAAATATGAAGCTGTGAAGTGGGAGGTTGTCTTCAGAATTGTTTCCTATAACCTATAATTGTGTCTCCAAGGAAATGCAAATTATGCCTGCAGCTTGAGCTGTAGCTAATGCTCTTTGAGAATAATTATTCTGATGTTTGTTGGAGGAAAAAAAGCAGAGGAGTAGGTGCAACATGTGGACAGCAAATAAAAATGTGGTGTGTATGACAGCTCCACTGTTTGTTTCTTTATGCCAATCAGTTCTCATTATAATAATAGGTGAATTATCTGCATGGATTTATTTCTGAGACAATCAGCTTCAGGATTGTTTGTGTTTAAACCTGACCAGACAGAAAGACCTTGAAACAAAACTGCAAGCTGTTGCTTTTGATGTTCTAAAGGTCTTTGTGCTCAGTTTCCATATGTGGTGGAGAGGTTACAGTTTGCACTTTCAGAGATGATTGCTGCAAATTATGTCACTTACAGATTGCTACAATGTAGATGGAGTAAAAACTTGAGGGCACTCAGAAACTGTAGTTCTTTGTTTGTGCTTCTACAAGGAACAGTCTTCATGAAGGTCAATACCTTGATGTCCACTTACGATTCCCAGGGTCCAATGTATGTGGGAACTTTCATAAACAGAGATGAAAGTGCTGGGGGATGTGAGACACCTGACATGCAGGATACTCGAGCTTGAAGAGTGTCTGGCAGAACCTTGTTGTTTTCCTGAAAGCTGGGTTTGGATAACTTGGTGTGGTCTTGGAGTGTTCAGACTGTGTCTGTGTCTGGCTGCTGGATCCACTGCCTTTGAATTTCCATTTTCCCCAGCCCACTGTCTAACTGTGATTGCTGATGGAAATGTGACAGTGGAAATAAACACCTGGATTATGTATGATAAAGGGCTGTGAACCAATTCAGCAAAGTAAACATCTCCTGCTGAAGGTTTTCAGAGCTCAGAGATGTGTGTATATAAGCATAACACAGACATATGCCTGCACCTGTGTTGTTTTCTAGAGCTGATGGCTTTTGTGGTGGTGTTCAGGTGCATTAGCAAACTATGGATAGTAGTTAGAGGAGTAGTGGAGCCCTGGAAGGATGTAGGTGTAGGAGTGTTCCTCTGCATCCCTCACAGGATGGGAACTTGTGTCTGTTCAATACAGTGTGGTCCTTGCTGATTGTTCAGTACTAGCTGATAAATACACTGAGAACAGCTTATGTGTGGTTTATCCTGCATATAATTCTGAAATAGGGTTTTATTCTGCACATCAAAATGAAATGGGGATTAAATCCAACATTAGGATCCTTGCTAGCCTTTCTAATTCATGTTCATCTCTTTAGCAGTGAAATGTGATCTCATAAATAATGATTTCAAATGATAAACAGCAGGAGGTAATGAACTTCTAAAAAAGGATTTATGCAAATGTTCCTACCTACTTCCTACCAATATAATTTCCATAGAAAAATAGAACATGTCAACAGCTCTCAACTTTTTGCTAGTGCTAGAGGATTTGGTAACAGTAATGGACTTCATTTGGGCATTGGGATTGCAGAATAGCTGAATTTGGCTCCTGATCTCTTAATATGTTAACTGGTGTTTGAATCCTGTAATCCCACGTTGAGTTGCTATTTAGATCTAGAAATTGCATCATTCTCGTACGTACAAACAGGGAATCTCTTGGGCTTCTGATTACTCTTCAGGCACAGTGCTGTGATAATGATACATTGAAATCAGCTGTCTGCAAAGTGCCGGTTCTTAAAACAACAATGCTGTTTAGAGGCAGTTGTAAGGTAGGAAGGCAAGAAAAACATTTAGGAAATGGTCCAGAAAATGTACAGTAGGAGTGAATGGTGGTGTAAGACCTGCTGCTACCTGGATCTGGCAAAGCTCTTCTCTTTCCTTCTGCACACATGCTCCATGTTATGCTAAGGACTGAGCAAGGACACAGGCAAGAAAGGAAGTAGGATGCTGCTATTCACTCTCACTATGGGATTTTTATTTCACCACTTCAGGAAAAATGCAACTGAGGCAAGTTACCAGAGACCTGAATGAATCTGAGAGGCAAGGGCAAGAAAGAAGGCAAGAGGAAAAAAAAAAAACACATCTTGTAGTGGGCCAGTGCATCTTTCTGCCCTCCTGATTAGTCAGCATTTCTGGCTGAAGGAGAAGAAGCAGCCCCAGGTACTCTGTGAGAGGTGTAGTGACTGCAGCACTGCAAAGCCTGATTGCAAGGAGTGCTCTGTGTGTGCAGTTCTTAATAACCACCCACTCCCCAACTCCAGTGACTTTGTCTGTAGCTCTCTAAGTGACTGTTTATCCAGAGGGGACAGGTAAGGGGTTTCTTGGAGATTGTACTTTGCTCGTGTGCTTTCTTGGTATTGTTGAAGTAGCTGCTGTTTGTGGCTCTTTGTTCATATGTATGTAAGTTTTGCTTAATTTCAGGGTACTTACTTCACAAACCACTGTGCAGTGTATGTATTATGCCAATCTGTCATTAGATTCTTCTGAGAATTTATTGTGAAAAAGGTTGAGCATTTCCAGGGGGAACAGGTTTTTATTAAATGGAAAAGTCATCAAATAAGAAGGTGAATTAGCTGAACAAGTATGTTCTCCAAAGCTATTGCATTAAGGAATCTCTCTTTAAGGAAGGTGCAGATCCATCTCCTGTGCTTTTAATAAAGCCTTAAATATAGAACTCAGGATTAAGACTGGCTATTAACAGTGCCCTCTCTGTTCTGGTTTTGTTGTTGTTGTTTTTTGTTGGGTTTTTTGTTTTGGTTTGTTTTGGTTTTTTTAATGGTAAGCTGAGGGCTGTATGTGCCTTATATTCATCTCAAGGAAGTTTTAGATTTGAAATAATTGTTATTCAAATTGGATGTTTAAGACTCACTGACAATTACATAACCAAAGCTTGATGGTCTGTGCTAATACAGGGTTTTGACCTGTGTATGTGCAACTTATTCCACGTATGTCTCTGGGACAGCACTGGTTTCAGTAGCATAAATTGGACCTAAACTTGGGAAAAACTTGTCCCATGGCATTCAGGGCATTGCTTTTAGATATCCCCTAATATTAACTGGCAGTTATGTCACCTGCCTTCAAAATCATGACTGTTCCATGTTCTTAATGTCACTGCATTTCTCAATATATATAAGGTGGCTTTTGTGCAGAACTGAAATCCATGTATGAAATATGCCTTCCCAGGGTGAAAATTAAGTTTTATTTAAATACATTTTAAAATGTTAAAAGGACAGTCTAGCCCATTGTCAAATTAATGCATTCTTTATACTATGTGATTTATACTTCACTGGTTTGTAACAAATGAGCAGAATTTAAAGTTCACAACTAAAAGTTTCTTCAGAACATTTATGAATGAAAGTGAATGGATGCAGCCACCTGGCTGCGTGGTGCTTTTGTCAGAAGTGATAATGTAGAAAATTGGGTGTTTTTGTGTCTCTGTCAATGTAAAGTGCTGCTGTTAAAATGACAGTAGCCAAGATCTGAAAATGGGAGAGAGTCACAGTTAGAATTGTACACCTGGCCAGGGACTGCAGGTGCCATGTCCCAAGGGCAGGTAATGCTAATTACCTGGAAAACATGAGAGTCTCTGATAACTGTCTAATGAAAAAAGTCATAGACATCTTGAGATTTAATTGATCTACAGGCCACTCACCTTATTACAAGTAATTTTATTTATGTAAAATGACAGATTGAATATTGTCAGTTCAATAGAAAGCTGGCATTGATCTTGCTTTTAAAATCTTGCTTTAAGTGAGATTGCATCATTTGCTCATGGAGAATACTGCTGTTGTCATAAACAGATCACTTGGCAAGGTGAGCATAGCACTGAAATTCTGTTCTCAACATAATGGAGAAATTAAGGTAAAAGGAAGACTTAATAAGGTAAGGTAAAAGTAGAGTGACACACCACCACCATCTCTGAAGGAGTGGATGCACATCTACAGAAGTTTACAGAATTGTGGTCAGAAACATTCTCACTCTTTGGGTAAAAATAATTATCACTAGACCTGCTACAAAAAATGTAGCTCCTAGCTTAGGAAGTCTAGGAAAAAAAAATAGGAGAGGTACAAAAATGCAGCTTTACAGATATGGACTCAGTTCTCAGCAAATGTTAAGGTGTTGCTCAGTAGGTAGTGACAATGGGGCCAGGTTTTGCTGCTCACTTTGCTTTGCATTGGAGGTGATCACATTTTGCCACCTGTGGATTTGTTGTAACAGATGGTTTGCAATTCTGACTTTTATTTATGAAAAATTTTTTATCCTTTACTTTTCTTTTGACTTGTTGCTACTTCTAGCAGCATATTAATCCTGTCTGTATAAGTATGTCCATGTGATGTGAAAAAGGTGACAAGTGTGGTTTATGTAATTTTCTGCTTCACAGGGCTGGTGTGCAGTGTTTTATTTGTAATATTTTCTGTTTTTTTAAAAAAATCAGGTACCCTTTCCTGCCCTGTGTGCGAACAGACCTGCTTTGCAAGGGATCTAGGTAAAAATTTCCTTGTCAAGAACTTTCCCACTGGGAATTCAGCTATGGCTAAGGTAAGTGAAAACCTCTAATTCAGGTGCCTTCTGAGTTGTTGAAATCAGATTGGGACTTTTTGAAAACAGTGCAAGCCCCGTATTGAACAACAACCTCTCTTACAGTTTGCTTATGCAGCACTGTAATTACTTCACCCCTAGAGGTGGAAGTATTGCCTTCATAGTGCTTTTTTATCTTATTTGAAGAATGAGTTTGACTCTACTTACTTAAAACAGAGTTCATTGGAAAATATGATACTAGTGGTGTAGGACTGGGTCTGTGACAATCACTATATTAGGAAAGTACTGAATCTCTTGGATTCCTCATTGTCTGCCCTCTGCTCTCAACACAAAATGAACAGAAGCAGACTATTGGCTGAATAGTCTGAAGATTACTAATTTGATTCTGTGGGCAATTATAATTAAGAGCTTCAAATCTTTATTTTATCCTCTTTCCCTCTACAATAACTATATTCTTAAAATCACTTGAATTGCATTAGTCTGAGAAATATAAATGTTAAGCTTACTATCTGAATCACAGTCTATTAAAGATAACAGTTTGTACATCTAGTTTGTTATCCTTATTTTGTAATTGCACCTTTTGTTCATAGGGCTGCTCCACATGTAAAGAGAAGAGACCTGCTCACAGTCTCTGCACAAGCTGCAATAGGTGGTTGTGCAGCTCATGCACAGAGGAACACAGACACGACAAGGAAACTGGGGACCACTTCCTGTCTGTATCACTGAAGGGCTGCACAGGTACTGAAAATCCTCTTAGGAATTTTGTTTCATATCAGTTATCTAGCTGGAAAAGAAGCAGTTGCAGGCTGTGCCACAGATGCCATGCTCTGTGCACGTGACATAGAGAGGTATGGATGTCAATGAGAGAGTGTGATTTTTCTGGAACTTTAGGGCCATTTAGACCCCCCCTCAAATGCCCTGACTGGGACAGTAATTTTGAGGTTCCAAGTGTTTAAGTTAATTTTGCTTTGAGTAAGATTACCAGCTCATATTTTTGACAAATAATGGTAAGGAAATAACAGAATCATAGAATGCTTTGGGTTGGAAAGGATCTTAAAGAACATCTAGTTCCAACCCCACTGCCATGGGCAATGACACCTTCCACTAGTCTGGGTTGCTTAAAGCTCATCCACACTCAAGAGTCCCTCAGAATTCATGGTCAGAGGATTTAGATGCTGACTTGCATAAATATGTCACTGAACTACAGCATTGCTTTTTGACCATTCTGGGCAAATAATGTCTTTCACCAGTAGTACTGATGGGTGATCCTTACACTAGTTGTAAGTCTCTGGAGTCCGTTTTTTGGTATCAAAGGAAAAGGAATTCCCCGTCCTTGCCATAACTATTAATGTAGATCTACTTGTGACTATCTGACTTAAGTGGAAAGGGGTTTGTTTTGCCATGTTTTAGTAATTTTCTTTTTTTATTCTTCCATTGACAGTGTTGAAAGACAAAATATAAATAAACCCTGCTCCATGTAATCAGATGGTTCCAGGGTCTGGGTCTTTTAAAAATAAAATCAAGAATTTCAATAAAATTGTTGGAGTTTGGCAACTCTTTTTTCTGAACTGTAATAGCAATCCTAGTCAGTGACACCATTGCTTCATTTTCCTCAGCCACTGAAGAAGCAGCAGGCGAGCTTTCATTATTCTGTCCAGAACACACTCAAGAGCCACTCAAGCTGTTTTGTGAGACCTGTGACACCCTTACCTGCCACAGCTGTCTTCTGACAGAGCATAAGGAACACAGGTACCACACACTGGTTGCTTACTTCTAATCCTGTCTAAAACTGTACCTAATTTAAGACTCTTTATCTGCAATTCCAAGCAGCTGAACTTGAGGGCTGGTCCAAACTTAAAAGCCTCAGCAAAATCAGTTCAGTTGTCATAAGCCCAAGCAGTGTAACGTGTGGGTTGCTGCACTCACAGGATCACTTACTGCTCACAGCAGTGAGTACCTTCCCAATTGTATGTTCTGTTGATATTCTATAGGTTCATGCATATAGTTCCTCCATATTGTGCTCCAAGTTGAACTCCATGGTTCGGATACTTCTGTTTGTCTTTAATAAAGGCTTCATGACTGTACAAGATCAGAGTTACCAACCCTTAAGCATGCTGCTTGCTTGTGGAAGTGTGGGAACCATGTAAGGAATTGTCTATACACAGTGAAAATTTTTGTGAGAAGAACCTGCCTATTTGAAGGGCTATAAACTTAGCTGTCCCAGAGAACATTTGTTGCAGGAAAGAAGCAGGGAAACATGTCCATACAGGTATTAAGGCAGCTGATCTAAACTTACCAATTGTTAAGTTTATCATTTATCAACGGAAAAATACATGGTGTGAGATTTTCCCTTTCTTTCACAGGTTTAGACATCTTGATGAAGCTTTGCAAAATCAGAGAATTATCCTAGAAAATGTTATAACTAAAGTGAAAGAGAAAAAAAATGGGATTCAGGCTTCAGCTAAACAGATTGAGGACAGGTAATTGCTGGGTTTTTTTCATGAAAGTGGGTGGTCATTGAAAATATTATTATCACTAAATGTAGGTTAACAGAAGTAAATGCAGTTGCTATTTTTTTTTTTTAAAGGGTAAGAACTAATAGGAAGATTAAAAATATCAAATTCATGTTTAAGGGGTACTGACAAGTCATAGCATTATAATACATGATTCCATAGTCTTTATAAAGCATGTGACAGCTAACTTCAGTGGTAAGATTTCTTTGTATAATCTGTTTCCAAACTAGCATTCAAAAATATTAGCAATAAACACTGCTTTTAAAATACCTTATTTCTTCAAGAAACTTCAAAACAAACTGCAAATCCACTCAAGACGAGTATAAAAATGAAAATATTTCATCATATGAAGTAGATTTTGGCTCCTGATTATGTATTTGTTAGTTGCTGAATTTCCTTTCTACTTTAGTAAAATGGTTTGAACACCTTTAAGGATACAATTCTATTTATACTAATTTATACTCTAGTATAAAGCAAAAGTATTCTTATACACCTTCTGTGTGTGTATGTTTGTAGACAACTTAAAGCTGCTTTTTGCACAATGTTTGAGAGTCAAACAACATTAGCACATTGCATCCAGAGGATAGTGGTCAGCAGCTCAATGTCCAGGTGGAGATCAGTGATGAGTGGTGTCCCTCAGGGGTCTGTACTGGGACCAGCGCAGTTTAGTATCTTTGTAAGTGACACAGAGAGGGGGGAGGCTGCACCCTCAGCAAATTTGCAGCCACCAGCCTGAGTGCAAATGACATGCCTGAGGGACCTGGATCATCTCAAGAAGTGGGCCTTTGGGAACCTCATGAAATTCAAGGCTAAGTGCAATGTCCTCCACCTGTACTGGGGCACCCCCTGGTATCATCTTGGGTGGTTAGAATGACATGGGGTACTGGTGGATGGAAAGCTGAACATTTCCTGGCAATGTACACTCACAGTCCAGAAGGCCAACCAAGTCCTGGGCTACATCAAAAGAAGTGTGACCAGCAGGTTCAGGGTTCTAGGCAACTGGTTCAGGTTGCCTAGAAAGGTGGTTGGTGTCCCCTCCTTGGACTTTTTGAAGGCCAGGTTGAATGGAGCTTTGAGCAACATGGTCTAGTGGAAAGTGTCCCTGCCAGTGGCTGGGAGGTTGGACCAAGTGACCTTTAAGTTTCTATTTCAACCCAAACCATTCTAGAATTCTGTTTTTGAGAAGGGGTTGAGCACTTACAGAAAATGGTACAACTTTCATTGTACTTCATTGTCAATAGTTAAATCAGGTTTTGTAACAAATAATTACTAAACTCTCAGTAGCTAACATACAAGGTGGCTTATCCAGGGATGTGTATCTGTTATCCATAGGTTGCTTGAAGTAAAACTTTTATACAAAAAAGTAGAAAACCAAATAAAAACGGCCAAGATGGTTTTGATGAATGAAATCAATAAACGAACAAACATCCTTCTTGAACAACTTGAAGTAAGTAAGACTGGTTTCTTTGATACCTTGGGAAATAAAACTAAATTAAATTTGATCTTGTGTCAATGAGAGGAATAGAGAGTGTGAGAGTTATTGTCTATTTGCTTGTATTTTCAAATATTTCTTTCTTTCTCCTGCAGTATTACATGTAGATTGAGTGGTTGACAAAAACTGAGGGTGAAGTGGCAAAATGTTTGCTTGTCATGAGTTACCCTTATTTTCTAATGCAGCTACAGGGAAGAAGTGTGAACCTTTTGAGCACTTACAAAACAAACCAGCTTTTGGTTTTAATGTATAATTTGTAGAAGACTTGTAGCAGCACATTTAATATCCTGCTTTGAAAATGATCCTCTGGTCTACTTTCTGTAACAGGACCTGCAATTTTTACTCTTCAGCTTTTGAGTATCCAGCTGAAATATGTGATTTTATTTTGAAATGTGCTGAGCACAAAAATTCCAATCAGGTCTTAACAGAATTTTCAGTTCTCAGTTATACTTGAGTAATTTTAGTAGGCACTGGAAAGACAAGGCACTCATCACTTGCTGGCAACTTAGATCTGTGACTCAAATATGGCTATTCAGCTAAGTAGCTTTACCAAAAAGAGAAATGTGTGTTCTCATTTCATTATTATTAAACGTTAATTAAATTCAGTGTTTGTGTGTTTTGACAACATTTCAGTGTGTGTCATTTCAGTGAGTTATCTATAAGCACAATTGAACTGTACATTCACTTGAAGTATATGCACAGTGCTCTGTTGAAATGCATGTAGGGGGCATCAAATGAAATTGGGAGGCAGTGGATTGTTATTAAATAAGGACAGATAGTTCTTCACAGAAATGGTACATAAGTGTGGAACCCTTGTTGCAAGATACTGTGCACAGTTTCTAAAGTAGTTAAATTAATAGAAAAATATACTGAGAGTGATAGAGTAGCCCCTGTATTTGTGGTCCCTAAGTCATGAATTACTGGAGACTAGAAGTTCATTTTAAGAAAATGCTGCATGCTTACCCTCTTTTTATATTCTTCCTTGGGTCTCTTCTGCTGTGTATTGTAAGAGATAAGAAAGCAGTCCAGGTGCAAATTTGATCCAACTTCCACAGCCTTATTGGGTTATGTTATTCTATTAAGCCAAGAATAATGTAGGCAGATTACTCCTGGAGAAGTCATTGTACTTTTTATGACTGGTAGTTCAAAGAGATTCTAATTAAGAGCATTCATGCAAATAATGCATTATGCAAAGGCAATGATTGTTCACATTATGTATGTCCAAAGAATGACCACTCTCTTCTACTGATTCATATAATTAACAGAAAATCACCAGTGAAAAGAAGCAGAAGTTGGAGCAACAACTGCAAGGTGTTGTGGTTTTAGGCAGACAGGTAGAACATGTGCAGAACTTCATCAGTTGGGCAGTGTGCAGTAAAAACAGTATCCCATTTCTCTTCAGCAAAGAACTGGTAAGAGCAACTTCTCAGTAACTTGAAAGTGTGCAGTAAATGTGAGAGTGGTTTTAAAGATTTAATGTTTTACAAATAAAAAAAGATCTTGTAATTTCTAATAACATCATCATCATCCTTTGATTTGTCACCAGATTGTATTTCAGATCCAACGCTTACTAGAGACAAACTGTAACACAGACACAGGCCCTCCTCTGAAGATCAGGTTTACTTGGGATCCCTCCTACTGGACGAAACAATTATCCAATTTGGGTAAGAAATACGGTTTATTAGACAAGTGCCCAAAGCCAGACAAGGGAAATAACAGCCAGTGTAGTACTTTCCCAAAGTGCTCTCCTTTTTTGTTTTTAACTTCCAGTTTTGTACCTCTTGTCATGTTCTGAAGAAAAGATAGTGTGGCTGAACATCCCTGTTTTTTTCCTCCAGTTAAAAGCATCATTTTACCTACTAAAGACATCATTATAGATAAACATTATCTTTTAAGCATTACCTAGAAATACACTTTATAAATATAATCCTCTACGGTCTTACAAAATCACAGCATAAGAACACAACTATTGGTGTAGTGGGAGTAAATTTGCTTGTTTTCTCCAGGCGGTTTCACTATGGAAGGTGGACACATTTCTCACCCAGATGTGCTACTCTATGGAAATGTACAAGGATTACAGACATTGTATCATGGGCACCACTCACCAGCATCCCAGCTGGAGCCTGTGCACACCCACCCACATCACTTCACACCTGCAGTGCAGTGTCCTGCACCTGTCTGTTGCCCACACTGCCTCAGCATACCTCACCCAAACAAAGCTCAGCCTTCTTACCAAGACCTGAACCGCAATAAAAATTTTCTACAGCCTCCTGAACTGCATCAGCAGCACTTTCCTCTGCAGTGCAGCACGCAGCAACAGGACAAAGAGCAAAGGGGCTCCCTCCAACCCACGAAGCTAACACAGTCTGGGCCGGAACAACAGTGCCGGTCTGAGCCAGAGAATGTGTCTGGGAGGATGGGAAAGCACTTACCGGCCCAGCAGCAGCAGCAGGCTGCACCCCTAGATGCTGCTGTGCTCTCACACGAGGCTCAGCAAGTTGGCAGGAGCCATCCGCAGCCATTCCGCACGCAGGCTTCTTTGCAGGGGTCAGCTGTGCAAGTGCAACTTGGTCAGCTCCAGAAAATAAAATCAAACCCCTTGCAGCAGCCACCACCGCAGCAGCAGCCGCCAGCATCGCCACCATCAGGTCAGAATGAGAACGCCCACAAGCAAGTCATCCAGCAGAGCCTGGACATAATGCACCACCGGCTTGAGCTGGAGGAGATGAAAAAAGATCTAGAGCTTCTTCTGCAGGCCCAAGGACAGTCCAGCTTGCAATTAAACCAAGCCAAGCCACCTCAGCATGTTCAACAGACCATAGTTGGTCAAATCAATTACATAGTGAGGCAACCAGCCCCAGTTCAGCAACAAATTCAAGATGAACGACAAGTAAGTTATTTCCAAGTCCCTTCCTATTACATTTAGTCAGTGTAACTGAGAAATGGCAGACACCTTTGAGATTTCCTGTATTTTGTTAAACTTTCTTTTGTCTTGTCTATACTTGTATTCAGCAGAGGCTTCGTGCCTCATGCAGATTGGGACAATTTTTTTCTATGAAGTGCTGCATCAGCAATCTGGATTTCTAAATAGACAAGGTAAGTAGCAGGTGAGAGAATACAAACATCATCATTCCTCCTTTGTGAACAGGTAACTGGAGGACTGCACTTTCAATTTTAACTCATTTTTACTGGAAACTTTGAATCCTTGAAAAATATTCCCTTTTGACTCTAAATTATGAGTGAAAATAGAGTGAAGAACACCTTTTTTGGATCTGAGAGATACTACCCATTCTACTGGTCAAGGTCTTGCTACTGTATCTTGTCCTTTAAGATTTCCACCAGTATTCATACATGCTGTGCTGTTACAGTTTTGTCAACTGTGCCAATTTCTCCTCTTTTCCTCTGTTGGAAAGAATCCTGCTTTTGAAAAAGGGACAGTGCTTGATGGTGAGGATCCGAACTACAAGGCAGATAATATCAACAAAAAGGTGGCTTTGAAACTCATTAAAAGTTTCAGTGGGAAGTGGCTGGGACTTCCCATTGTGTAAGTTCTGTGGAGTTCTCAGCCTGAAGAGCTCCCACAAAGGCTTACCTGTAGAGGCAACTGCAGGCTTTTGGAAAAGCTGTACATTTCAGAAGCTTTATTGATTATTAGTATTTATTTTTTTTAAATTATTAATGTTTGAAAGAAATCTTTCTTTATTGATTTATCTCTACGAAGGGTTACTCTGAGTATCTTTGTTATTTTAGAGTCTTTCCAGTCTTGTCATATTGTGTATGATAAGGTTTGATGTGAATTAGTTACCATTTTTGTTTCTGAGATTTTGAAAACATGAATTTTTAATTTTGACTTGTAGGTCTGTGAGAGTTCCACTGAACTTGATGCCCAGAAGCCTCTCGTTCCGCTTGACAAAAGTGATGGTTCCTCTCTGTCACAGTCACCAGATGAAGAAGGCAGTGTCAGCAGTAACTGCCCTGAGAACACATTGCAACAGCCAGCTTTCCATCCAGTGAGGAAGGTATAAAGACCTTTTTCCCTTTAATTTTTTTTTAAAAACAGGATTTGATAATAGTAAATATAATATGACATTGGAATTTGAAATCAGGTTGGAAAAATTAAAGTATGGTAAAAGTCAACAAAATGGCTTTTAAGTCTTGGAAGACACAAGATTTAGTTTTATAGAAGGAATAAAAGCACAAAAGCTGATACATAGATTATGTTCAGGGTGGACAATCACAAAGGCTGATTATTGAGATCACAAGAGCCAGAATACATGGATGTTAATGCTGCATAACCTGGAAAGAAAATGTGGTTAATGAGAAAAAAATAAAGTGAGAGAGCAGGGAAGAAAAGTTGAGAGAGAGGTAACAGAAAATCACCAGTCCTGGATCCAGCCTTGGGCCAGCCAGTGGGGGAGGGTTTGGGCCAAAGAACCTCCCAAAGCCCACCCATGCAGCCCCTCATTTTATAGGCCTGTTTTGCTTAGTAAGCTGTGGTTGAAACACATCAGACTGAACAACTGGAGCAGACCTCCTCCTACTTCCCAATCCTTATCTCTATCATATGCAGGCCCTAGGCCGTATGCAGACCCTTATCTGTTTCCTTCCTCTCCAGCAATCCCTTTCGAAATGCTAATGAGGATTTGTTGAGGGCTTTGCAAAGGTGGCTCATGTAAGTTAACATCTATGGATTAATTTGAAAACGTTTACAGTATGCATTTGATACTGTTGATTTGTAACTAGATGAATTGTCTGCACACAGGATTATATTTGTGTGTAAAGCAGATGCTATTAACAGTTTGGGATCAGAGCATTACTCATAAGCAGGGAAACCACAAGTACATTTTTCAGATCATGTCAGACAGAGAAGTGGTCATGCAGCCTTTGCACCATGGTGTGAGGCACTCGGATGCCACGGGAGTGCCTGTGAGTTCAAAGAACATCTGCTTAGGTTATTCTGAGTACTGTTTTCTGACCCTCATTTTTAAAACTGGTTAATGAGAACAGAAGTAGAGAAGAAAGGGTGAAACAGCTTACACACTGCTAAAATGTCCTCGTGTGCTGTCTTGAAGTTCACAGTGAATGCTGTCTGTGCCCAGACTTTCTGAACTGGAGGCTGTACCCAGACATTTGGGTTTTGCAGCTCTTCAGGGACCTCTGCTCTGTGAACTGTCAAATCCATTTTATGAGTCCATTTAAATAGTATTTCTCTCCCCAGCATTCTGCAGCAGCTGACTTTTTCATTTCATGAGAAGTTCCTCTGTTTGCTTAAGTCTGTTGCCTGATAATTCAGTGGGATGTCTTCTAATTCTTGTGTTAGGGTAACCAATGAGCAGTCACTCCATGTCCACCACCTTCATAATATTGACTGAAACTAATAATAATTTAATAACTGGCCCTAGGATTTAGAACTTGAGCTTGGGACTGGAGTGGTTTTGTTGTTGCTGTTTTGTTTTTGGTTTTTTTAGTTATTGTAAGTTTTAGGGGGATTGGAGGCAAAGAAAATAGTAACAGCCTGAAATTTAGGATCCTGTAAATTTCTGAAGTATCAGAGCATTTTTTGACTTTAAAGAATTGAGCTGCTTACAGCACAAACGTGTTCATGCTTAATGCAATTAGGTACATTTCCCAGAATGTTACTTTTACAAAACCTTTTCCTTTGACCTGGAAAAAAGGATAAATAAAACATGATGCTGCTTGCTCTGTACAATCTCTTCTTCCTTCTGCTTTAAGCCAGCACCAGTTTATTCAGACAAAATGTGAAGGAAGATTTGGGCTCTTTTTCTCACAAAACCAGAAAGGAAATAATTTGGATTCTATTCCGAAACTGGGAAATACAAATAGGAAGCATGTGCAGACTGTTATCAGTGCTGCTGTGTGTGGTGAGTTAAACAACTGGATAGAGTAGTACATTTGTTTAACCTCCTAGCATAATGAGCTGCCAGGGGGATTGCTCCACTTAATAGCAGCCGTTCATTACTCTGCAACCATTTGCAGGGTTATTTCTCTTACAGCAAAGAGAACTGGTGCTTCCTAGTTTTAGCTTTCTTTATCTGTGACACTTAATGTCAACAGCTTTGAGACTTTGCCAAAACAGTCCTAGCAAATCCTAGTCCCAGTGTTTCAAGGTAAGTATTTGCTTCTCAGAATTCTTCTGTATTAATGCTGCATGTTTACACTGGTCCTTTTTAAATGCAACAGTTATCAAAGAAATATTTTAACTGAATTATATGTTTGGGTTTTGTACTTTGCATGTTCTTTCTTCTTACCTTTCACTACCATAGCTATGAAATTTGTGGTAGAAAGCATTTTGGGTGGTGATGCTGCTGCCATTATGTTACAAGGATCATCAGAACAAAATTAGTTATGAGACAATGAGAATTCCATTTATAATGACAGAAGTAGTATGATGTGCCCAGCTGCATTAAAATGTCAAAAGTTTCAAAAATTAACCTACCCCCTCTACCCAAGAGTGTAATTAATGCTTGTTGTTGTTCAAAGGGTACAATGTGAAGGCAATAGAGCTTTTATAAAACAGGGATCAGTTCTTTAAAGGCATCCCGTTTGCAAAAACCAGCTGAACTGTCAAGGGAAAGGAGAAATTTTTGCTAATGGCAAAAGAAATGATTATTTTAGGTAGTGAATTAATAGGCTATTAATGAGCCTTGTTCCCAGTGCATTGTTCACTTCACACTTGACAGCAGCCTCTTGGATCAGAATGGAATGTGTCTGCTCTTAACTGTGAGTTTTAATATTTTGCACTGAAAGATCATAATGTTGCTTCATTAAAATAACCACAAAATTAACTTTTGCCCCAAGGGAAAGACAGATGGCAGTTTGATGGCCTCATTATTCTTTTTTCTTTTTAATAAGAGTAAGGCTTTATACTGGCTTATATCATTCAAAAAGATCTCTGAAGAAAATTATGCTAAGCTGGAAGAGTTAAAAAAGCCCAAAACATATAATGTAATTGAGTTTCAGCTTTCTAAAAAATTTAGTTGAAATAAAGTCTTAAGCATGTATCTGTTTTTTGGTTTTTTTCCCTGCAGTAGGAGTTGTCCCAGCAACTACTCCCAGTGAATAACCCTGTCTCACTGAAGCCAGGAGTAATCCTACCATTGTCTTATAGGGGTAACATTTTCCCTGCAGTGTGTACAAGTACACACAGGTTCTGCAGAGGTCAGGGCTCAATGTGTAACAGCTGATGGCACAAGCTAGTAAGTAAAGGGAGATGCATGCAGTGATTAGAAGCCAATACCTCCAAGGTCTCCTGTTACCTTGCTCCTTGGCTTTGGGGTTGTGTGCCTCCCAAGCATATGCCTCAGGATCCCCATTTCCAATGGACCACACCATTATGTAGCTCGATTGGCTCAGGCATTAGTGGAAGCTTCATGCCTTTTTTGCTAAATAAATACTTAACTGCTTTACAGGAACTTAATTAATGCTCATATTGGACTTTGAAATAAGGGGAAAAGGTGAGGCTGATTACAGTCCATCTGTTCAGTTCAAGCATGAATTCTGCTTGTTTTATTTTCTGAGTGATATGAAAACAGTTCACACATTTATTCTGTCATTTGGAAAAGACTTGTGATAAAAGGAGTGATGGAATGAAAAGGAAAATGTGTACTCAGTAGGCCTGCATGTGCAGGAACCTGTCACAAGCAATTTATGACAGCAGATGAACATTTTTGATCTTTGTGGACTTCTTTAGGATGGTGTGACCATGAGTGCTGGATTCCTTTCTGAACTTTATATATTCCTTTGGTTTGAAACCTGAGTAGTCTTAGGAATGCTCCATCAGACAAAGTGTATGGGGACAAAGTACAGGAAGAATTGTGTCTCCACCCAAGCACACTCACTTTCTGTGTTCCAGTTTTCAGCTCAAGTGTAAGTTAGGAAGAATGTATTTGACTAGTTCCAGCTGGTTCCAAGAAATGATTATAGCTCAGACAGCTTAGATTCAGGGACATTCATTTGCCTCAAAAGGAGGAAAATCACCAGTACTGTGGCTGCTGAGACCTGGTACTCTCTGGAGTGCCTTCTACGTGACAGGATTTACTAGAGCACTGTGTGGTGGAATGGCACACACCTTCCCTAGCACTGCAGAAGATCTGACCTCTTTCTGTCTCACATGCAGCCTGTTTTATCTTACAGAATGTGTGTTGTCACTGTTCAGGCAAAGCTCCTACTGTACCACCTATAGCAAACTGAGGAAAAGGAAATTAAATTACAACCTTAGGTGGCAATTAATGTTTGTGGGTAGGGTGTTACCTTAGCACATAGGTGATGTTCATTGCAAGCAGAAGAATTCAAGACTGTCTTTATCATTTTATAAGATTTACACAGGCACAACTGTGTAAGTTCTTGCATCTGGGAAAACATAACCCAGGAGAGTGGCACAGATGGGGATCCACCTGTCTGAAGAATAGCTCTATGGAAAGGGACCTTGGGGCCAATATGAGTGAGCAGTGTGCTGCAGCATCCAGGAACACCAGCAGGGTGCTGGGCTGCATTGATAAGGGCATCACCAGCAAAGATGAAGAAGTCATCATCCCACTCTACTCAGGGCTTGTTAGTTACATCTGGAATACTCTATTCAGTTCTGGTCCCTGCTATACAAGAAAGATGTGGATGGGCTTAAGAGCGTCTAGAGAAGGCCACAAAGATTCTCAAAGACTGGGAAGCGTGCTGTACAACGAAAGGCTCAGAAAACTGGGTTTGTTCAGCCTGGAGAAGAGAAGGCTTAGGGAAGACCTTATTGCCATGTTCCAGTACTTAAAGGGTGGCTGTCAAGAAGATGGACACTTGCTTCTTACATGGAGAAAATGAGGGGTAATGGATGCTAGTTACTCCTGAGGAGGTCCCAATTGGATATCAGAAAAAAAAATCACTATGAGAATAGTCAGATTTTGGAATAATCTCCCCAGGGAAGTGGTGGATCTCATGCACTGTAGAAAGAGCAGAAGCATTTTGCTGCTCAAAGCTAATAATTAACATATTAGTTGGGTTTTGTTGTTGGGTTTTTTTGTTTTTTTTTCTTTTCACAGCATTCAACATCCTTAAGCATTCTGGGTTTTACAGACAGTTTAGTAATGGAATTGCCTTCAACAAGGTTATCTGATCCACAGATGCAAGGTGTGGCTGCTGTAACTCTTGGCCCATCCCCAAATGCTGATTGTGATTCTCCATCAGAGTCAATGCCCACTTACAGCCTGGTGCTGGGCAGAGCTCCAAGTGACCTGAGCCCAGGGGCTGCTGCTGGCCTCCCACCAGGTGATCAGCTCCAGGCCACCACCAAGTGCAAGGTAAGAATTGCTCACACTCCACTGCAAGGGAATCCCCTTTCATTGATAGCACACATTGGCATTAGCCAGACAGCCAAGTGCAGATATTTCAGTAAGTAAACCTTTCTGATCTGGTGTTTGAGTATGGAATACAAATTATTTTCTTCAAATGGAAAGTAGGAAAACTAATAATAAAATGTTTTGTGTTGTTTTGTTTTTTGCTCTGAAGCTGGAAAATGAAGACTGTGATGCTGTAGATTGTTGTCTAGAAAACAGCTTGGCTGCTGCTGGGAAAGATGTAGTCAATGAATTAACTCTTTCTATGCAAAAAGTGCTGGAAGAACCTATTAATCTTTCAATCAAAAAATCTCAACATTGTGCTTCTCCCTCTGAAACACTCAGCAGCACTTCTTTCCTGCCTCTGAATACCAGAATGAGTCAACTTAGCAACAAAGAAGGTACCAGGCTTTTCATTGTTTCCTTTAGGTTTTGGGGTTTTCTTAGCACTGTGCAGTGCAAACACTGCAAAGCAGCATGCTTATTAATGTACTTGCATATAAACATGCTTTTCCAGCAAGCTTCAAATATTATCAGAGCACTTAATCAAATAAAAAAAGCATGTTTGATCGCATTTGTGGAGGAAAAACGTGGAAATTATATGCCTTGAATTTTAACATCCTTCATTTATAAACCAGAAACGAGTGTGTCTTTGTGAAGTACTTGGAGTATTAGTTCCCCTGGAAGCTCTCCTGTTAATGAGACCTGCAGTTATGACTGTTGAAGAGCTAGTTTGAAGAGTTCAAATTCAATTAAAAAAAAAAAAACCTGAAATGCACTATGCCTTCTGATAGGTCCTTCATGTCAGTACTGTAGCAAATTTTTGTTGGGTTAATATATTGCACAGTATGTGCTTTTGCTTGGCTCTCTCTACTGTGGAATATTCCCTTTAGCCAAGGCCTATTTCTTCTGCTTTAATGGGGAATTAGACCTTACTTACCTCTTTTCATGGGCAAATTGCCAACATCCTTGTGCTACACTGTAAAGCCTCTTTCCTGAAAACTCTAAAAGTCAATGGAACTATTCATGCAAGCAAGGGATTGCAGGATCAAGCTGTTATCCTGTGACTTATGCCAACGTTTGGCTGCTTTTCTCTGTAAAAGATCAATTAATATTTCTTTCTCTGTGCTGTATTTTTATTCAGAGAATTCTAATTAGTACAAAGGAGACCTATCTCAGTGAGTCAAGGAAATGTATTTGTCTTCTCTTTTAAATACTATGCTAAATTGTGATAATTATGCCACAAGAACCTGTGAATTGTAAGAATCAGGCACAGCCCTAAAAAGCTGTCTGTCAGTCAGGCTTCTGTGTCTCTGAGAGGAGCAGCTTTGTAGGTATCTGCTTTGGGCTGTGGGGCAGTACATGCAGAAGCAGCTGTACCCTACAGTGAGACTCTGTGGAATATACTACAAGTTTGCTCAACAGAGTATCTTAGAATTATATTGCTTTCAAGCAATGGGTAAGGTACCATTGGTCAAAGCTATCAGTCAAGAGCTACAGTTCCTTGCATGCTTATATAAAGGATATTTTGGAATTCATATGTTTGTATGTTACATACCTTGGAGGCAGAAAGGAATTATACAGTGTGGTTTTCATCCCTCACTGGTAGATAGAAGACCAAATTTCCTTCCTGTTTTCAAGTAACTGGTAATATCCAGAACCTTCCTACCATGGAACAGGAGACTGCAGAGATTTCCTAAGCCTCAGAAGTTCAGACCTCAATAGGTTTGTTTTTCTCAAGAAAAAGCTGTATAGCAAAGAGCTATTCACTTCTGTTTTTTCATGTATATGGAGGAATGTGGTGTGGCTGTGCACATATGTGATTCCCTGGGAATGTAACCATTTCAGCAAAATAGTTTAGGAGGGCTCCTTATATTCAATACAGAAGCTGTGGTTAAAAGCAAAGACAAAGACAAAGACTATCTCAGAATAATAAATAGTGTTCACATTTTCTATATGTATAGATGAAATAATTCCATAATTCACTTATGACATCATATTAAACACCAGTCAGAAGTACATGAATATTGAATTACTTTTTCTCCTAATCTGGCTCTGATATTATAAATATTTTATTAATTTTCTAATCTTCTGTTCCAGATTCCAGTAACTGTGAAAAGGAACATTTTGAAATGGGTGTGAAAAGCCATCAGAATGTCAGGTAACAGAGGTTTTTTTTCTATACAAAAACATTAGCTATGAAATTATTAATGTATTTAGAAAATTTGTCATACTTAATGATAACGAAGAACTTTAAAAGAATGCAAAATTCCTTATAGATTATAATTCTGAAACTGGTAAATTATTCTCTTAAACTTGACAATACTTTAAAAGAAGTTGTGAGTGACTGTATTTCTCTTATTCTGTAATTTACCAGAGTGAATACATATGTGCAAACTTATTCACTTGACTAGTTAGAAACTGTTTAGCCTCAGTTAATCTTAAAATTATAATGGGATCAGAATTTAACATCATCTCAACAATTTTATAAAATTTTGGTTTTAGCTACTGCAGTGATGACATTCAAAGTTGATGGTGGGCTGTGTTCCTGCTTCAAGTCATCCACTTGGAAAACAAGCACAACTAAAATTGGAATAATTAAAACAAAAATATATGGAGCAGGTCAAAGTTTTAGCACAGAAGTTAGTGATGCATTTACACATTTTAAAGTGATTGTATTCACATTTGTTAAGAATCAGCATGTGGAAAAAAGATCCAGATTTTCAGGGTTTAGCCACCAGTGTCACAGTTTCAAAAGGGAAGGAGCACAAGTGATAGTGTGAGAAAAATGCTGAAACTGAGCAGGAAGGAGCATTTTGTGGAATATGACTGAATGTAACCATGTTTTATTTGGACTGTAGAGCTGGACCTAAGGAGCAGAAGATTCCATACGTGCGTTTGGAACGTCTGAAAATTTGTACATGGGAAGCAGGGGAGCTCCCAGTATTTAAGCTCCAGCCACAGGATAATGAGCAGGAGGGCAATTTCCTCCTGATAATTGACTGTGGGACACAGTCTTCAAGTATGTCTATAAAGGTGAGTGAAATTTCCTTGAGGCTTTACCTGCTTTCTCCCCTTGATCCCAATGGCTTGTACTCACAGTTTCTGAAAAGGGTTATACACAAAACAACTCACTTGATTCATTTCACTCTCAGACATTTCTGTGAGGGGTTGCAGTAACAGAGAATACAACCTTTAGCTTGCTCTGTAGGTCCCTGATACTTCTATTTCTAAGAAGTCTGTCTCTGGGACTAGATAGCTGTAGTGTTTTTGTATTCAAACAACCTGGCTTATCTGTCTAGTTACAAATATACTTAAAATTGTCCTGAAGGCATAGCTAAGTGATAAGAACTGATTCCAGAAATCACAATGTAATAGATTTTTAAAACCTTTGTATACTATTGCTTCATTGGAATCTTGAGTGTGAACTTCATTCCACAGAAGGACATAGGAATTCTGGTGGGAACAAAAAAACTATACTTTTATTTTTATTATTTTCAAATTCTGTTTACTGTAGAATTTGGAAATGAGATTGCAATGCATCCTGTTTCCATCATCTGTGATATGAAATCTGACAGCTCTCTCACAGTGATATGATGCTATGGTATGTGGAGGAAATGACCAAGGTGACCTGGCCAGCAGCCAGTGTCAGACATCTAGCTGAGCATGGGCCTGCTTGAGCCACAGTGCCCTCTTCAGTAGCACTCATTGCAGAGGAACCATTATGTCTGCAGATCACTGCTGTTGTATTCCTAGATATGAAAATTATCATTGTGTGATCCCAGATTTTTCTTCCTTCAAGATAAATAAAGATAGTCCACCTGAAGGACTGAAATCCAAAGAGAAATCAGAGGACAGAAAATTTCTCGTGTCCCAGGCTGCCAGAGACACACACTCTCCTCCTGTAGATACTCTCTCTGTTGATCAGAAGCTCAGCAATGGCAACTCCATCATGAAAAAATCTCCAGTTACTCAGGAAGAGAATCCAATTGAAAATGAGGATTTCTGTGCTGTGTGTCTTAATGGAGGAGAACTGCTGTGCTGTGATCACTGCCCCAAGGTCTTCCATCTCTCCTGCCATGTTCCAGCCCTGCTCAGCTTTCCAGTGTGAGTTTTTCTGACATTCTGCCTTGGGGTAGAATATATCCTCAGGAATGTTTGTGACAACCTTACCCAAGGGCAAGGACTTCATCTCTCACTTACCTTTTTTGTTTCTTTTCTTGCAAAGGGAAGAATTCTTACATACTAAGAACTAGATGAATTCTTAACATGAGCTTTTTCCAGCCATGCATACCCTTTCTGCAATTGGCAGCCAAGGAGGTGGCAGACCTGAGCTTTAAAAACATTCTTACAGTTTACTGGAGAAAAATAAAATCCTAACTCTCCTGTAACATCTGTGGTATAGAGGTCAGTTCTTCTGTGCAAGAACAATGACAAGCAGAAGAGGACAATCAGTTTTCTAGCCACTTTTATGGGAAATTTAAAGATTACTGGGACTTTTGTGGAAATGCTTAACATCAGTTTCCTAAAGATCTACGTCCCGTAGCAACTTGTGACAGATTATGGTATGTGACAAAGAGTCAGAAATTAGGTACATGCCCTCAGCTTTTAAAAGTGAGGCTGAATAATGTGCAATAGTAGTGGCTTATAATACTGAATTATGTTACAAATCATTACCGTGTAGGACCAGAAGCTACTTCAGCTGTGCCAGGCCTTAATAACTGTCTCTAACTTAGAAAAATAAAATCTAAGCTATTAGTTTGGATATTCGGTTTTTTCTTCCTGTTCAAAAATCAGGAATTTCCATTTCTTGGCTTTTTACTCTCTAATAGCTAAGTCTTTATTAAACCTCTAGTTTTAAAACAATTTGAAAACTAAGTTTTCCTTTGAAAATGAAATCCTTATGAAAAGTTAAATTCTAATGAAGTAAATTAATTTCCTAAACTAATTTTCTGTATTCATAATTCTTTAATGTACCCTCATCTGTAGTTATTCAGGCCGTGATGTTGCAGAAGCTGCATCACTACTTTCATGAAATTCTTCAAGAGGTTTCTACAAATGGATGGATATACTAAGAAGAATTTTTGCCCATGCAGAATTATGTCTGTTTGGTTTGGGAACCTGTGTACTAACACACATTATGAGCTGTTTTGATTATATTGATTTCTTAAATAAATATGTCAGTTATCATATCACCTGATAATAAATATATCAGTTATCAAATGGAACTGATTTTTTCTTATGACCTGAATGTTGGCTACTTCTCCTCTAATATATTTTTTAAAATTGCACTTGAATCAATGCAGCTGCATACACTGCTGGTATGTGATTTCAAACATTTACTCTTTTGTCTTTTTCTGTGACAGAAAAAGTGCAGTGAGTATAATGTGAAATTATTACACTTCATATTAGATTCAAACATCTCAAATAATGTTGAATCCAATGGGCATTAGATTGCCTGCTGTTGTAATACTGGTTAAGGAGGAGACTTGTTTCCAAATACAGTGATTCCTGAGTGTTGTTATCTGACAAAATTAACACAAGTGTTTGTTGTGTTCTTTTGCAGAGGAGAATGGGTGTGCACACTGTGCCGTAATCCAGTGAAACCAGAGGTAGAATATGACTGTGAAAACACACGCTACAGGCACAGCTGTAATGCACGTTATGGACTTGATGACTGTGACCAGAAGGTGGGAATAATTAATACAGTGCTGTCATAGAAAAGACATGTGATCTCAGCATGAGGCTTTGTCTCTTGGAAAGATGACTGTTTTGTCTTGATTACTACTTTAATGTTTCAGGGAGTAGTAAATATTACCAAAGCTTGATTAATATTCTTTTATACCACTCTCTTCTGTCTAGACATTGCTGTTCATTTTAAAAATAATGCTACACAAAGATGAAACAGGCAGATCTGGAATTCCTTTCTCCTGTGAACAAGGAAGTTGTACTGAACAGCAGAGCAAGGTTCCCTGAGTCAACTTTGCCTGGCTTTCTGCCATTTAGTCCTTTTTCTTTAAGTCTTGGCACCTTCTCAGATATCCACTTACACCAGCTGCAGTGACATTTTTGTGATGTAGAAACTTTTTGGCTTTCAGTTGGATTGAAATCATGATAGAGTTTTCCTATGTACCATTAATCCCCTTCAAGATGACATTTAGGCACTGTTAACCCAGTCCAGATGAAAGTTTATATATTTACATTCCCATTACCAGTTTCCTCTACCAAATCTCCGATGAAAAAATGCCTTTTTTTCAAGGCCACTTGGTACTTGGAAGCCACCAGTTCCCAGTAAATGACAACTGGTCAGAGAGGGAGTCCACACTGCAGATGCTGAGCTGGCCCTACCCAGAGAAGCCGAGAAGAAGGCACTGGTCTGGGCACCATTCATAATAACAACAGCAATGGTTCTTAGAGCACTGGGGCTCCTTGGCCAGGCCTGTGAGCATAGCCACAGCATTACTCACATTTGTTCATGCTTTTTAAAGACCTAAACTGTGCTGTCCATAAAGAGCTGGACATAACTTCTGGATGATGATGGGATCTCTGTTTCTATTGGCTTGAGCTCAAGAGGCCAGGAATAGTTGGGATCTGGATCTTGATTAGTGAAGTTTTGTTTAGAAAATTGAGTTGTTTAGAAATTCCACAGCTTGTGAAGAAACATGGCTTACAATTTTCAGTGTGGTTTCTTGCATCAGTGAAAAAGACACTAGGACAAGTGTTTTACAAGTCAATAATGATCAAACTGATCTGTTTTCATATGGTGTTACCAACTACATAACTTCCATCAATTTGTATGAATGGATATAAACAGTGTGAAACATTGTCCATTTAACTGTTTCCATTCTGTCACTGCTTTCAGTCAAGAGTCAAGGAATGAATGTGGAGTGCAGAAAGGAAATAGTGATAGCAATGAATTCCTAAGAGTTTTCAGGAAAGATCCGTGCATACAAAAATTTAACATAGTGTTTCTTTTCTTGCATTTTTTGACCATCCTCACTTTTGAAACTATAAAAACTCTGTGAGGCAAAATGTCAGGTTAGAGTGAAGTGTGCCATTTTGCATCAGAAATGCACAGACTACATGGAGAACCACTCTCCTTGTTGTCAGTATGATTGATTAACTAAGGGCAAGATTTAAGCTCACTCATTTTGAATTAAAATTTATTTGTTTGGCTTCTACAGAAGTGTGAAAAGCTGCTGCTTTCCCTGTTCTGCAGTAGTATGAGCCTCCCATTCCATGAACCTGTCAGCCCCCTGGTAAGTACTGCACACACACAGGTCAGAGAGAATCTGGAAGAATACTTTGCACACCTCACAGGTTTCTCCTTTGTCTTCTTGAAAGATGTTATTTAACTTTTTTTTTCTGCACAATATTGTTTCCTAGGGAAGGGTAGGTGTTTCTCTTTTGAAAGTGATTCAGAAGAGCCCAGATGCAGGCAGATGAATGCTGGCCAATGTTCTCAGGCCAGATTTGGGTGACAATTTAAGATGTTAGGATATTAAAGGTTTGTGAGGGGTTCCAGTGATTAAGTAAGTTGACTTGCTGTGTACATAGAGAATGTTGCAGTGCCATAAAAGAGGTCTGCTTTAGAAGTAAGCCTGCACTCCCTCTTTTCTGGTGTTTTGTATGAAGGCAGTAATGTGACTGTGTTTGGAGAATAATGTAGAGTCTGGTATTTCATCCATGTACTCAACATTTGCAATAATAACTGACTGTTTTAAGGAAGATGGAGATTCATGCTATTAATGTGAAAAAAGTTGGAGGAGGAAAATGAGACAAAAAAAGTTTTAGCAAAGGAATAGTCCTAATAACAATATAATAAACATTCCAGATAATAAAGCTTGCAATGAAGTTATGAAACACATTACCTAACAAGTAAGTTTTGACCCAGAAAGATTTAAGGAGTGGGGGTATCCTGGTAGCTGGTGCCCAATGACAAAGAGTTTGTTGACCTCTAAAACCAGTGGTAAGTGGCATATTTTCAGCCACTCTTGGCAAACTATTTCCCACAGTATCTACTTCAGTGTCTCAGCACATTATTTTTCTTACTGCTTGTGGGAAATGTTAGCTAATTGTCATTGTTACATATGTTACTGGTTATGGCTAAAAACGTTTGTATCTGGAGATAAACTTTAAAAAGTGCAAACAGCAGAGCACTGAAATGTGGCTATTTTCAAGACCAATTTTGCAAATATCCTTTTAATCAAACCAAAAAGCATCCAGGAATGTCATGTGCAAGTACACCTGAACTAAATCTGTCTTTGCTGATGCTAGGAACCCTTTACAGTGACTTCTGTCCAAACTTGGATGGAAGTCACTGGAGAGGAAATCTTTTTATTAAAAAGGTTACACACATGATTTTTGATCTTCTTGCAGGCTCGGCATTATTATCAGATCATCAAAAGGCCAATGGATTTGTCAATCATACGAAAAAAGCTGGAAAAGAAGGACGAGTTCCACTATTCTGCACCTGAAGAACTTGTGACCGACGTGCGTCTCATGTTTTGGAACTGTGCAAAGTTCAATTATGTAGGTTTCTAATATGCATGGCAGGGGGGTGCAAACCAGAGGGTTGCTCTTTCAGGCTGTCACCCTGGTGTAACTACTGGTTCCAGTGACATCAGATGTGGGGGTGGGATAAACAGGAGGATTATTCAGTTTTACTCTTTGGAAAAGATATGCATTTTTTAAATGATAGCTATGGAGATATATGTGACTTTGAGAACTTGAGATACATATGGAGCTAAAAGTAAAGAGGGACATCTTAGAGAGTAGATTTTGGAATGATACTGAGCTTGCTGTAAGAAACCAGTCACAGACACCAAAATATTGATGAAAAAATCAGGTGCCTGGGAATTCCTAAGCAATGATGGCTGCTCTCCTTTCTAGCTCACTGCACATCTCTTTCTTAGAGGGTCAGAAAAGTATTCCTTAAGAGCAGCATCTGGTTTTCACTTACAATGTAAATGCAGAGGAATAGATGGGCTGTACAAAGTGTGCAGGAGACAAATGGAGATGTAGCAAAGAGAACCAGTGCAAGACATCAGGGAAGGGCACTCATTTGGGTTTGATCCTTGATGATTTCTGTGCACAGTAACACTGAATGGTTATCAATTCTCTTACAGCCAGATTCTGAGGTTGCTGAGGCTGGACGATGCCTGAATGTATTCTTTGAGGGAAAACTGAGGGAGATTTATCCAGACAGGCATTTTCCTTCCATGCAACAAGAAGACTCTGATTCTGAAGAAGTGGAGAGTCAGAATAGCCAAGTGCCACCCCAGGATTTCCAGGGGCCCTCGTATGGACAGGAGTGTGTTCAGCCTAAGAGGAGACGGCGCCACGCTGGAAAATTGCAGAAGCAAAAGCATTTGATTGCTAAGTGGCCACCCTGCTAATTCTGTTCACAGCTACTGATGGGAAGTTTTGACAGGGCTGTTTGGGAAAAGTGTCAAGCTTCTATCACAGAGGTGTCATCAGTTCTACAATTTTATGTCAAGATCCTCTGAGTGGAATAGAGTGTCAGTTGTGTATAAATGTGTGAGCGTGAACAAATGAAGTCTCTCAGGCCACACAGTCACCTTCCTAGCAGAAAACTCTCTCAATATTTTTTAAAAGACAGAGCCCCCTAGCTCTTCACTGTTTGCATTGTACGCAGGAAAGTGAAAAAAATTAAAGAGTGATGTTTCAGACACTTAACAGCCTTCCTCAGGTATGACCTCCACAGGAGATGAGATTTGCTATGAGGAATTCAGCAGCATAACTGACAGGGTTAAGGTGTGTGGGAGGAAAGCAAAGCACTTGGGCTGTTTATTTAAACTCTCCTAATCTGCTGACCATATGCCTTATTTCTAGATCTTGTGTATAGATAACAGATCCAAAAGGTTTGAATCTGTCAATATTTAATCTGTTAAATCATGTATATGTTTTTCAGTGTTTACACTGAGGTACTCATGTTTTGGTGATAGGTAATAATAATAAAGGTACCATGGTAATAATATCTAATATTGTTTTATAATCTGTTCAACATGACATTGCTGTTTTATAGAGCACAGGTAGTTATGAAATAATCTTTCAACCTCAATGTGAATGTTGGCCATTTTTTGTGCTAAATACAATGTGCAGTCATAAGAGCTGTAATTCTGTTGTCTTACTGAGTGATAATTTTTTTTTTTTTCTGGGAGGTTGATGCTCAATGCAAACGAGATACAGTCTAATATGATCTGATTAGCAGTTACATTTGAAGCAGAGCATTTTTATTAAATTGTGAAAAAACAAGTGCTAATAGTTCTAATACTAGGGCTTTGTGTGAACTCTATAAATGCATACTGGTGATCTCTTTTCAAGAAATGATTTTTCCAATATTTAATTCATACTTGGTAAAGCAGTGTGGAATTTTTTATGTCCCAAAGGTAGCATTTTTATACAACTCTAGCTAGTTGTTTTTCTTTAAAGCAGATATTGGAATTCAGTAAGTTAACTATAAAGCAAATTACATGGGTATACAAGTGCCTATAAAATAACATCATGTATTTTTCATTTTCCCTGTGCTTATTTCTTGTAGTTATATTTACCAACAGTGCTAGAAGTTGATGATAATGTGCATATGTAGAAGCTCAAACAGAATGAAAGGATGTCTAATTTTTTTTCCTAAATTCCAAAATGTATTGGCAGAACACCACCAAGGGCTGGAAGAGCAACTTTAGAGTTCACTTGAACAAAGGGTAGGATGTAATTGTAGATTCTGAAGGGTGGGATGGGTAAGAAGACATGACACCTGGGTGGTGGCTTGCCAGCTGCTCCCCACCTCTTTCAGAAGCAGGTGAGTGAGATTGTTGCATGGCCAATGTATTCTTCATCCTTGTGAGGGGCATCTTCCTTCTTAGACCTCTGCCCAGCAGTGTAAAGCTGGGCTGTGGTATAGCTCTGAGAGAAGGGTTGCAGATCTTAAACACAGCAAAAGTTCATTTTAATTAGCTTCCTGTAAATAAAGATTATATTTTCAGTATAGTTTATATGGGCTATTTAGTCTGTTAATCATGTCTGTTATTTTAGATAACAATTTAAAGTAAAGGTTTATATATGAAGTAATATGTGACTGTTATATTCTACTATGTGACTTACTGTTTGTCGTTAACTTGGTACTGAACTATTGTTTTCTTTTCTTTGAAGAAAGGAAAATCTGGATATTACAAGCTGACTGGAAAACTGTGAGATGAAGGTACAGCCTTTACATTTTCTATATGTGGATTCCTATGTGTTTGCTTTCTGTTAAGCTCCTGTTCTCAAAACAATTAGTGTCTTAGCACAGAGAAATGAGTGCAGGTTTGTAAATGGATTAATTACCTTTATCTGTGCTATAGCTGCCACCTTTTCTCAGTTGGTAATTAATTTCTGCACCAGAGACCTATCTTTTACCATCAATAGCACAAAAATACTATGCTATATAACCTTCATGTAGGGGCAAATGTGAAAATGGGAGAGACTATCAATGACTTCTTTACCTGGAAAAGCAGAGTCAAGAGCCTGTTTCTGTTTCTTGAAGACTCTAAGTTTAACTGTCCCGTTAGTTTTGAAGAATGCCTGTTTTAATAACATTTATTCAGGGTATATTAGACCTTTGTTAAAAACAGAAGTGTACCAGTTTGTCATCATATGTAAGACACCCTTTGGATGTGTGTTGGCAGGACTCTATGGCCTGAGGCTAACAGTTAAAAATTACTCAAACTTCATATAATGTTGGCTAACAGAATAAAAACTGAACTCATATACACAACTTTCCATGTTTTCAAACACAAATCTATGAGTCAGCAACTTCACAAGATGTTGGGTGTCGTAAGAGCATTTTCCATCTTGGATGTTGCCTTAAAACTGCTTGTGGTGTAATCAGGGCCTGTAAATTCTTGGGATGTTTACTCTGTTGGAGTCCAATTACACACTGTAATGGCACTGGGAGGTGTGAAAGGAAGGGTGTCTCTTCTAAAAGGTAACAGCCCATGTGGCCAGTGTTAAGTCATGTAGCTGCTACTTCTTTTATAACCAAGCCTGTTTCACAGGCCAGAATATGTAGGAAAGGAAGCAAGAACGAACCCCTGAAGCTTTCCGTTGGAGGTTTAACAGAAACAAATGCCAGGAACACTGTGGAACCCCCTGTGAATGTAACCAAGGTTCTAATTTTTCCTTTTGTCTTTAGTAATGGGTTACATGTAGAATGGGAAAATCCTCTTTGTGCTTAAGCAGTTGAAAAAGAAATTAACTGCACTTCAGTAATAGGTCTCTTGAAGAACTGACAGCTACAGATTTGACTTTCATTCCCCACAGATAATTTCCAAGACCTACTTCTTCCAGTTATCATTACAGTAGAATGGCATCAGAGTTAATACAAACAGGTGTTTAACAAATCAGGTTATCAAATGACTGCATGTTTATATGTATAATGTGGTTTGCTGAACAATAAAATATGTGAAATGTATTTTACACATCAATCTGAAATTTTTGCTATGAGTACATCTGCTTTCAATTAATACATGGATTATATAGTATTGTTTCTCACTTGTTAGGTAAGTTTCTGGTAACTACTGGTGGCAAAGCAGAATGGTTACAAAAGCAGGTGTGCTAATAGGAAGTAGATATTTTGCCTTTTTTGTTTTCAAATAGTGTAAATTCATTAGCACCAAACACACCATGAACAATTAAAAGGTTTGTGGTTTAAAGATAAGTTAAAGTGCCAAGGAACATACAAATGAGATGTAAAAACTATTTGTGTTATTTGGGCAGAAGGAATCAAATTGAAAATTACAAAAATTGAAGTATTATGGAATAATTTACAAGAAGTAGAACAAAAATACTCTATTGGAGATTAAAGACAGGCAGTAGTTGTGGGCTAAGGAGAATGCATGTCTTTTGAAGCTGTCTTTGATGGTTAGGAGCAAGGAGCAAGAGATGGAGTGATTGTTTTTGAGAAATGTTAACCCTGCTGTGGTTCCTTGTCCCTTAGTAAATGTTTATGAAAATCCATTTTAATGTGTAGTTCTCTACGTTCTAATGAGAGCATTTAGGAGACTGATAGCATTTTTTCTACTAAGTAGACTTTTGCAGAAGTTTATATTAGGATATATAACATTAGAAACATGGTATTTGGGTGGCTTGGTTGGAACACGTTGTTGGAATACTTACTGTGGAGGTGAGAAATGGCAACAATCAAATCGCTGTAAAATTTCTGGCTCCACTTGCTCCTTTGTTATTCCAAGTTGTGGTGGGTTGGTGTGACTGAATTTCTGTAGGGAGGGAGTGTCCCCAGAGGGTAACTCCTGTGGGAAGTTGCTGAAAGCTCTCCAGGAGGAGCAGCTCTAAGATCTTGGGGCAGAGGAGAGGAGCAGGGAGAGCTGCAGCCATGGGGGACCCCTTGCCAGGAGAGGTGACAGTTTCCAAGTGGAATGTGACTGTGTGTGTGATGGTTGAGGTACAGGCACAAAGTAATTGGGGCCCAGGAAGAAGGGAGAGGTGGAGTGAGGTATTTAAGCTCCAATTTTTGTTCCATCTTTGTTTTGATTTGATTAATGATAACTTAAACTGATTTATTTTTTCCCAAAATTGAATCTGTTTTGCCCGTGACCATAAGTCTTGACCCATGAGGTGTTAGTTGGGTTTATTTGCTGATAAATGTTGTCACCAAGAACTACTGAAAGCATGAATGCTTTTTTAAAACTAAGATACTCCATCACTTGAAATTTAAAACAGAGGAAAAAAAGAGGCAACACTCCTGACAGTTTAAAAATTTAATTGCTTGCTGCCTAAGAAAGAGAGTACAAAATAACATTCTCGAGGTACAACAAATCCCACCCTGTCCCCATTAACAATGATATCGTTAAATGCATCTTGTTACTTCAGGACATCCAGCTCCAGAACACTTTAAAATTAGCATATAAAAATATTTATAAGTAGAGGATGTACCCCCCACTCTTTATCCTGCAAGTAGTATAAAAATAAATCTGAATACATAGGTATGAGTATATATAAATAAGTATAAATATGTAATAAATAGTATCTAACACAACAAAACCTGAGTAAATAGGTATGAATATCTATAAATAGGTATAAATATGTAATAAATAGTATCTAACATAACAAAACATGAGTAAATAGGTATGAATATCTATAAATATGTAAAAACAGTATTTAACATAACATCTAATGCAGTGCTATTAAAATATAACATTCCTATCAATATAAATACAACCCTATTTTAAAAGTTAATAACCTACTTTGAAGACCTATTCAACATTATTTAAAAGTGCTAAAACAACAAACAACATATCAGGAATAAAGCATCATTGAAAAGGTGAAAAAATGGAGTGGCTAATACCCTAAAAATATTAAAGTGAAAGCAAAACATGTTCTAATACAGTTGAAATGATCTGGCAGCTGCTGACATCTTCTGGAACTTGTCCCCTGCTTCTCACTTGCTGCTTGCTTCCTACTCAAAGCGGCCCCGCTTGCGGGGTACCTCTTCCTGCAGATCTAGGAAGGAAAGGACATGCTGAGTAAATCTCAGACCCTGTGTCCTTGTCACTCAGCAGCACACACAGCAATTGTACTTCAAGCAGGTACTAGAAAATATGGCTTGAGAGGCAGCCTAGAACTTGAGCATAGGAGGCAAGCAAATTACAGGGAAAGTGCTCCTGTTCTTCAAGATCAGTCATTTGTATGTGCATCCTGAGACATCCTACATGCACAACAACTGAGAGGCACAATGAAGTCCTCACACTGCAGACAAGAACTGAACTGTTCTGATCTCCCCTTTCTCCAACAGCTAGGTCAGAGTAGCTGTCTGGTAATCTCTAAAAAATCTGCAGAGTCTCTTCTTACCAGGGGAGTTGTCATCAAGAGAACTGTATCTCCTTTTCCTGCAGGTGCGTTTTAGAGGGGAATCTCCCTCTCCTCCCCGTGTGTAAATGAGCTGTCTTCTAGGTGGGAATTGTCCCACTTCAGTCACTGCAGCACATGTACCCTTGGTATTGTCCTTAAAAACAAACAAGTAGAAACAGAAATAAACCAAAAGATCACTCAGTATTTTTTGGAATTGCTTTAGGGACAAAAGAATAACACTTCTTCTGTGCTCCAAAGGGACAGGTAACAAGTGTTGACCACTGCCTAGATGTTTTACAGAACAGGTGTTTTCACCTCAGAAGGAAGGTTGCCTGATGGAAGCTCAAGCTCTTACAAAATGCCCTTTTAGGGGAAATGTGACATCAGAACACTGGGATAGACAAAGGTAGGCTGCATGTCCTCACTGCCTGAGCTTTGCCTTGGTTATCCAAATAGGTTGGAGAAGGAGTCTCAAAGAAAGTCAGGTGTACTCCCTTTATAATTAAAAAATTATAAAGAAAACAAACATTGTGGTGTTTGTAGAGCAAAAGTTCAGCAGGCTGCAGGGGGGAATGAGGTACTTACAGCATGATCTGCTGTTAAAAATGTCTGGCTCTCTCCTTTCATTATTTCATCAATGATTGGTGCACACTTCTCCTCAATCATCTGGAATAATTCTTCAAGGTTGACTTCTGCCTCGGAAGCATCACATGGTGGAACATCTGCTGTGCCAGAGAACTGAACAGGTGGAGTCTGGAAGAAAGAAAAATACAGTGAACTTTGCTACCCAAAAATCACAGTGCCAGGATGTGTACCAATTCTCTAAGGCTTTGGAAAGGAATAACACCAATCCACTCGAGTGTTTGCTTATCCAAAACCTTGAAAACTTGTCCGTTATTTTCGGTTAGGACAGCAGCTTTAATTATGAACCAAAAGGGCTGATACTTTGCCTTGTTTTTCATTAACCACCTGACTCTTGGCACGCTTGCTTTCTTCTGCTCTCTTTTTCTTTCACCTCATGTCAGGACGTTGCACTCACCTGAACAGAGCTGTACGGGCTGCTTGTTGAAGATGCCAGACCTGGAGAGCCAGAGGAGGTGCTGGGTGAGGAGTGACGCTGTGCTGTGGATGCAAGAACGGCAACACAGTGAGCAGCCTGGAGAAGCTGGGCTTGGCACATGCAGTTCTAGTGCTTACTTGATGGAATCATTGCAATGATAGCCCGATAAAGAAATGTATCCCTGCCCCCCCAGTAATACCTAAGCTTTGGTTTGTCCAAGGGAATAGTTGCTATCTTTGAGTTTCAGAAGGTTTTTTTTGATACTGAAAAAAAGATAATGAGACCAACAATGATTTGCATGGAATTCTGTTCTGAAAAGAAATTCCACTGAAGTTGGACTGAAAATTGTGGCAGAAACATAGCAGACAAAAGAAAGTTAGCAGGACTTGTGTACTTTCTAGTCTTGTGAGCACTAAAAAATACAACATAAAGAAGCTAAACAATAAAATAAACTAAGATGTGAAAATAGTTTGAGTAGAATGACATGGTCTACATGATGCTTTTTACTGATCTTTGACTTCAGACACTTCACACATGGAGACCAAGTGTGACTTTGATCCAGCTCTCAGTGCTTTAGCAGCATCATCCTAGTTTTGTTTGACTTAAAAAAAATGGGAAAGTTTGCCTAACACTGTGTAGTTGTGGACAAGTCTTTTTATCTTTGCCCTATAACCTGAACAGAGAGTCCATCTGGAAAGTCACCAGGGGACACTCAAGCTCTGGAGGAAGGATGGGCATACCAACCAGAAACTCTTTTTGCTTTCAAGGTCTCTCTTCCTTTAGACTCTGTGCTTTATGTCGAATTCTCACTTGAGATAGACAGGACAGAGCACATTTCTACTCTTTTTGAAAAACAAGTGCAGACGTTTTTTTCTTACCTCTGAAACTGGGCCATTGGTCTAGTGGCAGGATGGAGGTTACTGGTCTGACCGTGTATGTCACTGTTGTGCAGCACCTCCGGGGAAGCGGGACGCCGATGCCTGTGGCTGTAGGAACCTCGAGCCCTGGAAGCAAGTGAAGAGAACCCCGTGATGTTCCAGAAGGGACTGGACCCCGTTCTCAACCTTATTTTGGCAAAGTGCCATAGTTCTGGTATGAGGTGGACCCCAGGAGTTTTTGCTGAAGCTGTCCTATGATCCTTCAGTGGGCTTTTAATAAAGTGGAAGAATTGTCAATGAAAGGTGTTTTGAGAGGCAAGGGAAGGGAGCATGAGAAGCCTCGGCTTTACAGCTTTAGTCTCCTCGAGAGCCTTGTGCCGAACCAGCACAGCTGCTCTGTGAGCTGCAAGGCAGACGATGGTTGAGCGGACCTACAGCCTCTTCCCTACAGAGGGGGAACCGAGTGGCCAGCGGCAAGACCGGGCTGCCCTGCTCCTCAGGGCTCCTCCTGTTCCACCCCCACACCAGCCACCGCTTCTGCAACCCACGGCGGCCCCGCACACCCCACCACGTCTCACCGAGACCATTGGCCTTGGGCAGCAGGTCCGGGGACAGCACGGAGCCCATCAGCCGCTGGATGCGGGTGGCCGGGCGGCTGGACGCCTGCAGCCCGGCTGCCAGCTTGGCCCTGTTGGCTCTCGTCAGCCGCTTCATCTGGGTCAAGAGGTCGGGGCGGCCACGGTGGAAGTGGGGGCTGTGGAAGTGGTGCAGGGGCCCGGAGGAACTGCCTCCAGCCCCACCGTCACCTTTCGGGCCCGGCCCAGCCCCGGACCCCGCTCCGCTGCCCGCCGGCCCCGCCATCACTTTTCGGAACCCATATAGGTTCAGCTGCCGGACCAAGCTGCTGAAATTCTTTGTCTTGAAGACTTCGGCACTGTCGCCGCCCGGCCCGGCGGCGAGGCACGGCCCGGTGCCTAGCAGCTCCCGCTCAAAGAGCGCCTGGTCAATGAGCAGCCCCTCGCCGCGGGCGTCCCAGCGCACGGAGCCGCAGCGGGGGCTGTTCACCAGGCGCCAGAGCTTGGCTGGGAACGTATGGGGGTCAATTGGAGATGGTAGACGCGGCTCCTCCATGCCGACGAGCACGCAAGGAGGAGGGATGCGAGGGACGCGGTGAGATGCCAGGGATGCGGCGGATGGGGGGCACGCGGTGGGATGCGGAGGGACGTGGCGGGATGCCGAGGATGTGGAGGGACGCGGCGAGATGCCAGGGACGCTGTGGGATGCGGAGGAAGGCGGTGGGATGCGGAGGAAGGCGGCGGGATGCGGAGGAATGCGGCGGGATGCGGAGGAACGCGGCGGGATGCCAGGGACGCGGTGGGTTGCCGAGGAATGCGTCGGGATGCCAGGGACGCGGTGGGACGCGGAGGGACGCGAACGGGTTCTCCATGGCTACGGGCGCTCTAGAACGCTCGTGCCCCGACAGCCGCCACGCGGCCAGCACGCGGCCAGCACGCGGCCGGCTCGTCCCGCAGCCCGGCCAGCACGCGGCCGTCCCGCGGCCGTCCCCTCAGCTCCCTCAGCTCCCTCAGCTCCCTCAGCCCCCTCAGCTCCCTCAGCCCCCTCAGCTCCCTCAGCTCCCTCAGCACCCTCAGCTCCCTCAGCTCCCTCAGCACTCTCAGCTCCCTCAGCACCCTCAGCTCCCTCAGTTCCCTCAGCACCCTCAGCTCCTTCAGCACCCTCAGCTCCCTCAGCACCCTCAGCACCCCTCAGCACCCCTCAGCTCCCTCAGCCTCCTCGGCACTCTCAGATCCCTCAGCACACCGCGGCTCCGCCGCTCTCCTCAGCTCCCCCCGGCCCGTCGGAGAGTCCCCACTCTCCTCAGCCCCGCAAAGGAGTGAAGAACTTGGAGAAGCCGCTGGAAAGGCTCGGGTGCCAGAGGAACCAGGTTTCTGCCTCAGGTGATAGCGCGATGTCACTGAGTTACTTTGGGTGTAGCAGATGCTGTTTGCCCACATGGCCTGTTCTGAAATGAGAGATTTTTCCTCTCTTTCAGCATTTCAGTTTTATCTGATGTGACCATTGCTTGTCCCCCTTGAATAGCGTTTTTACAATGTTAATGTCACTCAGTCCACTCCTGCAAACCTGCCTCTGCCTCATGGCATGGGAGCAGCCACAGCAGCCCGGACAGCATGGACACAGTAACGATAACCTCTGTCTGAGTGAGGTTACCTCAGGGATATTACAGACAGGATGGATTTTCTCCAGAGAATGAACCTCATAAAATATCTCCAGAAGTCATATTCCATACCATTTAAGAAAAATTAGCCTTTATTTTTTATCTTTTAAATACCATGAAGATCTCTGTGGGCCAGCAGTATTGATTGACGTGAGTCTGCTGGAGAAGGAAATCACATCAATGACCGTTTGAGGTGACAGTCTCACTGTTTGGTTGTAGCTCTTGCATCATGTTCAAAACCCTCCCCAGACTGCTAGCACTGCCACGCTGTGTTGCATCATGCCACAGCCTGTGCCCTGTGCTATGGGACCTGTAACTCCTGGGGGCAGGGGAGGGACTGCTTTCTGGGGACATCTGCTGAAGAAGTGAGAGCACCCTGGAGATATTCAGCCCCTGAGCTGGAAAAAGTGTCTTTCTTCACCTGCCAGGTAGATAACTCATATCGCAGAAGAATAATAGAAGGAGAATGTATAATTTCCCTCCTTGGTGCTACTTAGGAAATACTGTAAATATCAGAGTGCAGTTACAGCCACAGAACTCAGCCCTCTACTTCTCTGGGTACAGAAGAAAAGATACTTCAGAATTAGTCTGATTCTGCATTTATTGGGTTTTACTGCTTCCAAATAATATATGCTCACTTTACAAATATATTTACCACAGGTAAAGGTTGCCACACTCCTTCGCAGCTGTCAGTCCTATAACACCCTTCTCACTTTGAGTTAAGTTCTCCTGCATATAATTATTAATTCAGCAGTTTGTAATTAAATGATTAGCTAATCAAATTGTTCCCTCAAGAGCACATGTGTGAATGCATTAAAGACTGATTTGATTGAGGTCACTCAGAGATAGTTAAGCTTTTAAACTCACCATTATGAAGAATAAGAAGCAAAGAGGAACAGCTCTTGTGAGGAAAAGGCTTTCTAAGATGAAGGCAGAAAGGTATTAAACTTTGTACATGTTTGCTTGGAATTCCTAACAGAAAAAAAAAAAAAAAAAAAAGATTTGAAATTATGGACTTCTGTATTCATATTACCATGCACTGTCTCATAGTATGGGAACAAAAGGAGAATTCCTTTGAAGAAATTAAAGGTGAGCTCAGAAGGCTGATACTATGGGGGTGGCAATACAGTATTGTTATTGTTGGGTTTTTGTCCGGGAAGTTCTGCATGTGTGTCCCCACTGATTTGAGCAAAACCCCTTCTGCAGCACCTATGAAAAGAGAAAATGCTTATACAGGTGTAAAGGGGCAGAAGGAGATGAAGATGACTTTTACTACCCCCTCAATTAGCTTTCTTCTCAGGTTCTTCAGGTTCTTCAAAAACATTTTGGTACTGGTCATTTCCAGAGGTGGTGGCAGCACAGCCTGGATCAGTCAGTAAAATTTAATGATGCAGCAAAGCTTGGGTTTTTCTAGTATTCCCTTTAGACCAAGTTACACGGTGAGAACCAAACCACCCCTCGCCGATAATGAGGGTTTCACCACCCTGTGGTAAAGTGATGTAGGGATTTGGCAGGCAGGCTGCTAGGCTGGCTGCAGGGAAGCACTTCTGGTTGGTTCTTCAAAGCAAGGCAGTTGGCTCCCTCTGCTGCTTTGCAGCATGTTTTTAGGTGTTTAAGCAACGCGTACTCTCTTCCAGATCCCGGAGGTTCCAGCACTATGGTGCCTTCTGGTTTCTATGTGCTTTCTTTCCCTGTGAAGTAGCTATGAAGCTCTATGTTCCCCTTCAGCTTAAAATCTGTAAAGACCTTTACAAAGATTAATATATACGTTTATAACTGAGAATCAAACTGTAAGGTGGCAGTGGAGCATAAGCATTTTAGGTAAGATCTCCATTAAAGCCATAATTATACCCATCTGTTTCCCTAAAGTATCCCCTATAAAACAGTTAGTGCTTATACATCTCTTGATAGCTCTCTCTCAATCTGGTATTGTGGGGAAAGAGTGAACTTAATTTATTTGCTTTCTAGGAAAAGATAGTGCTTAAATACATATATATGAGAAAACCAAGCTGAAAGTGTTTGTCAGAGGAGCTTTATTTGTTTATGGGTAGTGTCAAAACATCTGTTTTTCTAAAATCTGTCCAACTCTTATGCACCAATTATGGAAAAGACAGAACAGCCACATTTCTAATAAAGCAGTTCCCATGTAAAAAAATATTAAGAATAAACAAACACATAATATTTCTTAAAAATATGTAGAGCTACATCAAAGCTGTCGGGTAAAAAAAGATTTGTAAATAGCTGTAAGCTGGATTCACGTTGGGCAGATATACAAATTAGCTTTCCTCTTATGACCTGGCTGTTATATGATTATTTGACCAGTTTCTCACCAAGAGAAAATTGGTGAACATTTTCGTAGAGAGCTGAAAAAGGCAAATTTCCACTGTGACAGGACTGATCCTTTGACTCTGAAATTAATGTTTCTATAACCAAAAAAGTAACAGATTTGAGACACTAATGGGGGTGGGGAAAAAAAAGAAAAAAAACCAGAAAAAAAAACCAAAAAAGAAGACTAAGACAACTGATTGCAAGGGTTTCACCACTAATTTAGGGACATTAGTGTTAAGATATTTGATACCACATACTTTTGAAGTTAGTTGTCTGTAAGAATCTGTAAATCTGGGTGGAACCAAGTTACCTAAAACTGAGCTCCTCGTGCCTTTTGAAATGTCCTTGTGTACGGTATCACTGTGCAGTCTGTGAATTCTGAACCCATTTGAATGCTGTGCCAAGGGAGGTTTAGACTGGATATTAGGAAAAAATTCTTTACTGAAAGAGTTCTCAGGCACTGGATCAGGCTACCCAGGGAATACACCCATCATCCCTGGGGGTATTTAGAAGCCATGTATACCTACCTGGTACTCAGGGACATGGTTTAGTGGTGGGCTGGGCAGTGTGCTAGGTTAACAGTTGGTCTTGAATGTCTTAGAGGTCTCTTTCAACCAAATGATTCTATGGTTCTATGTAGTTGAGACTTTCAACAACCAAGGAAGATGGCACTTCTGTCACCTGTCTCTCCTGTAGGCACCTACAGTTTCCTCTCTGTGCCATGTACTTGCTGTGCCTTTCTCATTGCACAGACCGATGAGATTGCTTGATGGACACTGTAGCTGTCAGGAGGTTGAACATCGTGACCACTTTGTGGGGGAACAACTGACTTTGCAGCAGCAGCAGCTTCTTGAGGACCATCTCGTTACACCCGCAATTCCTCCTGCAGTTGCCGCTGCCTTCTGTGCTGCGTGTCCTGGTGTGTCCCCTCCCGCCTGGCACACCGCAGCCTGATGCAAAGGATATGGTACCAGTAGATGGAGCTAAAGGATCCCAATCATTGAGGAGACGGTAAAATTAATGTTGAAGGTGTAGGCCAAGACTTTACCTTTTCTTCTGCTGCTGGTATTTGCCCTTTGCTACGACACTTCCTTTCCTCCCCACCAAATGAACCTGCATTGAAAAAATTAATACAAGCGAGGTACTTAACAAAATTTGATGTCAGGTTGTCTATAATAATAATAATAAAATAAGCATTTATTGCTGTGTCCCTCTGCCCAAATAATGCTTGCCAAATTTCACCCATTGTGAGTGACACTGCAGCTCTTATTGTCACATTGTCACTGTCATGGGCATTAATTAAAGGTACTGGCACCTGATAAGCTTATTATGCTCTGTACCGTGAAGGAGGTGAAGATTTCTGTGCATCTTTTTATGGGCTTTTAGGATATTCGTGCTGCTCTATGATAAAAGACATAATTTTACATCTCTGGTAATTGTTTCCTCTGATGGTGGTAGCACTTTACTATGTATTTAATGCCATACCTATCCCAGACAAAAATAACTTTCTTCAGGCCATAAGGGGAGAAGCAGGTATACTTACTTGCCAGCCACAAGATAAATATTTAGATAAATAGCAAGGGTATCTAAAGCCATATCTAAAGCTTTCCCATTAGTAAATGCCTATGCTGGATTCTGTTCAAAGCACAGCTAAGTAACACAGAGGAGTGAGAGCTTCCTGAATTTCCCTTTCATATAAAGAAGTTTAGATGTCACATGTCAAATGTAATGCGACCTCAGGGGTTTCAACATAGTCCTTAACAGGCATTTCTCACCCTTATAAAAACAGGTGGCTTTTGAAACAATGTCTCTTTTCAAGAATTTCATCTTAGTATTACAGCATGAAGGTCAACATTGTCCTGCACTGACCGAGCTTTCACAGTGGTTGCTTTCTTCATATCTGGCTCTTGTACTTAACATTTTGAACTAAAAAATGAAATGTAGTATGAGAAACTATCATTTTCAGTGTAAGGCTTTGATGTGCTTTGTCTTTTAGCCTCACTGTTGTTGTTGTATTGTCATAACACTGAATGCTTATTCTCTTTTTAACTGATGCCCTTTATTTGTCAGGACTATTTACTTTCATTGGTCTGAAGTTTCTTGGCAAGGTGCACAGACAATTTCAACTTGAACCTTTTAGTGGAAGAAACACAGAAACAATTCACTTTGTCTCCTCTCTACAGGCTACCAGTAATAAACAAACAAATGGACCCCTAGGAGACTGAACAAGCCAGGTCAGCTCACCCAGACACAAGGCACAGGCAGGCTTGGAGCAACCACCAGAAGGGCTGGAAGAGGTATAATATAACCTTTCAGATCTCAATAAAGGGATTACTGCTAGTTATAAAAAAAGTCCATAGATTGTGTGCAATTACTTCAGAAGAGCAGTCATGCTCTAATTGACCTAAAAAAGCAGTTGGCCAGCCAGCCAGCTGGCTAAGGACAATGGGGCAAAACCCCCTGAAAGGAGCCCAGCATGAGATTAGATAACATATTTTTGTTATCATGCACAATGCATGAAGACCTCTCTCCCTTGCCCCAGGTGTCTGTTGGGTGCCTGTGTGAACTGGCTCTTGGACAGCTTTCCTGGGGGTGGCAAACTGTCCAGAAATTATGCACTTGTTTGGTAACTGTGGGTTGGAACCTGAGTCTGAAATGTTGGTATATTAGAGGAGTCTGAGTTGCCACAGTGGTCAAATAATCACTTTTTCTACTGTAGCTGGCATGTTATGTATGACCCCTTCTACTGGAAGTGCCTTTCTCAAACATCCCCACATCAGTCACTGTTACCTTGGGCTCTGCTTGTTGGGATGTGTTTTTTCTCAGATGGAAAGTGAATTAATCTGGAAAGGATGCCTGAAAGAATGAGAGATGGCTTAAGTAACTGGGCTGTTCCCAAAATCTGTGGGATAGTAAATATTGAGGAATTTAAACATATTTTTTTGTGTGGTGTTTTTTTTTTGGTTTTGTTTTTTGGGTTTTTTGTTTGTTTTTTTGAGGGTTTTGTTTGTTTGTTTGTTGGTTTTCTTTTTAAGTTAGGGAGGGAGAAACACCCAGGCCTCCAGCTCTGTGCAGGGAGAGGCTTTGAGGCCCCAGCCCAGTTCCCCTTGCTGCTTATGTGGCAAGTGCCACTGATCTGTGTCATGCACTTAATTTAAAATGCATTGAAAAATAGAATGAAAATTCATCTTAAAATGGGTAAATTTTCACTATCTAGATTTTTATGGCTTTGTACCTGAGGACTGTGGTATTCTCTCATATTAAACAGTATGTTTACTGTCTGTTTTCTTATGAAGTGGGTTTAGCATTTAATTTTGATGCTAAAAGTATTCTTAGGTAACATATATTGATAATTTTCTGTTTACACATAATCCAGTTTATCCAGAGATTACAGAGAATGTAATATAAGAGTTGTTTTACTGAAATACAGCATATTGGTATCTGAAATGCCAGTTTAGTAAGTCAAGTAATAAATATGTCTTTCAACTAAACTGCTGCCTTTTCCTCTTTCTTGGTAATGTAGTTAAGCCCTGATTGTTTTGCAGTACAAACATTAACATTCTTTAGTCAAATCAACCTCATAATTATGTATACCTTATTCCTATAAAGCCCTTTCATTCTTCACCCAGAAGCTTTGGTTTGTATTATTCATTTAAACACAGAAGTAGTGCTTTGCAGTCAGTTTATTTTGATATTCTGGAAATGATAAACAGTGCTCCTGTCAGGGCTAAGGTGCAAAGGTTAGCTACAGAGTCTTGCTTCTGCTGCCATAGCTGGTTTGTGGTAAAGATACCTATTTCATTTTCCAGAACTCTGATATTATTCCTTATTCTTGGGAGAAGAAAAAAAAAGTTGTCTAATTAAAAGCACAGATTTTGATTTATGTGCTAATGCCATGCAACATGCAAACAGAAGTCTCCTTCTTTACCAGAGACATGGAAGATGTTGGGATTTGTGTGGGCATGGCAGTGATTTTAAACCTCCATCTGCATTCCCTAGAGCCTAGTACCCATTAATTTATTTCATGGTCAGTAGAGTTTAGAAAATATTCAGTGTTAAAAATACTAGATGGTTTAAAAAGAACTGGGTAAAATAAAGCACAATTTTTAGGTATGGATTGAATGACAGTAAAAAGTTTTTGAGTGCTTTCCAGGAGGACACACAAGCTCAGACTTGCCTGATCTATTTCCACCCTTGTTTCTTCACAGCCTTTTTTTCTGATTCATTTGGGAATCTTCCTTATCTATCTGTGCATTGCTCAGTCAGGGGTGTGCCATCTGCATATTGCTGTAAATGAGGGGATTCATCCATCTACTGTCTTAGACCACTATGGCTTTCCTGCAGGAATTTGTTAAATTGTATAAATTTAATTGTCATATCCCTTCTGGAATATTGAACAAAACTCATTTTATGACTGCAGGGTTTTGAAGCAGAAGGGGCAGTAAACTAATATAATTAATCATTGTGTCATTGCTACAGAATAATGGGCTAATTCTCTTCCTAATTTCTAGTTACTTATCATTTTAAATCTCACAGGGAAAGCAGCACTGTATAGAAAGCAACAAGAAACAGCCAATTAAAAAAAAAGTGTTTTGTTTCATCATCTTGAGCAAGTGTAACAGAACTGAAGAAATTCTGGTTGTGATTTATTAGTTGCATTTGTTCTCTGAGTTTTCATATACAGTTAGATATTTCACTGCACTGCTTCACACAGCAAAAATAATTAATTTCCCCCTATTCACATATTTTTTGCATCAAATTTGCATTTTTAAAAACAGTCAAGTACACAGAATAATTGGCTTGAGTTAAAATGAACAAAACAAGCCATCTAAAACTCTTAGTTAACAATTTTATTATTTTTATGTCAACTGTGAAAAAACAAAGAATTCTCACAGTTAAAAAAATTCAATGTTAATCTGACACTCTGTCCTAATTTGGGCTGCTTAAATGAAGTACTTATGTGTTGCTTAAAGTCCTGTTTTGAATGTTTATTTCACAGCTGAGTTCAACTCTGCCATTACAGGCTGCTGTGTATGTTCAACTGATAATTTTAAGTGCATCTGTCAATTGATTTGGTGTTAGACTGCGGGCTCTGCTAAATCTTTGCAGGTTCAAGTCTAGATTGGCACAATAAAGGTGACCAATACCTCTAATATCTCCCAGTGAGACTGGAATTTGGATGCTTTTAGAGAGATTCTGCCCATTCCTCCTACAGGGAAGGGGAGAAAATCAAGAGGGTGGAAGGGAATGGAAAGGAATGAAGCGTTAGGAAAAATTAATTTAGAGATGGGAAGGATCTGGAAAAAAAAATCACTGAAAACACTTTCTGGAGCTTGTGAAGATGCAGCTGGGTACTGGATGAGATGAAGGAAAGGCAGAATGGGAATGCAGGAGGGAACAGAAGGTTTTTGATGGGAATAGAAAAGTAGGTTTTGACACACATGAGATTAGACTCCATGGGGTGGGTAGAACAGCAGGAGAAAGGGCTGCTAATATTTGACAGCAGTGAATAGAGGATGAAGATAAATTGGTAGTTCCTGTGCAGAGTTCGGTATCTCTTCTGGCAGCAAGCTGGAAAACATTTAAAGGCTGAACTTTCAAGTAAAAATTCTCATTAACTAGAGGCCCAGTAATCCTATCTGAAAGGAAAGAAGAAAAACAGTAAACAAGGCAGCATTTTCCCCACTGGATCTCATAAGTGCAGCTAGCTCAACTGAGCCCAGATGAAGATCTAACCTATTTTTTTTAAATTTTTTCCTTGATCAGGATTTCAGCATGAACTATATGAATTTTTCTTAAGCCAGGACAGCTCTAGTCACTACGGAACTCAAAACCTAATGGAATAATTAACGTTTGACCCTCTAATTAAATGTCATAAATTCAGTATGAGTTTTGGGCACTACAGTTTATTGCATTTCCTAGTTCTCCTTTATGCTGCTCACATTCCTTCCTGCATCCTGCTTTGAATCAGATGGTATTACAGGTTGTGGAGATCCTTCTGATGGGAGAAGCTGGGGAAAAGTTGGCCTGTGTGAGCAGCATTGCTCAGAATTGGTTTTGTTTTTTTTTTTTTTTTTTATGGTGTTTCTGTATTACTGCTTCCATCCTCATGGCAGACTTCCTCCAGAAGAATGACCTACCTGCCTGTCAGACACTAGGGAGAATATTTCTCCATGTTCTGTTGTATTGCTAAGCTACCTGTCCTCTGTGCCTAATCATCAGAGGAGCACTGCTGGGACAAGCCATTTGGAAAAATGTAAGAGGCACTGTGTGGGTTTTTCATCTAGAATTGACATCAGGTGTTTAAAACATTTAAAAGAAAATGCTGGGAAATTCTTACAGAAATTGGCCTGCAATTCATGGCAGTTGTGTTGTTAGTAAACTTACATGCTGCATAAGCAAGGTTTTTGAGCTTGATTTTTATTTTAATCTCTTTGGAGAACATGGTATAATTTTTTGTTTCAAGAATAGTCTTAAAGGCTTGATTGCTTTTTGAGCCAAATGCTGTGTTGAAGGTAGTTCAGAGTTATCAGGAGTTATGTATGCTGTATCTTAATGAAATGCTTGTCTGAAATTGTACTGATAGCCTGCTGTGAAAAAATCAATTTGCCATCAACAAACTGAATGTACTTGATGCTCAATTTCGTTTGCCCAACTATTTCACATTCTTTCCCTATAGTAAAACAAAAAGGTCCTGAGAATTAATTACAGTGTTAGCATCTGCTCGTGGCAGCTTTGCTGGTATACATAGCAGAGTAAGATAGTTAAGGCAGGAGTGAGCCCAAGTGTAATGTTCTTCCCACTACTGCTTCTTACACAAGTATCTTTTAAATGAGAGGCCTCTTTGTTGATTCCTCTGCATACTTTTTCATTTACAGCAGAGTGCCCAGCTGTGTATAAAATTGCAGAATGCTGATCACTTCCAAATAACTTGTTTTGTGTCACTTTTTCATGGTCACACTTCCATAAATATTGCTGGTACCCTAATGGAGTAATGTTGGTTCTGAATGCCAGAAACAACATTCCTTCCTCTACAGTAAATTTCAGACTTTTGGAGGATCAGTAGATGGATGGGAAGTTTGCAGAGATTACAGGTGCTTGAGATTCCTGATTCTGAATCTTACATAAGTGTAATTCCAGCCTGAGGTGCCAAGCACACCATGGAGCAACTCTGAACACCAGACAAACACACTTTGGCTTTGTGCAAAGTGTCATTTGACAATGTTTTATTTATTAACATGCAAACATGTTACTGTGCTAACATGACAATCTAAATTGAAGTTTTGCTGTGCTAAATGTAGGCAGCACAAGGCCACAAAATATCAATAGTTTTAGGATTTTAGTATTCTATAATGTTGTATTTTAATACATATTCAGATAAATAAATTTCACTCAGTTCATCCAGAAGCTCCTGTACATTTTATCTAGGCTTTTTCTTTTTGATAAAGCATCACAGGATATAAATTATCTTTCCTGGAATGCTTGAAGGCATGATCTCTGAAAACAAAGTTTTTTGTTATTTGTCAATTCTTTGCAATTTCTGCCATGTTGGCTTTGAAGTGTGTTGATCCCTACCACTGTATCTGAGGGAGAATCATCTTAGATTTCTGCTAGAGAGTGCCTGGGATCCAGTCTTGTTCTGTATGATTGTGATGCCAGCAGTGCTGGCAGGGTTAGTGCTATTTGCACTGGAGAACCAATTTCAGTTCATATAATTACAATTAAAAAACCTGAAGTTTGGTGAAGTAAGAACAGGCTCATTGTCCTAAATAATTTAAAAGAGGAAAATTATGACCAGAAATACTGGGAATTCTGAATGTTTTTAATATTTATTGTTTCATATTTCCTGACAAGCTGCAAGCACATATGGGAAAATCGTGTTTGCATGTCTGAAGGTGTAATATAACCTTTAAGCCTACAGAAAACTTGCATGTGGCCTGTTAGTTGCTTGTGGGTTTTCAATGATAAGTCATTATTCTAAGAAATAGAACCTAAGCTTTCAATAGATTAATCTTTTTCTTCTTGAAGTAATTTGAATATTATTATATAAATATTTTTATTCAATTTTTATCTTGTATTCAATTCTTGATTTTATGTTCATTAGATTTACATATACCAAATACTTTTAACTTCCTAGCTCATAAGTTGAGCTAGATGAAAAAGCTTTTTCATAGTTGAAAAAGTGCCTGGCACTGGTCAGAAACAGTGATAATTAACCTGAAGTGAAAAGAAAAATGACTAAATTATATATTTCATAAATTAATACTCCTATAAAACCCTAGTAACATAGTGTGACATTTAATATGCACACCTGCATATCTTGTTTCTTCTACCAAGTAAAATTTTAACCAGGGGTTGGAAGAGTGGCTCTTTGCTCCCTATTGGCTTAGCAATTGGAAGTGTTTCTGTGTTTGGTAGATGTGCTTTATTGGAACATCATGGGGCATAAAATTGAAACCCTACATATGTACAGCAGTTTTTGAAAGTGTGTGTGGGTTCCTATTCTTCCAGAGCAAACACATCATCTAAATAGGGACCATTTTGAGAAATATGTTTGAAAATAAAGGTGCTCTAAGCAAAACAAAACCACAATCTGTCAATAACCCTGGTAATAAAAGAACATCCTGTCTGGATTTCAGAATTGAGCTGTGTGCCCCCACCCTTTTCTTTTTGAAGAAAAATCACTGCACTTATGCAAATAATGAGGTAACATCCTTAAAATTAAGAAATCTCTTGTTCTAAAAATTTGTAGTGGTCGTGTGCTTCATCCCCAAGTCTGAGGGTAGAATCTGATAGATATGTAGAGCTTTATGGCTGAAATTAGCAGTTTACTGAAAGAATAGTGGTTTTCTGCCCTCAATTGGAACATATTTAATTGGCAAATGCCATAAATACACACTTCCTAATGGAAGAGTAATTTTCATTATTTAAGCTTTTCACTGAAACAAGTTTTCATCTGCTTTCTTACCCAAGGCAGAAGTCTTGATTGGAACTTGTCTACTTTCTCACAGTTTTAGCATGCGGGTGTAGGAATGTTACAGGTTTTCTTTGAGATGATTTATCTCTTAATCTACTGTTGGCCAAGCCAGAGATTTAGGAGGAAGATAGGAAATTATATTAGAACAAATCTTTAATAAAAACCAGATGCATATAGTTTATTGGAAAATATATTTTTTGCCACAGGCCAACATGTAAGATAATTATTTATGTAAGAGGGTGCTTTTCCTTACAAGTCTAATTTAACTTATACTGTTTTTTTAACTATGGAAAAAAATCTAATATTCATCATACAGCAGTCTGTGCAAAATTTCATGCAATAGTTTGTGTTATTACTGGAAAACTTTTAGGGGTCTTCAGGTTGAAGAAGTTTGGAATGAGTGCATTAAATTTAATGGCAGGCAATCTTTCAGAAAGAATATAGAAAGTTGTATTTGGTGGGCAAAGTAAAGTAACTGTTAGAATTAACTTTTACTCTTGACATTTCTATTCAGTAAATACGATCTTGCAACAGCACATATAATTCACATTCCCCTGTTTGTATTATTAAATTTTGATAGATTTCTGGGTTTTATGACTGTTAAAATTGCATGTTGATGGCAGTGTAAAAATGAATGACATTTAATTTAGTACCACTGAGTTTTCATTTTCAGGAGAGATCTAAGTAAAATGCATGAATGTGATATACCAGGAAGATCCTAGGAGAGGTTTTCTTCACTTTCCCCTGTTTCTGATCTTTGAGAGCCAATCTTTGAAATTATATTTGATATTTTGAATTATTCCACATAAATTAGTTAGCTTACCATGTGTGCACACCACCATGTCTGTTCCTGAGAGCTTTTTTATTTCATGTAAAAGAACCTTCCCAGATCATGAGAACAAAGTATGGAATTAAGGAATACATGCATTTGTTTATGGCAGAAAACCAAACACAAAGGAACAGCGATGAAAACAAGACAGTGGGGTCAGCATAACTTCTAGAGAGAAAGGCATATTTGTTTGCTTAGGTTTTTCTCTTAATATAATTACTTGATTTGTGACCTTGCATAAAAATCTGCCTTACAGTCATCTAAGACATTTTCCTGAAATTTACAATTAATTTTTAATTAGTGCTACTTTCAGTGCACTTTCACAGACACAGTAAAATCTGTAATTACTTGCCTTAGAATTTTATTTTAAATAATGATATGTCCATTTGCTAGTATGTAACTTCACGCAGCACAGAAGTTACACATTGCAGGCCCATATTGAGCTGCCAGTTGTTTTTATTTTTTATTGATGAACCTTGTATAGCTTTAGAAATTCAGATCTTTGTAAGTATTGAATGACTAAGCTGTTCTGGTCAGTGTGGGAGAGGTATAAGGCTTGCTTTGCAGGTTCAGCTACCTTTATACATGTTTATAGAGTTTTCATTTTCAAAGCTTTCATACTGACAGTACCAAGCATTAGTATGCAGAATACCAAGAGATTATCTGCAATCATGTCCAGAGCAATTTGTCTTTTAGTACAGAAATTGAATTGGGAAAATGCTGAACTATATGCCATGAATTACAAACTTTTTCCAAATTTTCCCATTGGTAAAATCAGTAAATGTTTGATCTTAAAGGGACAAATATTGATGATTTCTGAATATAAATACTTTCTTTCTGCAATGCCCTCCAGTTTTCATCTGAATTCACAGTATTTATAAAGGATAGGCTGGTCCTTTATAGGCTATTAAAGAAGGAAAACATAGAATAAAGATGCCACCTTGTGGGTGAAATAAATGGCACAGTAGGCATGATTAAAAATCACTTGGTTTCCAAATAGATCTTCTGCAGTTTTGACTGGTTGCTGGAATATGAGCTTGTATTTTTTTTAAGTTTTACAATTATTTGGGGTATTTATGTTAGGTAATTTTGGATGAAGTATCTAACTGCATTTGGATCTTTCTGGTCTTAAGTGTTAAATGACTGCTAAAAATCACACATATATTTTCATTCATTCTGCTAATCACCACATAGTTTTGGCATCAAATGGAATGAATTGTTCTTATTGTATCAAAGAACAATTTTAGCACAGTTATTCTAACCTGACTGGAGAACTAGAATGACTGGTTTTGTAGTTATGCCCTATCTGAAAACAGAATGGTGATAAATTCCTGTGCTGGAATTCTTACAACATTACCCAAATTAACATTACCCTTTATCTTCACTCTGCATTACATGCCTTGGACTTGTCCACAGAGCTATTAACTCCTAACTGTTCAAATCTTCTTTTAATGAGAACACTTTTATTATGTTTTTTGAAGATGATGATGGTCTACAAGGAGGAAAAGGATTATTTTTGTGAATAAGCTACCTGTGCAATTAAGAATTTACATTCACCTGCCACCAGACAGGTACTTACCTTCCCATGACAGTGTCTAAGCTGGAGAAGACTGCTCAAAAGTTCCTGGTTTCTGCTTTACCCCTCATGTGTTCCAACATGTGCAGAGCAGGACACAGCTTTCCTGAAGCAAATGGTTCCATAAATACCTGACCTGTGAACTGGAAAGCAGCCATGACATAGTCCAGTTCCTGATGTGAGTTACCAAGGGATCAGTGTAGGAAAAGTAGGGAGTACTTGACCCTCAGTTTGGCCACAGTCTCAGTGGCCTCAGTAGTCTAAACAGTAAATGCATTTTTACTGGAGTGGCTGTTTCTGGTGGGTTTATGTTGTCCAAATTTTAGAGGTATGCAGAAATACATGATGCAATTCTTTTCAACTTGGTCAAATCAATAATCTATATTTCCAGTGGCCCATAGGGTAACAGACCTGTGCCAAACAGGTAACAGGTCTCTAGTTTGATGTGTTTATAATCTTCATACATAAAGAAAAAAAAAAAGTTTTACATATGAGCACAGCATGTGATAAAGAAGGGTCATGTAATATTTCATGGCCATGGTTAGCCAGACATCTCCTGGAAAGAGACTGCAATGTTTTGTTATTATTTTTCATCTTAGTCTTCAAATGAGGTTTTACTGGTCTTTGAAGTTTGATTTTTTTTTTTTCTTTTACCTTAGAGATTTTATGCCTAAAGCTGTACTCCACTTGAAATGTATCATATGTACATCTCTATCTATTGGAAAGCAGATTGTTAGCTTGATAAGCCTCTGTAAGAAAGGTTAAGAAATTCTAAGCTGAATCAGGAAAAAAACAACCCAGAAGTTGTTTAAAGCTGCTCTCTTTAGCACAGTTTCAAATAAAGAAATGTGGTACTTGGGTCTTCAGGCTTATGAAGTATCTCTGAGCAATACAGTGTTCCTTTGGCTTTGGATGCGGTTGCTGAATTGTCTGTGCATTTCAGGAGGGTTATAGAAACCTATATAAATACCTAGGTAGGTTTCTTCTTTTCCATGATTAACTTTGATTCAGAAAAGGCAAAAGCAGTTTCCTTCTGTCAGTGTGGATGGGAGTTCTGCTGTGTAGTCCAGCAAGTCATGGCTGGCAATTAACCTCTTCATGCCTGGTATCTCAGGTTATTTTGTAAAGCACTGGTTTTACTTCTAGACAGGAGATGGCATTAGACCTTTATCTAGTAGGTAGAAAAGTAGCAGAATTCCTGACACTAGGTTGCAGCTCTCAAATCTACTGCTTGCCCGTGTATTCCCATCATGAAACACCAAGCAGGCTGCAGAGGGGTTGAAGGCTCTTCCCTGTCCTGAGCAGGGCTCAGACTGTCAGATGTGCTCTCCCCCATCTCTCCTGGGGGCTGAGAGTGTGTGTGGGGGTTTCTTGACTGATGTTGACCATAAAATGTCAGGTATTTGAAAACACTGTTGAAGCATAGTAAAAAAAATTCCTAGTTTGAAGCAGTTTTAGGCTGTTCTCTGTCATGCTTCAAGTTCACTGGTTTGTGTACCCTTAGGAAATAATCAATGACATTAGAATCATTCAAGAAGACAGGTAAATACTGTGGTAATAACTGTCAGATTCAGGTTTTTTTTTTCTGTATGACAGTGCACATCTTTTAAGCATGCCAAGCTCTCCTTTATAACCTCTTTATCTATTAGTGCTGTTTTATTATGTGTATCTAAACCCAAATATATTTCAAGAAATTAATATAATATTTATTGGTTCAAAATATATTACTGCAGCTACCTATTCCTAATGTCCTGTAAGAGTGCCTTTGTTTTATAGGATTTGTCTGTCCTATAGCAGCTCAGTATTCTGATCTTAATAGTTCTTTGTACACTGCTCAGAAATCACAGGGTATATGAAACATATTCTGAAATTCATTCAAACTCTAAAAACTTATTATGTCTGGGAGAGACAGATTTAAGATTACTGAAGTTTCTGGTTGAAGTATTTCAAGCAGAAATCCATACTCCATTAGGTTTTGTAACATTATGTGACCTTAATTTTCCAGGTATTTTGCCCTTCAAATTGAAGATAGTATTTTAATACTATTTAAGCCTCCTGAAGAGCCTTGTAATATGATAGGCTTAAGTTGTGAAACATTTGAGCAAAATGAAAGATAAAAAAGTAATTTAAAATTTTGGCTCTTTTTTTCTTTTTTTTTTTTTTTCCCTATATATATAGCAACATAAAGATATACATCTAATAGTAAATTGAAATCGGTGATAAGGGGGTTTTTAGGGTGCATTTATCAGTGAAATTATGTGTACATGTACTCACATATTCCTTATACAATGGTCTTTCCATTTGATTGTTTTAGGCAAAGCCATTCCCAGTGCTGTGAACTTAGGGATTTTTCTCTCATGCAGTGGTGTACTTCAAATACAGCTCTCTCTGGACAACAGTTGTTGGGTCCCATCTCAGGAGGTGAAATGAAATTACAGAGCTATGCTGACTTGGGGAAAGAGCTGAAGAATTACATTTTAAAAGTCTTGTAGAAAAGTATAGGGGAGAAATGTGTTCTTGTTAACATGGGTGATACAGCCTTTCAGTGATGTTAAATATGAGGAAACAAAAATTACCACCAGCAAGTGTTGTGTACAGCTCTGTGATTTGTAGAACTGGACCTAATAAATTACAGCAATAGCTCATGATATTTCACCCCCTCTAATGGGATCCTCAAGCAATCAAATTGCTATGATGTATGACAGCTGCAGAATGCCCCACTTCTAAAAAAATCTGAAAATAAAACGAGTAACTATGTAATTGAAGAGTATCAGCATTTATGTTGTATGTGCAGTAACAGATATTCACATGTATAGTTGTACATTCTGTGTGTCTATTGATATTTGCCCTTGGCATTGGAGTTTTTTTTGTTGAAAAATCATGTTTCATTCATTTACACTAAAAATGTCAATTGCTAGGTTTTCTGTAACTGTCAGCATTGGTTATTACTATACACTGCAGCAGCTTAGCATAGATTTCTTTATTTAAAGATTTTCATTATTTTGCTGATAAAAGCAAAATATTATTTAATGGGATGCCCCTTTTGTGGGTTTGTGAGCTGATAACTGCCTAGCAAAGTATAGGAATATTACAATGTCAAACAGAATTCCCTGAGTTGTGGGTATTCATCCCAAGGTGTTTTTCAGACACAGCTTCAGGATGGGTATTCTGGTGACTCTTTACTGGAAGGAATTTAAAATACAGCTCAGCAGGCAACAGTTAATTGCATTTTGCCTGTCTGAACTGTTGTTTTCTTTTTCTTGGCTGCCAAATATAGAGGTCTTTTATATATTTCTTTAGTTGTTTCCTAACCCTTTGGGCTTAGCTGTATATTTGGTACATACTTCTCTGATAGCTTCAAATGTAGTGGTGGCTGCTACTTTGGTCTAACTGGGTAATCCAGTTTTGTTGAAGTCATAATAGATTCCTTTTGCTGACAAGACTTTCAGTGCTGAGTTTCAAGCATCTCAGGCTGCCTTGGCACGTGGTGAGTGTGAACATTCACTCTGTATTCCTGCCAAAACTGGAGTAGGGCAACTGTGAGTGCAGAAAGGCAGCCAGAAATCTTGAACCTGAGCTGTGAAAAATTAAGTAGTCTTTTGTCTGTGCTTCTGGACTATGTTTTGCCAAAAACTACCAACTTGACTTCTGCTAAATTTTACTAACTGGTAACTGCAAGTAATCTAAAAAAGATTGTTCTGCGTTAATAACAATCGAGCATTTGCTGATGGGTTTTCGGTTTTTTTGTTTGTTTTAGCAAGAAAACAGTGAAACTTCAGGTGTACTTTACTAACTCAGAGTAATTAACCAAGCATTCTAACACTCTGGAGTGCAGAGACCAAGGGTTTAGTAAGATTGTGGAAGGGAAATTGCAATCAAAATATGACAAGGTTAAAACCCTGATCTGTTTGTACCTCTTGCCATGGCAAAGAACCAAATAATTTTGTGGCCACTGCTTTTGCAGTTTGCAGAATTACTCCATGGTGTCATGCCAACTGCAGTGGTGTAATCAGCAGTGCTGTGATCTCTGGTAGGATTGCATGGTAAGCACTGTATGGCATTCTTAAGTGAAATCAAACTTCCATGTTCTTCACATTCCAGTCACATAAAAATAATTCTTCTGTTAAAATAAAAGGCAAAAATGTTTCTGTCTAGCATTATACAAGTGAAGAACAAAACTTAGTTTTGGACTTAGATTTGGACTGAGATGCAAGCTAAATTTTGAGCTGTAATTTTCCTGGCATAACTGTGGCAGTAGCTGCCATGTGTGGAAGCAGAATTTTAGGCATGTCCAGAGTCTGAGTGCCTGTAACATGAAGCAGGGAAGGTCACACCTGTCTTCTGCCTCACTTCCTTTGTCTATCTGGCCCTCTGGGGCTGCAGAATAAAACAGATCAGTCTAGAAGAGTATCTAGAACTGTTTGATCTAAATGAAGGATTTATTTTTACTTGCACTGCCGAGTTATTTTTCTTATTTTGTCATTGAGGGAAGAGGTGGTTATGCATCCAGCACTTCTGGTCCCTTTACAGACAAGCACTGGTGCAGTTGTTAAAACTGGACTGTAGAGCTGAGTAGGACAGATATGACTGAGTCTCTAGGAAGTCTCCATGTGATTTCTAGGAATTCCTGCCTTGCATTCTAGAAACCCACCTGGCACCTTTCTAGGCATTTAGCCTCTAGTTTCTAGGTATGTTTCCTCATCATTTTCCAACCTGCTTTTTAGGAATTTTCCCTGTGCTTGAAGAAATGGAATAAAACCTGGGAGATGAGGGGGCTGGTGGAACATACAAGTCTTGTACTCTAGCTACAGCTGCCTGCCACACTGACAAGGAAGTAGATTGGCATAACACAGCATACTGCTTTGGACAGCAAATCTACAAAAACAATAAAACAGATTAAAAAGTGATATTTCAGCTACAGAATGTTGGTTGCATCCTGATCTGGAAATGCTGGTTGAATCCAGAGAAAGCAATTTTTCCATAGGGCAGAACTGTAATAATCTCTCTTTCAAAGCAAATGACAATAGATTTCAGAGGATTTCAAAATACTTCATTAAACCCAGGGAGTTGTTAGCCTGTAGAGTCAAATAAAAAAATGAACTTTTGCTTCTAACTGGTACCATGTGAGGATATACTTCAGCAGTACTGCCAAGACACTAATAATGAACAAGTATTTCTGGATACTGTTATAATTCCTCTGGAGAGCTGTTGATTTGCACAAGATTCCCTGAAGTCTACTTTTCTAAACATTATCAGGCAGGAAGGCTATAGCTTGGTTCCTCCATAGTGGAAATCTGAGGAAGAGGCAACACTTGAAAGTGTTACTGGCTTAACAAGGGGAAACCATGGAGTTGAAGATCCCCAACTTTATAAAAGATTAAAAGAATGCTCCTGCATTTCAGATGCCTCGTGTGAGCAAGACACTGAAACCTGCCTTTAACTGGATTCCATACTGGATCTGCCTCCTGCAGGGCAGGGGCCAGGGCTCATCCCTCATCACATTCCTGCTCTCCATGCTGAAGGAGCTGCTGTACCTCCCAACTGGGAACCCTTGGTCTCGGGCAATTTGGAGCTTCAGTCTATGGAGGCTACAAGGGGGATGGCATTTTAGAGACAGAAAAACAAGCTAAAAGAAGTATCCAAATTTCAAGAAAAGGGAAAATGCTGGCTTAAACACAGCATACAGCCTGCATCGCTGGAGAAAATAAGGACTAGATTTCCAGCATTTTACAAAATCTCCTCCACTCCATTACCTCTGATGCACCTTAGAGATAAACTCAGATGTCATCTGAGCATCCTTAAGTCCATTGGTTCCTCCCTACCCCCTCACCTCCCAGATCTAGGACTTTTCTTTTTGAACGGCAGATGGCTTATTAGAAAACAGTAGTACAAAATCCTTATGTGCAGGCAAAAATTACTTAAGAGAATGTTCTTTTCTGATACAGTGCTTTTATAAAGAGAGAGAGCTTCTAATCTCACTCAATAGCCTTCATTCTGCAATTTACATGAAATGTAATTAATGCCCAATTTCCATATTTAAGTCTCTGGCAATATTAGTACTCTTATTAGAGTTAAAAATTCTTAGGTGGTAGGACTATGATAAAACTATTACAATCTTTGATTCTCTGAAACTTACCAGAAAAAAAAATATATAACTAGCACAAAGAAGAAATAACCTTCATGATATATGGAAGTATTTTTGTTTCTTTGAAGATATTCTGAAAATAATAATAAAAGGCTGAAGTCTAGAATTTATTTTACATTTTGATTCTGGGAAAAATCTTTGAAGTAAAAAAAATTTGAACAGAGTAAATTCTTCTGTTTCATACCATTGAACTGAAGGATACATTTTTTTTCATCACTGCCAGTAAAATTATGCAAGAAAAAGGAAGGTTTACTTTTCCAGAAAATCTTTGTAAACGCTCTCGAGGCACAAGAAAGTCCTAGTTTTAACTAGATTACTTCAAAATAAATAAATAAATACATACATAAATAGGGAGGGATCTACAGCTACATTAAATGAAACTTCTGCCAGCACAAAGGAAAAAAAACCTGATCCTACTTTGGCTTTTGCCTGAGACTTTCTGTGCTCCATACTTCAATCACCTCCTGAGAGTCCTGTGGCCTTTCTCAGACCCTTGTGCTTGTCAGCACTATCAGCATCAGGCAAACCCCACCACAACATCTGTGTGCACCTAACAGAGTATTTGGCAATGTTTTATTTATCACACAGACTAGAAGCTATAACCACAGACTTAATTAACCAATATATAATGAACAAATAGCATGGCAGACAGCCCAGCAGTTGGGTAACAATGAGAGAAGCTGAGAGGAATACAGTGTGCAGTAAGAACAGAGAATACACAGTACAGTTGTTATATATCCTTTGGTAATGAATATCCAAAATCTCAGATGCTCCAGCAGTGAATTATTTGCATTAACTACACTAAGTAACTATGGCAAATGCATATTTTATACAATTAAAAGTTGCGCAGGAGAAGCAGATCTGCTTTGTTTTTAATAAACAGGAACCATACAATATGCATGTGATACAAACTGGGAAATAGCAGAGGAGGAAATGCTACGTGACAGCTTGAGGCACCTAAAAAAATATCCCTCTTGGACCTGGAGCTTGCATTCTTTTTCCACTGTGAATTGGCAATGTGATCAAAAAGCACACTGAAGTTATTTTACCTTCCCAACTGAAAACTATTTTTAGGTGCTTTTGATCCAAGTTACAATGGTGAGGGATCCAAAAGGAATGCAAGCTCTCATCAGAATCTTTAGTTGTCACTGGTCATGGCAGATACACGAATAACCACAGTGTCCTTCATGAATAAAGAGCTCTCACACACTAGGAATTCCCACTTTCAACTTGGTGTTGAAAAGTAGGAGCTACTCATCCAATATACCAGAATCTAACAGCCCAGATCATCTTCATTTCAATTCCTCTATGATTTTTAGCATCTATGATACCTGTGCTTAATTTAAAACAAACCTAACCAGAATATTGGTGTTTAAGCCTTATTGATTTACTCATTTCTACTTTTGGCATATCTGCTGCTGAACTGAGTCAGAAATTAAATCTTCTTCCAGACATAACACATCCTTTGGGAACTGAGATGTTATATCACCATTCTGCTACAATTTCCTTTATTTGTTAAAATAAGATAATGTTGCTTATCAGAATTGCTGTTGTAAAGTATAAGAAAAGTAATTTGCACAGGAAGACAAGAGCTACGAATTAATACTGTGGCCTCCTCCTGTGGTTTTAATTATAAAAGAGCAACACCTAACACACACAATAGCAGGGCCAGTGGTGTGGCTGGCAGTGTGTGCATACAAAAGCAGGATGGCAGCCAGTATGAACTTTTGCCTTTATTACAGGATTGTGAGGAGGGAAGAGATTCAAAACTCTGTAATACTTACTGCTCCCTGGGAGAAATGGGAAAGATGATTTGGTTAGGCTGCCAGCAGTTCAGAGTAAAATGCACTGGAATTACTTTAAGAAATTACTCAGTCAAGAGACTAAACCATTCCTGTCAGAACATCTTCACTGCAAGTGATAACATTTTATTTCTTCCTCTCTCTTGGCAGACATTGTTCAGAGATCTAAAACTGGAAAACATTTTAGTTAAAAGCAGTGACATCAATGAAGCAAATGAAATGAAATTAAACATAAAGGTAAGAAAACAATTGTAGCAGTTCTACTTCAAGAACTGGTTTTAATATCTAGGTATTACTGGGAGACCTGACTTTGATACCTATTAAGAGCTTTTGAAATGAGCTAATAAATGGTGTTATTAGGGGAAAAAAAAGAAAATTTTTGCAGCTAAGTGCCACTGCTGAAAAGGACTTTTTATTTTTTTAAAGATATATTTCTAGGTCAATAAAAAAAATAATTTCTTAAAGAAACTGTAGCTTGTTCATCTATCTCTACATTGGTATAATCTCAAGCCATTAGTTGCAAGAAGCCAGCAGGTGTCCTGTAAGATATAATTAATTTTAAAATTGAGAATATTGACAATTTAATCTAAATCTATTAGTAATTTAGAAAAGAAAACTATTTAGACTGTGCCTTGATTGAAATACACATATATTATAGTATTCTTTTGATTGTAATGAATATTTACTACCAAAACACAATGTGCCATCTGCTTACATCATTTTATTAGAAAAAAAATAGTCTTTGATGCTTAATAGATCATATGCTAATTGTCCATTGCTGGTTTGCTGTTTTAGTGGTAGTTAATATGAAAATACAGGCATCTTTTAAATAGCCTTCTAGAATGAATTCTTGGGTGGAAAAGTCCATGTTGAGAAATGATTCAGACACTGAGGTGTGTGGACAACCCTGTATTTTATGGAGGGAGAAATCAAGGGTACATAACTGTCTTTGCTATCTTTCTCAGTCTACGTATTTTCATATATTATTGTCAGTTGTTTAAGAAGCATAATGTTGGATTTTCCTACATCCTTGTTTGTGGCAGTGTGTACCTTTCTTCCTGCCTCAATCCACCTTGTGTTATTGCTAAGTTAAATATAGTGCAAGTAACATACTCCATGGTTACAAAGGCAACTTTTTTCTGCTGCTGGGTGGTTTTGATGCCAACAGCATCACTTGAATCACACAGGAAAGCTAATCTGTAACTTCTGACCCATTGCAGAAACTTTTAGGAATCTCCAAATGAAGAATGGGATTAAATTTTAAACCATTTTTTCTTAGAAAAATTCCATCCAAACAATGTGTACAACACTGTTGATTATTTGATGCTGAAACAAGTTGAAAAAACAAACCACAACAAACATGGAAGCAGGTCAGTGATGGCATAGCCTGTCCAGGGGCACACTTCTCAGAATTTTCTTCTTTGCCTTTTAGTCAATGAGTGCTTTCCACTCCATCATATATTAAGATAAGTACCCCTTTTTGATTTATACTATATAATAATGTACTTCACTTCATTATTCCATATAACATTAATTTTTTAATTCTATGAAGTTCTTTTCCTCAATGGTATACACCAGCAATGTATTTCACAGATGAAGCAAAAGCAGACTGAAGGAAAAAAGAAATCCTTTTTGAGGGAAGATAATTAGTCCTTCTGACATGTTGATTGATGAAATACCAGTAGCATTAAATACTTCTGTAAGTGAGGGAGTTGCATGGGATGAAATTACTTTCCAATTTACTAATCATGACAAAAACACAAAGTCTCAATGCCAGAAGGAGCTTCAAGTCATTTGATTTATTTCTCTCTCTAAAGAAAGAAGCAGTTATATTTAAGTCATTTCTGATGAATATTTGTATAAAGTGTACTTAAAGACCACCAGTAATGGAGACTGTAGTCTTCCCAGGCACTCTATCCTGATGCTTTATTATCCTCCTAGAAATTTTTCCTCCTGCCTGCTCTGAACCTTCAGTTTAACATTCAGCTTAAACTTGTTGCTATGGGCCCTGATATGATAACTTTTTTTTTGTTATAAATTTTCAGTTAACTCACCTGCAGCCACAGAGCTTACCTAAGGGAGGTCATAGGAGCCAATGTGTGGGGCTAAGGAAAAGGGTGGAACTGGGCTTCATATTTTCAAACTATTCTTTCCCTATCCATCAGGGATTTAAAGAGCTGGTAGTCACCATCCTATTTTTCAGCAACCTGATAACAGATTTCTCCCTTGGCCGATTGTTTTTGGTACTAAACAAAATGAATTTTCTCAGTCCTATCCTGCATTTCTGATCTCTGTGACAGACTCATCATTCTCCTGCAGTACTTGCTTCAGCCCCTTGGCCTGCTTTCACCTGGGATATTTCAATAGACCTCTAACCCAGGCAAGGGGAAGGCTATTGGTCTCAGCCCTCCCAGAAAGGGCAGGTGTGCACAAAGAGGTTCTGTACAAGAGTGGTTTATGCTACTCCTTCCTAACAGAGACATTGGCTGGTGACCCTGGAACTGTTCATTCATGTTCAGTTTGTGATTCAAAGCTGTCCTTGAGCTGCTATCTGACCAGCTCTCTTACTTCTGTTTGCATTTGGAGCTTGTCTTTCAGCACACTTATAGTCATTCCTGGCTTGATGTTTTCTTCAGATTTAATAAGTGTGTTATTTCTTGGATCATCCAGGTCATCAGTTATAGTGGTATAGGACAGACATCTAAAAAAACACCCCTTGGTGCTGCCTTCCACTTTGACAATGAAGAAGTTACAACTGCTTTCTGAGAGGCATGAGTTCATTGTTCCTGTGGTATTTTAATGTAGACAGTACTATGAAAAAAAGTTACATGAAACAGTATCAAAAGCCTTACTAAAATAGAGATATGTGATATTTAGTGTTCCTTCTCTAACTCTGAAGCCTGTCAACCTGTGCTACATGGAGATTGGTTCCTGACAGGTGCATAATTGCTGTTACTTACCTCTTTGCTTTCTCCTAGGTGCTTATTACTTCCAGTATTTTCCTGGGAATTAAAATTAATGGGATGCATCTCTAACTCTTTTTCTGCAGCTTTCCCACCCTTTTATAGATAGATACCATGATTGTCTTTTTCATTTTTCAAGTATTTTACCTGCCTTCCACTAATAGTTGTTGAACTACTAATAGCTCTGAAAAGTCTTGTCAGTTTTTAAAGTAGTCTAGAATGAATCTTATCAATTACAGGTGATTTTTAAACTTCTAACTGAAGTACTTGCTAACCTTTTGCTTCTTTGTAAAAAACTGAGCTCTTGCTCCATTGTCATTGCTGTTGATTGCATTATCCACTGCTTGCAGTAGACATTTTGGTTAAGATTGATGTAAGAAGACATTAAATACATTTGCCTTCTGAGCATCATCTGTCAGTTGCATTCTTATTTGAATACAATACCAGCCTCTTTATTCATTATCTTCCTACTACTCATATACTGATAGAGTATTTCAGTCTTAGTTATGTACCTTGTTAGTTGCTCCTTTTTTACCTTTTTGATTTTGCCCTTCTATGCATAGGTTTTTGTTTTGTTCTTATTTCCATCTTTTATACACTCCCTTCTTGTGTGTGAAAATTGTGGAAATTCAAGATTTAACCAGACCAGTTTATTGACTAAAACAAAACTATAAAAGTAATGGAGATGACTGACTTACCTCAGTAAGGAACAGAAGACAAAAACCTTCACCCAGGAGAACACTGACAATTTCATTTGGTATTGTTGCACCAACTATAAAGCTTGGTTAACAGTCACCTCTGTTTTTTTAGGTAGGTACCAAGCTTCAGATATCTAATTATTATGTCAAGGAGCTTAAACTGGTTACCTTCATGGCTTGATAATACCACAATTTCTAAAACAAGACTTTAAAGAAGACTCTTACCTTTAATGTTGTCAAACCACCCATCACCTACAGTATCTTATTTTTAATCAGACATTTTAAACCAGCAATAATTCATGCTATTAACATCCTGGGAAAACTTTCAAACTTTTTTTCTGTGTCCCTATAGCAGATATCCTACAGAAAATAAAATGACTGAAATTGCCAGTCTTCTCCTGGGTGAAGGTTTTTGTCTTCTGTTCCTTACTGAGGTCAGTGAGTCACCTCCATTGGTTCTGCTGCTGCTGCTCTGAACTCCTGACCATGTCAGGAGGCAGTAGATAAAATACTACACCACCAGGTAAAATACAGTACCACCAAGATAGCCCCACAGCATCATCTTTATGACATGTGACTGAAATATATAAAGTTACTAGATTATAACTAGTGAATTTTTAATCTAGGGTATCAATGAAGTGGGTTTGAAGATTTCTGTTGTTGAGTATTTTGGCACTGGTTTTGTTCATCAAGCTACTATGTGAGAACAGAGGCACTTGTGTTTTGCAAAACCCCTGTGTTTTTGTGTACTACACTTATGTCTGGGAGAAAAAGAAAAGTTTGCATGGTGCCTTGCAGTACTGGAACTCTGTGTTAGGAATACTGCTTTCATAACTTATTGTGGGGAAAAGGAATCCTAAGTTTAATCATACAGCTAATGTCACAATGTCACCACCCCCTTTACACTCAGAGATAAGAGTGAGGACACATCAGCATGAATTGTTAAGGTCTGTACATTATTCATTTAAACATCTGCTGTTGGTCCCTCTTTACATATGGGAATAAATTATACCACATCAGCACATTCTTCATGCTTTGTGTTTAAGCATTTAAAAGTTTTTTTTTGTATTATTAATACTATTTTTTCTGCTTGGTTGGCAGCCCCTGAAGTTATCAGTCCCTATAACTACCGCCAACAGTGTGACATTTGGAGCATAGGTGTCATTATGTACATGCTGTAAGTAGCTTGTAAAAGTAATATAAAATGTACAGAACCATTTATAATACAAGTACTTACAATTTTGAACTGAAATAAAAAATAAACCTGCCTGCTAAATCTTCATAAAAGACTGAACTCTTGTAGTTGCTTGTATGAAAACCTTAGAAATTTCTATACAAAATAAAGATGCAGTTCAATGTTAAAAGGGAGTGTTTGATTTATAAACTGCTTTATAATCCTGAAGTAACAGAAAACTACAAAGTATTGCAGTGCAACATGGTAAAACTAAATTGAGAGTTTTGGACTTTCTTTTTCATATATTGGACCAATATATATATGAGAACAGTAATTGATTTACAGATTATTGGTCAAATACCTAAATGGATTGCAAAAACCATGCAATCAGGGTGAGGGCTTTTCTTCTTCACCTTTACCTATGGTAACTCTGTAACCAAGATATTTGAGGGTTTCCAGGTCTCCATCTGTGTCCTTTGGAAGTTTATAAGTCATATGTTATTAGAGGAAGAAATTAAATTTTACATTTGTAGGAGTACCTGCATATTTTTATTGAAGTCTTTCATCATTTATAGTATTTTTCTAAGTTACAATATAGCAATTCCTCACTGAAAAATCCTATTCTGCCTATTCTAGCTAAATAATATAAAAATCTACCCTAGGGAGTAAAAATAAATTAAAATTGTTAATATTAAAATAAATTAAAAGCAAAATACATAAGTTTCTGTTCTTATGTTACAGTTGAAATTGCGAATTGGGCAACTAAAATATCACATTGTCTCCAGGGACTTTTTCCTTCATAATGTTTTTTATGGGTTTTTTTCCCCATTCTTTTTTTTTTCTTTTCTTTCTATTGCCCCCAGATGATTCTTTAATACTAATGTTTGAGATCTTTGCCACATGCCATTTCATTTGCTGCTGTTATTTCTGTCCTATGTTTTTTTTAATTCTGTTGCATACAGCTGAGGTCTTTCATAAAAGTAACTGTACACAAGCATGCAGGCTCAGGTGCAGTTTCATAACCTCTTTTCTGGATTTTCTTTCTTTTTTCTTTCCACTTTATTTTGATTCCTTGGTTACTTTTCTATACAATTAGCTCACTTTTCTTCTTGTGTCAGCATGATGAAGTGTTCACAGCTTTATTGCTTTTATTTTTTCTAAAATCCATGTGTATTTTTTATGCTTATACAGAATGAGTTTTATTGTTGTACTGCATGATATTAATGTTTGCATCACAGTAGTAGGATTTGTACAACACAATACAGTAGAATAGAATATAAAGTGGTTGGTAGAAATTAGATGGTTTGGCTGCCTAATAAGAATCCAGAGCAGTGCCTGTAATCAGCACAATTCACAGTTCAGAACTTGTGAAATTCAGAGCAGTGAACTGTGTTGATTGCAGCCAGAGCTTAGAACTCCTGACCTTCTTCCTTAATTAGCAATATAAATATTTTTTAAAATTAGCATTTTGTAATCACAACAGTGTCAGAACAAAGTAACATTAATTCACTCCTTGTTGTGTTGACTACGCTAGAAGGAAAATACTGTGTATGAATTAATACAATATAATTCACACTCATTTTTATTGCTTAATTTCAAAACAGTAATGCAAAAGCTATAAGATCATCTTCTGATTTTAATTCTGTTTTTGAAAATTACTTTTCTTCCCACCCTGAATAATAGCTTGTGCTCCTGGTGCTCCTTTAACAGGCTTAAAGATACTATTACAATTATTATTGCTGCCATCACAATTCTGACTCTTCCAGGCTACAGCTAATGGCTTCCTGGCAATTTGCAAGCTGCCAGAGCTGTGCTTGCAGTGCAGATGGCATGCTCCATCTTGGTACCAAGGGTATTATTCCCACTGCAGGCTCAGTCTCTACCTATATGGGGAGCACAAGCCCTGAGGTGACTCATGAACTCTGTTTTCATGAATGTTAATGCACAGAGTTGCCTCTGCATACTGGGTCAATGCCAGAGTGATGGATTTTTTATATGTAATTTAAACTGAGGTGTACTTTATACTTTCAATTTCATTTCTATTTTTAACATCTACTAATAGAAACATACACAATAGCACAATAGTAACCAACAAAAAGAAAATCCATTAAAACACAGACCTATGTCAGCATATTGAAAGCCCAGACTAGCAAGAGTCCTGCTGCCTGTCACCCCGTGAGAGGATGGTCCCTCTACTGCTCCCTCACAGGAAAGGGTTGGGGGCTGCTTTCTCCTGTGCTGTTTCCACTGCTAGGTTTCTTGTCCATTTTTCCACGTGTGCTCAGAGACTCAGTAGTTCTCAAGCCTTTGTTCAACTAAAGAAGTGTAGGATGCCTAATAAATTACTTTCTGCATTGCAGCAATGAGAAACCTATTACAAAGATGTGGTACTTTTAGCTTCTTTTAAAAGGCACAGAAAATTTTGCAGATTTTCAAGGTGCCAAGTAATAGGTTTCACCTACTTAACTTGATTTCTTTAGCTGAAGTTATCTGTTGTCTGTCACTGCCTTAGTCTGGAGAGAATTTAGTCCTATCTGTGCATAACAGAATAAAGGGCATTGTCACCAGCCAATACTTATACAGTATTGTGTCTTGAAATGAATGCATTCTTCCCATTTTCTGTTCTTTAAATTGAGTTCCATGTGGATTTAATTCCTGAGGAAGACTGGAGGAGGATTGGAGGATAGAAGAAAACAGCTATTTTTGCTGAAGACATTTTGAGATTAAAAGTTTTGGGGAAAATGCACTAAAATATTAATTTTATGTTTTACCTTAAAATTAAAAATTAAAGCCATTTGAATGAAACTCCAGAATATTTTACCTTTATATAAAGTGACAGGCATCCTTCACTAGGATGTGACAATTACATTTTCAGTAGTTACTTCTGGAGTTACTTTTGGGAGTAGATCTAAACAGATAATTTGATACAAATAATTTATTTGATGAAGTTAGATTCTTTTTTTTTATTATTGTTTTAAATGGCCCCAAATAGGTGTATTAATTTATTGAAAATATTTGCTGTGAAATTTTTGCATGTCTGTTTGTGCATGAATAATACAATGTAAAATCTATGAAAATTTATTCTCTTTATTATTTTTGATTGAAAACACAAACAACATGACAGTATTTAATTCATTGTGTGATTAGTAGAACACAGATCAATATTTACTTTCAAAGCATATTTACTTTTCAAACTAAGTTAGCCAAGTGATTGGAATAAATTACAGAATAGCAAAACATTATATTTTGAGTTTAACTTTTTCTAGCCTCTACTTCAGTTGTTGTATCAATTCTCTGGTTACTACTTTAAAAGTTCATGTAATATCAATTATGTTCTCCTTATGTGGACACCTGGTGCCTAAGATTAATTCACCTTTTAACCTCATAACCTTTTCCCCTTAAATCTCTCTGAGAGACATTTTTCAGGACCTGAGCCACTTTTATATAGTTCTTCTGAAGCTTTCCCAGTCCTGCAAACTTTTTGATTTCACAGTGATCCCAAAATACATAGTTTTTGCCTCACCAGTAAAAAGTAGTACATATCTATTCACTGACCCTAATTTTCTTACAGCTTTTATAGCAGCCTTGGAAGAAAAGCTTTTTGAACTAATAAGAAAAGGAGACCTCTGCTTTAAAATCTGGTCTGGGAAGCAGTCAGTGAAGCTGGTAAGTACACAATGCTCTCAGAAGATAAATGCTGACCATATTGCAATGAATTCCACTATTTTTTTTTCTTGGCTCTTAAGTTGTATGCGTTTTCTGAAAAGTGAAATTGATGTTAAAAATACATTGACATAAATGATTTCATGAACTAATTTAATAGAATGACAAGTAATATTAAATTGCTGCCGCATTAAAGCAGCCAGTTGAAAATGTGCTGTTAGCAGAAATGGGATGTATCAAGTTGTGGGTCTTTTCCTAGTAAAACTAGTACTGAGATTACTTCTGAAAAGTTGATCTTGCTCACCAAACAACAGCCAGTGAATTACTTGATAACCAGTGGATAAAGCTCACATGTTCATCATGAAAGACCCATTCTTGAGTAGTAGACCTTTTTCTTCATTCTTGCTAATTAAGGAGAGCTGAACAAGAACCTTTGTTTTCAAGGTCACAGTGCAATAGCCACAAGCAAATATACAACTCAACAGTGGCCTGTGAGCAGTAACTGTGACATGAGGTACTTGGTGTCTCCTGTGTGTGAGCACAGTGCAGCTGCTCTGCTCACAGATGATCCTTGGTTGAACTTGCTCCATGGGGTCCAGCACTGTGCCTGTGCTGTGCCAGTGTACTGGGGCAGTTCTGCTGAATTTCTTGAAACTTGGTCTCAAGTAATATCACTGTTTTCTTGAACACTGGTGGTTCTTTTTAGCATTTTTACTACTAACTACATCCCCCTCTCTGTTCAGTACTGACACTTCCAATTTATTTATGTATTTACTGACATGTTTGTTTCATTGACATAAATGATTTGTTTTGTATATGGAGCTAAGAACACCTGAATGGTCAAACAAGACAATGTCAAAAACTTTTCTCACATCATCTCACCAGGGATAGATGCTCAGAGAGTAAGAACAGGAAAAGCAGTCAGTACTGGAATGTTATACCAACCTTGAGTCACTTGGTGATCAGGATTTCCTGAACAAAAAGAGAGCAGTGGTAGTAAAGCTGAGTTTTTTTCCACTGATCTGTCCAAATATTATTAAACTTGTATAAAAATGTAGTTGTGGTAAAGAAATCCTCAGCCTCAGTAGGCAGAGTGTGAAGGGAAGCCTCCCTTGGTGTCCTCTACCTTCTACCTCCCACTTGCATGGTTCTTCTGAAGCCCTCAGTTTCTTATGTGCATTCGTCTCTGCTGCTTATGATTTTCATACACATTGCAGTACTGGAAGTAATAGTTAAAGGTTTTTCTATTTCTAGTGAAATCTTTGGTTTTTAGAGGAGCATGAAGAGAAGAAACAGACAAGTGATGAGTGACACTATGCAGAATTCTTTAACAAATGCTCATTAAGATGTCCTAACATGGCCTGGCTTCAGAGCTACTGAGCACCTGTGGCTCTGCCCTCTCTCTTCAGTGGGACTTGCAGATCCTCAGCATCACTGAAAATCAGGACACCAGTTTCTACTTCATGCTTGTGCCTTCACAGCCTTTGTGATTTTACAATAGCCAGATGGGGAACAAGAAAGTGCATTATCATGTAGAGAATTCTGTGTGTAAAAAAATTAACCCCTTGGTGCAATGTGACACAGGAGCTTCTGCATAGGAGTAAATGCATTTGGCACCATGGTCTCCCACCAGGAAATCCCTACCATCTGTACCAAAAATTTATGAAGTCACAAGTCATTCTGTCTGATTAAAACTGACACTTCAAACATAGGTGCAGTAATTTTATATTCCAGAACAATACTTTAGCAATAAAAATTTTAATCTGAAAGTTACCATGTACTTATGGCTAAACAAACGACCTCAAGCTCAGTTCAAGTTACTGGATACCTCTGGAGGTTTATGTGTTGTCAGTCTGAGATCATATATATAGTTTTGGCCGGGGGCTATGCAAAGGATTGATGATGAATTATTTACCAGAAATACTAATTAATGCAGTTCTGTTACTGGTTTTTATTATTCTGATTTTATACCAGTTAAAACTTTCCCAGACTCAGACTTCTTATATTAACTAAAAAGGAAAAGGGCGAATGATGACAGGATAACAGAATATTTTTAAGTTTCTAAGAAACACAGAGATTGTATTACCACTATCTGTTATTTCTGCATAACCTGCAGGAATATATTGCTTATACAGTAAGTATAATCTTAAAAAAATATAGGGTAACTCATTGACGGCTCCAAGATTGTATACCTCAGTTATGACTGCAACCGCCAGTTTGAGTTGAGCATCCTGTAGGCCTGCTTTGGATTATTTTTCCCTAGGTGTATCATTTTAGGTTTTATTCCTCAATATTTGGATTTTTTTCCCCTTTTTTTCCTGAAGTCTGTTTTTCTTTCAGTTCTTTAAGCAAGAAGAAATATGGCTGCACCGAAGGGTAAAAGTGTGTGTAGAACATTTCCAGGAGCTTAGCTGTGTAAGAATTTCACTGATGATAGAGATGAAGTCACTTACCTGGACTGCTCCTTTTCTCCAGATAGAGCCATGTTCTGAATTACTTAATTGATTCTAGTTCTCCAGGGCATTTTTAAGCCTCAAAAGTGTATCAGCTGATTGCTGAAAGCTAGAAAATTCTATCTTCATCTTGTTTTCTGAAGACATAAATCATAGTAAAAATCCTGGACTTCATCCAGTGAAGACTCGTGATCCTTTCTTGGCTGAATTTTAACCATGACACAGATCAGAAAAAATATGCCAATATGTAATATTGGTAAATTCCAATACCAAATCAAAAGTGGAATAAGGATTGCCAAGAAAAGAAAGGAGGATTGGACAAGTCCTTGGAGCCTTCCACCCAGGAACTAGGAAATAAAAATTTACTAAAGTCTGCTGTCTTACTCAGAATCAAGAAGAAATCATAGGAAATCCATCGACTCTGAACAAGTTAAGAGTAAACATTACTTATGCCCAAATGAAGAGACTACATAAAGATGGACAAATAAACCCTGAAGTGTTTGTCTCTTTATTCTTCTGAAAAGAAGATTTAGCTTTCCTTTAACACTGAAGAAAATCTAACAGCAGTGTGAACTCCTAACTTGTCAGGGGACGTCTTTTCCTAGTATTTTTGCCAGAGTACAAGCTATAGAATTGTCTATAACTAAAGAATCTTTGTAATTTATTTGTTCTATACCAATAGGCACCATGCCAGGTAAGCAGTTTGCTTACACAAATCCCTTTTGCTGTGTTTTACTTGCATTTACTTTCTTTACATTTGTCACAAACATTCAGGGGGAAAAAATAAGGCCAGAATCTGTAATAGGGATTCCTGATAACTGCTTCCTTTACACTCTGAGAGCATTCTAGGAAATTGCTTATAAATTTGCTTGTGGCACTATAGGACAAGTGGTTCAGCTTATGGAATTTGTTACTGCTATTTTAGGTTGCTGTCAATTGCTTATTTTTAAGCAGGACTTATTTTAAGTTTGATGAATAGGAAATGTATTTTTAAGTACAATGGAGCTACTATGGTTCTCACCACTGAATTTCTAGTGTGTTGATTTAATTCTTTGATCAAAACAGGTGTTAGAGTGATGGCCTTTACAAGTTAATTAATCTTCATTTTCAAAAGGACAAGCTATCATTAAGCTCAGGTTAAAATCAGGTTTATTATACATATGTGTAAATTGCAATGTGATTTACTGCTCCAAAGACTAAGCCATTCTCTAAGGACAGGTCTTTCCAGTAGGCTGGCATTGTGGTACATGATATGAACAAAATATACACACTCCTGGCTGGTTGAAAACATTTCCCTAAATAAATGTACATTCTGTGTTAGGGCTTATTCAAGCAATTTTGCTGAGAGTATCAGTCTGAGAAGACATCACTTACTTAAATATCTTCTGATCTCCACAACTATCTTGAAATTCCTCCTATGGCCACTACAGTCTTGATTTTATTTAGTTATTAGATATTTGTATTATAAAGCCAGATCTTGTACATATGTGAAAACTTGGGGAGATCTTTACAGTAAACTAAGTAAGAGCATTTTGACATCATGTAATATTAAAAGGGTAATATATCACTCTCATTCTCACTAAAGATCATAGCTGTCTTTATAATCAGGCACGTTTAGTAGATTAATCTTCTGGTTTCTGTTCTGCAGATCAGATCAAAGTCAAGTCTATTGAGGAGCTGGACACAAAGGGTGTGTTCTACAAAACACAGTGAGTATAAGAAAGTCATAAATTTCTATACTTTTCTAACAGAATTCAATAAGAATTTCACTTTAAGCAGGAAGATTTCCTCTTTTTGTTACTCACTCCCATGGTAGCACAGTCTGCTTCACATATGAGCTCCAACAGTCACACTTTTTATTTGGTGTGGTTCTAATCTTGCAAACTCCAGACTGTTTTCTCATTCTTGTGACACCAGGAAGTTAGGTCAGACTGTGGCCTGAGTGACAGCCTCCTCGGCTATTAACCAACACTGCTCAATCTTTTCATTCAGTGAGAGTCACTTGAAGGCCACGTCTGAACTCATGGTTAAAACAGTGGCTGCATCATTAGCCAAGGCTGCAGCACTCCCACCTGATTGTCATAGTAGCATAGTGGTAAACTTCTTTCCCTGATGGGGCACAGTGTTAAGGTGCTGGTATTCTGTTATCAGACACACTTTTTGTAAGATAAAATTCTCAGAAGCCCTTCAGATGCGCTGACATTTTCTACCACCCCTGCTTTTTTGAACCAAAGAAGCTTGAAAATGCACCACTTCACATCAAAGGGTTATATCATTTTAACAGCACTGGCAGAATGCAGTAAGTATAATTTACCTTTAGAGAGTGAGCTATTTACTTGTCATGGGTGCCTTCTCTTATCCTGAGGTGTTAAGTCATTTCCCAGCTCTCTCAATCTTAAGATATTTTGGCTATAGCACAGCTTTTGTGTCTGGCTTCTCAGCAGATTGTCTTTGATCTTGCCTGTTCTGACTTCATTGTCCTTTCCTCTGCACTCCTGGATTATAATATTTTTTTTAGCTTGTTCTGCTTTATCTAGGTATATTTCTGTTTCCACAACTCCTCATGCTTTTTGCCACAGACCAGATGTATGCCCTGTGTTGCCCCATGTAAATCTCATGTATGCCCAGAGTTGTCCTGACACATCAGTGCATTTTGATGCTGTACACTGGAGGGCTGTGGGATCACATAAAAGAGGGCAGCAGCCTGTCAGATCCTCTTCTTGTATCTTGCTTCCTTCCCAGAGCTGTGTTGTGTCAGGGGAAGGAGGGGGTGAGGAATTAGGGTACAGGCTCCATGTATCTGCAAGGCAATGTTGCCAGACTGTTTGTGGATGGGAGCTGCCAAGCAGTTGAACTTGTGTTGGAATTGCAGAAGAACAGGACATTATCTTCCCAAAGGCTGGAGAAGAAACTTTCATTATGTCAGTGACTCTTAGCATTAAACCTCTTGCTAAACAAAAGAGAGCTCTTACAATAAGCTCCATGCATTTTTCTTTTTTCTTCCTTATCCTCTTTTCTTCTTTATGCCTTTTTCCACTCCTTTTCAATACCTACATTTTCTCTGTTGATTTTTTTCATTTGTCAAAAGATTTCTTCTTCCACAAATGTCTTTCTTGTTTCTCCTTTTGATGTGGCTTTTCTCTGTGTTTCTCTTTCAACCCTCAGAGCTTACTTTAGTCTCTTCACTGTATTTACTATGTGGAGGAGTGCTATTGAAAAATTAAAAGTAGATTGCATGGGAATCTCTTGTTTCACCTTTTCCACTAGAGGTCCGTTTCTCTTCCCACCTCTTTCTATGCAGCTTAACATCCTCAAATGCTTCTTTCCTCTATTTCCAAATAATTCTACTCATCTTTTCCTCTCTTGCTTTGTCATTTCACTTCATCTTCTCCTTCACTTGCTGTTGTTTAACTTTTAAGTTACCTTTAAGTTTAAGGTAAGAATTCATGGTAGCATTCAGAGTACCATGTTGTGAATAAATGTTTGGATTTGTATCTCATCTCTACTGACAGCCACCACCTTTCTGACTGCATCTATACTGGCTTTCTGTTCCATTTTTTTCTCTTGCACACTCAGTAACTGTAGCTGGGTTGGCAGTATTAACTGTTTCAGCTGCATTATAACTACAGTCTTGTATAATCCATTACAGATCAGGTCTGGGTGACACTGTAATTTAAATTGCAGTTTCTGGCAGCCTATCTCTACTTGTCCTCCTATTATTACAACCACCAGTAGAGCTGATCTACTGGGAAATTTCAAGTGTAGACAAAGCTTTAATCAACAGTAATCTGATGCTTTAAAAATGCAACACCAATTCACTTATTTCTCATTTCACATATGAAAGTTTAATAGGTACAATCACCCTTAAGGATGTTTCAAATATTAACATTATGCACAATTACAAAACAGAATCTTTTTTCTGTATGAAACCATCATCATCTTTGAACCAAGTAAGTAGTTTTCTGTGCAGACATCAGGTTTACTATCAATCAGAAACTTATTAACAGCTGTGTTTGCCCTAATTAAGTGCAGAGCAATGGCAGACTTTTTAATTAAATCTTATTTTCCTAAGAGGAGGCTGGTGGTGTTTTTTCCCCTTCTCTTCCCCACCTCCATCCTTATTTACTGTGTAAAGCCTGCTTTAAAAATTAGTAGGACACAGGATAGGGCTGTTGACATGGGGCCAAGACAACAGGAATTTCCTTTACAGAATGGCTGTGTAATAGTAGTGGCCATATTTCATTCCTTTGGCTTTGTAAAATAATTTTTATTTTTAGCTTTTCTGCGGTGTCTTTCACTTGGATTCATTTCCATGTCTGGTCTGAAGTGTATTTCCTGTATTGTCAGTGTCAGCAGGAGTGTAACTGAGGTTGATTTTGGTGTATAAATTCATATGAGACAAGGGGACATGTGAAGCACCCATATGCCATCAAAAAAGGGTCCTTGTTGCCTGACGAATTTTTTTAAAATACCCTTTTATTTTTTGTATGGCAGTGGTGATGATTGGTTAAGGTGGGATCCTTGACATCTGAACAGGATGCTCTAAGCTATGCTAGCAGCTGCTGTTTGGTAAGGAGTGCTGGAGTAACCCATGTGGGAAGGACTTTCTTGGAAGAAGGACTGGAGTTTGCATCAGAGTATGGCTTTGCTGAAAGTGAGTTCTAGGTAGTACCCTCTTCCTAAGTTTGTCCCCTGTTTGGTTTAACTGAGGCCTTAGAAGGGGCTTTTTAAAAACAGCAGTACTGTAAGATTCCTGAAGCTTCTGCCCATTTTGCATTTCAAAAAGCTGCTTTCCAAAGGAGGGAGTTTGTTGTTTACAATGCTCAGATTGTTAAGAGCTCTACAACACTCAGCTGGGGCTACTTTCCTAAATCCAGTGAGGAGTTTTAGCTGTTGGAGTTATTTTGCTTTTCTGTCCCAGTTAAACATATTAAGGAGCAGTGTTTATTCAAATAACTATTCTTTTCTGGCCAAACCTGAATTTAATGTAGAAACAAGGTTTAATTAAAATTTGTGTTAGAAGTGAATTTATCTTTCATGTTGATACTGTGAAGTGCAGCATAGCTTATCATGCCTATACTTACAATTTGCATGAAAATCAGAAAAGTATTGTGCAAACATGACTATATCCCAATTCAGAGTCTGCAAACAAAAGACTGTAACTAAAAAACCAATTACTCCTGTCCTATAAATAAGTGGTTTGCTAATTATCTATAAAGATATATGGATAAGGCAGTTGTAATCTAAGTGTGACTGTTGAAGAATGCTTTATGGAATTGTGGGAGGCTTCTTAGCATTAAGTAGGAAACTTTTTGTAAAAGGTGGTGGGTTATTATATACTATCAGAGAAAAAGAGACTGTGGGGTGAAGGAGCAGGAAGAGAAAACAGCAGCACTAGGGTGACTGCTGTTACAGGTATCTGATTAGGAAAGAAGACTGCCCCTATCTGGAATGGGGAAATTCAGAAGAACATCTTTCAAAGAGATAAAAGGACTCTCATCTCCCTTTTCTCCCTTTATTTATTCAGTGAATTTCCATACTTGCAGAAAGCACCTGGTTGACAGCTCAGTACCTTGTAGTCCTTGGTTTGTTCCCAGCAGGATACACTGTACAGACATCTTCAGCACCAGTTTCCACTGTTTGGTCTCCTAATGGGTCATGTAGGGGATGCTTTTACTTCCAAAGTGTCTTCAGTCATGGGCTTGTCTGCCCACTTCTGCAGCAGTGTGGGTACAGGCTGGGGTGTCAGGCAGGCTTGGAGGCTGGACTAAAATGAAGCAGCTATTGCTGCCCCAGCCTTGTCCCCACCCTTTTGGTGGATGTTGCCACCCCTGAGGCAGTGCTGTCTAATCCACTCATTAATCAATTATTGAACTGTCGCATTTTTCAGCCTGGTCTATTAAATTAAACTGACATCAGTCTCATCTCACAAAGACATTAGATAGTGATGAATTTCAGGTACTGTTAACCTGGTTTTGAATTGGCCAGCTAGAGACAGACAGATTCATTTTTCATTCCAGCTGCCAGAATCACTGTCATGTCCTCTCTTGCCGTTGCTGTTGTGGCTTGTTGATCAATGGGTGGCTTTACTTGCTGACTCCTGAGAAGGGGCAATTTCATGATGAGAAAGGGAGCATAAGAAAAACTAGGTCAAAACCTGCCTTCTTTTTCTGTTTTTGTTATAATTGTGAGAAGAGAGTGCATTTCTGAACAGTGAGATTGGCTGAATGGTTAAAAAACCCCCAAATATTGCCTATGCAGACATTATATATGCAATTCATGTTACAGGTGCTCACACCTGTGGAAAAGAAATATTCCATACAGTCAACAGCATTACTTTATAGCTACAGATACTTACTCTTTGCTCTACTTCCATTCACTTCACCTGCTAAGGAAGCTGTGAAAACCATTTAACTGTGAGTTGCTGAAAGGTGCAGACTGCTCAGACTGCTCTTAAGCTGAGCCTGCACGTGTTTGACTTTCCTGTATTCCTTCCCTTCCTGAACTCTGGTTATATTGGTGTCTGAAATAAACCAGAAAGGTTTCCAAATAATGCTGCCTGCTCCTACAGCTAATCCTGTTTTCTCTACCCAGGAGCTCAGGGTAAGTGTCTGTGGGCTTAGTTTTGACTCCTGATGCAAGATAGAGCCATGGGAGATCTGTGACATATGGACATGAACAGCCAGAAGGGCAGCACCCTGGTTTGCAAAGCAGGATGCTGACCTGTGTCAGTGCCCCATTAAGCCTGTATTAAGCCTGAGAGTGCACTTCTCTTTTTCACAGGGAAAAAAAACCATCAACATGGAAATCCTGGCAGATATTTCCTGCCTGCTGGAGCTTTGGATTCATTGCTATTAATAGAACTCTTAATTGACTACTCTAGAGCAGCTATAAAAATTGATTAGATGCATATGTGGAAATAAACACAGGTCAGGCCATAGTGGTGCAATGATATTAATTTGATGACCTATTAGGACATTTTTGTGTCTGACAAAGGATTTTTTAAAATAAAAATTAAACAGTCAAAATTCTGCCTTTCAGCACTTCCCCAATCTAATGAATGTTTAATGTGAGCAAATATTTGATATAGCAAAAGAATCCCATTTTTCAAATCCATTCCTGTATATTTTCAAGAGGTTACATCATTCAGCATGTAAAACATCTATGACTTTTCAGTGTCCAGATTAATAAAGCTCTGTAGTTGCTCTTTCATCTTAATGTGACCAAGAAAGTCCTCTAGCTCATTCTATTTACTAGGAAATTAAAAAAATAGCAAATTTCACATCATCACATACCATATGTCCATTGCTCTCCTGGGCTCTGCTCTACAGCAATGTTAATTTACTTGCCTAAGCCCTCTTCTGAGTTCTGGCCACTCTTGATGAAACAGTCAACAGTGATGCTGAGCAGAATAAGGGATGAAAAACCAAAGCATAACACTGAGCCACAGTAAGAAGAAATTAATTTCTGCAAAATGAAGGTTAAATTTAGTACTGACATATAACCTATGCTTTCAAAGGCAGAATGTTCAGGTTTGGGTGCTCACTTTAAAAGCTGGGTTTGCAGGCTCTGCATTATCTGAAAATCAGAGACTTTTTAAAGGCACTTTATACTGAGGAAGCAAAATTGTTAATGAGCAGAAAATGTAGGCTGTTGCACATTATATTTCTGTTTTAGTAGCCTTTGAATAAAGCACACAAAATTTAAAAGTGCCTCAAGGGCTGTTAAATAAAGACCCTATATTCTTCTATTGGGCAAATAAATTACTTAATAAATCTGTGTGTAATAGCTAAATTGGATTAGATTACATTGCAGAAAACTAATTAGGAACATAAGCTTGCACTACATTAATTGTACTGTAGCTCCAGCACTGGAGCTGTTGCATTGTGTCCAGAGGGCCACAGAGATGATTAGAGGGCTGGAGCACCCCACCTGTGCAGACAGACCAAGAGAGGAGGGGTTCTTTAGCCTGGAGAAGGTTCCAGAGAGACCTTATAGGGGCCTTCTAGTAACTGAAGGAGGAATATAGGACAGCTGGGGAGGGACTTTTTACAAGGGTGTGTAGTGACAGGTCAAGGAAGAATGGCTGTAGACTTCAGTAGGGTAGATACAGGTTAGACATGTGGAAGAAATTCTTAATTATAAGGGTGGTGAGACACGGGAACAGGGTGCCCAGGGAAGTTGTAGGTGCCCCCTCCCTGGGAGCCACCTGTTACCTCTCACCTGCACTGGCTTTGAACAACCTGGTCTACTGGGAAGTGACCTTGCTCATGCAAGGGGGTTCCAAGGGTTGGAAAAAGATGATCCTTTCCAACCCAAAGCATTTTATTATTCTATAATGCACCTCTTTGTTCTGGTTTTCAGAGTACATACATTAAATCACAAGCTTTGTCTTTCCTGCTAACACACACTATTTACGTTACTTTGCCTCCCCCAGTGCAGCCCTGTGAAATGCTGATGAATGCACCTGTGTGCAGGAGCCAGCTGAGGCCACTTCTCATCACAGCCTCCTTGTTGCTGGGGCTGCTGGGAGCTGCCCTGGTTGGCCCAGACTCCTTGTCCAGCCCATAAAGAAGAGGTGTTAGCAGAGCTTTGGGCAGAAGGAACAAGGAGTCTGAGTTGCAGTCCTGAAGGTGTCTGTGCTCACCTGGATGGCTTTGACCCTGCCTGGAGCTCTCAGAATCTGTGGAAGACTTGGTGCCTTGCCAGCTAGGGAAGCTCATCCACAGGTAATTACTGAATGTTCTTCCTTATCTCATCTTTGGGAGCATCCATATTGCTGTTTCTCAGTGCACGTCATCCAAACTTGATGCTGACTGTGGGGTTCTCCAGTCTCTCAGCAGTTTTTCTCAATTGCTACCTGTGTTTTGTGCAGCTTACATGATGTAGCCATGTGTTAGCAGTTTGTGATGGAGGGGTACTGTCCCTCTTCTCTTTTGAAGATTGCTAAACTTCTAAAGTTTAAAAAACTTCTAAAGTTTAGCACTAAAGAGAGAAAGAAAAAGTTGCTCTGCCCACCCACTAGTTTCTAGAACCTTTCATTTGCTCCTGCTGCTGCGTAGCACCTGGGAGCACTCACTGGGAACACTTATAATGGCTGATGAACAACTACTATCAGCTGAGGAAAACAAAAAGCCTATGTGACCAACTATCAACTTCTACCAAACTTTTATCTTTTTACCTGAAATAATATGACTAGGTCAGAACTGTCTGTGATTTTGCTTTTACCCAGTTTAAAAACAAATCAAAAAACCCCTGAACATGTTAGGTCTTGTAGATGCAGAGGGAATACTGCAGATATGAAATCTGAAAAGAATTAGAAATGAAAAAGCAAACAAAAGGAATAGTATTTATTACCATTATTAGTCTGATAATTTTCTCTCACAGTTTCATATTTTTTGACCCCTCAAACTTAGCAACGCACAAAAATTAAGCACAATTACAGCAGGCAGATTGCAGATTTCCTTCATAGTGATACTACAAAATAGCAATGAAGTTAGAATTTTAATTTTAATAGCACTTTTTTCTAGTTATGGTCGATCTATCTTTTTATTATGACAAGGTATTTTAAACTGCTTAGCATTCAGGATATTTGCAGTTGCAATGAGCAAGTTCATTTAAACACCAAATCAATCAGTATTTTCACTAGAGAGAAATTTTTAAGTACCAATTAAGAATGAAAAAGCGATCTACATCCTCTAATACAATATTAATGTGCTGAGAGGGGTGATCCCAACTGCATGAGAAAAAAAAATGCAGCTGTGCATATGCTTGGCTTAAGAAAGGGGGTTTTATTCTGTCACTTAGAATAATTTAATGAATAAAAAGTGGCTCTTTTATTACTACTAATGAACGGAAATCCCATCAAATTGCAAGGCATCAACACATGACATTACTCTTAAACTAAAAGTGTAGTAGATTATCCCAGTGATAATGGAGGCTACGGGCACTTAGTAGGATGGATGGACTGTGCTTGTCTTGCTATGGCATGCTGTTACCTTTCAGCAGTGCATAGATCACAGTTAAGAGTTATGCTAGGTACTTAATTCTGTTATTCTCTGTTGAAATATCAACCTATCTACTCATAATGAGACAGTTATATAAAAAAATAAAAATTAGGGGCACAAGGGAAATTATGTCCTTCAGGTCGATCAGGACGTGCAGTGATCTGCTGAGCAGAGGGGTGGCAGTCTTGCTGCTGAAGCAACTGAAACACTTGCTGAGGGAGCAACAGGAGAGAAAACCCTGGGAAGGAGCTGGCCCTGCTGCTGTGCTCTGGTGGCCATATTCTCCTCTGGTATCTCCAGCTTGGGTTTTGTTTGCTTTTAAGTAAGAGGAGTGGCACATGAAATGAGGGAGTGGGGCCACATTCTTTACAGGAATGAGACTTATATGGGGATACTGTGTTTAGGTGGGGCTTAAGTTGCATGGAAAAAGATTTTGGAAGTTTTCAGTAACTAGATGGCCAGGTCAGAGTCTTTTCTTGAGCAAGAAGGAACCTGTGATTTAACCATAAGAGATTTTATCACCTTGACTTTGATAGCTTTGTTTCAGCTTAACACTGGCTTGGTTTTTAATGGCTGATCATGCAGGGATGCTGCTGAACAATAAGGTGACAACCTCACCCCATCAAAATGACATAAAATACATTTTCTTTTAAGTTGTGTTTGAACTTGTCTTACTGTAAAGGTATTTTCAGAACATGGGCACCTTGGGGAACATCTGAAAACGTGAAAAGAAAAAAAAGAACCTGAAGTTGAATTGTTGAACTAAAGATTGCCTGATCTCTCCAAGGATTTCATTAGTGACTTTCCTGTGAAACAGTTTCAGAGGCCTATTTACAACAAATTTGGTTTTCTTATTCTAGTGACTTTCTTGCATTAATTTCTACAAATACTGCTTTATGTGCTATTTCTGTTATTGTTATTTAAATATGCAATTTAAAGGACTGTTGTCTTAACTATTTTAACTATTTATTTATTTTTTTAGGACAGCAAAAGATAATACAATATCTTATTCTAATTACCAAGGGGGACAATATTTATTATTCATAAAACCAGAAGGGTTTGTGCTCATAAAACTAGAGCCAGTGAAGTTAGATTTACACAAGTTAGAAATCAATCCAGCTTGTTCTTAAATACTTGTTTTGCAGTTTTTGCATGCAGAGGCTGTCAGACAGTAAAGGTTCCACTCCTTTGCTGGCTTATAAATAGTTTATAAATGAGGCATTTAGTATGCATTTTTTAATAAATCATCACTTGTCCTGAAATTCGGGATGCTTTGATCTGTTCGTGTTTTCACAAATACAGAGCACCTCTATGATGACCCCACTGCTAATGGCAAACTGCATGGAGGGCTTTTCACAAGAATATTCAAAATTTTTGCTGTTTAGCTGGCAGCAACCTTGGCCTTGCACCACATCGCTATCTCCCTACGCCCTGCTGAGTGGGTGTTGAAGACACCACAAAAACAGGCTCGAGGTTGCTATGCACAGGATAAAAACACCTTTGTGGGATATTACCATGATAATTACACCCTCACAAAGTAAAGTTACATTAAAAAGATCTCTTCAAAACAGAACAGGGAATGTAATAACTGGGGAAGTGAGTGGAGTCATGTGGGAACATATTTGTACCAGATGATTTTTTTCCAGCACTATGGATGTTACATTAAAGAGCTAATGTGTGAGTTAATGCTGCCTGAGGCAGGGTTAACTTCTAATGTGTAGAAATTGAAGACTGCTAATGGCCTCTGCAGCCTGAAAACCAGCTTGTGTGGGAAGGTGACTTCCCATCCTTGCTCCTGTTATCTGGCACTGCTGGGTTTGCACCTCTTACCAAACTGCGCCCACCTGCCTGTCCAACTCCTGAGCAGGCACGGGGTCTCCCACAGGATTATCCAGACCCAAGGAAGGGCAGAGTTCTGCTGGTGGTGTGATTTGTGTGTGAAGCTAAATCAATATGTATGACTGCCTGCCTTCCTGATCTCTTCTCAAGCTGCTGGCACAAAAGAGTTTGTGCTACTTTCCTGGACCAGATCTGTAGCTGTTGTCAGTGACAACTCAAAATTCACAACTGATTGCAGCATTTTAAATGTAATACCTTTTTTCTATATGGCTTCTTGACATGAGTATATGGTTATTCAGATGCTGTGGAGGCAAGAAGACCCATTGATATATCTGTCCATCTGAAGGGAATTTTTGGCTGCTGTATAGATGTTTCTGCCCCTTGTGCAGCTTCCAGGATGACTGCAGAACACAGACTATTTCTCTAGTACATGTGTGCAGAATAGCAGAGGGGATAAGTGCTGTTGGTGAAAACCAGAGGAATTCTTTTCACAGCACCAGGATGTGTTCTTTTCCCAGTGAACATGGGTAACTCGAATTAACACTAATGGGTGTTATGCACAAGGGAGAGGAGGATCTACCCCATTGCATGCCCTGGAAAGCACAATTTAAAGCTTTCCTGAGGCATCTTTAAATTAGATTTCTTGGAGCATCTTTCTTTGAGTTGTCTCAAATTTAGAAGTCCCACTGACCCAACAGGGCTTGCTGTCTACAAATTGATGGCAGGGGATGTCTCCTTTGTTGTCTCCAAGAGGTGAAAAATTGGGGTAAACTGCTTTTATTGGTATGATACACAGATGCTTGCCTGTGTATGTGGTAGTGGTTGACTTCAAGGCCTGCACTTTCATATTGCATGAATGCCAAAACTGGATAAATAAGCTCATTAAAAATTGGCATGGAATTTCTTTTCCTTCAATCCAGAAGAGCCTGCTCTGTGACCTTGACTGCTGGCAGGAGGTGAATGACAATAGATTGGTCAAATCAGCTGTAAAGACTGCATGTTTAAGTAGCTAGCAAGGACATACAGATCTGCTGTGAGAAGAGTTATACAAACCAAACCAAAATCCTCAAGGCCATAGAACCAAGGCAATGGATACACCCATAGAAGGACAGATTCTGTAATAGCTACATCAGGGCTTCCAGCAACTTCTTCTAAAGCATCTGGTACTAGTAAGACTAGTAAGTGGTTACAGTGTGGGATTCAGCTGACCTCTGAGGTTGACCAATTCCTATGTTCTGGTTTTATCCACAGCAAACAGTTGGTTAGTTGCAATCCTGTAGAAGATGGACTTGGGTTATCAGAGTATCTGGCCAGCCCCCTATATTTTGCTTGTTAAATGGAGGCAGTATGTGAAGTGTCCTTTTGAGACCAGATCTTAAACCAGGATAAGTGGAGGACAAAAAATGTCTGAGTAACATCCTCATATGCTGCTGGTGTCTGCAATGCCAAACTTCCAAGTCTTACCATACTTATTTTTTTCCTTTTTTAAAACACAGGGGAAATTTTAATAAGATATCTTTTTTCTTAAATAGCTTTCTGAAACCAGTGGGGATTAATTAAAAACTAAATGTGGAATCTACAAACACCCAGAAATTATTTACGCTGTTTTTAATTTCTTCTTTAATATTCATAACTGTTTTCTGTTAATTAAGAGAGGGAGAACATGAAGAAAGGCTTAGAACAAAAGCAGTCTGCATACAGATAAGGGTCTGAGTTCTTAGAGAAATGGACTAAATGCATACTGCTTGTAGTGAGTGAAGAATTTATATGCATATTGCAGCTGGAAAATTTGGTAGACTTTCATATTAATACATCAGTATTTGGCATGATCCTCTTACCACCCTGGTTGCCACTTACCTATTTTGTGGCAATAGACATTCTGCAGTCCCAGGGCAGCATAATTAGCTCTTAGAAAGTAGGGCTTGTAGCTGGGAAATATTTCTAGCTTTTGAAGTGGTATTATAGAAAGCATTTGTAGGAAATAAGGCTGCATTTTCTTTTTTATGTAAAAAGAGCCTACTGCTAATCCTTTCAGAGGTATTAGCCACTGTTTTAGTAGCATCTAGAGTCTGTGCCCAAGAGCAGAGTTTCATCATGCAAGGCATTGAATGTAAATATACAGAGAGCCCATTGCTTCACTGTTGGTCATAGGTGCTGTTACCTCTGTGTGAATCATGCTTGGAAGAGACTCTTTCTAATGTCTGTGTACACATTGTATAGCACAAGATGCTACACAGTAGGGTTGCAATATGGAGAGATGGAGGGGAGATGAAGTGCCTGGTGCAACATGCTCAGTGAAAGATGATCTTATTTCATTCACTTCCTCTGTTCTTCACCTCTGTCTCAGCTGACTCAGTTTGAAAGGCTGTTTGTGATTGTGAAAATAGATGGCTGGTATCCAGACGAAGCATGTGAGAAGACTAGAGATAATTAGCCCAAGGCCTCATCATTAAAGTTTGTGCACCAGGACAATCCAAAGAAAAATGATCTCTTGAAATAATTTATGTAACATTCTGGCTTTGTTAATGATAAACCCAAACCCTTGGCTTTGTGCTGAGAGCTTGCATGCTGATGAAGTTCATTCATGGGGAATTTGTAGTCTGCCCATGTTGACTCTAGAGATGAGATTACTGAAAGACTGTTTGACCTCAGCTGAGGGCAGATTTCATTTAGGATGGTGAATACACCTGTTTCTGATGTGTTCCACAAGTAGAAAACAAATAACCCCTAGGCTTTTATTAATTTTTCTCTGTAAAATAGCCTGGATGACTGACATGTGTACACTGCTTGCTGTCCTTAAGTGGTACCAAGACAGGCCCATTTTCAGTTCTTGAACTCCACCGTTCCTATCATCTTGCATTCAAGCTCTTAAGCTGTGATGATAAGGCCAAAGTTGCAGAAAAATTATTTTAACAAATATCTATAGAAGAAAGGCAGCTTAAAGAGGAGTCTGTAGATGAGAAGCAGGCTTCAGATTCTGGCAGTCTGATCACAAGTTAGAGACCTGGGTTAGAGATGAGTGAGCTGTATGTACAAAAACATGTCTCTGATCTCTTTGATATGAAAAACATAAATTATGTCAGAAAAGAAAGGGTCAGAAGTAGCAAGAATACCTTGAGGGAGATGGAAGTTACAGTAATATCAGAAGACAGCTGGTAATGGGGCAACAGCAGATTTTTTTTTTCCCCTTAGGGACAATGATGGAACAGTAACTACTGAGAAAGCCAGCAACCTGCAGAGTGTAGGAGTGTCTTGCTTGTAGTTAGAGATGCTGAAGTATGGTGTACATCAGAATCAATATTTGGTCTCTGAATAACTGAATCTGCAGATGGTGGTCAGGTAAGAAGGCAGATGGGGTGGGGAAGGGGGAGAAGGAGGAAATAAGCATGGTGATGTCATGCCTTCCTTGAAGATTCAATGTGCACCAGTTGTATTCCTTCAAAGGTTTATGTCTTAATGAAACTGCCTCTCTTTAATCCAAATTCTAGACAAAAAAAGAACTGAAGAAAAGTCATAGTTCAGGTAAAAATGGATGTAGTTGTATTAGTCTACTATGTCCACCAAAATAAAGCAGCGTGGCTGTGCTCTTTTACCTCCTCTGGTTTTCCCCTATTTCCTTTACAACAATATTATGCTGGTTTAATCAGTGATCTCTAACCCTTGATACTGGAACTGCAGACAGAATGTGCATGGGTTGTTAGTGTGAAGATGAAATGGGTTAATTCTGCTCTAAGTAATAATTTGCAATGTAAAAGGAATAGGTGTATGTTGTTTGAAGTGACAGTGATTTGAGATGTGCTTGAAGCCCCTGAGGAAAAACCTGAAAAGGGACTGAAATCTGGGGCCTGCTTTGACACTTAGAAATCATCTCTCTCCCCAGTGTCCCAAGGAGGTCACTTAGAGACTAGCCAAGGCATCAGTAACCTCATCTGCAGATGTGGGCTGATGGGTTCTAAAAATGCTGTCTCCCAGAAAGGCAGTTAAAAGTGAATGCTTGGCAAATGAAGTTTTCCAATGTGCTGGACATGTTTTCTTTCACACTGATTTCTGTGGCTGGAACTTATGGGTGCTTATTTCTCTCCTCACTGGTATTTCTGTCTCCTTGGGGATCTTGTTTTATTGTTATTTGTGCCAGTGAAGTCCAGAGCAATCTGCAGGGTCAGAAGGAAAGCAAACCTTAAGTCTAACCTTTCAGTGGGAAATTGCCTGTTTCCTCTTGTCCCACTGGCAGCCCTGGAGTTGCTCACCCAGTATCAGTTGCTCTGTTTCTCTTCAGAAGACCTTCAAATACCTTCTTTCTACTTTATGCTAATGCAGTCCTTTGTGACTTCTGTAAGTTGTTATCCTGTATTTATATGTAAGCATGAAACATTCTTCTCTTTGAGTAAGAGATGAAACCAGTGGCAATGAAAATGCAATTGAAAACAATCTTACATAGCTGAATAAATGCTTTCCTTTGCATATTAATGAAGATCTGCTAGGATCAGCAGAAGGTATGGTGGTTTTGAGTGTGTGTCCAATGCCACTGTGAGAATCTCAAAGGAGATGGAAGTCAAATGCATTTACTGTAGAACAGATTATAAATGCCACAGTTTAAAAAATCATTGTTTTGGGGTTTTTTTTGTTTGTTTTGGTTTTTTTTGTTTTTTGAGACAAGTAGAATAACTGCTGTCTTTCTTTAGTTACGGGCAGATATAATTGAACATCTACATGTGCTTGTCAAGAGATGCTGAATGACTGTATGTGGTTGAAATCTACCCACCCAGAGTCACTGAGTGTCAGGGGTTGGAAGGGTCCTCTGAAGATCTTAGTAAAGCTTTCCTATTTTAATTGTTAAAACATTGAGTTGCTTTGAAATGCATGTCTTTTTCACTGAGATCTTTCAGAGGCAATTTACTCTCAAGAGGTGATTTACTGTCCTGAGAACTAATTCTGGCTTGCTGCAGATGTAAATTCACCCTCAATGTGCTCCTGGGCCAGATTCAGAGATGGGTGAATTCTGCAGGTCTTTCCAATTACTTTTATGAGTATCAGATAAAGTCTTTAAATGAGTCTGAACACTCAGTGATACATTAAAAGTTCTCGTTTCTAGATATAATGCAGATCTTTCAAAATGTCATTGTACTTTAAAGCTGTTCTGTCTTGGATGAGAAGATATTTACACTTGTGTGAATACATTTGATATAGTCCTTCTTTCCTCACACCATAATATGCCTACAGAATGTGTTTTGATATGCGTATCTTTGAATACACAATATATATCCAGATGGTGTGTGATTAGCAAGGTATACTAAAGTAGAAAGATGTCTTTTGCCCTGGGTACCAGTACACAGTCTGGTAGTGTATTTAAAGTGAATATTTCAGGATATATATTTAGGAGATTGATACATGCAAAAGTTCTGTGTATGCAGTAAATGAGCTACCCAGGGAAGTTTCATGTCTAACATGCTACTTGAAGTACTGAAAACTTCCTCTGGCTCTTGAGGTTTGCTTGGTGAAATTTTGACTGAGAAGATTTATTGTTCAGATGCTGTTGGAATGTTTTTCAATTTCAGTAGCTTGATAGCTAAGATTTGGGACACGGAATACCCCATGTCCATATAACTTTTTTCCAGGTCTTGGCTGCTCTTAATTCAAAGAGCTACTTGATTCTGAGTTACTGCCTGCTGGGGTGGGAGCATGTGAAAGCTCTTGTTTTCTCTGCCTTTGGACTCATGACTGAAGTTCAGCTGTCAAGGAAAACTTAAGAACATGTTTCAGACTCCCAAAAATGTAACATTTAAAAGAGAAGCACTGATATAGTTCTGGAGAAGGGGAGGTTGAGGGGAGACCTTATTGCTCTCTACAGCCACCTGAAAGGAGGTTGTAGTGAGGTTGGTGTTGGCCTCTTCTCCATAGTGACTGGAGAAAGAACAAGAGGTAATGGGTTCAAGTCACACCAGGGTAGGTTCAGATTAGATATTGGGAAAAATTTCTTCTATGAAAGTGATGTGAAGCATTGGGCCAGGTTGCCCAGAGGAGTGGTAGAGTTGCCATCCCCAGAGGTATTAAAACCAAAAATAAATGGGTAGGTGTGGTGCTTCAGGAGATGATGTAGTGGTTAAAGTGGTGTAGGACTGGGAGATGGACTTGATGATCTTGAAAGTCCTTTTCAACCATGATGATTCTGTGATGGCCTTGCCTGAAATCATGTAACTTGCTGCTACAGTTAAGGCTGGTGCTGTGGACACACCTGAAGTTATGGTTGCCTGTTCCTAACACAGATTTTAGTCATCAGAAATTGAATGTTGAATGTGTTCAGCTCTTAGTAATAAGTTACACAGTGAAGAGAAATTATATACATGCAAGAAGTGTACTGTTTATGGGTCGATTCAAGTCTGGAGGTAGCTTTAGGTTGGTAACAGTTAGAAAATTCATGTAAGAGCCTTAGATCACGTAAATCAATAAGGCTTCCTTGATTGTAATGGGCTAACGCCAGTTTATACCACCTGAAGAGCTATTGCCTAGATTTACAGTGTAAATATAATTACTATGACATAGATTTGCTTTGGTTCACTGGGCTGGCAACCAGCAAGGTTTACATTATTGTGTCTTTTTGTTCTTGCTGTTAGAGGGTGACTGGAGTTGGAACCCAGACCACAGTCTCTCTCCCAAAGTGCTGTTTTGACAGAATTAGCATATAAAGCAGGTATCTCCGCAGAGCATGGGGCTCATTCCTGCGGGCCCCGTGAGCTGTGCTCACAGCAGGGAGGGTCCATTTCAGTCTGTTTGGCACAGCAGGAACCTGCTGACTCAGCAGTACCTGCAGGAGCCTCAGTGCTTTTCGGTGGTGGCTGCTGTAAGTGGTTGCAATTAGGTTTTGACATTAACATCCTGCTCTGTGTCAGGCTGAGTGGGAAAGCAGAATGCCTTGCTAGGTGTGATTGTTTTCCTGGGCTCTGCCAGCAGAGTAGGGTAGTGATTTAAAGTTGAGGCTGGCTTTGCAACCAGGTGGGCTAGAAACATTTTTGAAACTAAATATTAAAATTGCTGAAAGATACAGTGAGCTCTTAGAGTAAAACTGAGGAGATATCTGAACTCTAGATTTTCATTCAGACCTGTAAATGATGAAAAGTGGATGGTTAGTGCAACAGCTGCAGAAGGCTAAAGTAATGCCTTGTTTTATCATAAAACTGTGTACTTCGTAAGTTGAAAGCCATTAATGTCCTTGGCCATGACCTTTTGTGGACTTCTAAGTATAACTTTGGCACAGGTTTTTCCTTGCCTGGTTGCAGGCTATTATCAAAGTTCCACGACTTCATTCATGCTGTGGTGTTGCTACTATCAGTAAATGAAACAATAAAGAGTTCATATTAATGAAAGCATGGGTGACCCTTTATACTGATTGGGTTGTTACCTCCAAGTGCAGATTCTGCTCTATGACTGAGGAGATCAGTGGTCTCTGGATGGAACTGAGCACTGGGTGTAGCCCCTGGCTCTAGAAGCTATTCTTTTAAATTATCATTAAAAACAAAATCATGACTCGTGGTTCTAAGTGGTTGCAATGCCATGCAACTCAGGGAAAATTGAGGTAAGGGGCTGAAATGAGTCAGTAAGCAAGTCTTTTATGATTGGAAAAGAGAGAAAACTGCTTTCAAGGGCTCTTTATGTCACAAATAAGAGTGCAATAGCTTCAGTGTTAGCATCCAGCAGTCATTTTCCACAGTATAAATGCATCATAACTTAGCATGATTTCTGTGCTCCTGGGAGGCTGTAGACTTAAATAACAAGGGTGCTCCAGGTCACAGCAGAGACGCAATTAACCCTGAGACTGAAGAAATAGTTTTCCACCTACTGAAAGGATTCTCATTTTGAATAGCTCTCCATTAGTTTTCCTGTGGGAATGACACAATATTGGCAGTATTTCTGGAACTAATATGATAGGGCTAGCCAGAGAGCAGTTTAGCTATAGGTCCTTAATGCTCCTGTGGTCACTGGGGGCTCTGTGTGCCTTCAATCAGGCTCTGAATGTCTTCTGGCTTTTGGACAATTTTTTTGTCCTTCTGCAACTGGGGTAATTCCATATGGCAAAAAAAATGCTGTGCCTGTGTTTTAGCAAGGGGTGCTTTTTTGTGCATCTGAGTTGTCATATTTGTTGTTTGTTAATTTCTTGTTCTTCCTCAGGTGATATGTAAAGCTTATATTTGGTTGTGTTTTCAGCTGACCCCAAAATATTCACATGTATTTGAAATTCCACAAAAAATATTTGTCTCTGAAAATCACCCAATAAATAAACTCTTAAGTAGGGAACACTTATTAGAATTTCTGATGTGTATCTGCTGCCTGCCTTCCCCTGCCTGTTTGGCTGTCTGGGATTGTGACTCAAACTCTAATGCAAGAGGAGATTATAGGCAGTGTTGCCACGAGTTATCTTTGTAAACCATAACCTGCAGAATCCTGTAGAACAAAACAGGGCAATATTGAAAGCACTGAGATGTGGCTGTAGTGATGAGAAAAATGATAGCTGTGCAAGTATCACAGGCACTCTGGCTCATTGGGTGCTGCAAGCTCTTGTGTGTGTATTTAGGAAGGCATTATTCATGGAGATCTGTCCCCACTAAAAGTGGATAAGTCAGAGAACTTGGAAGCATGAAAAAAGCACAGAAGACAAATATTTTAATCACAGGAAACTAACTTGGGTAATGCTGAAGTCCCTGCTTTGCAGAAGGTCCATTCAACTGTATTACACTAGTCTGTGACCCCAGGAGTGATGTTACCCTAAATGAAGCCAGCAGCTTTTTATTTTATGCAAAGTAGGCCAATAGATTCTTGAAGTGGTAAAAAAAGTCATCTCTTCTTGAGTGAAAGGGTATTAAAAGAAGCTGATTGGCCATTTTCTACAATAAACTGCACCAACCTGTCCTTGTCTAGAATTCATTTCAGTAGCATGTTCACTTTAGGGTGGGCAATAAGAAGATTATTTTTGAAAAGTAAGAGGACAATGATATGAGCCTGAAAACCACTTTTGATAATTCTGTAGTATGCATCTGTTGCAAGGTTAATAATAGAGTTATGTCTGTCGACAAAGGAAAGGAGCCTGGAAACACAGAAGAAATTCAAATGGGTTTTAATTCATTGCATAATTATTTTAATAGCCATGTTCAGAAAAGGCTTGAGAGATTCCCCATATGCTGTTCATCTGCAGATGAGATTTACCAGTGCACCACTCACAAGCTTTCTTTTGAAAAGTCACTTTCTTGTTTTATCATGTTTACAAAAACTGAAACTGAGAGTTAGTCATGAATCTTCTTATTCAAGTGGATGGCAGATGTGCTATAGAGTTAAACTCTCTGGGACTGATTACAAAGAAATTCCATTAGCAATATTTAAACGCTGTCTTTGAAAGGCACTCAATTAAATGTGTGGTGGTGCTGATCAAGAATAGTACCTTTTAAAAATGAAAAAATAATGTGACTGTTAGTTTAACATAAAAATGTCAAACTGTGGGCAGTCTCTTGTCAGTTAAAGAATCTGGGCTGTTCCCATCGGGAATAAGGATGAAGGGGTAGGGGAGGAGAAATGAGTTCCAACAATTCCAGATGTGCAGAACTACTTGGATAATTTGTGCTGGCAAATAACAATCCCAGCCAACTTGGGAATAATACAGGCAGCTTGATACTTGTTCTTTCTTTACAAGCCACCTTAGTGATTTCTATTTTTTAGTATCTTCTATAGCTAGCAAAGGCTTTACAGCAAGCAAGGTGTTAATGGTGTGCTGAGTGGAGGTGGATTTGTGCAGATTTAAAGAATGTGGTTTAGCAAGTTCATAAAATGTATTAAAACAGCAAACCTGCTTTTTGCTAAATTCAAGGATATACCTGTAAATGAGGAAGAAAGATCTTTTAAACCTTGGAGGCTGCTGCTTAGGCAGGAGTAAAAGGACTGAGATCAGTTAACTCTTGTTACCTGTCAGTTTCTCTTGAGACTGTGTCTGGGTATAAATAAAACACTGCAGTCAAGTGTCAAACCTTGCCCGTTTAAAAGTAACTTCCAAGAAAAAAGTCTGGTATAAGTTCAGTTGGAGGGAATGTTATATAAAAAGTGCATTGCCTGGTACATGGGTCTGTTGCTTGCTTTTGGAAGGTCAGTCCCTGTGTTAATATTTCTGTTGTGTCATTCACATCTTCCACCTCCACTCCCCTCTGTTTTTTGTTTTTTTATTTTATCTTTACCCAGTCAACTTTACCTTGAATATGAGTGTTTTCTTTACCTGGACATGTTTTGAATCACTTATCAGCAAGATAGTCGATAAATTTGCTCCCAAAATGTCCCACCTAAGATGAGGCCTGTTGAAAAGCTGCTGTTGTGGTAGTATGTGCTATCTTATGATTTAAATATAAATTAGAAAGGAAGAGTTAGCATCTCCATTTTGCAAGCCAGGCACTGAATGACAGTTTGATTTGAACAAGGTAATGCAGGTCTGTCAGATCTGGAAACTTAATGTCCCTGTCTTTTGTGTCTTTTGTATTTCATTTGAATATATATATCTTGATAACAAAGTCTGACTTGTTTATCCAAGCAGACTAAAATGGATGCTTTCTTATTTTTCCTACATGGCCCTTTCTCTTAATGTTCTTTAATTTTTTCTAATAGTTAAAATAGCAGATATGCTACCTCTAAATCATATGATATGCTACTCCTGACTTAGGACAGGGTTTTAGGTCACATTTCCTGTGTCCCCATGTGATGCTTTTGGCTAAGTTGGTGGAGCACAGTAAGTCCCTGCTGGAGGAGCTTTTTCCCAGCGTGGCATTACTTGGTGGTGTGGCTGGCTGGGTGTGTAACCATCAGCAGTGCTTGCAGAAGATGCACTCGTGAGCTGTCAGAGTAAAAAGCTCCTTCAGGCAAAGGGGAAGGAGCTGGGGCCAAGGACGTGTGAGGACTCTAGGAAACAGTGTGAAAACAACAAACTTGAGAGAAACATGTGAATGGCTCTTGCTGGTGGAAACATTTTGGTAGGTGTGGACTGGCAGCCAAGGTGTCCTGGGGCAGACAGCTTTGGCAGGGAGGACTGCAGGTGCTGGTATATTCCTACAGGCAAGCAGGTGAAGATTTCAATAATGGGAGATTTTAAGGTTTTGGTTTTTTTGTGCTTCAGAGGTCAGTGCAGTGTGTTTGGAGATAGTTTTTTTTTCAGAGCAAAAGTAACTGGAATGAAGCAACCGGGTGACGTGATGTGTGATGGGTTCTACAAGATCTTTGGCACATCAAGAAATATAATATGCAATTGTAGTACAAATTTGAGCTCGAATCATAAAAGGGAGGAGGAAAATTGTATCTTTTGAATTCGATACAATCTCTTACGAACTAATTTGCCCAAAACAGCAGTTTTCCTTTGGTTTTGGCTTTTATGTTTAAAAAGACCAACACCATCTATTGCATGAAAGCATTAATTGTTTTTCATCTGGCTAAAAATTTAAAATGCAGATAATAGAACAAATTACAGGGAAAAAATAATTATTCTGCTATAGTGGCTGCCATACCACAGGACTAAGCCAGGGAGATCAAAAAACCCATTCTGCTGTGCAAGGCAAATGCTGGCCCAAGAAACATCCATGCAGGAACAGTTTGAGGTGGAACTGGTTTTGCTTCTGATTTCAAGGTCAAGGAGAGGTACTTTCAACTGCACTTGGAAAGAGAATTCTAGTGCACAAACAGTACTTCTGTGGAATGCAGGATTTATTACATATCATCACACTGATACATTTGATAATGGCTCTGAAGCTCTTCCTTCTGAGGCGTGTCAGTAATTCTAAAGCTGTTGATAAGACATGAGAGGGGGCTGTGACAGGATAACACAGTGTTTTGGAAGGGCACAGGAGAACTGTTAAAGCTGACTTTCCACTGGGAGAGGGGGAGTGTAGTGAAATGAGGCAACCAGGTGCCACTAATTGCCAGGGAGTGGGCGTGAGCTTGTGTCAAGCCCACCTGTGCCTAATTAGGGTGGGCCCCCACTGTGCATGAGCAGGACCAGGGGGCCAATAAAAGGTGAGGCCTGAGTCACAGGCTCAGCTCAGCCAGCAGAGAGGTCAGTTGCTCTTGGAGCAGCAGCGCTGATCTGGGCTAGTGAACTTTGAGGGCCATAGCTTAGAGCATTGCTCGTGAGTCTCTGCCGGAACACCTGGTTGGACCTTGAAGTGCCGTTCCCTAAAAGAGGTTTGTCTTGCTACAGGAGAGGTCTCTGGAAAGGTCAGTAGTGCAAGAAGTGCTCAAACTCTGAGAGGGAGCCAAATCCCCACTTCTCAAACTTAGCAGTACTGAGTGTTGCTGGGACCTCCAGATGTCATGGGAGTATTTTAAAACCAGGTACAAATAGTGATTCATAAGATACTTATAAGGTACTTATGACATGTGCACAGCCCTAAAATAGCCGGAGGTAGCATCAACTTTGCTTCTTTGTAGGAACTCTGTATGCAGATGTTCAAATGCAAATGAAGGTCTCCTGGGGTTTAGAGCTTGTGGTTTTTCTTGTTTGGTTGTTTTTTTTGTTGTTTTTTTAAAAAACCCAAACCAAACCACCTCCTCACCTCCTCTTTAACTTCTTATGTCATCCCAGGTTCTGTGCAAACTCATTTGCAGGTTTCTAATTGGGAGTTTCACTACTTAAGACCCCTTGCTTCTGGTCTTTTAATCCAAGGTTCTCCATGAAATACACCTGAAAGAAATCTGTTTCATGGAAAGGGAAACATTTCCTGAATGGGAAATATTGCTTTGCTATTACATAACAAATTTGGTGTTTGTTTGGTCTATGTTGGGTTTTTTTGTTTGTTTGTTTTCTTTTTGTTTAAAGAAAAAGCTCACATTCTCTTCTTTGGAAACCTGGGGGTATATCAAATTAATTTTTGGGAGACTTCCACTTCTTCCTCCTTCCCCAGAAAGTAGCATGAGCAGGAGTGGAAAAGCCCATGCACAGGAGGATATGAGTTGGAGAGGTGGGAAAATTGGAAATCCAACACTAATTTCTGTATGTAGGAAGTTCTTTTCATCTTGTTTGTACTGATCTGCAGCAGCAGCATAACAGAATAAAGGGATATAAAGGCTAGGTCTCTTGTTACAAGAGCTTTCACCTCATTTTTGAGACAAGTCTGGGAGATTTTGAGCAGTATGGCATCCTATCCCAGTGCAACTTTGCAAAACTATAGTAGGACTGGAACTTGTTGTAGAATCAAGGCTAACTGTAATCAGGTGAGTTATTTTGGATTTTAGAAAAAATTGTTCCTCCTTTTCCCCTTTTGTAATTGTTTTTGAGCTGCAGCTGTGGAGCTCTGCTTCTCTCCAGCTGGGATGAGTGGCTCAGGTAATGGCAGCAACACCACACCCTGGGGCAGGGAGCAAGGGGAAGGCTTCCTCCTGGCAGAATGGTATTTTATTCCATAGGGAGACAACATTTCTTTGCAAAACACTTCTCTGACTTTAAAATAATACATAGTAGCTATAAAATTACCAAATGTCAGGTAAACAAAAAGTTATTAAGGATGATCTTATTAGTTCTATCTGCAGCTCACAGAGAGAGGTAATTGTCAAGTCTTGCTGTTATTAGGTTGAAATAATAGTTTGGGGACCATCAACATTAAAATTTCATTGTGATGGGACAAAAAGGCTCATGTATAATCAATAGTAAGAATCCATTATTATTGACTTGGAATGAATGAAGCATGAATGCATTTGTGCAGATATGAACAGTTAGCAATCTTTTGAATAATAAAGAATTAACACTACACAGATAATGTCATTCAGGGAATTGGACTCAAACCCAAAATGGTACAGGTCTCTGTTATGAAGTCATTCACATCCCTTAACTTACATTGAGCTGTTTCCCAGAACGTTTTTTCTGTAATTTAGTACTCCTTGGCTCTGGCTTGTAGGTGAGGTGGTGGGTGGGTCAGGGTGCACTTGCCAGGTTTGGTGACAGTGCTGGGAACAGTCCTGCCTTGGAGCAGGCTTGGGGGCTGCTGTTTTTCTGCTATCCTGAGCTTGACTGCTGTTTCAATGAGAGTTTGGTGCTTGCACTGCAGGTACCAGGTTGAAATAGGTAAGGGCTGGTGAATGCCAAATGGAGAGGAGAAGCATAGAGCCTCTGGAGTGTGCTGGTTTCTGGGGACACGGCCAAAGCCATGGATGTGGTGTATGACATTAGCTTGTCTCCTGCACATCACCTGCTGAGACAGGCTGTTCCCAGAATGTTCTTTTCTGTCACTGTGGGATATGTTGCTTTGGCAGTATTGGTTCTTACTTTCCACTGAGGGCAGTGGTCCCAAAAGGCACTTTAAATAAAAAGTCATGTGCTAAACCTGATGCATTTAAATTTCTTTTCAACCTCACTTTGAGTTTTTATATACTAGTGCCCCTGAAATGTGTTATTTAAGAGTATTTTAACCCTGCTTTCAGGCTAGTAGCTGCTTTTCAGCATCTTCTGGCTGTGGTTTACCTGCTTGTGCTGGCTCCCAGCTCTTACCATACCCACAGTACTTTGACTTTCAACTGTAATGTTAAAGGAAAGAAGATTTGCATTGCTCCAAACCTGCCTTTGCTTTTATAGTGAAAAATGTGTAGTGTTGGTTTGCTATGGAGTGTTCCTCAGTGCTCCTACTCTCATGCCTTTGAAATTTCCAGTCATGGAGCACTACAACAGAGGTTTCTGGTTTTCTGCTGCAAGAGCATCATATGTGTAAATTTCCAAGCCTTCCCTCTGCTTGCTGCCAGGGAGCACCTGAGAACAGTCTCTTCCAGTACATCACCCTGTTATCTCCAGTGGCTTCCTTCTTGTAGCATGTCCTGTTTCTAAAGGAATTGGGGAAACTCGCTCAAGGACTCCAAAAAGAAGTAGAGAGATCTTGTGGCTGTGGCACTTGACAGGCTTGAGGACACTTTCTGAGGAATCCGGGAAGTAATTTATTTTATTTCAGCTGTGAAATGGGAACAATAATTTTCTTAGTCATTGGAGAGGGAATAATTATTTATTGCTTGCATTACAATAGCACTAAGGACTAGTTGGGCTAAGTGCCCAGAAATTGAAAAAGTTATTTAAGGAATTAAGTGTATCTCTCTTTTTGGGTTTTTTTTTTTTTTCAAAGCACCAATAATTTTGATAAAATGAGTGGCATATTGCATTGGCACCTGCTGTAATCCTTTGGGATGGGTATAATTATGGAAAGAGTGTTATTACCTCTCAGCTGTTACCAACAGTGCATTTCTTTCTTATACTTCACTTTCAGCTGCTTTTCAAGGGTTGGGGAGGAAAATAATTGAGGGATGAAGTGTAGGAACCAAGCTGAGTAGCCCATGTGTTGCAGAGGGGGTACGGAAAGAGAAGAAGCTACCACCAGTAGGGCCCTTAGAGCAAGTGAACATTTTTACTGTAATAGGCAAAACCTGTTTGATTAAGTGATGTGTGTATGTACACTCTGATCATTTATCCCTGTGAGAGCAGATGTAATGGACAATCTGAGGTCTCTTCAGTGAGAGTGAGAGGAAACATGCAGAATTAAGAGAGGTAATAGAAGTTTTTGGTCTTAAATATTAAGTCCTGCCTTTCTTGTAATCTGTTCCTGAAACTCTGAGGCAAATTATGACGATTTACTGCCTGACATAATGTTTTTGCTTGAAATCTCTATATATATTTACTTATAGATTGTTGTTTTAAAGTAGTATTTACAAGTGTTAAACTCCATGCAGTTCATAATAGCTTAAACCAACCATGAGAGGAGCCATGCTCATGAACTGCATTTCACTTCTAAACAGTTATGAATACCCAAGAGGCAATGGATTTGCACACATACATTTTAAAACACGTTTTTAAATTTTCTTTCTTTTTTTTATGTGTGTGGAAACTTCCTCCTTGCTGAATTGCTCCCTCACGTCTCTGGCCATGTTGTTGCTGTAGTATAATACCTGGCCCTAAATAATTGCAAATATAGGTAAAGTCTAAACTTTATTCTTCCTTCCTTTATTCTTAGCAGTTGGAAAGCACATAATACTGTAGAGAAATAAAGAAAAGTTTCAGTTCTATGAAGAAAGAGCATGTCTGAACTCAATAGAAGCCCTGTTTGTATGACCCCTCCACTGATGCAGCCCTTTGGATTAGAGAGAAGGATTTTGTTTTCCTTAGCAATGAAGTAACCTACTCACAGAATTGTGCTGCTATTTCTGCTTCTGGAAGGAAGCCAGAATAATGACAGGAACAGTAAGTTTTTACTTTTAGCAGTTTATTTTTATTAGGCAGGAGAAATAAGTTTACCTGTTCTACATGATCTAGAAAATGATGACCTTCCTTACCTTTCTCTCAGCCACAGTGTCCAAGCTCACAGAAAACCAATTGGCTTATCCAGCAGACTTTTAAAGACAATTCACAGAAATTGACTGGTTTTAATAAGAGATGAGCAGATAGCATTGATTCAGTCTGTGTGCAAACAGTTCTAAAGGTTTTGTAGTTACTCTGATCAGATTGGCAAGGGCTGCCATGCTTAATATCCATCAAATGAAAAGAAGGTGTGAGCCATTGAGAAATGAAAGTCGTCTTCAGAAGTGAATCTGTTCTATTTTTTGAGTGCAAAAAGCATCTTAAAAAATTTAACTTCTATTTCTTTGTCACCTTTATAATGCAAAAATACTAGACCAAGTGCTCTTGAACTTCAGAAAAGCTTTGTGAATTTTACTGAATTTTGAGTGGTGGTGGGAAGAGTCTGAAGATAAATACTTCTGCTCACATCAGCTCCCAAAACTTCAGGTTATCATTTTAACTTGTTTCCAGTCTGCTCTGGCAGGTGGACTGCAGTGCAGTCTGGATGCCACTTACTTAAAATGTATTGGAAGCACATAGACTGTGCACAGTTTCTGTGGAAATGCTTGAGAAAGGATAAAAAGTGTTTGGGGTAGCTAAACATTGGGGAAAGAAAGGTTGCTAGTTGCAAAGAAATTTTCCTTAAACGTTGAAATTGAATATAAAATAAGAAACTACAGTGCTTTGTCAGTCTTCCATTCTGCAGATCATTCATGAATGAGGCCCAGCAGGGCTTTTAGGAGTGAGACCTCTGTGCTGCCAATGAGTGAGCAGGTCTTGTGTTCAGTGCCATCCATTTGGTTTTGAAATCTATCTTTGTTCCCCTAGCACCAACTCTTTCACTCAGCTCTGTCCATTTAACAGTAGACCCTATTGTATCATACTTATTTAAAAAACCATGGGAATATTTTTAACCAAAATAGCAGAATTGGAATACGTTCAATCCAAAGAGATTTTTTTCCTCTGTATTCAAGGCATCAAAATTATTCTTCCATCAAAACATAACAATTGTTATGAATGATATCATAATACTGGGAACTGCTTAAGAGCTTCCACTTTAAAACTGTAATGGGCCATGCAGACAGAAGGGAAAAAAAAAGGCTAAAAGCATAAATTGAAGATAATCAATGCGAATAGACCTTACCCATTGTGCAGTTTGAATAGGATAAGCACACATTATCTGGCATAATTGGTTCATGTGATTTTCTAATTGAAGAGAAGAAGTAATTAGAGCCTAATTGAAGCAAAGTAGCAATGTCTGTCAGCATTTCTCCTTTTACCACACATTATATTATTACCTGTCATCATCTACTTTAGGGGGACTAAAAAAAATGAGAAAAAACCCTTCTAAAACATTTGGAGTTTACCCAGCCAAAGCAAAGTTACAGATAAAAGACAACAAATAAAAGCAAACAAGGCTGAGATTAACTGTGAACACTCATGGGTGTTTCCAAAGTAGGAGTGTTTCCCTAATTAAGAAGTGAATTGCATTTTATAAAGTGTTACAAATTCAATCTTAAGTCTTTGGAAAAGGAATATTTAAGACAGTTGGTTTGACTCAGGACTCTGTACTTTCTGCTTTAAATTTGAGTGAAGAATTTTGTTGTTGTAGTGAAAAAGAATATGGCTGTTATTCTTAGCATAGTGGTGGTGAACACTTTTGCAGCCTTTACCAAACATTTCTCATGGAACAATTTTATTCCAAAAACTGTCTAGCATGAGAAGACCAATTTCTGCCAGTGCAAAAAAAAGAGATTGTACTTGAAAGTTGTCTGGGAGATACTTTGAATAAAGAGTGAGAGGATATTTGCCATCTCTTGGGAACTCTAGGGCTTTTTCTTCCCTGGGGGAGAGAAAAGATGCTGGGTGATAGTTATTATCTATACACACAAAAATGTGAGTTTAACTTGAAAACAAATTTATTGAGGCAATGTAGAGCTATTAAGGGTAGGTGATATCTGAATGCAATAAGAGGCTACACTAAGTAAATATAGAATATTTTTGGTAAAGAAGCTGCAACTCATCTCCATTTCCCTTGTTATTATAATGTATTTAGCAGAATAATGAAAATCAGAGGTCATCCATCTTTATGTTGCAAGGTCTGACAGGTTTCTTGGTGGTCATTGCCATCACTTACTCAGCCATGCCTTTTTAAAAAGTGTACATCTCTGTACCCTCTCAGTGCATGAGTAGCTGCTGCTATCACTTTTCTCCACTGTTGGATTCTAAAACACTGAGTTATGATGTAATTGGGAAGTTTCTGGACCAAAAAGTATGCTTATAATCTCTTTCTCTCCTTACCATGTGTAATAATACCTGTCACTACTGCAAAGAGAATGCTGGCATGTTTCCCTCCCCTTACCTGTAGAAAAAAACCCCCCACATCTGTTTTGGAAACAGTGACTCAGTCTTTACTATCTGCAATGTCCTTGAATCATTGGTATGTTGCAAATACTCCATCAGTCTTTAGGAATCTGAATTTATAGTGGATAGTGGTTAGTTCAAGTGTTTAAATGGTCACAGGCAGACTGCCTTTGGCTCCTGTGTAGTCTGAAATGGTTGTGAAAACGCTGTCCATAGACAGTGTCCTTGGTTTAGTGCTTTCTGCAAGTTATTTTAATGGTGTTACTGACATCAAAACAAAGAAATCATGGACAGTGAAGGAGAATAAGAGTCTGTTAATGAGTAAAAAGTCAGAGCTGCATAAATTGAATGTAGCTGAGGTTTTGTCTTCCACATTCCTTAGTCCAATCAAGATGCTTTCATTTGAGAGAAATAATTCTTTTGGTTTCTTTGTGGTGGAATTTGCCCCACTTTCCACCAGAGGAAAGATTTAAATTAGGCTTCCTAAACTCCTGGTCAATCTTTGAGTTTAACTTTGGAACTGAAACTTCAGGAGCTTTGTGGCGTAAATTTTTCTTTCACAAGCTGGCAGTGGTGGAAGGCTCTGGATGCTATCACTACCTCCTAGTTTTTCACATGTATTCTCTTTCCCATTTTCTATTGTGACATTGTGGGTAGAATCTGTTACTTCCCCATCTGCTGGTGACCACCACTGGGGCCAGATTCACTTTTGAATGTCACTAATCTGAAATTCATGCTTAGCAGTGAATCTGTAAAATTGATTTGATACGTGATGTTGCTTTTTTTTATAGATGTGAGAAAATTACATTTTTAAAACAACACTTTAGACAAAGTAAATGTTAAAATAGTAATGGCTCCAGATGTTGGCACTGTCAAATACGTATTCATTCCATTTATCAATCTCTCATCACAAGGGCTTTTTCCTCCCATCTCTCACAATTAAATGTGGTGCACTTGCATGGAATGAAAATTAAATGTTATTACATGCTTTGCGCAGTCTGATTAACACAAAGGCATGAAATCTGTCACCTGGCTAGGTGGAAATCTCCAGTGTGAGAAGCTCTGAGGCTCAGCCAAACACCTGACTCTTTCATCACCTCCTGTTTGCTCTGATGTAAGACATATGTTAGCAGGTGGGTGTTGGACATTCTTCCCAACCTGATCAGCAAACACACTTTGCCAACTGATATCAATTAGCTCCCTTCCTTCCTTCTATGCCCCCAACCAACCCCCCAACTCTCTGTCTAGGGCACAGATCCTCCCTAAGGACTGAGTTGAAAACATCTCAGTGACAGCCACTGCACACAAGAGGCATGGATGGCAGCAGCATGGGCTCTACAGGCTTCCTGGATACCCTGCTGGCTTAATGCTTGCCCTAAACTTGCATTAAGCCTGTTATACTGTGTCTTTCCTTCTGTTGATTACATTAACTTGATTAAGACTAGAGCATACATGACTGTACACTCCAGTCATATATCCTGGCTGATTGCAGTGTCTCTGTGTAGTTAAACTCCCTTTTGCTCTGCTTAAGCACTGTGAAACTTTGACTGAGTTCTATCCATCTATCTCTACAATTTATGTTCACTGACAATGGAGGCAAGACAAAATGCAATTCAGATTGTAGTCAACAGCCTCTCTCAATCTCTCTGTTTAATTAAATGCTTCCCTTCAGGAACACTAAATATGAAAAATTTCTTAGCAGAAGAGACAAGGCTACTGATGTATTATGTAGGCTGTGTGTACTGAAAGTGAGGTTCCAATCTGTGTATGCTCCTCTTGTTTGGCAATGTATCTCTATAAGGTTTTACTACCAATGCCTCAGTTCTCCTTGAGGCACATTGTGCTGATGTCTGACTGTGTACTTACTTTCAATGCTTCTTTGCCTTGCTGGCCTTAAGAGTGGGTGGAAGTACTTAAAGATCAAATGGATATCACTTGTGTATTGTCTGAACACTTCTCAACTAATTCTTCTGAAGCCACAAAAAACACTGTAGAGGACATTAATGTGGAAGAGTAATCTCAAATGAAGTTAAAGGCCAAGCTATTTTTATTTTTCAATACAATGAGCCTCATTTATTTGGAAATTGATGGGAAAATTAAGTACTGCATGTACTGTAGATTGATGGAGGTCATATTTCCAGCTAGCTTTACAATTACTTACATTGCAGGCTTCCTCACACAGCAGTTAAACACTACAGGTAATATTTTTTAGGGCAGATGTGGAAAGGATAGTGGTTTCCACATGCTTATAATATTTAAGTTGTAGTTTTTTCAGTGCAGAAATGCCAAATGCTAAATCTGGGCCCTAGGAGTACTCTTTTGCCCCACATACAGCTGCATCCAAAGACTCTCTATGGCTAAGCTTGGAGGTGTATTCTGTGCTTACTCAGTTATAGGCTCGTATAGTTTGACCCTGTTCTTGTTAATAATGAATAGGGGAGTCAGAGAATCTAATAACAGATTGTAGAGGTCTCCTTTGAGTCTTTCTCTTCCATTTCTCCCAGTGTAAAAATTAAGAGGATTCAAATAAAGTTACTGGGAAGCTCACTGGAGAAAAATACAAACCAGCCAACAACAGTGATGATGGTGATCTCTTCACCAAAGAGATGGTGGAGAGGGAGAATGAACAAGTACAGTTATATCCCAAAGTTTTTCTGTGGTTAACTGAGGACTCCTAGCTTATGAGGCTTTTTAATGGTCAAGAACATCACATAGGGGAAAATGAGGAGAACTTGTCAAAGAATGCTCTGCAATGTAGACTGATATTACATCAGTAATGCATCCTGTTCTGAGCTTGATTATGATGAACTTTGATCACATTGTTTGTGTCATACTGCTTAGTCATAATATTCCAAACAATGTGTACTAAATCTAAATATCTTGGGGTTTTTGAGGTTCAGCCTAGACTTCTAGGACTACAGTTACAGCCCAGCCTATAATGTGCCTCTGTAAATCTGTGAGGTACCATCATGTATTTAGCTATCTGTGTGTGGTAAATTTTGCCAACAAATAATTGTGTGAGCAAAAAATAAAAGCCAGTATTTGAAAAACTGGTGTTTAAAAAACCAAAACACAAAAAAAACCCCCAACAAACAATAACAAAATCTCAAACAACCTATGTTGAATTTCAGCTTTCTGACACTGGGTCTTTATCTTTTGTCTTTGAAGACATTTGCCTTGAACATTTCTTACCAAAATTTGTTCCTCATTTATCTACTTACTGCAATCACAGTTTGCATCTTAACCTTCTTTTGTTCCAGGTGCAGATTGAGCTGTACATTAGTGGCCATGGAGTGTCTTCCAAGTTTTCATTATTCTTGAGGCTTTTCTCATCTCCAGTGTATTAATAGCATTTCAGAACTGTGGCTATCAAAGCTAAAGGTGGTATTCTAAATCTAACTTCCCAAATGTCAAACTAAGGGAAATAAAATTCTCAATTCCATCTTGCTATTCACCCTTTACAAGTGTTTTAGGATTGGATTAGCCCTTTGGCAGTAGCATGGTTTACAATCCATATTCAGCTGACTATTGACAATGACCAAAGCCCAGCTCACAATTTGTGCCCCATGGCAGAGAAACCCAGAGTCTGCACACACTGTTTCCAGATTAATAGCTTTAATAGTGACATTAAAATATGCTCACTGGGCAGCAGGTTGTGCAGAATCTCTGCAGGTTCAGTATTAATTAGGGGTAAAGACTTCAGCACTAGATAACATGAAGCGAGATGATGGAGACTAAAATGTAAAAGCTGAAATATTCTGTGCACTATGGTGCACAGCTGATGGTACATTGCCTCCATACCAGTAACTACCTAATTAGTATGCATATTTAATGCTAATGATTAGCCTTCTCCTTCACTTCAGGCCAGTTCAGATGAACTGCAGCCTCCCAACATCATGAGGGAACTTTCAAACTGAACATTCCTTCAGCAAACATTGTCATCTGCTTCATGAATGAAGGAACCAAATATTACTTAAGAAATAAAATAATACAGCATTATAGCTAATGGTATGCAAATTGATTTAAGCTTCTATGGGCAGTTCTCCAAGTTGCATCCACTCCCTAAGCATTTCCTGGTTGGTCTCCCACAGTGGCAGCAGATGCTTCTTGTCAATGTTTCCCTTCCCTGGTTGGTGTGGTTTTTTTAATTTTGAGGCCAAGCTTCAGCTTTATAAAGCAAAATAAGGCTGGTAAACAACTGTGTCCCTAACTTCATGTGCATGGGAGGTTTCAGTAAGGTACCTGCTGGTTCTTATGAGATGCCTCAACCCCTGACTGACTGCTGTTGTTACTGGAATTTGTCTCCTGTGCTTCATGCCTTCAGACTCTCTTCGAAGCCTCCATCTTTAGAGATCATACGTTTTCTGAAGTGATGAACTGCAAAAATAAGCTGTAGAAGACTGCAAGCTCAGGAACGTGTGTGATTGAATGCATCTGGATTCTTTGTGGCAATTTCATCTTTCTCCCTGTTTATTTTTGATAAGGCTTCCAGCCCCCTAGAGGACCATTTGTTCAGCTGGCCTGTGGGAACCACTGAGCAACACAGACTAAAAGTAGATGGAGATACAAACTTCTTGCCTTTTGGTGAGGTTTGGTTTTAATAGTAACTCAAAAATGCAAGAATCTATTGCCTTTGTAGTATTCCAGTATGAAGCCTTCTTGCAGAACTCTCTCCTGCAAGAATTTACATACTTCTTGTACTGAATTAAATTAGCAGATGCATCTTTTTAGGAAAATGGAACATGAATTGGCCAAAATCTTTTCCTGAGGTCTTTTTTCCTGTGATGAAGTTATGTTAGAAGAATCCCTTTGGTAGTGCTCTAAAATGGGACAATTTTTGTGGGCAAATGGGAAGCTATCCTCAGTTTGTGGTGCTATATAGTCATACAAGCTAGATGGTTAAAGGCAATGTGTGTTATTTGCTCTTTCATATTTGGCAGAGGCTCAGAGCAAATATAGCATATCTTGAAAAGACAGTTTTATGGGTTTGTTATTTCCAGACAGTGACAAAACTTGCATCCCAAAAACTCAGTCTGTCATAACAGATCCCTTTATAAAAATAAGGCAAGCTCTGTGTGATGTTTCAGAAGCTCTAAAAAGGCTGAAGGGACTGATAACACAGAGAATAGACTTCTAAGCATATAGCTGGTCAGTTACAAAATAGACAAAGTCAAATAAGTATATTTTGGTAATAGCAAATTCTTTAAAAGGAAGAACTTGGCTGAGGTATATGCTAATGAAGTATCCAAGTTGCTGCATTTGGATTTAATGCTCTAGGTTTAATTGTTCCTAACATGCTGAAAAGGCAGAATAAAATATGTAGCTACTCTTGGGTCTTTTCCAGAAACAAGTCCAGGCAGCACTGATCTCCAATCTCCTTTAGAGGAATATAACCCTGGAGTCAATTACTCAAAATTTATATTTAAACTAATGTAGAAGAGAACAAAATGTATGTCTCAATGTGAGCCAAATGATACTTAAAAGGAATCTAAATTTGGTAAAGTCAGGCTGTCTTTCATCTCTTGCCTTATTAGAATTATGATCATAAAGATTTCTTGTATGCTATATTCTATCAGAAACTTACAGCTGCTATACTCTTGCTACATCTGGCATAAATTTGTCACTAACCCATATCTATAGCTGTCTCTGCACTTGATCATTATATGTTGTTATTTCAATGGCTTATAAAATTATTATTTTTTTTAAATAGACAAGAAAACAATTCCTGTTTCCCACTTCAAAGTACTAAGTCCCAAATTCCCTTTCTTTGTTTCTGTATTTAAAGACTGGAGCTTCTCTCTCCATCTCGATCACTTTGTTGCCTTGAAATACATGAGATCTAGTGTTCCTTTTTCACTTTGACTCATAGGTGAAAGCTCTGGGGACAACAGAGGAAATTATGCTGGCTGCTTAATACAGATCCATCAGTAAGACTTGGTATTGATAGTATGCATGGAATGAAGCTATTAAAAAGTCAAAGAATGCCATTTATGAAAATACAGCTCTTACAGCAATATTTTTCCTTAGCATCAACCAAGAAATATATTCATGTAGAGTGACATAACATTCAGTGAAGTAGAAAATAGTTTATGTAAAATTGTTCTCACTATAAAATTGTATCAATATACGGGAAGCAAAGCTGTTCTGTTGCTCCATGAAATAGCTTTTACATGTGATAAAAATTAGTTTAGACAGCTAAGCAAAAAGGCTAATTTGTGGGAATTGCCAAAGAAAACAAGTCATAGGCACTGCAAAGAGAGGTTACATTAAGGTCAGGACCTCATAAATGATCATGACAGAAAATCGTATGCTCTTTCTGTCTGATCTGCATGAAAAATCCATGTCTGCCTTAACTCATAAGTTATACAAGGCCTGGAGTCTGACTCATTCATAAACCAATCTTTTAATCATCTGATGGATGGTCATGAGTTCCAGTGCTGAGATGCTATTAATAGTCTGTGTTTCAGGTGATCCTCATGCAGACAATCTCTTCCTACAGAAAGAGGGGTGTGAAAAGACAAAACTCTTCACTGAGTAGGTTTGATTTCTGCCCAAATCTTCCAGCCCCTGGGAATATATGGGAAGCCAGAGATGTGTCTTTTGAGTTCTCACTGTACTTCTCCAATGCTACTGGAGTTGAGGCTCTGAGGTTCCCATCAGCTGCTGCCATTCCTCTGCAAGCAAACATAAAAGGAGATTTTGAGCAGTTAATGCAGCCTCAGGCTGGGTGGTTGTCAGCTCTATTCACTTGCTTTCCTCCTTTTGACTGGGCCTAAAGCCAGATCCCCAGACTTATATTTTTACAGAAATGGTGCTAGAAAAGCATGGATGCAAGTGCAAAGGATTATGCACTCTCAATTACTCTTTGCCAGATGGTTTCTATGAGCCACAAAATCCCTTCCAAAATGATAGTACTTCCAAAATGTTTTAGTACTTTCTAATACTAACAATCATTGTCTTGTCTGTGATTATAATATAGTGGTGTCCAATGATTTTTTTACTTCAAAAAAAAAAAAAAAAAAACAATTTTACCTTTTTAGCTGTTAAAATACAGTGGTCTGCTACAGAATCTAAAATGGTCAAGAAATTCTGAGCTCTGCTCTCATGCAGTTTGCATGCTGTTTTCTTCTTGACCTTTACCATGAGCAGCTTACAGTAGCTAATTTTACTTGGAAATGCTGCTTAGCTTAGGAGAGCCAGCTTTCCAAAGTTGAGCACAAAACCCTGCAATTTTTTTTAAAAGACACTGTCAATCTGTTTCTGGGCTTAAAACCAAAATACTCTTTTAACTTGAAACTTAGAGAAACTTTTTTCCTGTTGTATCAGCCATGTTAGCTAGAGTGTTTTCTGCTGATGTCTTAGCTGTTTCAGTCTAAATCTGTCTTTATTGCCTCAACTTCTACATTTGTTCTATTCTTCTACTTTTCCTATTCAGGCAGTGGTAAAGTCTAAACACCTGGACATATCACCATTCCAAACCAAGCACTACAACAATCAGGACTGAATGATTCAGGAATCAGCCAGTTGTCTTAATTTGAGATGATAACATCACCTTAAGCAGAGTTTTACAATACTTCCTTAAATATTGCACACCAAGTATTTTTCTTCAAGAAATATTTTGTAAAAAGATAACTCCTTACTGACAGCTTAAGGAAAGGGATGGGAAAGGAGACTCATTGTCTGTGCCCACATGGCACCAACTTTAATGTCATAAGAAGGGCTATTGTAACCTAAAACCTGCCTCCAGTGAATGCATATTCTTTGCATGCTGCTCCTGGATAGGTCTGTGTAGTGCAAAATTTTTTTCTCTACAGACTAAATAGGTTTTTTTAAAAAAATATATTTTGACTTTCCATGTACTTTGTAGATTGGATCACAATTAAATAATTAATGCTACTTTGTACCTAGCTGTGCAAAGATACATTCTTCCCACTTGTCCTTATCAGTACTGTCAACTGGGAGCAACAGACAGTTAGTTTGTATACAGACAGCTTATATTGTCCTTTGCTTGAAAGATCTCAAGCTGAAGGCAGCTTTAATGTGTGACAGTAGAGAGAGGGTTTTTTTGTTATTTGTTTTAGAGTATTCAGTCATTAAGAGGGAAACCAAATTTCTTGGACAGAGAAAGATGAGAAGTTACATGTGAAAAGAGGTACATGACAGTAATTCTGGCTTTCTTAGGAAATAAAGAGGAAGAGAGCTGCTAACACCCTAAAAAGTGGCATGGTGGGGTTGGCTTGAAGTGTTTGCAGTGAACAGGATATGGCTGCCTCTGGGAGCAGAAGCTGTGATGTTGCAGGAATCAGGTTGTTTGCAAATTGATTAAATGAAACTTCCTGTAAAAGGGAAAGCAGGGAACTGAACCAGATCAGTAACACTGCAGGATGTGATTTTTCAGAGCTGCTCAGTACTTCAAGTTTGTGCTAGTCCCACATCCTCCTCCATCTGGTAGTTGGGGCACATGAGAACACTTTCTTATTCTCTATTATTACAAAAACACAGATTAATTGCGATGACTGTAAGGAACCTCTTTGCCAATAAAGACACCAGGGGTTTGGTATCCCTGTGTCATACTTGAAAATAGTATGGAGGAATTATGAAAGAAAGTTGTTAAAAAGCTTGGTTGTATAGAAAAATTGCTATTTACAGGGTGAGTCCTCAATGTATAAAAAGTTGTTCCCAGAGAAAGTCAAAACTGATTTACTCTTACTTTAACCTTCTGTGCTGAAACAAAACAAACTTAAGGTACAAACAGTTTGGGAATTAATTGGTGTAATTAACATTTTGTGATTATAATGGCTTCTAATCAATACTTTATGCAAATAGCTGTATTGATGTGTTGAACAAAGTTGTATTTAGATGCAGGAAAAAACCCCAACACTTGAAAGCCCTAATGAAATTCAAACCTTTCAGCTGAGGTAAAGTCTTGACCACATCTTTTTCAAGGTAACAAAAAGAAAAGATCCTTTAGTGACCTATTTAATTAAAATGGCTCTGATACAGCTGCTGACTACACCTCATAAGGCTCATTCCCCTGCTGACAGTTCCCTCTGTTAAACCACTGTGTTCCATCAGGTTAACAAAGCAAAGCACAGCAACCAACGTGATCCAAGCCCAAAGGAGTGACACCCCATCCTGGGGCAAAAGCAGCCTGGGTGTTGGTTCATATGTCACAGAAGCAAAGGGGATATCAAGATTCTTTCAAGGCCAGGAGGAAAGGGTTAGGAGCCTTCTCTTAGACGAGTGAATGGGGTCTGACTTCTTTCTCTGTCTCTGGAAATTACCCTCAAATTGTTTCTCAGTTCTTTTTCTTTCTGAAATTGTGTTTAGAATGGGTAGGTTGGTAACCAGGAAAGGGTAGGTAGGAGCTGCCAGGGGTTCCAAATGTTTTCTCTTTCAAATAACAATTGGATATTAGGCAGAGTAAAAATCCAATTGCTGCTAAACTTAACTGCTTCCTGGATTATCTATTTAGGTAGATGATGAAATAAAATCTCTTGCTCTCTGTGTTAATGTTCAGAAGTATCAGTGGTTTGTAAATCTTCAGACATAAGGAAACCTCAAAAGTCACAGAATTGCTCCTTTGCAGTTAGAGAGCTACATTTATGGTTGTACTTGATCCCAATGGTCTTTTCTAACCTAAATGATTCTATGATACAGGTTTCAGACCTTCAGTTTGGGTGCTGATGGTGAGGACTGGGACAAGTCAGGGTTGACAGATGTTGGAAATATTGTGTTGTGAAGATGATATAATTGCCTTTTGTGTTAACCCTGCTTTTAAAACACTTTAAAAACCCAAAACATAACAAGGACAAAGTATGTGAACAAGGAATTTGCATACACTTGCAATATTGATATTAAGAGATGGAATAAAAGGCTTTTATTATGTTTTTTGCTCTACTTAGAGGATTGCTGGAGTTTGTAGTTAATGTGGTGTTCATTCTGTAGAACTTGCAAGTCTTTTGGTCATACTGAAGTACTAAACTTTTCAAGGCAGCCTGATAAGCAAACTCCCTTAGTCCTCAAAGAAGAGGCAGTTCATGCCAGGGATTGGCCAAAAATAGCTTGAGATTTCACCCAGTAAGCGTGTGTCTCATCAGCATTCTGTAGTGCTGCCAGAGTTTGCTATAGCATGAAGGAGAAAGAAACAAAGAAACATAAGGAGAAGGGGGGAAGGAAGCTAATGAGAAGAAAAATTACTTTTTAGCTGTTCACTGGAACTATTTTGGTTTTCCAGTGAACCTGAACAGTATCTTAGGTGCCAGTGTGAGGAAGTTAGCATTTTTGGAGGAGGAGGAGCAAGCATTTGAAGTTTGGGCATCCTGAAAGGATGGATAGAATTGGATTTAAATGCTTTGTTGAACATTGCTGGAATGCTTTTTGTACTTTCCTAGTGGCTTGCTGAGTTGGGGCCTTAGTATGGCTCCAGTGGTAAAAGTGCTCAGAACAAATCCTAGGTGTTAGACTTGAACTGCCATGGACCATGTTCCCGTAGTAATGAAGGGCTCTTGCTTCATGTGTACATAAATGCCTGTTTAGCTCTCCTAGAAGTATAAAGGGACCTTGCAGTGGCTGTAAATGTCCAAGGTACAAGACAACCTCTTTAAATATCAAACAATAGGTAGTGGTGTTTGGATAGGGCTGCTTTTGACACTGTGCAGTTCCCCAGGAGGAAGAAACATTCAAAGGAAATCTGAGGAGAGTCTTGCTTAGGTCTGCCTTCCCCTGACATTGCTTTCACTGTTACTTGGAATAGGACACCGTGACTCATCAGAAAGATGCCAAGGTGTATGTCTCACCTTTTAAAGATGTAAAGCTGTGAAGTTTAGAAAGTCAATTGGTAGAATGTGGGTGACAGCCACATTGCCATTCTGTTTTTCCTAAAGAAGCAATTCCTGTGAATTTGTCTGTGTAGGCATGGAATTTTATGCATCTGTCTTCTACCTTGCCTTCTGCCAATAAATTTTGAATTAAGTGGTTAGTTTAGAAGCCCAGATGACTCAAAATAGCAAGTTATTAGATATTTCATGAAAGCAGACATTGCTACTGCCCTATCATACACCCAGGCTACTGCACAAATCACATCACATGCTAAAGAGTCCACTCATAGGTGAGTGAATAGTAAGGTCTCTGTCAGAGAGAGAAAAACACTGATATGGTGGGCTGTTTAGAAATGGTTATCTTCTGATAAGGAAATCAGACAATGCCAATCAAGTCAATATGAATTAGGGCTGACGCCTGGCAGACTAGTTGTTTACAAGGTTCTTCTGTATGCTCTGTCTGTATGGGTTTTTTGCCAAGATTTACTAAGTGATGAAATTATATTGCAACCAGAATTAAGACTGGCAGAGATGTTTGTTAAAATTCTATTTGTTCTTCAAAATATGATTTTTTAAAGGGGTCTTTGAAAATGATAGGGTTTTTTTTTCCTGTCAGATTAGATACTGATATGTCCTGCTTAAGAAGTCATCACAAACTTCTCTGAAACAAATGGGTAACATTTTATGGAAAACCCGAGGGTTTTAGTAACTATACCAGAATTTGATAGCATATTTTGAAAATAAAAGTTACCCACCAGTTCCTTTGCTTAGACACCAAACTGGGGAAAATTCAACTGGCTTTGGGAATCCATACTTGAACCAGATTCTTCACTGTAAAAAATGGAAGTCTAGAGCATTTTGAGATCTCTAAAAGTTCTTTTAATTTAATTGTCACTAAACTTACGTGCAAAGCTTTTGAGGAAGGCTGACAATGAGAGATTATTCCGTTTACACAGGATAATAGTGATTAAATATATAATGAAAGCCTTTACAAGATTCTGCTAAAACTACTGAAATTATATTGAGTGAAATTCATGACTGGTGCAAGTCCAACTGTGGGGTCCTGCTGCATCTTAGCACAGAGATGTGATGAGTCATGAGAAAGTGGTTTGAAGGCAATGGAGGGCAAGTGGGTTACTGCCATACACATATGAAGCAAGTCTCTAAATTAAAATTATGTTTGACAGAAGACAGTATTTTTCATATTTTCCCGACTGGTTAAAATTTAACTGAATTATTTTAGTTTAAGGAGACAGCATACAGGGTTTGGTCACAACTGGTGTAGGGAGGGGAAACCTTTCATAAAGAATTGCTAACAAATGGGATTCAACACTCAGGAGGCTCAGATGGCCTATTAATTCTGGTTCTGGCTTCCTTCCAAAACAACTGTGCTTCTCTTTTAATTCATGGCTAATTTCTGTCAGAGATACCAAGAGACCATTTCTTTCTTCAAGAGGAAGCATCCACGTTGCTTAAATGGATTCATGTGAGGGGCTTTAGTGAGCAGACATTGATTGGGGCCTCTCTGGGGCCTGGCAAAGACCTGACGGGCTCTGGTTTGACATAGGCAGCAAATGAAATACGACCTCCTGTAAACAGGCCTGAGCTTTTGGGCCCTTGTGGAATCAGGGAGCTAAGGACCTTTTCAATCCCTTTTAATTAATAAAGTGATTTGACTTGACTGAGATTACACTTACAATAATGAATTAAAAAGTAGTAAAAAGAAATCTCTTAACAAATACGCAACAGGGAACGAGAAACAAATTTGGTGCGTATCTGGTCCCCGTTGTATATCTTATTTCTGTCTGTACTTCAGATCAATGATTTTAAAGGGAGGTTTTTATTTTTCAAGCACTGACATCTGCATACTTCATATTTTCAAGTGCTTTTGTATAGAATATTAAAATTATGATCTCTTATGCCTCTATGATGAGTTTAGTTCTTTCTTTCTCTGTTGTGCTAAATCTCTGCTCCTCAGGATGCTTGACAACTTATCCTAGACACTTCATGCTGTCTTTTCTCAAGTGGTATGGCATGGTTTTAGCTGCATTTCTCCGGATAGCAGTGAGAAATAATCACTGCATATATTTTGTAATGGGAATGCAAGTCATCCAGTGGCACTTTTGATAGTCACATAGTGTGAATCTGTGCCCAGCCTAGTTGATTTGCCTCTGTATTACATCTGAAAACACTCTTTATTTTTTTTTTCCGCTCACATTATACTTTATGATGTACAGTAGAAATGATTCTCAACTTAGAGAGCAGTCACACTCTGCCTCCCTGAGTACCCTGTAATTTTTGAGCTGTAACTCACTGTCACTAACTTTTCTTCCAGCCTGCTTAGAGTTCAGGTCTGATTTAAGTTGTACAAGTCTAGAAAAGCTCCATAGTAGTAGTCTGGGGGCATTCTGATCCAAGGAAAGAACTGGCTAATTTAGACTTCTTTGTGGTATTATGTCCCAAGCTGTCAGAAGTGTCTTGCTTGCTAGCCAAGAAGGTGTTTTACTTCAACTCCTATTTAAACACTCAAACCAAAGCAGCTGCTAACAAAGATTCAATATTCAATATTCTTGTCCAAAATGATGTGGCATCTAGGGGCTTCCAAGAATATCAAGTATATTTGAGTAGATGAGGTTAGCTATGGAAAACCATGGAGGAAATGTCCATACCAGGAGTGACACTTGTCCACAGTTGTGGTCATGGATGCTCACAAGGTACTGTGTGTACTGTAGTACCCTCCAACAGTGGAAATGCAACACAAAGGGGTATCTTAGAGACTTCCACACACCTGGGATTTCCACTGTGCAGGGAACTGCAAGATTACTGCAGTCATCAGTCTTCTTTCTTGTACTGTACCATGTGCTTAACTTTTCAGCAAATTCAGTCCCTTTTCCTTTATCACAACAACTTGTCTTCCTCTGCTACATGTATTTATTCAGTCTGCCAGAACCTGAAATTGTTCTTTTGTTTATTGGCTATGGAAGCTGCTCTTTTTTTTCTGCTGTTAAAAGGAATCACCAACTAAATAAGAAGAAAAGTTATCATTATTTGTCTGAATTAAAAGTATTTCATTGTTTGACAGACACTAGAGCAAAAGAGCATAAGTATTACAGAAGTCTTGTATATGATCCACTGAGAGATCATTAGGAAGCAGTTATACTGAGATACTGCAAAGTTTTTAGGATCAGAAGCATCTTAGCATGTAGGAGAGGAGGAGTTAGTGGTAAGCAATGAGCAGTGCTGAGGCAGTCAGCTAAACAACAGAATTGCTTCTATTAAAACTTCAGTTTTCAGCATTTATACTTAATTACTAATGTAGTGGGAGAATTCACAGTGGTCACCATCAACTTTCATTTGTTCTCTTTCTTAAGTGACCTAATTTTTTTTAAGAAACCCACTATTCTCCTGAGAAGTTTTATTGCAGATTTGAGCTTGGAACAGCAAAAATTTTAAATGTATGTGCAGATATTTAGGCTAATTTGAAACCAGAAGTCATAAATGAATGAACAGCTACACTTAATAAATGTGATTTTTCTGGCCTGGGATACTTACTGGCTATCTGGAAGGAGAATTACTCCATGGGTTATAATGATTTTTTAAAAAATACATTAATTAGATTTAACTGTATTTTCCTTTGAAACTTACTTCTCAGAGGTTTTGAGCTATCCGTTTGGCAAGTAGTCTGACTGAAGATTTATTAACTCCTATTTTCATCGTTATTCCGTAGCAGTTGTTGCTGTTCCCAACTCACAGTGTTGCTGTGGGTGTCCCACACCCGCCCATCGCTCCCTTCCTGTATTTTCGGGTCGCGTTGCTGACCCGCGGTTCCCCCGCTACCTGGGGGACCCCCGGGACGCTTCCAGCTGAAATTCCCCCCAAAGTACAGAGCAGGAGGAGGGACGGGTTCCCAGCACCCATCGCAGCGCTGCCGAACCCTGCGTGCCCGGCGGGAAGCGGCTGCACGAACCCTCCCCGAGAGCCGGAGCCGCAGGTGGGCTTGGAGGCGGCCGGGGGACCGGCGGGCCCCGGGCGGCAGGTTGGCAGCAGGTGGCAGCACCGCACCGGGGATGGATGGTAGGGACCGGCCACCCCTCCCCAACTCCCCTCTGCTGGAATGGTGGAAATGATCACAGGAACCGGGTCTGAAGGTTCGGCTTGAACGTGCGCCCGCTGTCGGGTGGTTCGGGCTGTCTCCTTCGGGTGGAAAGTCTGTGATAAAGGAAGTAAAAAAAGAAAAAGGCTTGATGTCTCAGCAGCTTAGTAATGTCTAAGGTGGCATTACTAAAGTGTGTTCATAGGTGATTGAAAGTAAAAACATAAAAATAAAAAAGACAGATCTGTGACTGACAGCAAACTGCCCTGAGCATGGGAAGATAGAAGTTGCCTGCAAGTTAATCACATATGCACAGGTTTACACTTCTTGTATGACTGTGGTAATTCAGTTTAATTCTCTAACTACCCCAGTGAGACGACTTTCCTGTAAAGTGAGTGAGTCTGCTGGATTTGGTTGTTAAAGATAGTTTGAATCAACAGGAACAATACACTTGAACAGAGGGACAAACCAAACTGATAGAGAAGAAAGAATACAGATATCAGGAAGGGGGAACAAACAAGATGGTTTTTTGGGTATTTTTTTTGTTTGTTTGTTTTTTGGCAAAGTGGTAAGAGGGCACTATGTTTGGGTGCCCATTGGATAAGACAGTGATAGCAAGAGGGTTTCTTTAAACTTTAAATATAATCAAATGGAATGTAGAAAAATGATACTAAGGAAGGGGAAGATGGTGAGACTGTCTGTCTTTGAGTATCTTTTCAATAGCATTTTAGGCAATCTGGATTTGAGGAAATAATTTTAAAGCTGAAGTAACATAGATTCAGGAATGACAACATAAGTGAGTAAAAACTATTTTCTCTTCCAAGACTTGGGAGTGGCTGTGAGGCAGGAATAAAACTTTATGGAATATAATAAAGACTTTGGTATAACAGAAATGGAAGCCTGGAGATTATATGGGAAGGAGAGTTGAAGAATTATGCTGAGAATGAGGAAGGACCAAGAAACAAATGAGATCCAGGAGAACTGAAAGAGGCTCAGGCAGAATTGGAGAGGGCCACCCTCAAATAAAATGCTCCAGCCTTCTTAGAGTACATTAGCAGGTGAATTGCAGAGGGTTCAGAGAATCTGACAGAGTTTGCTGTTTGGAAACGGAGATCTTTGAAAATGTATTTTCTAATGTGGAGACATTCTCAGGTGGCCTCTGTGGCCTGTTTAGCTTCAGTTTCCCTTAAATCATCTCTTTGAGTTTCACTTGTTTGATATTTTATCTGAGATTTATTGATGAGATTTGTGCTGGGTCTCCAAAGTCCTGTGAGAAGGTGATGACAGTATTTCATGATTCCATGGATCTTGGAGTGCTTTATGATAGTAACCACCATCCTTATTTTCACTGTATAAGCAGGGACTCTGTGCCAAGGATTAGACAGCCATGAAAGATGGGTCCATTAGTCTCTATTCAGCATGACAGTCTTGATGTAAAGCAATCCCTCCTGGAAAAATCTGACTTGGTATTTGCCAGAAGGTACACCCAAGGAAATATGTCAACACAATCTACACTCATAAAAGTTTACTCTTCACTGGTGAAGGCAGCTTCCTGGGCTACAAAAGCTGTGATCTGACCTGGATCATCCATTTTTGTCACTTCTGTGGCTTGAGATTGTGCACATTTGCTTTCTATGATAAAATAGTTTTAAAAGTAAGGAAGAGCACTTCAGAAAACATAACTTTTGGGAACTGTGTATCATCCTAAAAGTGCTACTAGGTTGCAGTGTTTAATACAGCACTTACTTGTGGCAATATTTGCATTATGTTGCGTCTTCTCTGCCTTGTGTCCTGTGGTGATCTCTCACCACATTGCCCTCAAGTATTGTCTAAATAAATACACGAAGATTCAGCTATAGAAATTGAGTTATTTTTACTATTTTCATGTAATAACTGTGAGCCCTGCAGGCCTAGTGCTGGCAAAATACCATAGATTTGTCATTTAGAAGCAGAAATTTCTGTATGATTTCCCAAATAGAATTTTGGTCCCCTGTGCTGCACTGAATTTGTTATTGTCACATGTTTTTCCTGGTGTTTCTAATGAGCTGTTAATGAGCTGCTAGCTATGTATGTAAATTAAATGGGGTTAGACATGGAAAGCTTATAAAGAAATAATATGCTATATAATACTTTGAAGTGTTATAAAATAAATTAGTGTCTTTAATTTTCCTGGCACAAAGTTGATACTTAATAACCTATAGCCTCAATTCTTCTAAATTATGTTAATTTATGACATTTTCAATCAGTAGCTTGTGACACAGCAAACAAGTTCCTTCTTTCTCCTTTCATTAGTAAGAGACACCTTTAGTGTATCTCTGGGTTCCTGTGTGCCTCAGCTGAATGATGACATTATTAAAAGTAGTTCAAGGCAGGCAGCTCTATTTATCTTGCTTTTCAGTTGTGGTTATGCTTTAGCACCACAAGAACAACGTGTTAGGGACCAGGTTTTACACAATAGGAGGGGTTGCAGTGAAACTGCAGAGCTCCATCACCTTTGCAAAGAAGAGAGCACAGCCTTTAGTGTCACAGCAGCCTGGTCCTCAAGTGCTGGGGAGAGCTCTGGAACTTCTCTGATGGAACCAAGATATGTTGTGTAAATATTAATACTTCTGTTAGATGTATTGGTATTTCAGAAAAAAGTGCTCCTTTTTCTCACTCAGTGCTGTCTCCAGAGCTCAAATGGCCTCCCCAATTGTGGAAGCTGATCTTCTCTGTAGGTCAGATGAGGCAAGCATTAGTTGAGCTAACAATCCATGCTTTAATGCATTTTACACCTGGATTTGTGGTATATGCAAGGCTGCTACAGAGCAACTAAGCATCAGCTCAGGGCTGTGCCATTCTCAGTGCTGTAGGTATAAATCCAGTTGAGATTAATTTTTAGTTTTAGCAATTAGGAAGTTAGGAAATAATACCAGAGTGAAAAACTCAAGATTCTGCATCACAAGTTGTAATTCAGTCATTTGTTTGACAAGTGTAGCTTAGCTTAAATAATTTACAATAATACTTTGGAGAATGCCAGCAAATGTTTTGCAGTATGTTTTGTGAAATTAATAATGTCTTCTGCCATACCACATTTTATTCCCTTACCTAGCCTAGAAGGATGGGCTGATTCTGAATTTCATTTGACTGGGAGGTCTGGGATTAGGTGCTCAACCATATTTCTCACTGGTTTGGTGGAACTACCCAGTGTGTTACTATGTTGCTCTGAAGCGAAGACCAATTTATAAAAAAAAATTGTACTGTGCCATCATTGTTCCTTCCAGAAAATAAGATACATAATTTATTTTCATTTCCCAGGAGACTGACAATTTTGCCCTAAAAGCCTTGTAGGGACTTTAATACTCTGAAGTCAGCACTCTAAAGGCTAGGAACATAAAGCAGCACTCCAGTGCAGACAAACTAATCCTCCAACAATGTTTCATTCAATCAAAAAATGCTGCAGATTGAAGGTGTTACTGCATGCCTGCATTTTCAAGAGATTATTTTGAATGAACCTTATTTTCCACTGAATAGTAACAGCAAAACAGCCTACTCATCTAAATGTTTCCCATGGTAATTTGGCCCTAAATGAGCAAAGATTGGGAAACAAGTAACTTTTTGTTTAAATATTTCTCCCCTTGAATATGTGAGCAAAAGCAGTTGTGAAAAAATATTGTTGTTTAAACTTCTGAAGTAATTTTATATTGTGGTGCTAAATTGTTCTCCAGCTCACTGGATCATAAAACCTATTTCTGTCTTGGAGGAAATCTGAAAAACGTGGAGAAATCTTGTCATGACACAGTTGAATTTACTTTGCAACAGTAATTTCAAGATTTCTAGAAACCATCCATTTCTCCTCATATACATTTTCCTTTTCAAAGTCAATACCTGATGGATCTCTTCCAGTGCCTGCATAATTCTCTACAAAATTTACAATAACAAAATATCCTGCTTTGGACACAGTCTTGTTTCTGTTGTTGTGATTTTAGTGGAGTGCCCATGTCCCATCTTTTGGTCCCAAGCCATGTGTTTTTGTGTCTGGGAGTATTCACATTTGTCCTGATGATGGACCTGAACATTTAAAGAAAAAAAATCCGAGATCTGTCTGCAGAAAGAAATAGTTTGTCTAATGCCTTCATGGATGAGCTGAGAGGTCACTCTGCTGTGCCCTTCATTAAAGGCTTGAGGAAGGTATGAGTGATGTGGGCTTGTGCCAGTCTCAGAGTAGGATGAAACTTGCTGCAAGTTCTCCCCTAAAAGCTCTTCAGTGGAATGCACAGGGAGGTGATGATCTTATTGCCACCCCCAGTGAATGCATCTTTTACATAGAAAAAATCTGGCAGCTCTGCAAAGTCATTGTCAAGTGTGGAGGGCACCTGTAGAGCTGGCTCAAGGGTTTGACCCCATCTCCCTGTTCAGACCTGGGGCAGAATCTTTTCTCATGCTGGAAAGCAGGCCTGTGCCTGTTGTCATGGGTGTTGGGAAGTCAGACTGGGTGGACAGGCATCAGCTGGATGCTTTTCCACAGAGCCACAGTTTTTTCTTAAAAGAAAAAAAAATAAAAAAACCTCAACCAAATAAGGGAATAAAAGCAACAAAACAGCTTATCCAAAGCCAGGGATGCATGAGGATCTTGTAAAATCTGTGTAACCAGATAAACTAATGACACAGTGACAGCCTGTAGTTATGGAATACTCTTTACTTGTATCTTACTGCTTCTTAGCAATTAAACATTTTGTTTCTGGAGTTCAGAACCCAGTTTCATATAGCAGAGGTGATGTTTCAATCTAGATTAAAAAGGTTTTTGCTATGAGGTGCCCTCAAGTACTGCACTACTACAAATAGACACTTACAGCTTATTAAACTGGAAACAAGTCCAGTGATGCATGCCATCCCATTTGGCATTTTATATGGCTGAGATGGAAGATGAGGGGATAAAGGTGTGATAATAATGAAAGCAGTGGGGGTAGGGAAGTGGTGATGATGAAATGTTTTCACTGGTAACTGTTTTTAAGAAAACAAAATGAAAAGGAGGGGGAAGCAGAAGAAGAAAAATGAGTGTAATGGGTGGTGTATTGATGAACAAAGCCTTCTTTCCATAAAGTGAGGGGGGAAAGGGTCTTTTAGCCAAAGAAGGGCATTCCATGCAAATCTCTAAGGGAAAGAGGATTTTGTAATGATAAAAGGAGGAGAAAGTATGCTCCTTACACTTTAATGATTTCTTTGCTGCTCACAGATAGGAACTGGAACTCCACACTATTAGCCACAAATGGCATTTTGAAATGACTTTTTTTTTTTTTTTTTTGGGCAAACCCAAAAGACATTGCTAAGATTTACATTTTCAAATATATGCTGACCTTTTTTTCCTCTTTCTTTTAGTTCATTTGTCATCAGTATGTAATTGAATCAATATATTTCCTGATCAACCCAAAGATTGAATAAGGTCATGGGAAGCCATGTGTGGACATTAAAAATCATTATTTTACTCAAAATGAGCAGAGATGGCATAGACCATTCAGAGTTCCAAATGAAATTCTATTAGATTCTATTACACTTTTACAATTATAGAGACGTTCCAATATTACAAGGGGAAATGAAGTCATAATAAAAAAGCCCAGAGGTGTATTACAAAGAAATGGGCATACTATTTTTCTAGTTAAAAACTTGATGAAAGGAGCTCTGCTACTTTTCAGTTGCTGAGATGTGACCTTGTTCTTATAAAAAAAATCCATGCACCCCAGGAGCCAGCTTCCTTCCTACTCACCCTTTATACTTGCTTCACAGTGGGTTTTTAAGAAGGGCAGGATATCCTACCTGATTTTTATTCTGAAAAAATGTTTAGAGAGTCACACAGTAATAAGTTTACTGTATTTACATTTGTACTATTTTGGTATCTATCTCTGGAAGAGTAGTTTTGGGGGCCTGTTTGTCTGTTTGTGGAAATTGGAAAGATAGGAGGTTTTGGAATGTGAGAGACATTTGGTCATTTCATTTTCTTTTCTTAACTGTTCCTCCTCTTCACTTCATCTTTCCACCCTTCTCAAAATGTGTGGTCAAGCTACAAATCTTGGATTTGAGGTGACATTCTTGTCATTAGGCTTTTTTTGGGAAACCCAAACTAAATGTTCAACATTCCTACATCAAGGAACACACAGTAGAGCACTGACCTACAGGGAAGAATGAGGTTCAGTCATTATCTGATCCAGGGTCATTTCACATTTCCCCTTGGCACTGCATGTAGAAGAGTTGAAGAAAGCAGTTTGTTTTGCATAGTTTTTACTCCATTTCAGACCTGCAGGAATGGGAAAGGATTTGGGTGTAACCTTTATCCAAGAATCAGACACACTGTATTTACATTGGCTTAGGTGCTAGTGAGCTCTGCTTCTGAATCCAAAGAATAAAAAAGGCAAAGTATTGAGACTGTTCAGAGGAAAGTTAAATGGAACATGAAACAATGAGATGTTGTCTGAGGAATGGAGAAAAGTTGCAGTGTATTCTGACTCCTATCCCCCTAACAGAAAGCTACTCATACTAAGGAATTGCAAAACTGGGACATGGCAATATAGAAATACTATAGATCAATGATAAAGTTGGAGTCCTTGTACTTATGTAAGGTTTCTGGACATCTGCTGAGAAAAACCTTGTTGTACTGGGCAATACTCTTTGTATATATAGATGTGTTTGTGTCTTATCTGCCTCTCCGAGAGCTTGGCATTTTTGGTACCTCCTCAGGACTCCAGGCAGGGTCACAGCTTTCTATCAAATACCTGCAGGATATGTTGCAGCAGTATGAGTGGCTATTGTAAATGTATATAAATCTGTTCTCTCAAGGGTGTGGTTTACAGTGGTAATCCTGAGCATGTACCTTCACTTTTCTTCTTAATGCATCTTGCTTGGGTAAATGAATTTTGTAGTGGCTCTGGTTACATGTGCCTCACAGAGTCCTGTGCAAAGCCTGTCAGAAGGGGGTGGTACAGAATGCCATGGGGGGTGAAATAAAATCTCCAAAGCAAGAGACTGGTGTGGAATCTTGAACACAAATCCCCACACACAACCTGGAAGTTGGGCAGTAAGGTTTGTTTTAAGCCAGTTGTGCAATGAAAATATATGCAAGTGTCAGAGCAACTTTTAAAGGGGTAAGTAATAATTGATGAGAGTCAATTGCTAGAATGACCTCCTCAAACCCTCCTAGCAGTTATTGAGATGTTAAAGTGATGGAGATGGGATCAAGCTGGCAAATGAGAATGTGCAATGCTGTCTTCTCAGAATGATTTCCAATCTATGAAACTATTTTGAGCCCGGTATATTATGAATTAGGTTCAAAAGCAAATACTTAATGAAAAATTGTCTTTAAACTCTGAGACTATTCGCTTAAAAATATTTATAGTTTTACCACAATTCTTATCCTCTGTGTTCCTTCTTCAATATGTTCTATATAGGTGGACAAAATAGAGAAAACAATAGGAAAATTTAGAGAAATGAAGTAATCTGTTTACAAACTATTTTTATTGTGTTGGTTTCTTAAAAGTTGATCTTAAAAACTAGGAAAGTAGTCTTTTTTTTTTTTTAAGCCTAAACCTTCTTCCAGCTCTACTTAATATTCTTCATTATTAGTTAATGTTAATTACAATAGGTAATTTTTGCCACTATCTTTTAAGAAAATAGGTGAAGAAGTTCTATTAGTTTCATAGAAACAAACTGATTTGAAGGGCAAATTATGCTTTCCTCTCTTGTACTGTATATTACCTGTCCTCCTTCATGAGGGACAGCTATTTGAGTCTGACCTTAAATGATTAGTTGAAAGGCAAAAAAGGAGCTGGGTGTTAGAGTGGAGGAATTTTGGCTTCTAATCCAGAGTTCAAATGACTAAACCATACATCTGATAAAATGAAACTTAAACCTGTGATACGCTCTGGCACATTTAAAATGCATTTACTTCCCTACCCCAGGAGCTTCAATAGCTCCAAAATAACTTTTAAAAATAAATTGTTTATTGAAAGATTAAGAGCATTTTATTGACTTTGCAGTTATGGCCAATTTCAGTGCATTTTTCTGACAGTATCAAGTCACAGATAGTCTCTCTCCTACGTGTGATGGTTTTATTATGTGAAAGGAGCCTTCCTACTGTTTATCCTTCCCTTGCTCTCATCCTCAGTCTCCCGTGTTCCCCCAATGCTTTGTATGTCAAACGATCTCCCTGTCTCAATTCAAATCCCTCCTTAAGAGACAACTTCTGTGCAGATTTCCTATAATGATTCCCCCAAGACATCCATACTGATTTGAGACAGGACTTTCATCTATTGTAGCACGTGTGGCTGATGACACAATTTCTGAACTTAATACTGCTGTGTTCAGAACAGTTTTGAAAAAATCTTTAAGAAAAATATCAAACACTTTTTTTCCTTTTGCTTGCCTTTTTTCACAGTGCCTTTGTAACAAAAAAGCTTTTTTTTAAAAGCAAGGTAAATGAACAGATCAACTTCTATGATATGCAGAATAAATAATAATTAGTTCATAAGTAATTTAAATATGGTCATTGTTATTAAAATCTTGTATTTCTCTCCACATCCAATTGCATGTAGAACTGCAGTGAAGCCAAAGGTTGCCATAAAGCTTGGCACTTTGACTCCTGCAGCCTTCTTCAAATTTTCTTTTCTGCTTTTGCAGCATATATCCCTCTAAGCTCAGGTGAAGGTATTTATGGCTGTGGATGGAGCTGGGGTGCTTTTGCAAACAGTGTCTATGCCATGATCATGGGAAGTCTGTTCCCAGTGGGAGGTTCCTGGCTCGGGAGTTTGCTTTTGCTCAGTTTTTTAAAGCCAGGGGTTTGTAGCCCAGAATGTGGTGCCACCTCGACCTCTTCAGCTGAGCCTTTGCCAGACATTAAAATTTTACCTCCCTTTCTTAGGAAAGCATTTCTTAGTTAGCTGACTAATTTCTTCTTTCCCTACTCTACTGACTTCTGTATTATCACAGGTGGACTTTCCAATTTTAATTTTTTTTAAATTAATATGGGCTGTTCCCCTTTTGCAGGGATGGGTTCACAATAAATTGTGAAAATAGAGTGGAATATTTGGTAGTTGCACATATTGCTGTATTGAACAGTCTTCTAAAGCACCTCTATGCTGCTAATTTCTGCAAATAACACAGAATTAGTTGACCTCTGGTCTGCTCTGGTGTGGCTCCTACTGTGTTCAAGGTGCTTTCTGGTAATGTGCTATGTAAGATCACAAAAAATGAGCTGGGGGAAAAAACCTTGCAAATGTTTTTATTCTGTTAGTTTCTAAACTGATTCAGCTTTATTAAAAAATATTCTTTACATTAGGGGAAATATCTGACCAATATTAGCAGCAATGCAAATGGCAGCTTCTCTTTACACAGACTGGATGGACATCAAATGCTCAGGAGCCAAATAAACTCACAAGATTTCTGTAAGATGCCATGTTATTGCATGAGGGTTTGTGACCTTCAGCCACTGTGCAAGTGTGATCAAGCAAGTACACGTAAATAGACTTTATGGAATTGTGTTTATTTTTATTCATAAGAAAAAAATGCTTAAATATTTTAGTCCAATCTTTTTTGAATTTTGGACTTGTGTTTGTCCTGCCACTTCTGTTTGGAATGATTTGCAGCAGAGGTGGAGTTGTGGCTTTTCAATTCCAATCCAAGAAAAGTTAGCTTTTCACAGGTGGTCTGAAAACATGCAAACCAAAACACACTTCAAAAAACCAGAAAGTTTCCTCCCCTGGTGTGTATTGGATCCTTTGAACTGGAACCTCTGAGATAATAAGTGTATCATGGATATAGATCTATAATCCATGACCTTATTACAAGTGATAAATTAGTATTTCCAAACCTAATTGCTTCACTAATGTGCACCCACACCTGTCCTAACTTACTTCTGCCATTTTTCAAACTGCCAGTGAAAGCAGATGAGCACCATTCTCTGATGAAACAAATCTGCATCTAGTAGCAGAGTGAAAAATAATATCCTTCTCACATGAACAGAAAAAAAAGTGTCATATTAAATGTAGACAGCAATGGTTTGGAAGAGAAGTTGTTTAACCTAAAGCCTTAGACGAGAAAGCTGTTTAACTTACAGGCTTCACAGATGTACCACCTTGAGGCTAATGGCCCGGGACTGCTATAAATGAGAGAAGAATCTGGGCAATTGTGACAAAATACCCAGGACCTCTTGTGTGCTGATTTCATTCCATCAGGACTCTGGTGCTTCACATCATTCTTTCAAGCTCATGTTCCATTAGGCTCCAGCCTCTCTGATTTTTACCTATGCCTTACTCAGACAAGCTGACATTGTAAGTCAGCAGGAACCTGACCTAATAAAAAGTGAAACAATAAATGTTCCTCTGTCACTTAGCAAAGCATTTCTCTGCAGGGTCTGGTCCTGTTAGAGTTCCCAAGTAAAGATGAATTAAATCACCGTATGGCCTCAACATAACTTTATACTTCAGCAGCAAGTTTCACAGTAGTCAATATCTCCAGATTTCTTTTTTTGATATGGTGACCTGTAATGTTTGTTTAAAGGAAATAAACACTTTCCTCACTGATCCCCTTTGGGTTCTAGTGCAGAAATCCAAAATACATTTCTGTTCATTTGCATATTATCTGTACAGCTCCTCTTATACGTGAAGTTTCAGTTTTCTTTGATCATCTTAATTTTGTAAACTAAGTATTAATCTCACTTTTGTCCACTGCTTTTATTCTAAGAACTGAGTGTCTAGAAGGAATATTGGTACGAGTGCACATGATGTTTGGGACAAAAGTTATAAATGGGAATACATTGATTATATTGATATGTAGAGAAACAAGATAAACCAGGTGCCTCGAGTTGCCAAAGAGTGGGTGTGAGTCCACCTGTGCCTGGTTAGGGCAGGCCCCCTATTACCAGGGGGCCAATAAAGGTGGGACACACACCCACAGAGGAAGCTCACTCTGGTGCGAGGCACCTGGTTTATCTTGTTTCTCTACATTGATATATATATATACTGCTCTAATTTCTCAAATATTACTGAGTAAGAAATCACTCAGGGCTGTCTAGTTTGAATACTTCTAGAATTATTCTGTAATTCTAGTATTCCATTTTAGAAATTAGCAGTGTGTTGCTAATAGAGCAGGGTAGTATCTCTTTAGTGTCTTCAAACATCCGGCCCAAACCCAAACAACAAAGGAAAAAACAACAAAAAACCCCAACAAAGCCACCTTATGTAATATTTCAATCTAATGCAACTGTCCTTAAAAATCAGAAGATTTTTAAAATCAGAACAGACATGAAATCAGAATTGGGTTGGAAATAAAGTACCTGGAGAGTCACAGTGGAGAGGAGTAGAGAACTGAGAATTTCCAGCAAGAAATTTCATCCACTTCCAGAGGAATGCAGTGCCCTGTTTTGAAAGCTGACATTGAATAAGAGAGAAAGATGGAAAATGAGAACAAGACAGGTAGAAAGACTCCTGTGTGTAAAAGCCACAAGTGATTCTTAATGGGCAGTAAATTAACTGAAGCATAGAGATGAGTACTTATTTTTGTGTCAAAAGCAATGCTTTCAGTCTTCAGCAAGTTTTTTTTGTGAAAAAAATTAACCAAAAAGTAATGCAAAATCTAGGAGGATAATTGTGAATTGGGAGCCAAATTATGCCAGGCACAATTGAATAAGTTCTGACTTTTCTTACTGACAGACATGTATATTAATAGTTGGCACTTATTGAACCAAATATGAATATTCATCTTCATTTATATTTCAAGGCCTTTCATTCCTCAAGGACCACAGTGCTTTTGACCAATTTTCATCCACATTACTAAAATGACAGCTTTCACTCCTGGGCCCTGACAGAGGTCTGCAGAATTCATTGGAGGTCCTGGGAGGAGGGAACCAGCTCCCGCTCCCAGCTGTCCACAAACACTCATTAAGAGAGGCAAATATCCAACAGAATCTCTGTGAGAATTTTTAATCACGCAAAGGCTCTGCTAATTAGGTAGCTGATGGGGCATAGAGAGCACAAGGACGAATTCTTTAAACAAAGGACTAGAAACTTTAAGAGCTTTAATTACTTGGGTACAGAGTTCATTTCAGAACTTGGGAGCAAATTATTCTAATAACAATAAGACACCAAGGAGCAGGCCATCTTGGTGAGAATGGTGGAGAAAAGTTCAATTTTCTTGGGCTGTCGCAACCGTGATTGGGGAGTGTTGGCACCCGAGGGGGTTATAAAGGTATTAAAAATAAACTTCATTGTGAAATGGATTTGATGCAGAAGACTTCTTACCAATGTGTATTCTGTTCTTCTTTTCTGTGTGGACTGCTTTGCAAGGGAGAATTTCGTTGTGTCTTTATACCTCAGAATGCTCATGTAGCTCAAGAGGTGGTTACTTTTACACAAATGAGGAACAATGGCTACTTTCACAACAAAATCTCCCCTTTTCTCTACTGCAACAGACTGTCTCCAAAACCTAAGAACTGGAAATATATTGCTTTCTCATAGGCTAGAAGAAAATCCATTTTGCTGGTTGAAAATTATGGTTTTTTTGTTTTGTTTTTTTTTTGCTAGTTCTGTAACTGTATAAATAGGATGGCTGTGTTGTATGGTTTTTCCCAGGATACAATTTAGGCTAAAACAATTTCCAGGATCCCTTTCTCCTAGGTAGAATAGGAAGAGACAGAAATTGCTAAGGAAAAGGAAAAAGCAGAAAGCTTGAGGGATTCTTTCGAGGTCCCTTCCAACCCCTAGGATTCTGTGATTCTGTGAACTGTGCTCTCTTACCAGTCAAGAGAGCATGGAAAGTATACAGCTCTCTTGGAAAATGGAAAACAGCTGATGTGCTATTCTTGTCATTGCAGCTGAGAAATTTTAGCAAGCTTATCTGTAATTGAGCACATCCTGCCTGGGTGCTGGATGAAAAGTTGTTTGTTTGTTTTTTCTTTTGGGAAAAAAGTGGGGGACCAGGCAGGAAAGAAAGGAGGCATTTGCTGTCTGCTGCAAAAGGTTTGCTGGCCTTGGGCATGAATGCAGTTGGGGGGGAAATTTCATTTCTTTAGGAAGGAACTGTAGCTTGTCTGGGGGTCAGTTTCTGATGTGGAGGAAGCTGACAGCTTTTATCATGTGTTTATGTACGTATTAAGAATTCTGTGTTCTAAGGGAGGGCTTGTTTTTTCAGTAGATTTGGTGCAAACTGTGTACAACGATTATTGATATGTTAAGTGCTAATTAAAACTCTAGTATCCAAGGAAAAAAAAGATACATTTTTGGGCCTCTGTTCACTGCTGGTGTGGAGATGTGTGTGGAGATTGAACACGTCAATCAAACATGCAAGGAGTTCCAGGGAGTACAAGAAGACAGATTAAAATGTAACTTGTGATAATTGAGGTGTGCAAGTGGTGGACTGGCATCCAGAGTCGCAGAAAGAAATTACAAAAGAAATATGTACCTGCTCAGAGATCTGCTCTGAGAGAAAGCTTCAGGTTTAGTCTTGAACAAATCTGCCTGGAATTGCTGCCATGTTTACTGCAGGTTTTAGCCACAGCAGAGGAAAAGTTTGGCTAAAGAGAAACTGCTGTGCTCTGCACTTGTAGACAAACTTTGATTTTGCACGGACTCCTCTCACATGAATAAACAGAGGTCTGAGTGCAATAAACATCTCAGAACTGTTCTGCTAGGAACTCAGCCTGCTCACTGGGGTCCTTGGCTGCTTGTGAGAGCAGCGAGAGGAGCATAATGTAGCAGTGACAGAGGAGCTTTTTCATAATTTTTGCACTTTTTGGGTTTGTTTTAATTCCCAGGAGGACAGAATAAGCTGACATGCAGGCAAAATTCTGTCACCTTAGTTCCTAATGTTTCTGACAGCAATTACAATAGAATAAATAAATAGGTGAGGGAGAAGATGTGAACAGAAGACTGAGAAGCGAGAGCCCCATATTTAGTCTTCTTTTAAAACAATTCCTTTTGTAATTTTGAAATGCCCTGAAGCTTTGAGTACACTGTGCTGCTGTTTTCTGCTGGATCTTTCTGGGGAAGTGTAAGTCTGGTTTGATGCTCACTTCATGTGCTGTTCTGTTTTTCTGGCTGTTCTTTACCTACTTGCAAGTCTGCTGTTGGACATGCAGCCCACAAACTACACTCTCCAGTTTGATCACACTGCGTTGATTTACATAAAACAAAACAACAAAAAGTGATTTTATGGCACACAACCTTTAAGTGCCTATGATTTAGCAGTTTTGCAGAGCTTCAAGCTCAGAGTCCAGGGTCCTAGTGAGGTATTGTATTTTGCACAAAAATACATCTACTTTTGAAACTAAGTATTATTACAAGTATTAGTTTAATATCTTAGTCTCAAAAAGTGATATGGGAGAAACATTGTATGCTTTATTTTTTTGAATTTTTTTTTTCCTGAGGAAATATGATTTGCAGATGCATGGCCCTACTGCATCAGGTTAACTGATAACTCAGAAACATCCAGGTTTTGCAACAGTTCTACACATTGAATCTCAGTACAATTTTTCTGCATAGGTGTAAAATGGATCCTTTTCTTCTTTCTGCAGCTAAATGGGCAGCTATGGATATTAGTTGCCCATTTTGTAAATGTATTCTGAAACTGTTCTTTCAACATGTACAGAGATGCTTAGCAGAAAGAATGTTTAAAACAGGAAGAGATGGAAAGAAATGGTTGCTCAGTACTTTAGTGAAGTTTTAAGTGGGTCCATTTTAGATAGATTGTCAGCTTGAAGATATCAAAATACCATTTTTGCTCAGCAATGTAGCTGTTCATGCTCTTTTGTCAACTGTTGTTTCCTGCTGGAAAAAGAATTGTTTATCATGTTACAATTATTATCCAGTACAAAGCTGATGAGGAGGCATAATTTAGATCTGACATCTATGGACAGATAAGAAAATGCCTCTAGTTTGTGTGAAAGAAGAAAAATAATATTCAAATTGCCTTTAGAACCACCCTCCTGTAATTTTGAAGGACTTTACCCTGAAATGGGAATGCAAAGGAGCTAGATTATGAATTACTACATGCTGAGGAAAATAATCTTGAAACTGCAAATGGCTCGTGCGTGTGGTCTCTTAACTGGAAAGGGAAAAAGAAGATAGATATTTTTCCTGTATTTTAATGTATTTTGCTGGTTTTATGTCAAGAGCAGCTCTGAGAAACTTTCATAATGCAAAAATGCTGGAATTCCTAATGCAGAAAGAATGGCTTTCATATTCATGTTCCTAAAAAAAAAAACCCAACAAACTCTCCATCATATTAGATAAATGCTTTTCAGGAAAAAATGCTCAAATTATGAATATCAGCAAGTTCTTTGTTTGATAACAACACTGATAGAGATCAGCAGGTTTGTGTGGACAAGGCAAGCCTAATGGATCCCATACTGATTACATGGTTAAGATGCTGATTGAGAACTGTCACCTTAACTGATGGGATGGTCCTATTCTTCTCCTCAGTAGGATTTCCCTCTCTCCATTTGGAGCTCTGGCTGGGCCTTTGACAAATGCTCAATTTGGTGTACTCAGGCTTAAAATGGAGAGTTTTAAAAATCGTTAATTGGGGCTAAGGGCTAGTTCCTCATGCAATTCATTGTTTTGAACAAGGAAGCAGGACTAAAGAGTTAACTGCTTCCAATTGTAAATACATCAGTGGCAGGCACATTACAAAGCTCTATACAATCCTGTAGAGTAAATGGTGGACAGCTCATCACAATTAGGCATGGTCATAATGAAGAGCCAGAAGAGAGAAAAGAGGGCATGGGGAAAAACAGACCTTTTACAAATGTTTTATATGAAGAGAAATTATAGCTAAAAGGGATAGTTAATTAGTTTAAAGAATAGGTGGTAATGCCTTCTCTTTGCAGAAAAAGAAAACTTTGAAAGCATGGAAAATGGGTGAGTTTCTAGCTGCTGATCTGGAAAAGGAGAAAACAATTCAAAGCAATACTGTACGTGGGTGTTTCTCTAAAGAGAATGTGGTGGGAAGTGTGTGATCTGAGTAATTTACTCTTAGCAGAAACAGTAGGCACTGTTGTGTTTAACACAGACCCTGCGTGTAGCCTTGTTTTCAGTGGAATACATCTGTATTATTACAGGTGCTTATCACAGACATAGATGCTTATGGTTTGCTCCCCAGCTTTGCATACCTCGTAGGGAGGCAAGAACCCCCCTGGCTTGTGCTGAGCAGATTGCACAGAGGAGCAAGGTTACAGTGAGGTTTGCTGTCTGTTCTTTTTCCAGTGTGCTGGCTGACCAGTTGCCTGTGAAAACAACTTGCATTCTGAAATATGTTATTTGGGGAAGAAAGAAAGAATAGGAATAATCTGTATCAGATTACTGAACAGCAGCAAGTGTAACCTAATGTACTGTGGTGCCTGTGGGGCACTACCTGGAGATGAAGCTTTTGTAGCATCAATGAAGTTGATAGTATCTCTTCCTGCCACAAGTCTCCTTCTGTGTCTCTGGGACAAGATGAATCTGTGTGCTATTAATAGAAGCACACATGGTCCACATTGTCTGTTTGGATGTGTGGATACTGCAGTCACTTGCCCCCAAAGTCAGTTGAGTGTCACACTGCTGGGATGAGTTTACTTATTGTAGGGCTGCCTTGGGTATTTCTGGGTACAGCCCCAGTTGTTTCTGAGAACTGTGGAACAGATGCTTCCTTTATTTTGTATCCTGGGATTTTGTCTCTCCCAGCTGTGGAAAGAGTGTTGGTCTGCACTGTCTGTGTCTCTCTCACAGCACAAAATAGGTTATGTTATAGAAGTGGATGGGACAAGATGATTATTCCTCAACTGTTGCTGCATATATTAGGATGTATAGCATACCTTGTCCTCACAAACAAGAAACATTTGTAGTAAGAGCCTTGTTCTTTCTTAGTAAGAGTCTTCTAATGGGTGAGTGTTAAGGCACAGCTTCTGTCTTTTGTCCTAGGGCAAGAGAAATGGCATGGAAGGGAGGAGGAGGTTGGTATTGCAGCTGTGTTCCATCTGCCTCCTGACTCACCTGCGTTCTATCAGTACCCTTGCAGCCTTGCCTTTCCAGTTGCCTAATTCTACCATTTCCTTCAGGCTCCAAGAGTAATATTCAACTATAAATACCAGGAGTTGTGATGCTGGCAAGAGAGCCCATAGTTTTTGTTTTGTGGTTAAGCTGGCATACAAGACAGAATTTTAAAAAGTATTTGTATTAATCTACCTTTACTGCCACTGAAATTGGTGGTAAACTTGAGGGGAACAAAGGCCTGGGTTTTGGCACTTCCAAAAATCCTTCCTGTAAAATATTTTATGCTTTTTATTCACTTTACATATTATCTTGTGCTGCCTTCAAAAACAATGTTGTAGCAAAAAGATTTGCTCTCTTGCAAACCCAAAATCAACATTTGGGGTGACCTCACCTTTTCTTTAAACCCTTTGTGATAAGGTCTGCTTTACTATTTGAATATGTGGAAATAAAATGGGTTTATGTCCTCAATCAAATTTCTCTTGTACATGGACAGTCTGAATAGAAATTTAGAGGATAAAACCTGTGGCAGGGGCTGTATTGGGATGTTTGTGAATACAAGCCATTTAAATACTGTTCTTTATTGATACAAATGGGTGTAGAAGGGAAACCAGAACCACAGAAGACAGAGATGTGCTGAATGCTCAGGAATGCAAATACAGGAGTGGAGAATTGTAAGAAGTATAGACTAGATTCTTCATGTCTTTCCAAACCCTTCTTACATGATATTTTGTAGGGAAACAAAAAGAAAGCTGTATTAATATATTTTAAAAATGAAGCAAAGCAACATTTGCTGGGGTCTTGTGTTTGTTTTCTTTTTTATAATAGGGCTGGTGTGCAAGCTGTGGAAATATCAAAATGGAGACTGGAGAATGTTGCTAAAAGGATAACAGGCACACAGTATTATTTTGAGAGAGACTTGTGTCCCTGAAATAATTTTATGGAGATAAAACATTGGAAGAGAGGCCTGTGTGAAAATTTGGAAAGAATGGATAGGGTTTTGTACCATATTAGCACACATAAAATCCTAGGGTAAAATAGGAACTTGGAAGAAAATTTATTTTTCCACTTGGCCTTCTAAAAGTAAATTATTATTGCTTTCACATCTATGTTTGTGTAGAGAGTACAGTTTCAATAATTTATTCAGCTTCTCTGTAAAAACCTGTCCTCGAGCTGTAAAAAAATCTCTTTAACTCTGATCCTTAGGTGGGTGGTGCCTCCGCACCAGATCAGTCCAGTCCTGTCATTTTACAAAAATATCCAGAACAGAGACTCTGAACTTCAGTGTAACAGAAGGAAAGCTCTACCCAGGAGCTGGAGGGAGAACTAAACCTCTTTAGAAGATTGTTTCTATGAGGGCTTTTTTAATTATTGTTTTTTATACTATATGGTTAAACAGGGACACAAAGTTGGAGGTGATCCAAACCCCAGAATATATAAAATAAATTACCAAGGGTTATGAGGGAAGGAGGAAGTGAGAAATGGGACCAAATAATAAGGAAATCCAACATTTTTGGAGGTCATAGTGATGAGGAAAGGTAGCAATTGAAGAAAACCAGGCCTTTAATACTACTTTGCAGCTTAAGCAAAGTTTTAGTGAGTACTTCCAGCAGTCTCTGACGTATACAGAAGGTATTTTGGCAAGACCCCAGTCAGCCATCTTGTATAATCCCAATGCAAAAATGGCAGAGGGTACCAGATCAGAAGAAGACTGCAAAGTCTCTGGAAACTCTGCTGAATGACATGTCCTGCAGTGCCACGTCTGCATGGGTTTTAAACACCTCCAGGAATGGTGATTCCAGCACTCCCTCCGGGCAGCCTGACCACTATTCCAGTAAAGAACTTTTCCCTAATATCCTAATTATAAATAATAAACCTGAGACTGAGCATCACCTCACTACAGTGTGTTTTTAGTAGTTGCAGAAAGCAGCTCAGCTATGGGCAACTGCAATGCAGAAATCTCTGTCACAAAAGGTTTGGTTCTTCTGGAGGGTTATTTGGTAAGACTGAACACAGCAGGCTGACTGCCCTGCCTCTGTTGTGATGGTTGGTGTGTTCACATTGTTGTATCAGACTGTGACTGCAAACCAAGCTTTTTCATGGGTTGCCATTTACATAAACAGTAATATTCATGTTAAGCCTCAGTGTCTGAAAATGCCAGCTTTGCTTGCTAGCATGTAAATGCTAGCAGTTAGCTAGAAAGGGTTCTTTGTGCTCAAGTATTTTTATCACATCAAAACCTGCAGAAATTCCTTTAACTGTAAGATTTATTAATAATTGAAAATTTGTTATTTAATCTAGAGTTTAAATGTAGTTACAAATGCCAACTTAATGCCACAAAATAGCCTAAGAATATTCTTAAGCAGTATGACAGCTAAATTTTATTGCAGGTCCATTAGTATTACCATTAAGCAGCTGACTAAAGGTCATAATGAATACTTACTATTTTATATCACCCAGGAGGTACTAAGCACAGCTGGAGTCTATTTTACTCCTTGAACACATATAATACTTGATAAATTGTCCATCAGTGGATATATCCAGCTTATCAAAGTACTTCGTCTCTCCAAGTAATTCTTCTAGTGTGCATCACATCGTAGATTAGGTGTTTTTGTGTTTTTTTTTTTAAGAAGAAAGTTCTTCCTAAATGACTTAGTAGTTGCAGTTTTATTCTAGGTACTGCCTATAATTCTGTGGTTGCACTGGTGTTTCAGAAGCCCAGTCAGGTCTTCCATGATTCATGTCAACCATTTAACAAGTGGGAAAACAGCTATTGATTTTTGATGATCAAGATGATGAAAAATACATTATTGAGTTATTATTACATTGATGCTTTGTTGATAGTGCTTTTCATACTTTTCCAATCATGGAATTCCTCCTACTGACATTAACTTCTCCTGGAACAGCAAGAAGGTTATGCCCTTAATGTAATTTTAAACAGGTTTTGGTATATAACCCTTAACCCTTCAAAATCAGATGCATTTAGAACAGGGGTTTTATGATAGTTTGTGACAAAATTAGCAAAATAGTTGGATTATTTCATATGATCATCTGAAATTTCTTAAGTCTTCTTATGAGAAGATAAATATGATCATGCAGAGCTGTGCAAGCAGGATGGAGTTAGAATCTCTTCAGCTGTTATTATCCATCTAGTGAGTTCTGTGTAGTTCAATAGAATTTGCAATAGGAAAACCCTATCTTTAAAGTAAAATTACTTCATAATTTCAAGTACTGTTTTCTGCTATTTTTAGGGGATTTTTATGAGTATACAAAGCTACACAGGACAAATAGATACCTTTTTTGTGAAAAAATATTCCATCATCCTCTTGGTCCTATTTCTTTTCACTACAGAAAGTCTATGAAACTTCAGTCTGCATTCATTTTCTCATTCATTTCAGCAGCAGTGCTGCTGTAGACTTCCCCATTTCCTACAGAGCTTTTGCAATATGTATTTCAGCACAGACATTCAGCAGTGACTGACTTTTGATCTAAAATGAACTAAAAATATTTTATTATGAGAAGTTGTGTGTATGTGAGTGCAGGAGAAAGGTTAGCCCTTAGCTGTGTTTTTCTTGACTGTCATTTGACATTAATGTGTTTAAAAGAGGATCATATACACTTAAATGTGGTTATATTAACAAGGAAAAATAGGGTTCTCATCTGGAGCCTTATGCTATATGGCCCTTAGGTGAGTGAATTTCTTTCCTTTTTCTTTTTTCCTTTTTTTTTCCTTTTTCTTTTCTTTGTAATCACAGATTTTCTTCTTTTTCAGTCATATCTCTTTCTTCTTTAGTCCATTTAACACTAGGCAATTTCTTACTACTAGTAGCAAACTGCAAGGCAAGAAACAGTTAATTTTTTAATGGAAGAATGCCTCCTTGGCCCTATCAGTCTAAGTAATGAGGTAATTCAGCAGCCACAGTTCAATGAGACTTGGTGTTTGAATGTTTGTGTTCTCTATACCTCCTCCTGGCTGAAGCTGGGAATGTAACTGAGGTCACCAAAGAAAAGGGATTCCTTAGAGTTGTCCTAAATCTCAAGTTAATGCCAAAGGATGTGCTTGTCAGGTGGTCAGCATCTGGTATGTAGCAGAGCAACAACTTAAAAGATGTGTCTTAGGCTTAAACTTCCTTGTCAGGGTTCTCCAAGCTGGAATATCTTAACCTGGGGGGAAAAGTGAAGCTCCACTGAGATGCAATGGAAATTGAAAAATGCAGGCAGAAAAATTGGAATGAAAATTGAGAGTTAGAGTACCAGGGGCTGAAAAGGCAGAAGTTCTGTTTTGTATCACAAAGAAGTGGAAGCCACACTTCTAATAAATTATTATTATGCTATCTATACTCTTAAATATCAATTAGCACCTCTATAAAGTTCTTACAAACTAGTAATGAAGTACAAAAAGTGAAATCAGGAGCTAAGACAGGAAGGATCCTACTGAAAGGATCAAGGACAATGGCTTTTGTAGTATATTTAGAGGGAAAAAAATTCCAAACTATCCACAAAGCTGAAGAATTGTACAGATTGCCTACTAGATGGAAAATTCCAAAATCTTTATACTACAGAAAAACCTCCAATACAGTTAAATCAACACTTAGGCTGCATTTGGAAAAAGACCTGCTGTTGTGTCCAAAAGCTGTATTGAGGCAGTGAACAACTTTAGAGCCATTAGCAGCTTAGTTAGAGAACGTTTTTTAAAATATTTTAAAGTTGAAGCAGGCTTAGATGACCTCAGTTTGAGTCCTACAGTACTGAGATGATTTCTGCTTAACCTGTTTATTTCAATTAAAGCATCTGGGGTTGTGCATCTTTTAAACCACAAGTGTTAATATTGTTCCAGCTTTCAGAACTACAAGCAGAATGGGTTTGATTTGTATAGGTTGGGCTGCTTGCTATTGATTGCAGGTAAACTAATGGAAAAGCTGCTAGGGAATTCAATAGACAAAGAATTAGAGAATGGAAGCCTAGTTAATGTCTGTCAACATAGTTTAATGATGAAAAGACCTCATCAAAGAAGTTTTCAGTTTTCTCATGTGATTACAAGTCTAATGAATGTACTGTGTAGGCAGAGTGATACCATGTTGGAACTGAGAGGAAAACTAGCAGGCACTTCACACTGTCACTGCAGGATCTAACAACCAAACTCCAAATTACCTCATTGCCAGATGCTGAGAAGTAGTTTTCAGAGAAGAGTCCTGACTGCAGGGGACATTTCCAGTGGCATTCTGCAGGGAGTGTTTAGTGTCATCGTCAGAGACAGGACAGCAAGTCACAACAACCTGGCTGTAGACAGGATTTTGGACAATGATTGGTGGCAGATTATGAGGGAGGGCATCCTAAGGTTTTTTTTCACTTCGTATCACATAGACTCTATCTTCTTGAAATAAAATGGGTTTTGGCACACTCAAGTACAAGGTTGTACAAAAGAGACAAGTGTCAAGAGAAATGGCAAGCAGGCCCTGTGAAACAGTTATTGTCTTAAAAGATTTTGAGGTCCCAGTTTCAAGAGTGTTGAACTGTGAGTCCAAGGAAAATGTTGTGCCCAGAAAGGCCAGAGGGATCCCTTATGGTAGCGAGCTGGGAAGTGATTTTTCCCTCCAACTAAGTGTTTCCTAATCAATATTTTGCTAAGTGTTGTCTTGCCAGACCCTTTGTATTGGCTCTGGAGACATCCTGTCTTTGTCCTTCATGCTTCTTTAGCTCAGTGTTATAGGCAGAATGTTATGAAGCACAAAAACTAAAGGTACACAAGCAGTTTCTTAGAAAAAAAGTAAGTACAGAAGCATTCCCCTACAATGGTCAAGGCAGTAAAAGATTGAGCTGTCCTGGAAACATGACTGGTTTCCCACAGGTTTTGTGTGTGCCTTTGGGCCGTTTTTAACATCTTGGAAGGTGCAGTGATGTCAAGGGAGAGGGGGTTCTGATCTCTACTTTTGAGTAGATTTCCTTGGGACATAGAAGTCATACTTGGTGCATTGATTTCCCATTTGTTAAGTGAGGCAAATGCCTCTTATGAGTCTTGGAGACAGTCTGAAGGTGAACATGTTGATGACAGTATAAGAATAATGCAGCAGTGAGCACCTTGAGGAAACCTTTTGAGAACGAGACAAATGTGTTATGTAGGGGAATATAAATTAATCTGATAAGAGGAACCTCTTCCTCACAAACACTGCAGACAAATACCAGCCAGCCTACCTGAAACCTGACTGCAAATCAAGATATTTTAAAATGATTAAGGTTTAATTTTGAACATGTTAGCAATTGTGTGTTCCCAGAAGTGTTTTGGTTCCATTTAAGCACTGGATATCCATTTACATTCAAGAATGTATTCCCCCTTTGTTAATTTGACACTTTGAGGTCCTAATATTCTGGCTATAAGTAGCATGTTAATAGCTGTCTATTAACATGTTAATGTTTTAAAAGTCAAGAAGTCTTTTTAAGTGAGTAGATACAAACACATCTTCATACAGAACTGCTTCAGGTGTAAATATGTTTTACTGAAACAATAAACCTAGATATGATGAAAAAACAGAATAATGCTCAAATTGGCCAAAATAAGGTCTGTTTGTTTACTGGTGAAAATTCTAATGTTTGTTTCTTGCTTTTAGGTAGCCAGAATATTCTTAGTAACATTTTTTCCAAAATCTTTGCAAGGTGTAGAAGCTAAGTTATTCAATAGCTAACTGACAATAATTAGTCCATTATGATGATTAATGCTTATTTAGGACATTTAATTTGCATGCTATAAGCAAAATGAGACAGCTAATTTGAAGTTATGCCAAATGCAGTATTTAGTTTACAGATAGAAAACGTATTTGGCTTTTCAAATCTAAAGTTATTGACAAGAATAATCATAGCCATGGATGTTAGGTCAGCAAGTTTTAATTTCTTTTAATAACAACGATGTGTTACATAGTGAGCCAATTAGCAAGGTAAACTTTACTCGCATTAGAAAGGCTAAGGAAGAATTTCTAAATTGTAGTTAATGGAATGTCAACCAAGATGCATTTTCTGTCATTTTCACGCAGGTGAAAACCATCTGTCCCAGACAGATAGCATTTCCCCAACTTTTCACAGGGAAGAAGGATACAAGGTCATTTTAATGCACCTTTTGATGAGGATTGACCTTCTATATTTGTTTTTTTGATTTATGGAAGTCAATTAAACTACTAGGTCTGAGCCATAGGTTCAAATAAATGGACAGTGAAAGAATAAATTTTTAAAATCATGGCTACAACATGCCTTCATTTTCTTCCCAGCAAAAGCCTACATATTCATGTGGATCTTCAGTATTGTTCAGAATATTTGGGGGCATAAAATTTCTTTGCTCCTTCTGATTGCCCAGGTTCTTTGATGGCAGAGCCCATTTTAAAATGTGATGCTCCCCACAAAAGACTTCAGTGTCCCTGGATTTGAAACTGGAGTCTCCCAAAGTGTGCTTCAGAAGAATAAGCCAGTCAGGGAAATATGTAAGGGAAAGAAATGTTGGCAGTTGTGTCTGGAAAGCAATCTGATGCCTTTGGAAGATAAGGGAAAGACATGTTTCTTCACCAGAACTTGACATTTTCTTTACAGCCTTTCTTGGGTTTGAGCCTTTGAGATAGAAATACATTGCAGAAATCCTCCATGGACATCATAAAAAAGTAGATAATGCATCTAAATCCATTTAACAATCAAATCTCTAGTCTAATCATTTCTGCTTAATAAACACTTCTACTTGTTTTCTCCAAAAGGCATTTCTGGCTCTTCTCTCCAGCTAAGCAAATGGCAATGGGAAACAGAAGAATCTTTTGTGAAGTGCCCTAATGGGTTTTTTTGTTGTTGTTTTGGGGTTTATTTTTCAATTTTTCTTGTTGTTGTTTTTTTCACTCTCTACCAAACTCAAATTTGAAATACCTATTGCAGGATATTTGTTCTTGTTCATGTTCATTGTTTCCTCAAACTGCTGAGAAAGTGAAGTGCCTGGATATTTTCTGACTCTGAGGTATGAGAAGTAGCAATTGTTCTAGAGGTGATGACAAAACCCAAAGTCTCTGTTACTTGCCCAGGGTCCTTATAACCTTTTATTTGGAGGAAGGTGGCAGTCTATATCAACCTGTATAAAAATAGTGGTCCTATTTCTGTCTACTTGATCTTCCCTACCCTAAAATGATCCCAAGCTGGCAGAGAAGGTCATAGGCTGCGTTTATCCCAGCACTCCCACTTTCTTGCTGAAGCACAGCCATAGCATTTACTGCTCTCTTGTGAAGAGCCAATTAGTGTGTCCTGAATCCAGTTAAAATAGAGCAGAGAGGCTCTGTCTGCTCTAGCAAACTAAGCAAGGCATGGACTTGAATATTGCTGCCACATTTGTGGCATGGTTTTTGTTGATGTCAAAGAGTGTTCTCAGTCATGCCCAGGAGTGGGTCAGGGGGTTCTCTAGGCAGAAACTGTGTCTTAATAAGCAGGATAAATGAGGGCTGCCCTCGTGCTGGTGGTGGGAAGAATTTGGCCCACAGATGGCAACCATGCCACACGACTTAGGCTTTTGTTCCTTTTTGTTTACAATTATAGCCATGGACAAATGAGAAACTGTTCATTCCCTTTCTCAGTAAGAACACAGAGAATCACTGGTTAGCCACCACCTACTTAGATCCTCTTTATTTTATCTTCCAATACTTCATTAACATCTTTGTAATTTAGAGGTGTGTGGGGACCAATTTAAAATCTATTGAAAGAGCCTTTGGCTTTCTGTAGTGGATCCTGGATCGGGGCCAGGGGGTATAAACTGCTAGTGGCAAGTTTACAGCAGTGCTCCCACTGTGGGTGCCACTGCTGGGGCTTGCTGAGGTGGCTGAGGATTTTAACAGAAGTGATTTTGCAGATTAATCTTGTGACAAGTTGTGTGTTCTCCATGGGAACTGTTCCCAGTTTTTAAAAACAATTATAGTCCCTTATCCATGTCTGCTGGACTACCCTAGATTTCCAACACAGGGAGATTTGGAAGAATATTTTTCTGGCTATGCTGTCTTTGTACTTCAGTTAATCTAATCAGAGATTAATTTGCCTCTGGCTTTATTATCTCCATATTCAAACACACACTATGTAGCTATTTTGTGAGCTCACTTCTGAAATAGATTATAGCAAGGTTAAAAAATATTAGCCTTCTAGCATTGCATATATATCCACTTAGTACTGCACTACTCATGCATTAAAAATACTTCTGATCTAGTACTTCCAGGGAAAATGAACTGTAGACTGAAAGAAGTGGTGATCACACTTCAGTCTCAATGCTGCTCTTTCAGGCTTGGATTTATTCAGATCTAATGGCTGAGTAATTTAAGTACATTAGTCAGTAATTCATCTCTTAAAAGCAAAAATAATTGTTTTCTTAGTTTGATAGAAACTGTTCTGATGGAAATGTAAGTCTCCAGGAAAAGCACTGACATAAATAGCCCATTGCATATTTTTGATTCACTTATGTGGGGCCAAGAACCACGCCAATTGAAGAAAAGCTCTGAGTTAAACCAAAACATGATACATGCTCCTGAGAGAAAAGCTAAGAAAAGGCAGTATTTGCTTAAATTCTCTCTATGGTGGTGGTTGGAAAGGTTTGCATTAGTAATGGGTAAATCAAACTGATGAATTATTGCAACAAATTAATTTTTTAAAAAATCCAAATGGTTCAGATTTGAAAAGTATTGATGCTCAGAAAGGAGGCTTCACAGTAGGCTTTCCTATGAAGGCTTTTTAAAAATTTTTTTTACAGATATTATAATTTCAGGTTGAATTTTATTGTTGTTCATAACCCAGCTTAAACCTGCCCTTGTGAAACTTGGGAGTATTCGATGCAGTTGTGCAGCCTTGAAGTCACCATGCCCGAGCTACAGATCTGGTAATGTGAAAGTTGCAGTGATGATTTGGCAGTAAGCATTGACTTACTAATTTTTTTAATTTTTTTTTTTTTTTTACTATTTCATTACATTACATTCTTCTTTCTTCTTTTTAAATACCATGTAAAGGTTCCTTGTTGTTTGTGTATCCCTGATACAATTCTATTGCAAAGGAAAAACAAAAGAAGGCACCAGTGCTTTGAATAGAGGGTGCCTGATTGATAAGGTAGTTGCAGCAAAACCTGCTCTGGCTAATTGTCTTTCAAATGCCCTCATTAATCAAGCAGAGGAGTAACTCTGACAGGAGGGCTGTCACTGTTTTCATGATTTCCTACCACTCACCTCACAGTATGAGACCTGGCTGGGTACCCAAATCGTGGCCTTTAAAGCAGTTTTAATGCCTGCTCGCTGCAGAGCACACCTGGCTTTGGTGGGATGGGGGCCTGCCCAACTCTGAGCCATGATCTATCCCAGGAGACCAATTTAGCAGTTATTTAATGATTCATAGCTTGATGTCTGGAAATGAGTGCTCCACACGATAACATACATAAACAAATTTAATTAGATTTTGCCTTTTTTGCATAAGTAGCCACCAGTGTATTAAGGCTGCAAACAAACCAGGTAGGCAGCCTGGAAAGTCATTGAAGCTGATTAACAGCTGATCTTTGAAAAAGGCTGAGAATTTCTTTCATCTGCTGATAGTCACTGAGACCTCTCTGGTCAGATCCTGAAGTTGCTGGAGTAGCTCATTATGGAAAAGGGAAGCAGCTATCACAATCATCTTCTACATAGATGTTAGAATTACATATCAATGGGGAAAACTGTCGGTCTCTTATCTGCTTCCATCTAAGCTACAGAATATAACAAGTTATTGGAATAGTTTTTAAAAAAATGTTTCTTATATTTCCTGTTTGCAGTCTTTCCTGTGTTCAGTAAACATGAACCCAAGTTGTTCAGATCTTTTTTTTTTTTTCACTTTTACTGAACATGCATGAAAACGTTGTAAAATTATTTCAAAAAACAAGGTGGAATACTTAATGCTTAAGAAAGTTTGCTTAAGAAAGCAAACTGCAAGCTTAATGGACAGAAAGGCTTTTTGGAGTTTTTCACCTTCTTGTGAAGCACTAGATAATGAACACTGGTGGTTGAAGTATAGTTTCTCTGATCTTATGTGTTTCACATGCTCTGAAGAGTTCTAGACTTGATAGCCTAAAATAATATACAGTCTTTCTCACAAGCAATAACAGTGAATATATTATACATGAAAAAATGTTGTTTGTTGCATATATTCCTATTAAGTGAAATTCTGACTTTGGTCACATTCATGGGGCTGAAACAATCCAGTGAAACACAGAGGTGTTTTATACTGGAGGGATCTTATGAACTCTAGACAGCAGAACAATATAGCTGGTCTTTTCATTTGGGAAGAGCTTCCACCCATTGCAATATTTATTCCTGTGAGAGGTACCTTTTCCTTTAATAGGATAATTCAATCATAAACTTTTGCAGATCGTGGTTTTAGATTATAAACTGACTAAACCAGACACTGGGTTTTCCTGAGCATGCACAGGAAACTGTATCCTGTGTATCTTAGTCATCCCTTTATAATCATGCCTATTCTCAGATTTGAGCAAGGTGGACCAAATTTTGACTTAAGATATTTTGCTCTCCACAAGTGAAATCCAATCTCATCTCCAGGAAGTTCAATGGAAACTTTGGTACTGATCTAATCTGGGACAAATTCTATTCTGCATCTTTGCTTTCACTGAAGTGTTGCCAAGATGAAAGCAATTTGGACTGGGAGAGAAGGTGAGGACTGGGGACAAATTGCTTTTGACCTTTTTCTTTTAGAAAATTAAAACAAACCATTAGCTCATTTGTTCCAGTACCTCCCAACACCCATCAGAAAAAGTATTTTCTCTCAGTCACCATTAATTTTATAACAGGCCATTTTATTTTACTATGAGAGCCAGGGTTCCAAGTGGTGTGATTTATAGAACTTGTACACCTGGGCAGATACTGCCTTCTCTTTTCTTTCTCTAGTAACTCAAAATTAAGAGCTTTGCAAGGATATATTAAAAACTAGGTGCCTACTCCTAAAATTTGACTGATTTTCACCAAAGCAAGTAGCATGTGAGTAAATATTTCCAAACGTCCATGATTAATTTTATGGATTCATTCAATGCCTTTAAGTTGTGCTTTGTGGACACTCATAAGGATTTCTAATTACTGTCACCATGCCCCCTATAAATCTGCTTTCTCTAGACTTTATATCTTGGTAATAAAAACTTGTCCTGTGAAAGGTTTCAGTATAATGGCAAAATTATTATTATTTTTACTACATTTGAAAAACAATTCTTGCATCTCCAGATGCATGGTCTTTATTATTTTGCTGTGTATAATACAATAGAATACATTTGTGGGCTTTTTTAATTGAAACTTGTATGCCATTAGCTGCTCTTGTATAGAGTGTAAAGGTAATCAAACATAAACTCATCTATAAAAATAAAGCTGTGAACAAAATAGTTGATGCCTTTCTTAAGAAATATTTGATGGTGGTGCTCAGAGAATATAACACCTTTTCCAAGATACAGAACAGAGATGAGGGATTTGGAACATGTAGGAATGAGAGACCTTCAGACAAAGGAGTAATTTTGTTGAGTTTCCTTATTAAAGTTATTTAGGAAGTCTTAATCACTATACACTTTATTTTTACTAAGTTTATTGTGGGCTGTACAGTTATAACTCTGGCTGCTTGTGCTGACCTCTGGCAGTCGGTCCATGGGGTATTTGCTGGGGAAAAGGTGTCTGCATCTGCCTTGGTTCTTTTGTGGCTTTATCAGACTTGGCTTCCCAAAATCAGTTTGGGATACAGTGAGGAACCAAACTCTGTATACCTCTGTGGGACTGGTATGAACCATGGCAAAAAAAAATATAATTGCACATTGTTCCCTAAAAGAACTGTTAAAGGTAGCACCTGATTGCAAGTATTTAAGCACAAAAATGTTTCAAATGTGTTCAAATTCAGGAAGTGAACAGGAACTGGAAAATGAGAGTTCCAATTTCAGTTGGATGTCCAGAGTGAGCACTGCTCAGGTCTGTGCATTCTGGGGTCCAGATTCTGCTGTTGTAGGAGAGGAGAATCTGCCACAGGGTAACTGGAAGAAGATCAGTAATCAGATACCTAATAACTTGACTCACTGCTTCAGGCACATTTTTGAGCAAATAGATTGCACTGTAGCAACACAGCATAGAGGGATATTGTAGGTGAGGCAGACTGAAATAAATTGGTAAGGTTGAATGAAAATGATTAATCTTTTTATTGTTTTAGCTGGTCATGTGCCAAAACTTATTTTCTTTTATTTAGCGATAATAATTGTGACATATTAAAGATGTCTTGTTTGTAATAAACAGAATATTTAATCTTAGTTTGCCTTTTGTTTGTCCCATTTACTCTTGTGCATAATTTTAACCACTAATCTATCAGTTATTAGCTACAATTTATTTTTTTTTTAAACCAAGATGAAGCGTTCAAAACATATGTAAGCAAGGTTGTACTATAATACTTAAAAGAACATTTTGTTTTCATGTATTACAGGAGCAATGTTGCTAACTCAAACCAGCTGAGAGAAAAATGGGACTACCTTGGTGGAAGAAGACATATGGTAAGCAATTGTCATTAAAGTAAAAAACATTCATTTAAGTTAAACCCTGATGGATCATGGGTTAGTTTCTGTCTGAAGGCTTGTTTAGCCCTAAGGTGTAGAGTGTAGCTGTGAGTAAAGTGCTAATGGTGAGTATTATTCTAATAGATCATCTGCCCAAAAATAATAATTGAGAAGACTCTTCTGAATTTGTAACATTACCTTGTCCCATGGGAAAAACATGTGGCTGGAACACGTCTGTCATGAAAGGGACATGTGCAGAATCATTTCAGTGGTGTCCTGTACTTTGTGTGTTGCTATGAAATTAAAACTAAATACAGAAATTTCATGTCAGACTGTTGGCTAGAAAAACATAGCTTCTGGTAGTAGGTGCTTGTTGTATTTTGGTTTATACCATAAAAACTATTTGTAGTGGAAGTGCTTCACTGATCGCATCAGAAAACTTCCACTTCTTGTGGAAGTCAGCTATGAATAGGACAGAAAAACCAAAGCATTTTTACTTTAGCAGAGTCAAATCCGTTTTTGTTTTTTTAACTCTTCCTCTTGTGTCAATTTATTGGCTTGAAACTATGACTGATTGAAACAAAGACAGAGTTTTTATAAGGGATGGGATTGGAAAATATAGAAAAAAAAAAGAAAATAATCTGGCAGTGTGTTGTGAAAATGTCCATTTAAAGGAACAAATACTTAATACTGCTAATTTGTCAGAGATTCAGAGTTTGAGCTCTGAAAATTGTGGGTGAAAGTCAGATGTCTTCATCAAGATATGGGAAATGCAGATACCAAAGTCTGGGGAAGTCACCCTAGATTCACTTTGCAGTCAATTGAGGAAAAATGAGCATCTTCAGAGAGTGATTCATCTCAGCCTAAAATAGGCAGGTCAGACAAATTGCCCCCGGGAGATGCTTTCTTTCTGTCCATTGACTGTAGAAGAGCCTACAGTGGCAAACTCAGAATTAAATGTCTAAACTTTTGATGTCTAAAGCTAGGTTAGATGAATCTCAACATGTGTTAATCAGGACAGGCTCTGCCAGCCATGCTAGTGTTGTGTAGCAGCTCCCTCAGGGGCTCTCCAGAGGGGTTGTTTCTGGGAGGGAATTGACAATGTCTGACTGAGACTCTGGGGGACCCCAAGCAGAATGATTCCAATGATGATTTTAGCTTTTAGTTTGCTTTTCAGAGCCTTTGGTAGTAGCTGATGTTATTTTAACTGGAAAAAGAAAATCCTGATTTTTTTTTTCCTTCCTATGGAATCTTAAAAATGAAGAAGGTTTATTTTACTCTGAGTGCTCAAAGTTGCTGTGGAATTCTCCAAAGGCCAGAGGGCTGGCTATTATGTGCTGTCCAAATTTCCTTGCCCCATTTGTTGTGTTGCAGACTGTAGTGGCTGCCCTCTTAGTCTGGTAAGCACGGGAGAACTGAGTGGGAGAAGCAGGAGAGTTTTTAAGGCTAAATATGCCAGTCTTGGAGAATGTCTGAAACTGAACACCTGGGTACCTTTGTAATCAAAGTCCTTGCCATATTTCAGAAGACACATCTGTTTAAAGTAAAATTTAGAAGTACATGAGAATGAATGGTGGTGCTGTTACACTTATATAATGTATCCTATTAATGGAGTTAACCCAGGAAGGATAAATGTTACAAAAATATTTAGAGAAAAGTTGCAGTTGTGTGTAGTTTACAAATTAGAAAACCAAGAATGATCAGAAGACGTTTGCTTAGAAAGGAAATGGCCTGAACATTTGGCTGCATTCTGATAGAATATTTTCAACATTTTTAGGTCACAGGATACTTTTCATTCTGAACGACTGTAAATACAAAGTAGTTTGCACATAACTGGAGCAGAAGGGCTTTTTGCTTCTGTCAGAAGTCCCCACATGTGTCAGGACAGAAAAAGTACCAGCAGTATCTATGACTTTTATATTTTTTGTTGCTCAGAGAACATGCAGAGCATATAATAATTAGAACTTTGTGCTTGAGGTCATACTGGCTTAGTGAATTTATACCTGAGCTGACACTTGCAGTAGCAAACTTACGAATTTTCTGACAGTTGTACACAGGGCAAAGTGGTACCTGAATGGTCCAAGATACTTGTAAAATTCCCACGTATTTTTAAATTTTTTTTTCATGCTTTGACAAATTTAAACAACAGAACATTGATTGTACCAGAGGTTATTTTTTTGACAAAAGTCAAGCAGAAATATAGGAAGAAAGCTTAAACTTTTACAAGACTAGAAATTACAGATTTGCACATTCTTAAATGGAGAAATGTGTGCATGATTTTATCTGCTTGTAATTTACCAAAAGAAGAGGAAAATGCCTGGAAGCCAGGCTTCGTGCTTTGCACTTGACCTGGGCACTGACCTCAGTATTAGTGGCAGTATCTCTAAAACAGCATCAATAAACCTTTGTATATTTTAATTTTAACCACACGTGTTGTATAATATTCTGTGTCCATCTTTGAACAGCTCAGAAATGAGGTACTTTTGAGCATGTTCTGGGAGTTGCATGCCTGCTGCTGGTCATTCTTGTGCATACAGCCACACTGACAAAGGAGGTCCTGAGTTTCAGTGAGGAAGTCTTGCATTAGTAAAAGAGCTCAATAGAATCTTCTCCATACAGTGGGCTGCTTCACCTACATTTACTTTTCAATTAGCCCTGTGTTAAGTCCTTAAAAATAATTTTTGAAGACTCTTCCCCACTCTTATAATCTCTTTTGTTGAAAATGAGTGGCCACAAAGAGCACTAGAATAGAATTCAGCTTCTTCTGTGTAAGGGCTCTAAGAACTGATAAAAGCTTGACTCTAATACAGGTATATGATAATATGGCTTTTATAAGGCACCTTTTGACCAGTCAGAGGGTCAAACTATATTTCAGCAGTTTTTCTAATTTCTGTTATTGAATTTATTTCTTATCATTCAAGGCCTTCTTCATTAATGGGGAAATCATCAGAAAGATGAACAAAACTGAATAAAGCTGAGTATATTAATCTTGTGAAAGGGCAAACTTCTGTGTTACTCTGTGATCATTACTATTTGCAGTCTGGAGACAGGTAAGACTGATGAAATAGGAACACTACTTCTAATGTATGTGAAAACTGGGGAAGTGGGATTGTCTTCCCTAGATTGTGATGGCTGGCGAATTATTTTTGACTCTGTTCACTTGGGGTTTAACTTATTTACTTGAACAATGTGTGTATGTAAACATATACTGGAGCCTTCTAGCTTCTCTGCATTCCAACACAATGGTCACCTTGATGGCCTTCTCCCAGGACTGCCACGATCAGAAAAGATCACTGAGTCTCTTCCTGAATTCAATTCCAGAATAATCAAGGTGCTGTTATGCTTTGAAAATAATAGGCATTTGTATGGGTTTAGGAGGTGTTTCAGGGCCTGACATCCAGTGAAATTTCTCAGACTGTTGCAAGGAGAGTCTGAGTAACTCTCTTAGAAGCTCAGTTAATGCAAGATCATGGTAATTTTTGACTTCACAGGAATAATGATGTGATATCACTAGGCAGGCATTTCCTTGCTGTGGACCCTGAAAGGATTAGAATATTTTCCATTTTGAGAAAATACTCATCATTACTGGGTTCAGCAGAAAGTTTGGGCTTTTTTTTTTTTTTTTTTTTTTTTGGTGTTATCCCAATTTTCTGTCATTGGAGTTTTTTTCTAATTCTTCTGTGTAGATTCAGTGACTACATGTGATTACTTTCCCTTAAAAATTCTTTCCTTGTTTAGATTAATTTCTCTCTGTCAGCTGTAACAAAGAGTAGTTTATGTTTCGAAGTGAGAGCATTCCTGGATGTAGAAATCGAATCCTCAGACTTGACAAGGTTACCCTGAAAAAAAGGGGGTATGGTATGGTATGGCTGCTGGCCTAATTACCTTGCTCTTGTGGAATTCAAATTCTGTCATTAGTCACAGACACTGACTACAGCAAACACTGGAAATTTTCTGGAAGAAACAAGACAAGAAGTGAAATGGAAGGACATAGAGCTGCTCATGTCAGTTGAGTCAAGTGATGACTCTTCTCTTTCTAGGTCTCATCATTTTCTCTGTTAGTACGTTTACATTTGGTTTTTACTTCTGGTGAAAGCTGCACTTTGGTTCTCACTTCCCTGCTTTGGCAGTAGTAAGGAAGTCCTGGAAGTGAAAGACCCCACTCCGACAGCCCTGTGGCTGTCAGGAACTTGTTGCAGCCTCAGGTCTGCTCCTGCTGGGTGGCTTTTCCTGCTAACATGGGCAAAGCTTAGGAGGCCAGTAGTGAATTTATAAGGACTAAGAAAAGTCACATTACTGCATGGTACCAACTGCTGTATATCATTCCCTCTGTGCTTAGCTAATAACCACTCAGAGATGGAAACCTTTGCAGTATACTTGGTTGTCTTTACCCAAAATTCTCTGTAAAACTCACATTCCCAGCTATGATGGATTGATGTGCTCTGTACTGTGTTACCTTTTGTGCCTCAGAAGGGTAATGCGATGTAAAGTCAGTTTGTAGGATCATTAACAAAAGTGTTTTTTCACTTCAAACACCACCTACCTTGTTTTTACTTTATTCTCTTTTCCTGTATTATTGGATTTATCTTTTAATGAACAGATGTCTAAAATGAATTTCCAAGTGAGTTTTGAGGGGGGGAAAAAACCCCAGCAAACACTACAACAGCAACATATTATGGCAAAACCCATGAATGCCAAGTGTATTTATTGCAACATTTTTCTTGCACATCATTGCCAAATTTCTGTATGAAGCTGCTGCCGCAGGGACTGCAGGACATTGCTGTATATTGCCATGATATTCAATGAAGAATTTAAGAGCTAAAATGTAATCTAACTGCCTAAAATGATAGAAATGGAAATGGACAAACACTGGTGATAGAGAACAGAAACAATTTTTTGACTGAGAAGAACCTCTAAATCCTTTAAAAATAGATGGTTTAGGCATTTAATTACCTTTAACTGCTGCCAACCTGACAAATATAATCTAGTGCTGGCTAGAGATCTTGACCACTTTTGCTGTTTTGTAATAAGGGAGAATCAATTCCCTCGTCCACAGGCACAGTGTGAGCTGTGAAATGTCAGTGTCACTCAGGAATCCCTGCTGGTGATCACTCGGACTGGCAACAGGGGTGGTGGGGTCTAAAGGATCCTTGCACCAGAACATGTCTATGGCCCTTTCTGCAAAGCAGAAAAGTTTGCTTAGATTACAGGAGTGTTAAGAACATTTTCAATTTGCTGGACTTTTCTGAGGACCTTGCACTTGGCCTTGTCAATCCTCATAAGGTTCACTTAGGCCTCTCTCCTGCTTCACCAGGTCCCATTGGATAGTATCCCATTCCTCAGGTGTGTTATCCACATAGCTCAGGTTGGTGACACCTGCAAATTTGCTGAGGGTGCACTCAATCCCACTCTTCAAAGTAGTTTGTGTGAACCAGCTATTTATCCACTAACATGTTAGAATAGCTGAAAAATAGTGTTGGTGATATTTTTTTTTAGGTAGTAGTGGTTTGTGTTGGGAAAGGAGATGCCAGTCAAGTTAAGTCATTCAACTCTTTATAGCATTTTCTTGCCTGTGCTGGTCAGCAGTGAACTTACTACACTGACATTTAAGGTACCAGTATTAGAATTTACAGCTAAGTCTTTTCTGAGATCAAAAAAGTTGTGTCACCTATTCCTGTCTTGGGTATGTACAAGACTTAGGGAGATTTTCTTCCCACCAAACTCGAGATGTTCTTTGGAAAATGAAAATACAGTGATAGAAAAACTATAAATAAGGATTGAAAGTATACAGATTGGACTCACAAAAATACCAAATTGAAGGCTTGATAAATAATACCTTAGCCTTACTGAAGCCAGCAATAATTTTACATTTTTCAGAATTGACAAACTAGTATTTGGTTCAGATTTGGGTTTAAAAATTCAGTTTGGACTTTAAGGTTTTTTTTCTTAATGCTACCTTGTCTGGCTGCAGTTCCATATCACTGCATGCTCTGAGTTTGTCAATGAAATGCCAAGTGTCATGTTTTGTTCCTAGAGATACTTCTGTATGTATTTGAGTGTAGCTGAAGTTTATCATGCTGTCCAGAGATAGAAGATGCTTGCTTTGACAAGGTCAAGTTGAAAAGGTGGTCACATTCCCTGAATAAGAAAGCCAGAGCATGCCACTTCATTACACAGCCTAGGACTCCCCTCTCACAGAAAAGGAGGGAGAATGAATGCTAAGGAATTTGAAATAACTATTTCAGCTCTTCTGTAGCCTGGAGAATGTTGCTCTTGGGCAATATACTCTTAATGAACACTATTGGGCCAGCTGTTCAACACATGGAAATTAGTGTATTTCCATTGACTCCAGTGGAATTAGGGCAGCTTACACCAGCTGAGAATTTGTCCCATCAGCTTTCTTTCTGTACCAGTAGTGATTTCAGATAAGGAGATGCAGTATTATCTGTCAGAGTTCCAGTGTCCAGCAAAGGGGAAAAAGAAAATTAATGTTTGTATTTAACTCATCAGTGTGAGAGTAAATGAAAGTGTGACAACAAATCAAAGTAGTTCAAATAATCAAATTTAGGAATGATAAATCTAACATGCTTCCTTTGTTTTGCAATGAACTTTTTCTTTGTCAAAACAAAAATATGTACTTCCTGATAGCTGGCTAATTCTCAAAGCTTCTGGTATCACTTAAGCTACTGAAGTGGAATAAATTGAACATATTAACCTGAAAAAGCTGCCAAATTTTTGTTGTTGAGTTTTGGCTTTTTTTTGTTGTTGTTTTTCTTTTTTTTTTAAACTAAGACTCATGAAGGGGCTCTAAAAAGTGGAATCAGCTCTGTGAACTGGGTGCATTCCTTCTGCCTTTCTATTCTGCTCCCATTCAGCACTTATAATGGTAATGAAGTCTAATTACAAATGCATGTGACTGCCTGTTGTAATCTGTCAGGGTGTTTCTGAAAAACCTTGTGCCAGTTCAGTATTGGTCATTAGATAATAAGGATTGATAAAACGTAAGGGGCAAAATGTTAAAAATGCTACTATCGATTAGAACGCACCTTAATAATGAAACCATGGGCCTGGGGACGAAAGCCATGGATCATTTTGACAATTCAGCCTCAGATTGTGGATGAGACAGAGTGGGGACAATTAATCCCTCAGAGCCACAAATCACAAATAAAGTAGTTGCAGCTCATTACAACCTGACCTTGCTAAACGGCCTTGAAAATATAAGTGACCTTCTAGTATTTGAAAAGATTGCAAAGCTCTATTGAGAAATATTTTTTTTTTTAATGTTTGGGAAGCACACAATTTTAGCAGAACTGTCTTGATGAAAGCAGCTTTTAACTTCATCATCTTTCATGAACCAAACTGCTAGCACCTCGTGGAACTGATGGCAATACTGTAGGGGAACGTTCAAGAAAGATCTTAAAAGTCAAAAGTCTTGCTCTGTGCAATTAATCAGTGGAAGATTGTGCTACAATAGCTTTGAAGAGACAATAGTTTCAATGAACTCTCTGGTAATTCCAGTTAAGGCTTTTATAAATGATTGGAGCATTGCAAAATTACAGGAAAACAGGCTCTTTTGTGCAGTGTGGCCAAACCCAACCCTGAAACTTGTGAAACAAGTTGAGTAAAGTATTTAATGAACTCTTTTAATGTTTCCACTTTAAGTGGGAATAAGGAGAGGACATGTATTTTGCATTTCTGTCCACTTCCATGCAGTGCAGATGTTCTTGGTTCTGTGGTTTTTGCCCAGTCTAGACAAGAGATAAGGTCTGCTATAGTGTTGAGGGCTCAGTTATCAAGAATGCTCTAGCCCCTGGCTGTGGTAAGAGATGCAACTAGTGGGACTTCAGTGGTGGCTTCGTGGCTGCAGGGAGTGGAGGGAACAGCTCCAAGTTCTCCAGTTCTTTTGGTGTTTAGATAAAAGCATCAGGTATCTTAGGGTTATGTGGAACCACTGCAATGGATCATAGATCTACTGACACATGCTGATTCTGAGAAATGGCACTTGGTGGATTTTTTGTAAATCTGGGAATTTCAAAATCACCCTAAAATTCATCCCTCTGTAGAGGATGTTACAAAAACTGGATCATGAGCACAAACGAGCACTGTGCATGAAGTAAATGGTTTCAGTTCACTGGCTGTGTAGGGACTCAGGTGAAAAAAGTCCCTGTGCTGCCTCTAGAGGAACTGTGTCCTCCCTTTCACAGCAGCTGGATTTGGGTGAAGCTTTCAGGCTGTTTCATCTGGCATTACCAGGATTAGGCTTCAGGCATAGTAGAGTTCCCTCTCTCACCCTGGGGTTGGATGACAATACTTTCTGCATTGGAAGTGACAGAGAAGGCTGTGTGCTATCACCCTGTAATACATTGCCTCTCTTATCAGCCTGGAAGACAGATGAACAAAATAGATTCTTCTGAAGCTCTGTTTGATAGTTTCACAGTGACAGTCACAGAAAAACTCAGCCCATGTCCTAGATGTAGCGGAGTTACTGGTTTTGGTCAGAAACCATTATGATGTTTTTAACAGTTCAGTGGCTGAGCAGTCCATTTTTTGAGTTAACACTTCACCTCCTGGCATTCCTGCAACTGGAGACTTCTCCTCAAGAGCTTCAGCTGCAGCAAAGTTCTTGTAACACTGATACTCATGGTCATGCATTTGTAGGTGCACCCAGTAGGGCATGAAACAGCTCAGTTACTATAAGTAGGATTGGGAATAAACTGGAATGAAATGATTCCTTATGAGATAAAATCATTAATTAAGAACAGTCCAGTATAGAAGTGTGTGACCAGGACAACTAGGGCTATCTGATGCTTCAAGCTTCTTTTTGAGCGGGCATCTGAACTGGGTTCTTGATATTGTCAAGGGTGATTTAAGAATCAAACCAAAAATTTCCTTTACCTTTCTTACTTAGTAGCTCCACTTAGTGGCTAACAAGACAAAACACCATTTCCTGTAGGGTGTTACCTGGTGCTATTGTACACATGGCTTTTCCTCAGCCCTCCTCTCTTCTGCAGACACATGGCACTGCTGAACCACCTGGATCTTAGGGCTGGTCTAAGTAATATAAGTCCTTGGTACCTCGCTTAGCTACTTCATTTTTTTCTTGCATTTCTAAATGCATATACAAGTCCCTTTTTTCCTCCTGTTCATACATACAATAGAAGAAACTAGTGGCATAACAGTTAATGTTGTCAGAAGTGACCTATTTTAAAACCTTACTTAGAGATTCTTATTTCAGCACTATCTGTGCTGAAATTTTCTACTCTGTATGCCTCCATCAGCCCACTTCTGGCTGTTTGAAATTTTTAAAAGAAGTTCCTATTCTTTCCATTATAAAAGAAGGCAAAGTACATTATGTGTGTTCTTGTGTACGTTTAATAAGCTCCATCTCACTGTTCTTTAGCCTCAATCTAGAATTTTTGTGGATCATTATCTTTCGCTATTCCAGTGAAAATCCATTAGGGAAAAGACCCAAAAATCTGCTTTCTTTTGTCCTCAGTCGTTGAGATTTGGCGGAATTCCCTGTAGTTATTGTCCATAGAGCCCACACCAAGCACAATATTGCAGGGGTTGAGCAAAACTGTGTTGGGGATTATTACTTTTTGTAGATTTTTGGGCTACTGTGGAATGAAGTGTTGGAAGGTCAAGTATGAACCTACCCAGTGCAGTGCTGGGGATGCTGAGGTGAGGAAGTCCGCTCCCTGCTCCATGTGCAGTGCAGGTCAGCAAGGCTGCGAGTCAGGAGGTGCTTTTGGGTTTCTCTTTACTGTTGCTCAGACTGAGGAGGAAAATCTTCACTGCAGAGCTCATGAACTGACAAAGCACTTGGCCAGGACTGGGGCCTAAAAGTGAACAGGAAAGAACTTGTGGAATTAAGAATGTGAAAGGCTGCTGTTGGCATAAGAGATGACAGGAAAATAGAGGAGTGTGGATATAGGTTGGAGTAGGTGACAGAAAGAAAAGAGGTGGGATTGGAAGGCTGAGCATAATATGTGAGACCAGTGTCACGGTTTAACACTGGCCCGGCAATTAAACCGAATAACAGACGCTCTCTTTAATCTCTCTCTCCCCTCGATGAAGAAAGGAGAGAGAATAAGGGAGAGAGACTTATGAGTTGGAAACTAAACTACACAACTTTAATGAAACAGTAATGGTAAATAGGGAAAAATTACTAAATATATACAAATATACAGGAAAATGGAAACCACATTCCTCCCTCCTTTCCCCCAATAACTCTCACGTCACCACCGAGGCTGTAGGGCAGCCCTGGGAAAGTCCAGGCTGGACTCCTGGAGTTGGCAGCAGTCGGGAAGCGGAGGCAGGAACACACAGATATGGGCTGGCACGGATTAGGACCACAGGCAGACGAACGGACGGGATCCTTCCAGGATGCCGAGTGAAGGAAGGGAAGCAGGAAAAGATCTGGCTCGGCCCATGTGATGCCTCAAATTTATACTGAGTGTGACGTATATGGGATGGAATACTCTGTTTGGTCAATTCTGGCATCTATCTTGTCCGTTCCTCCCTAAAGGAGGGCTCAGGTGGGGCCTCTGTGTCCTTGGCTCTGCATACCAGTCTCTAGCAGTAACTATAAACATCAAGTGTTATCAGTCCTAAAAGCACACACTGTCTGAGAAACTTGCTGTTAATTTCAGAGAGACTACTTACAAGGGACTTAGCTAAAAGCAAAAGTACAGAAACAGAAAACCACCTTTATCCTGGCCCAAACCAGGACAACCAGAACAAACCAACAAGAGAATGAGGAGTAAACACTTCCAGGATGAATGTGAACAAGCCACAGAGTACAGTGCTAAATAGAGCACTGGGATAGGAAAGTTGGATTGGAGGAGTTTAGGGTTGCATTTGTAAAACTATTGGCAAAAGGCAAGCACTGGGAGTGGGGAAGAAGATGAGAGAACAGGATTTGCAATGGAAAGCAGTAGGTAGTGACCAAAGTTCATTCATCTCTAGAATTTTAATTTCAAAATGCACATGCTCTGAGTGGTAAGGCTCTCCTACTGAATGTGGAAGGAGGAGATGCAGGGTGGTTGAGTTTGAGATAGCAGGGGCCTGATGTTTTCCTGGCTCCCCGCAATGTAAGTTATGTTATGTGTTAGAACCAGGTTGCCCACTGACTCCAGTTTGCAGCTGATGGGTGCAGTGTCTTCTATGATAAGGACATCTTTTTTGGGTTCTCTTCCTCAAAACAAAGAAAGTGAAGATAGTACAAATAATTAATGCCATGAGAAGGGGAGTGCAAATGATTTTGTAGGAATCAGTGGTAAAGACCAGCTCTAATCTGCAGAAGAGTTAACCCTGCTGTTGTTCATTCCCTGCCTTGGTCCCTTGCCTTATTTCTCTCTCCTCTCCTGGTCTCTGCAATGAGTGAATGAGGACTGAGTGTATGCAGGAAGTTTCCTTCACTGCTCAGGACAAATTCAAAGTATTGGTTTGGCACGAATGATGTCGGGATCACCTGGGGAAGAGATTATTGTGCAGTCAAACAGTATCATCATGGACACACACAGGGTGGGGGCAGAAATAAGAGTGTAGAGAGGATCTTAATTATGTAATCTTAAAACTTCTGAGTGCTTTGCTTTGTAACCTTAATGTTCTTCTGTAGCTTGTGTGTACAGGTGTTTAATAGATACTGTTTTTTCACTTCTGAAAAGATGCTAACTGGCTGCACACTTCAAATACTTTTATAAAAACTCTGAGTTTAGCTTTCTGAACAGGTTTTTGAAATCAATATAGAGAGAGCTGCTAACAGGAGGTAAACTACAAACCACAAGCACTTTCAATAGGATAGCTCTTTTTATATAACATTTGATATCATTCTCACAGCATGATCTCTACTTTCATACTGCGATAGCTTTTACCTGGAGTTTAGATGATTCATTTTTGTAGTGGATGCTTAACTTTTATATGAGGAAAATGCAAGAGAAGCCAGCACAGCATTAAATGAACTATAGTTCCAGCATTAAATGAACTACAGTACAGTAATAATGTAGAATGCTCAGATCCTTGCCACTGCACAGGGTTGGATTCATGAATGCACTATCGATCCATAAATGAAGAGATACAGAGGCCTGGAATTTTTCTCACAGCTTTTTGGCATATCTAATTCAATTTTTAAGAGCAGATTGGGCACTCAGAGCTTGTTCAGTAATTGTTAGAAATCCTTATAGAATTCTGCTTGAAAATCGACCAGGATTTCCTGTTGGTGTGGAGCTTGGAGAGTCACCTGATGACATCAGTGCATTTTCCCCATTTGTTTCTTTCTCTTCTTAAAATGAATTTAGAAACCCTGGCTTTACACTGACTTCTACGGTAACTACCTGGGAGAGGGAGAACATTTTTTTTTAAAGTTTCATATTAATGATGATTATTCTTTCAAAGAGACACAGTGTGCTGTGTGGTTTATATTGAGTGCATGAAAATAAGTCTGTTGTTTCACCTTTTCTGGAAAATGTTTAGTGGGGTTGAGGTTTTTTTGGCTACTCTGCCAAGCATCTGTTTCCTCAAGCTTGTAAATTCTTATAAACAAATTCAAATTAAGTTTTCTGTGTGTGATTCCAAACCAGTTTTCATGCCTACTTATTTCTGAGTAATGCAGAAGTGAAATTAATAAAAAGCATTGTTTTAATCCTGCAAAAATGTAGCTTAAGATAGAAATATAAGTTTCCCTTATTTCTTCTGTTCAGCCCATCATCAGCCTCTTCTCTTTCTTCAGGTTTCCATCAGTCAGTATTTCACTTTTCCTCTCCAAGGAACATACATGTAAAAACATTGATGTGAAATGGCCTGACAGTCAAATGCTATTAGAACTCTGTCAAACTCAGGCATCAGAAATCATCTCTTTAGAGTTTCTGCATACAAAGAACAAACTGATTTAGAACATATAGGTCAGATGAGGTTGTTCTGGACTAATTTTTAAAAATTCTAGTTAAGATTTTTGTCTCTAGTTTTAGTTCTTATTTAGCAACAAATAATAAAGGAAACCTCTCCTTTTTGCTACACTCCTTGCTCATTTAAAAATAAACAAAAAAATCTTGTAACCCTTCTACTCTTTTTATAAACTGAGGATTGACCTGATTCTATCAAACAGTATCTTGCAGGAACTGCATTGCACCTGGTCAAGATGAAGGTTTATAGCCATTTCTGCATTTCTCATAATTAAATATCGTTAAATCATTTTAAAATGAATGAGACAATTGTTTGAGCACTACACGCTTTGCTGATAGAGACGTTCATGGCTTTTCATGCATGTTTGAGAGCATCTACCCTTGATGATAATCTCCTGTACTTTTCTACACTGAACACCAGACTGTTGAAATTTCTTCTACTCAGAAAACTCAATGGTTTGTATTCTTTGAGATACACCCTATAAACTCTGGAATACCCATAGAAATCCATGTGAAAGGGTTCCTGCTTACACCCCATCTGCTTATCACAATGTTTGCTTTACAAGTTGAACCTTTGGGTGCAGACACTCTTCTCCCAGCCTCACCCTGTCCCAGGACTCTTCTGCTTCTTCTGGAACTCAGGAGATGGATTTTCCCCACGGTGCATACACGACTGCCCTGCATGCCTTCCTCCCACCCTGCTGTTTAAGCATTCCACACCTCAATTTATTTCTAGCAGGTGATGTGGGAGCAAGGTGAGCAGGCAAGGTGGGGCCTGTCCTGCTGTTCCAGGAGTCAGTCAGTGGGATGATCCCATTGGATCCTGGGTCTAAAAGTTTCACTGAGCTGACCCACTACTTACTGCATGATTGTCCCTAGTAAGCATGGTTAAGTTTTGGACAAGGATTTTATTTTAATATCTAGATTTGAGAAAGAAGCATGAACATTAACAGCAACTGAGCATCATTGTGCTGATGCAGCCAAACTGCTTTTCACTCACATTCACCAGGAATATTTGGAAACTTCAGAAAAACACAAACTGCTGCTGCCCAGAGAGAGAGGGAATACAACAGAGGATATGACCTTTCTGAATGTTTTCTTATCAGGCAGCATAAGTACTGTATGTCCCACTAAGCTGCCTCAACAGAACCTTGTCAAGTTATCACATTACTCGACACGTTGCTGATAATGAATGCATAAAAGCTTTAGATATTGAGGACTCAGAGGAAATAAGCAAGATTTACTGAAAAACTGCTCAACATATATCCCAGGGCCAAGTTTGCTTTTTTTTTCTGCTTTTTTTTTTTCCTTTCTTTTTCCATGTGCATTTACTGCTGCCTTTGGTTCCTTAGATAAATTGGATGATGCAAGAGTTTCAGCTTCTTGAGATGTAAAGTGCAGATGTAGGTATATAAATGAAGAAAGTCAATGGTCACATTGTAATCATATCTGCCTTATTCTCCAGTACTGCCTGATATTTTGCTTTTCTGCTATCACATACTTCTCTAGCTCTGATGGGTATCTGCAATATCTTGAATTGTCCTGTATTCTATGTAAGAGGGCTGTGTGTCAAGAAAGAGTTCATATTTTTTGTAATTTTGCCCTAATGTAGATCAGCTCTCATGACTTTGAGGAATTAAATGAAAAAGCAACAGAACAAAACCCAGCAGACAGAACCAGGACCAATTACATCAATCCCTTGTTTCCCTGGGATAGGAGGCAGCCTTCAGCCCTGGGTATCAAACAGCACTTGCTGAAAGGCTGCCCTGGGGTTTCTCAGCTGGTCCCCTTCCCAGCAGGAGGGGACATGGCAGGATGGGAAACTTCAGAATCTGTTCAAGAGTAACAGAGCAAATTGGTCTTATGTCCTAGCTGAGCCTGAGAAGCTGTGTGTGCCTCTCTTCTGTCCTTAAGACAGTCCCACTAGCTAAGGGCTCATCTTTGCTTTATTAGCAGTCTCCCAGTACACCTGGACAATAAGAGCTGGCAGGGTTGGGAATATTGGTGGCAAAGAAGCATCTGAACTCTGGATGAAGTTTTTGATAGCTGTCAAGGACTTATTAACAAGAACTATTTGTGTGCTTTTGACTGTAGCAGGTAACTTGATACCTTCTGAAGCTGATCTCCGCATATTCTGACTTGGGAAAGATGTAAATTTTCTATCAGTTGACTTCTTAAATACCTAATCGAGTATTTTGAGTAATCTCTTCTTTGAACATATGCATTCCCTTTCTTCTTTAGTTATAATTTTTCATGTTTAAAGGGACTCACTCCTTTAGTGAAGATGACTTTGAGATTCACTCCAAGTTTGCTCATTTAGTAGAGCACTGTATGCTTAAAGCAGAAAATAAGAAACTAATACTTTCATATTTTAAAAAGACTCCAAGCACCTGTAAATTACTAACCTATGGGAAGGCATCTGTAAAGTTGTTTTTTATTTCTTTCTAATGCCCTGAGTACCATCTTTCTCCAGAAGACTGGGCTTCCATTTCAGGCTCCTGTTGTAGGTAAAAGGACAGTCTTATGTCTGGCATCTTGATTGAGGGAGGCTTTCTTGTCCTTCCTGTAAGGAATGATCCCAGCAATGCCCCAAGGAGGGAGTTACAAACTGCCTCACCCTGAGGAAAGCACCTTCATGGAACTGCATTAGAAAGCTGCCAGCTGCTTGGTGGGCAAACCAGACTTTTTTGTGCTGTAAGGATTATGAAAGCATTTGTTACACAGTAATTTGGAAATCATAAAAAAAAATTCTAATTTTATTTTCCTCAGCAAAAAAAGTAATGGATCCAGTGCCCAGGCAACCCAGCCAGCATGCCAGAGAGATCTGAAATCTTCTTCATGGTCCTAATTGGGAGGGCAAGGGATGGAAGCTGTAGCTAATTTTTTTTTTTTTTTCAAGGGTTCTTCCCAGCAATTGAATTTTCAAAGGCAGAGGGAGGAAATAAATTGCTGTCTTTTTGACTTTTCCACTGCCTTGAAGACTTGGTATGTTTGTGCAGATACATTTTAGTGTTATTCAAATGACATGGTAAATGCCAACAGACCTGTAGTAAATGACTTAATTGTTCTCAGTCCTCTCCCATAACAGCAGCCTGTGACAAATGGTGACAGATGAATAGAGGTTAGATTTTACAAAATCCTAAGAGGGTGACTGGCAAAAAGTGCTTTGTAGAGGACATTCTTCAGCAGTCTCTACAGGCCAGCGTCTTAAATAGTCAAAGAGAAATGTTTTAAAATTAAAAAAATTAAAGAAAAAAATTCTTTTTCTAAGCTGTTTCTTTAGACAGGATGACTTGTCTTTTGTTACTGCATTGTGCTTTCCTTCATGAATTCTCTTTGGAACTGGAGAAGCAGAAATCTCATTCCAAAAGTGTGTGCAAATCTTTTGGTAGCTGTTATAGATCTGGTTGTTGGATATGGTTATGTCCAGATAGGTAAAGATGCATCTTGATATTCTTCGGTTAAATGTTAAATACGGATCTAAAATAAATAAATAGCCTCATAGTAAGGAAAGGAGAAGAAAAGAGACAGAAATGAAGTGCAATGATTTGCTGAATTTCAGCCTTAAGTCATGGTTAAACCTGATCACATACCACTGAAAATGTCAACTGTTATTGTTGTGTGTATAAGTTATGTGGACTTTTTTGGAACTGGCATTCCCAGGCATCCAAAATGTTCTGATAATCTAGCAGTGACAAAAGTGCATCAGGAAATTCATAAACTTGTTGAATGGGTTTGCAATTGGAAATTCAGAACTGGTGGATTTGAGCAGAGGCTGGTGCACTGTTTATTATTTGCTATCCCCCAAAATTTGGGGTAAAGTTCTCCTATAAATCTTATCCCAAAACAAATAAAAAACCCCTCCCAAAGCTTCACCTATTTTGGGAAGAGTGTTTAAATACTAGTGATATGCAAGTAATTTTTTTTTGCCAGCTAAGAAAAAAATCCATATGTTTCATCATATATTCTGAGCAATACTTGCAGGAGAACTTGCTTTCTTGCATTCTGAAGTCAGGATGAAAATTGTCTTGTGTTGTCCATCAATCACACTTTGAGTCATAGACCTTAAGGACGAAAAACCCTGAACAGCATAAATTTTAGCTAAAGAGAGCATGAATCTTTAATTTGAAGAGAATGACCATTGATACCTGTGTTTAAATCTCTAAAAAGCAGTCTTCAGCACAGAGGACAGAGTTAAAATCTGAGACTGGAAGCCTCACAATTCCTTGTGATACACAGCGACTACTGTAGAACTTTTTTTCATTTTAATCTCTGAACTTTTTAGAAAAGTGATGATTTCCGTCCATCTTTTTTGGTATGGTACTCCAAGGAAGTTAGACCTGAACAGCTTGGATATATTATCTTTAATAAACTGCTTATGTTTCATGTCAAATATGATGAAACATAGTGTTGAATATATTTACTTTGTCTCATGTTTTCAGTACATGCTGTTAAACAATGGCTGCTCAGGTAACCATATGACACTCCATTCAATATGTGATGGAATACAGGGAAATGGAGAATGAGATGGAAGTCTGGACAGAAAAGATCAAATACCTGATTTTATTTTTCAGTAGCAGCACACGAGAGATTTCTTTAAGAAAGCATTGTGGCAGGGAGGAGGAGGAGGAGGAGAGGAAGACAGAAGACCCTGGAAGAAAGTGGAATCAAGTTTCTGAAAAGTGCAGCCTTTACAAAAGAGGTCCTTTAGATACAAATAATGTGCGGGTTTATAAAAGAGAGAAGTGGGTTTAGAATTAGGAACTTGGAATACCAGTGAGCATCCAACAATGCATCTTAGCAAAGAAAAATACCTATTGCTGTAGGAGCTCCAGTTCTGCCTTGAAAGTACAATGGAGAAAGGAGAGAAGTGAAAAGCCAAGTCTATTCTTCTTTCCATTCACGGAAGGCCTGGCCTTCCCTTCTGACAACTGTCATCTCGGTTTGTGCAACGTACCCCTTCAGGAGATCTGGAAGGATGCTTGATGGTAAACTGTCTTCAAGAAAGAGCAGTTCATTATAAAAAGCTTTAGAATTTGGGCATTCTTAACAGCCTTTCAGATAAAAGGGACAAACCAGTCTTTCTTAAATGATTTAAGTAAGAGTGTGATCGCTGAATAGATCTGCAGGATGGCAACAAGGACAGAGATTTATATAAGAGCTTTAAGAACAGAGGTTTATAATTAATTAGTCGGCAGTGAATTGGTGGAACATTGGGAAGGAGAAGTAAAGGAGAGACCCACAGGGCTGCTTGCAGGTTAGTCTGAAGTGAAAGCTCTTGGGGTGTGGGCCAGACTGACAGGAGTTCTGCTAAAAGGAAAGAAAAAGCATTAACCTGTGCTAATGCCTGGATTTAATTCCACAAGACACTGCAGGACCTAAAGCAAACCACTTGGGACCTAAGGTACATCAAGTAACATTTAACCAGTTGTATGTTCTTTTTATGACTTCTGTTTGTGAGGGAGATAAATGCGTGTCTTAGGCAATAAAACATCTCCCCTGATTATAGCAAATGGTGTTTCTTTTCCCTCGCAGGATGTAATAGGAATATCAATGTTTTATATCTCATATTAAAAAGCCCAAGTTTGATAAAAAATGAAACACATTTAGCAGCGTTGTTATCACAGGCGAGGTAAAGTATCATTACACAAAGTCTTAGGTACAGAACTAGGGTGGATTTACTTACTGAATCCAACCAAATTTTGACATTCTACATCCAAAATCCAAGGAGCTGGGAAAGAAAGGCTTGTGACCAGGCTTGTGTGAGGACCACTAAATCCCAAAGCAAAGCAAGTTGATACCTTCCTATCAGACAGAACAGCTGTCTTCATAAACGCAGCAAATAAAATTTCTGGGACATAGATACATAAGGGAAATGGTGCTAGGAAGGAAAACAGCTTAGAGACTGAGAAAACAGAAGAGAACTAGCTCAGAAAAAGAATCCTGGGAGGTGGGTCTTGTTTTTCTAAAATTTGTAATCACTAACTTCTCCACAGCTGTGCAGGTTTTTGTGGATGAAGACTTTGTCCACAATAGCTTGAACAGTGTGTAAAGCAGAGGTTTTATTTCAAGATGTAATTATGTAAAATAGATCTGCCAAAATATTTTCTTTGTAGAATAATAAAAGCCAGGGTGACAGAAGCTTGCTTCTCCCTTCTGCACAGCAAATTGTGGGTTTGCATTTAATGGTACAGTCATAGGGCTTCTGGAGGAAAACTGCCAAGCCTGCAAAGCTTCCAGTATCTCAGGTGTTTTCTTGCCTTAGAAGAAGTCTCTCCCTCAGGCAGTTTGGAGCAGGGTCCTCACCTCTGGGATGCCCAACTCATCCCCTTGGCTCTTCTGGACAAGGCCATCCCCAGGAAAATCAGGAGAGCATGTGCATGAGATGGGTGCCTGTAACTGACTTGTGGGAACCTAAGGAACCTACGTCCCTTCTTCAGGGAGTGTTTAATTGCATCTGTGCAGTACAGTAATGCCAAAAGGAGGAACTGAGATATCATCAAGACTGTTCTTTTTGGTTCAGGAAAAGGACTTGCAATTAAATATTTCATATTAGGTTTTAACATATGGACATTATCAGAAAAAGAAAATGAAACAAAAAAACCGCAACAGATGAAAAACTGACAGTGGGTCCCCTTCCAGATAGCTCTCTGTCATAAATTTTCTATGTTCTTCTCAGGGGCACGTTGGCAAATTCTGCATATTCTTTATCTTCCTCATTTTTCTAGCAGACTTGTTCCTACTACTTCTCAAGACACTGGTTTCAAAATACCTGATTATCAGACACAGCTCTAAGCAGATGTTTCTAGCTCCTGAATGGAGGTGTTTACTGCTCTTTGAACTAGGATTTCACTGAAAATTAGACAGAATACTTTTCACAGTTAATTCTTGTGAAATGAGATTTGTTTAAGTGGGTTGTTTTCTGTTTTGGTAGAACAGCATTTATAAGCAGCCAAGCCCTATCTGACATGGACAGGTTTTCAAAGGCAGCATCTTAGTGCATTACTGAAGGAGAGCAGGGCCCAGTTTGATTTGGGACTGTGTGGGATGAAGCAGATGCAAAGAACTGAGAGCTGGGCTGGGGGAAACCACCTCAGGTTTGGCATTTCGTGGTGCCAGTGTCCTTCAGTCCTGCCTGGTGTTGGAGTCCAGCCAGATGTAACAGAAACCCTGGTTCATTTTAAAAAAAAACAACAAAGGATGTAATCTACAGTTTATGGAATATACATGAAATTCAGGGAACATATTTCAGGCACTTACATTGGCAGGATTTATTTTATGTTTTATATATGCACAGAATTTGGTATACTGTGGTTTTACATTTGTGCTAAGTTTATGTTAAATGTAACGTGAGCTCAGAGTGTTTGTGTGTAATGCACTGAAGCTGCTCAAGCTGACAATTACCAGCATCTTTCTTGGGCAGCACTCAAATTGAAAATCCCAGATCCTGCAAGATAAATTTCTGTACAATTGTGTTTGTCTAGTTGTTGCAAAACAGCAAAATAGCTACATTTAGCTTATGTCTTGTCATGTTCTCTGCTATCCCAGATATCTTTCACTGGTAAAAGCTTGTTTTCTGAAAGTCTGTCTTCCCTTTATGTGAAAGTGAATAATTGTTTTCTGAAGATTAATCCCACAGATCTTCATAGTCAGTAAAGTTACTTCTGATCTCTAGTTTCATGAGCTTTTGTCAGTAAAAAAACTGAAAACCTTACAGAACTTGAAAATTTTGCAGAAGCCATGAGAACAGATTTTAATAATGAAAGATGGTACACTTATGCAGAATTATGTAGAAGTGATGTTGTTAGATGCTTTAAATTCTGCTCAACTTCTTCTCTCCCCTTCAAATACTAGAACTGAACTAAACATTATATTACTAAAATAAAAATCGTATTTTTCCTAATCATACTTTTCAGATGATCCTACTTTAGCAGAACCAGTCTCTGAAAATGTGACTGCAATAGCCTGAATACTCAGAACACATGCTAAATTGGAATGTAAATATATTTTACTAACCATAGCTGGCACGGATGCTAAATTAAAGATCTTTTTAAATATTTTAAAGGATAATTCCATGTGTTAACAGTTTCGTGCATTTATGTATTAGTTAAAGTCTGGGCAAGGAAAATCAGCCCTTCTGGCCATAGTAACTTTTTACATTGTCTTTGAAAATCCTTTGCAAAATATTTACAGGATAAAGAGATGTACATATCCTACATGGTCACCAAACCTCCAAAATACACCAGGATTGCTTAAAATCTGAAACTCTGCCTTCACATTGTGCATGGAGGTAAAAATGCTGAAATGCTGCAGAGGGCTCTGTGTGACATCAGAGCAAAGCCAGGGCAATGAAGTCACATCAAAGACCTGGAGCTTTGCAGCACTGTTCAGTCACACCAGACCCAGAGAATCTGCAGTCCCAGCACACCCAGACATTTCACATTCATAATGCAGTCACCTGGTAGGATGATTAGAGACATGCTAGAGCATCGTTTCTTACCCTTTAAAATTTTAATTGCATCAGATAATATTCATGTCAGTGTTATGGATCAGAAGATTTCACTCAAATTTCCTTGTTTTTTGTCCCTCTATAAAACAGTCAAAAAGCCAGGTAGGAATGTATTTTTATATGAAGCTGTTGTAGTGCATGTCAGTTCTGGTTTATTTTGTTGTTTGTTTTTTTTTTTTTTACCTCAAGAAGTTTAGAGAGTATTATGGTGACTTTTTTTTTTCTCCCTCTGTGTATCCATTTAGCTTTTTTTTCTGAAGAAAAAAACCTCACAGCAAAGTATGTTATCAGCAATTGCATATAATGTAATTATATATAATGAAGGCCTAAGGTATATTTACATTTTGCAATTTTATTCAGGAATTAGAATTAGCAGTGTTGTGTGTAAATATTTTTCACATTTATTAAAATCAATTTTTGAAAACTCTAAAAATGCTTAGAATTGAAAAATTCCTATCAGAATGCACTTTTTTTTGTCTTAATGGTGGTGTAAGTTTCATTGGTACAAGTTCTAGAATATCTCTGTAACTAATATTTGAACTACACTCATGCAATATGATTTGAGATGGGGCCATCCGTTTGTTTTCAAGTGCATGCAAAGATGAAACAGCTCTACAGGCAAAGTGTACTATGTGCTCTGTCTCCAAGTGTGTCATCTGAGTTACAGGATACTGCATCAACTGTGCTTCTTCCATCTGCTTTAGGGTTTCTTTTCTTTGAAATGATTTGAATTTTTGGCTGAATTGCAGTAATTTTTTATTCAGAAATCATAAAGCTTTATTTTTGTGTTTTTCAGTATAAAACCTCTAGCATGCAAGAACTTACTTGGAGCAAGACATAGGATTCATAGCTAGAAGTGCACTGAAATATAGTACTAAGGAGCTGGTGAGAAGAGATGAAAAATAGGCTTTTAAGTTTGACACCAGTAAACTAAAGCTGCAATTGTACAGTACCATGAATGACCCATCAGAGTTCCAGCAGGTACTGCCCCACCTCCTGGGGCCACCTATGCTCTGTGTTGGCTCTACCTTACCCCTCTGGGAACAGCCAGCATCCCCTCTTGCCAAGGAGTTGCTTTTCTTTTTCCTTTTGACTACACAGATTGAAACTCGATTTTCTTGGCAAAGTCACATGCAGTTGAAAAAAACAGTCATAGCTTTTGTATGAGGTTTTGAAACCTTGCTAACGTAAACCTTCCTAAACATATCTGTTAGAGCTCCACAGGACAGGATAAAAAATTCCTAGAGAAAGGTCATCCTTCTTGGCTAAATGACACAGATGTTGAAAGGCAGTCTGTAGAAGCCACTTGTACTGTGCAGAACCCAATTATTGGTGTCGCTCTTCAAATCCTGTAGGATTTTCCATGGAGTTTGTTGTTTGGTGCAAAGAGCCCAGTTGTTGTTCACCCCGAGCACCAGGACTGCTCTCACCCCACGCTCTGCTCCCCGTTAATGACTGAGTTTTCACGTTTCTTGCATCTGTCCCAAGGGAGGAGCTCGTGGGAACGCAGGGGGAGGTCATTCTCAGCCACAGGCTCCTGCCTCGGCATCTCCTGCCTGCCAGAAATCTGTCTGAGCCTGAATCTGGCAAAGTTTAGGACAGGGTGTTAAATGCCCCTCTTTGTTCAAGGCTTCCACTAACGGCAGGCACAGGAATTTCACTTGGCAATCCGTATCCTGGCTACCCTTTTCAGGGCACTTGTATAGCTGTTTGAATAGCCACGAGGGGCATGGAGCAGGGTTCTGGTGCTTTAGATTAGAGGTGCATTATGCAGAATGCATCCAGGTACTGTGACAGTTTTCCTTGATCACTGAAATATATCCGTGTATATATATGATACTAGTTGACTGCTTTCTAATGCTAATTATAAAGGAGAGACTTCAGTTTATATAATTTTTAAAAGGTATTAAGCCTGAAAAATATGGAGAGGAGTAAGATCTGCGTGTAGAAGCAGTTTACAGACTCTATCATGATGTGTTTTCTTTTATTACCCTGGATAAGTGTTATACCCCCAATGTAAGGGGCAAGGGGTCGACATTTTTGGAAAAAAAAGAAGTACATTCTTTAGCCTTAGGAACAAATTTGAGAACTGGGCATTTCATGCCAATTCTCCTTTGTTCTTCTTTGTAGAATAAACTCTGGATTGAAATGCTGACTTCTGTAGCCAAAATGTGTAAAAGCTTTTGCACAGGACAGATTTTCCTATGAGTAAAAGCCTGGTACTGTTTTGATACTGAACAATAGCAGTGAGGGTGACAGAGTCTGTCTTGTGCATTAGCTAATTCAGTTGCCAGGACTGCTGCTTTAGCCCTTTTCAGAACGGAGCTGGTGTCTGTCTCAGCAGGCAGAAGAGCATTGTCTGTAGGAAACTCACTACAGTGCAGAAATGCATTGGGGTTTAGGCATCAAAACAAGGCCTCGTGGAGGAGTGCTGGCATGTGTCTCTTCCAAATTCTGATTAATTTCACCAACTATACTATTATTTGCTTGTCTTTCACAACTGGTGGGCACTGTTACATGTGCACCTGGGCAATGCTTTCAACTAAAAAGCTGCTGCGGAATTTAATGCAAGAGTTTCTTTTTTCAGATTGTTGTTGCTTGCTGTGCTGTGTCTCAGGTGTATTTAGAGGTCTTTAAGCACAAGCAGCATTTTTTGCTATTGCTTTGCACGTGTGTGTGTCAGGATAAGGCCCTCTGACTAAACAACCTGAGAAGTGAAAAGAGCACCTTAGTTCCTATCAACCCCCAGCACCTCCATCCAGTAGCAACTGGGCAACTCCTTACAGCTCTTTTGGCAGAAACAGATCCTCAAGAGAGAAGTGGAGAAAGAGAGGAAGGAGGAGGAGTGATAATTAGAGCAGCTTCACTATTGGTGTCAGCACCTGTCTAGCCACAGGTAGTGCTGTAAGACAGAGGTCAGACAAACGTCAGACATTTAACATTTCTGTGGTGCTGAAGAGGCACAGCTTGAACTTTGCTGTGAAGGAAAAGGCAAAAAGAAAGAAATGTGTCCGGTTGGCAGGAGTTCACATGTCTGAAGGTGGCAAGTGAGCAGCTGAGCTTGTCCTTCCATTGAGGAAACAATTTTTTCTTCCTAAAGTTACCCTGGGAAGTTACTACTTTGATTCCTATCTCCTGGTTACAATGTTATAGTGGAAAAGCTCACACAGAGGAAGAGGTGCTCCCACTGTAACCAGGAGATAGGAATCAAACTGGGAGACTTGTTCTGGTTGCCAAAAGCTTCATAAAAGCCTTGGTGAGAATGGCAGAACAATTTGGGTGTCTCACCAAAATTCTGGTTATGTCTTTGCTGAGGGAAGAGAGAGACATGAAGTGTGTGGTAAATGTGTTTACCTACTGGAGTTAGCAAAATGCTAAGGCAGTGATGTTCATAAATAGCAATACTCCTATTTCAGTCATTACAAAACATGGAGGATTTCTTCTTTTTAATTCATCAGTACCTATTTCTAGGTTGCCTCTTTTTCTAATTCTTATGCTGACAATTTTAACAAAGCTTTCTACATAAAGCAGGCTCTTTTAACTTGATTTTTTTTCTTCTGAATTAAACATTTTAATTAGTAATAAGTGTTATGAATTAATATAATTAAAACATTTCATCACTACATATTTAATCCTTAGATCTGAGATGGACCCTGGGGAAAGAGTTGTGCATCTAGATCTAATAGTGCAAACGCAGCCTTGCTTTAGTTGTCAAAAAACAATTTCCTAATTTCTGTTTTAGGGAGTCTTCAGTTATACATGCATCTAGAAACCTTTTATTTGACTGAGCTTTCTATGTGTGACAATGCAATTCTCTTATTGTGTATGTCCTTATCCTGTTAAATTTTATATCATTTCTTTAGGATCTCAGTCTAAAGGATTTTTCTCTTACCATACTCAGGGCTTAATTTTGCTTTGGAATATCAAGCTCTGTGCTCTTTTTGTTTCATACCCTGTCATTTGGAGTCAGACAACAATAATTCTGGAATTGGAATGTGCTTTCTGTTATCTTGGCTGATTTTGATGGATTGTCATGCGTCGGTTTGACTTTGCAGGGGTTGAATATAGCATTAAAATGTTTTGAGCAGTTAGCTGAACAAACATGCCATGGAAACTAGAGAGAAAGGTCACTGGTGCAATGTTTGGTGAACAAAGCTTTGCAGGTTGTTGGGGGTTTTATTTTTTTTAACTTGAGAAAAGCTTTGAAAGAGTGTATTGTAACGCAGTTTGCAGATGACTGAATTATGTACTGTACACATGGTTAAGGATTTATGGGGCCATGAGTTATTTAATCATGTAATGCATATACCTGGTATGACAAGCAAGCAGATGAAAACTCTGAATGGAAGAAATTGTTCCACCTCTGAATGGCATGCATTATTTGCTGTTATCAGAAAATAATACGACCTCTTCCAGCCCAAAGTTGTCATTTCCAGTGGCCGCTGTCTCATCTGAAAACATTGATTAAGCAATTAAGCAAAAATATGTAATAAATAGTGCCTTTCATTTGGGGTGTGTTAAACAAGTGCAAGACAAAACGGAGTGATCTCAGATCTCTGGCATTAGCTCTTGTGTTGTCATTGTAAATTTTGTTGCTTTGCAGAAAGGGCACAGCCTGGAACAACACTTGGTTTTAATACCTGCTGGAACTGAAATGTGTTCTTGCTGTAGAAGAGATTTTAATCCTAATGAGTAGGAGGTGGCAGATCGCTGTCACGATGTGTTGCAGCGTAGGATTTTAAAGGTAGGGATAACCAAGGAAAAACATTGTACTGTTTACACCAGAGAGCTTTTTCATGGTGCTGGCACAGCACCTGACACACTGGGGCTCTTATTCTGGATTGGGATTTGTTGATTATATAAAAATAAAAGAGCAAAGAGAATGATGAGGTAGGAAAATAAAGGATACAGATTAGATGGGAAGACAAGCTGTATGTGGGGAAAGCAAAACGCCTCAGAAAATAGATGTGATGAAGAACTTGGAATTTATGGCTGAAGAAAAGCCTTCAAAACTGTGGAACAGAGAGTGGGCAGTGGTGGGCTGATCACACTTGGGAGCCAGGGATGTAACTCAGCATTCAGCCTTCTGCAAACCACACCAATGCGAGTGCCATGTTCTAGGTGTAAGTAGTGTAGCCAGAGCATTGCTGAGCACTTGTGTTCATCTAGAGGGCTAAGCAAGCTGCACTGAGGTGCCTGGCTGTCACACACAGCACTGGGGATGTGCATCTTCTCCTGACAACAGCAGACAGTTTTCTCTAGTGTTGCTGCTCAGAGCAGCCTGATGGAGCAGTGCCCTACTGGGTGAGATGTGATGGAGCAATGCAGACAAGCATGGAGCCTTCTCCAGGCTGCAGCATCCCCCCAGCTCAGCAGAGCTGCCTGGGCCCTTCTGTGCTCCCCACACGTCTCTGTGAGCAGCTCCAGGTCGTGATGATCCTTTCAGGGCAGATTTTCCTCTGAAAGCTGGAACACTCTGGGAAGACAGGGAGGTGTCCCAGCCTGACAGAATGAATTGCTTCTGGAACTGCTAGTCTCTTCAGAGTCTTCATAGAAGGTGGTTGGTTGGGTGGTTGTTTTTTTTAACTCTTGAGAAAGCATCCATCCAGTTTTGAAATTTTCTCTGCATATGAAGATGCACAAGTCTTTATTCATATTTCTGGCATGTGACTTCAAGAAAGAACCCTAAGATCTTCTAGTTTCAAGCTGTACTTTTGTGAATACTGGTGACTCAAATATTCCACAGCAATTTTAGTGTCCTCCAAATCCCTCAGAACACTGCAGCTAGGTCTATACAACTGGCTTCAGAAAGACATGTAAAAATGTCAATGTTTGTCTTCTCAGCCAGAAGGGAAAAATACCAAGCATTTCTAAAGGAGAAGCAGAACAGTATGTTCTACTTTCCTTATGTATTTTATAAAAAATGCATATATAAAAAAATGAATATAAATTATTTTAGGAGCAATTGTTTCATAAAAGAAACATGAGTTTGCTTTGGCAAAGATGCCTATGATTTATGGTTCATTCTGTAAACTCGGCCAAACAATTTCCTTCTCCTTTATGATTGGAGAGCAGAGCTGTCGGGGGCAGGGAGCTACAGGATGGCATCTGCTCTTAGAGCAACAGGATTATGTTTATTCATGATTAGTTTATGCAGAAAATGAATTAAAGAGTTTATTTGAATTTTTGATAAATTTGCCTTGTAGAAAAGAAATATTTTTTTTAATGGGACTTTGTAGGAAAATCCCAGTAATGGCAAATGCAAAATGCAAAATAATCTAAATTTCAAAAGCCTTTTTTTCAGAACCACTCAAGCTCAAAGTAGAGGCCACTGTCTTTGCACTTTTTAACACAATTTTTGGCTTTTCTTCTCCCTGATTCCATATGCATATTCCATGGTAGTACAGTACTGGTTTAACATGTAGCTTCTTTGTGTATCTTTACTGAAAGGATAAGTTTATCAGCACAGTGCTCAGTAGCCTGCCTTCCCTGCTTGCTTTTCAGTATTGAATGAGGTTTTATAAAATGCCACCAATGATTCCAGTTTTCCATATTTTTGAGTCCATGTAAATTTTTGCAGAGAGGTTTGGAGAACAAATGAAAGCCTGACACTTGTATCTCTTGAGATGTTTTGGGTTGTTTTGGTTTTTTTTAAGCAGCTTGATTTTCCCTACAGTGTCGCCAAAAACTTAACAGATGATGCTGTTAGGATCAGAGACAGAAGACTGAAATGTTGCTAATGTCTGCAGCACTTAAGTCATAGAATTCTGTAAAGAAATGTGCCATGATTGATCTGATTAATCTTTTAGATGGGTGACGAGAGAGAAACTTCTTCCCCATATTAAATTTTTATATTTATATAACTGCTTTTTTAGACAGTGAGACCTTGTGATATTCTGATGTGGGCGACTTGTGCTTGGCAAATACACCCGAATCGAGTTCTCTTCCCTTCTGATGCAGTTTGGTAATTGGCCTGGCAGTAACAGAAATGTCTTTTTTTACAACTCTCTCCCATGAGCAGAGTCCTGTGGGATCCTCTGGGAACTGTAAAGCAATATGGCAGGCAGACACACTGTTACTGCGTGGAAGCTGTCTGCTTGCTGCAAGGAGGTCCTCAGCCTTTACTCAAATTGAGGGTTTGTTGCCAAAAAGCTTCAGGTTACATCTGATCATTCTGGAGATGAACTGTAATTGTGGATGAACATGGACACTGCAGCTGAGCTGGGGAGTCTTTCACTGGCAGTTACCCTCCCAGCATGATCTGCGCCAGACTTGTTCATCAGCTTTCATTCTCTGAGGAAGTTACAAGACTTGGTGCTTGTGCTGAAGGATTCCAGTCCCATCTTAGCTTCTCCCTGCTGTACTGAGGCAGGAGGGCAGGAATCATCTGGTAGTGCCACAGCTGTGGCACAATTGTTACAGAAATTCTGGTCTCCTTTTGCAGTCCAGATGAGTGACTCCAGGATCAGGTATCTCGAATGGAACTGGATCTTCCCAGCCCTGACTTTTAGCTTCAAAAGGCTCAGTACTTCGTGAGTGGAGATAAAGATGCTTTTCTCTTCACATGTATTCTTATAAGTTCTTAATCTTTCTGGACAAGTATCTGACAGCAATATTAAAGTGTGTATGTAGCTATACATGCATACAATCCATTAGTTCTTTAATAAGACCATGGAGCTTTAGCAAGGATGTCAAATGCCAACATAATGCCCTGCAACCAAGGAGCAGAACTGAACAGACATTATGTAGTTAATGTAGTTTTATTCTGGGAGGAAACAGACTTTTTTACTTTCTGTCATTCTCTAAGCCAGTCAAAGAGCAGTAATTGAATGTTACTGAAATTTAGAAAATTCAAAATATTTCATCACCCATATTTGGGTTTTTCTCATCAGGAACCTGCTAAATGAGCACCCAACATCCATAAATAGTAGGCTTCCATATGGCTTTAGTTCCAACTTTGTGTTATTCTTTCAGTGCCTGGAATGCCACATGGAACTTAAGTAACACATTGCAATTAGTTATATTATGTTGGAATAAATAATTTCCTAAATATACACTCTGTCATGCTGGCCACTGATAAGGAATTTTGTTTGAAACTCAGCTCTTGGCTTCTGAAAATCAGCTTTAGCTAAATTGTCACAGTCATTACATGTTGTAAAGCCTCTATATTTCACACTTCATTTTCTATCCAAATGGATGACAGCCTACTTCAAAGGGAAAGAAGTACACCTGTGGTCAGAGTGTTCACCTGAACTGCGTGCTCTCCCTGGATCCCACGTCTTGCAGTTGCACACTTACTGAATTCCTGCAGGTTTCCAATTTAATTGCTCAAAAATCAAAGAATGTCCAGTTGAACTGTGCACCTTTACAGCATGGTCAGAGATGGGGGATAATTTTTGATGCTCCACCTTTCCTGACATTTCACTGCTGCACAAAAACGGGAAAGATGTTTCAATGAGATTACCAAGCTAGAAATGTTATCCCTGAGTGTTCCAGAATTGTGAACGTGAAGCTCACATGGAAGAGTTTGAGAGCCCTCTCTGTGTGTCTGATAGAGGCTGCAGTACAAGAAGTGCAAATAAGATGCTATTTTGTACCCTGTCATTGCCTGTAGTATCAACCCAAGCACCCTGTGAACAGTCTCAGTGTCTGGCAGCACTTTGTTGTGGAATGCAACATGGTAAACACACCAGTGTTTCAAACTCCAGTGCAGGGTCTATGTGATATTCACCAGCGCCTTCCCCCCCCCCCTCCTTTTCTCCCTCCCCCTCCTTTTCTCCCTCCCCCTCCTTTTCTCCCTCCCCCTCCTTTTCTCCCTCCCCCTCCTTTTTCTTCCCCCCCTCCTTTTTCTTCCCCCCCTCCTTTTTCTTCCCCCCCTTTTTCTTCCCCCCCTCCTTTTTCTTCCCCCCCTCCTTTTTTTCCCTTTCTTTTTCCTTTTTTATTTTTTCTTTTTTTTTTCTTTTTTTTTCCTTTTTTCCTTTTTTTTCCATTCATTTTTCCCCTTTTTTTCTCTTCTTTCCTTTTTTCTTTTTTTTCCTTTTCCCTTTTCTTTTTTCTTTTTTTTTTTTTTTCTTCTTATTCTCCCAATATGTCCCAATATGACTGAAAATAGACTTGGTATGAATCTGAATGGAAAATTCAAGTTTGTTGCTGCCATGAGGTTTACTATCCTAATTACTCTGGACAGTTTCTTTCAGTTATGCCTTTTTAACCAGGAGCATCTTTTGGCTGTATCCTGTTTGTGGATCCCTGGGCTAAGTGCAGTTGCTGTGACTGAGGACAGGGGCTCCACACTCCTCCTTGCTCTCTCTCCCTTTTTTCCATGCTCACTCACGGGGGCTCTGGGAGGCCACAGCCTGGTCTGAGGTGTGCAGACGGCAATCTCCTGGTCATGCTGAGGTCTGGAGCAACACTGACCTCTGTCCCAGCTCTCTGCCCCCTTTACTGGTCCTGCCTACTGGGAGGGTAAGCAGCAGCAGATTTTTGCCACTGGTGCCATCCCAGTGAAGGCTGTGCTTGCTGGGGCCATGGAATCCCTCATCTGTAGATGGTGAACTGGCAGGAGATACAGAAACTATGAAGAGCAAATAAGTAAAGAGAAATAGGTCTAGAGAGTGCAGCTTCCAGATTATGGGGCTGAGACAAGGGACACTGTTAGAGGTTCTTAGGAAAACAAGCTCTGCATGCAAGCTTTCAAAGATTTATAGTTTTTTTAAAATGAGTTTAAATGTATCTCATTTACAGATAAAAGATGTTAATTTGAAGAATGCATATTTTCTGTTCAGATTTACAGTCCCTTCTTTACTCCTTCTTCAGATTATTTGTGGGAAACCTGAGTTACACAGCAAACGCTGGATATTTTTTTTTTTTATTATTATTTTTTTTTTTTTTAAGTATTGTTTGTACCCTTCATCCTTTTCAAGTTATGGCTGTGATACTTGGTATAGGTTCCATAAATCTAACAAACCACAGGGTGTGGGAAGTGCATTACCTAAAGTTACCCTCTCAGGTGCTTCTCCCTTTCTATTAGCTGCCCACTTCACAGGTCCCTGATCCTGGCTTGGCACTGGATCATTCTTCTGTAGCAGGTGTCAGGGGGGAGTTTTTTATATTTCAGCATCCCTTGACCTTTCTTCTGGGTGCACGTACGGTGTGCTAATGATGAACAATGTCCACACATCAGCACTAATTCAAACTTGAGCTCTTCCAGAGTTTGAAATATGCATGGATAAAGTCTGTGCAGATGGTTCTGAATGTTAATATATAGAAGTCACAGTAAAACAAAGTTAACTTTTAAAATTCTGTAATAAATCACAAAAAGCTGAATATGATTCTCTGGATATCTTAATTAGATGAATTTCTTTCACTTAATCAGATATTCAAAGTCAAAAGGACAAAAGACATCGTCTGTCTTAGACACTAAGGCTGAATAAAGTCTCAGTGGTCAGAAGAGTTATCAAATTACTTGCTGTTACTCCTGTTTTTCTTTGATTTGGATAATAATTGGATAATTTTTTTTTTAATCAGTCACTATAAAGGTTATTGCCAACAGCTTTATTCCTGGGTTTCTTGCTGCCATCCAAGGATTTGGCATCATGTACATCCCCACACAAATGAATGTTCAAGGAGTGGTTGGTTTGCAAGGTGAACTTCAAAGATGGAAAATATCCATAAAACACTTTTCTTAGGTACATCTTGCAGAAACCACCAGTAGCAGTAAGAAGGGCAGAGATGGGGACATGGAGTGTCCACTGGGCTTGGAGAGGTTCACCATGTGTGGCATTCAGAGCCCAGGCCCGTGGATGCCCAAGCTTTCAGATTTGAGCAGCCAGACTCCCAAGGACTCCCAGTTAGCACATGCAGATGGCACTTTTAAGAAACTTCATGTATAAGTTACTCAAGATTTTTTAAATGAGGAAATTAATAGATGTCTGTTTCAGGATAATCTCTATGCTGAATTCCTATGGTTCTCCTCCAAATATTAAAAATACTCAACTTGGTTTTAAAAAAGTGGTTATGCTGTCACACAGCTGTGACATTTTTGCTGAAGCAGAATGTCTTTGGTTGTGTGTTTGGTTTGTTGTGGTGGTTTTTGAGGGTTTTTGGTTGTTTTTCATTTTCTTTTTTAAATTAAGCTATAAGTAGAGCTGGAGTATGGAAACACAAGTAGCAGATATAAACAAAGTTTTTTAGAGAACAGGAGAGGGAGAGAGACAGAGAGCAAGGATTTACAATGGTAAAGTATTAGGCAGGATTGACTCTAGGTGTCACTGTGAGCTGTGACTACTGTTCTGCATCTCCATTTCCACTTCTACTCTGTGACCCCCACTTCTCAGCCTTCTTCTCTTTTCCCCCCATCTCCTTCTCTCTCTCTCCCTCTCTATCGCTCTCACACGTGTGCGTGCAGAGTCTGACAAGTAATAGCTGGAAGCAAAGAAATTACTGTGAACATCAGAGAACATGGCACTGATACAAAGTTAACAGTTAATAAAAATACTGGTTAGCTGATGAAGAGTTATGTTGTGTGGGATCTCACTTATATCAAGCCATGGAAATGATTTTTTAAAAAATAGCTAAGCTTGCTTTTGTCCATTTCTTTATGGCTACAGGTAAGAGCAAAAGGCAAACTCCAGCAGACAAGATACTCTTCCAGTCTTGTCTGTCTGGGTCGTGCAGAGGCAGGAGTGAATCATCTGAGGGATTACAGACTTGATTACAAGCATGAGGGTTTTGTGACAAATTTTGAAACTGTGCCCACCTGTACAGCTACCTGTGAAAACAACCTCTATCAATATTTTGTCTTCTCTCATACTAAGTTGATGTCTCAATTTATAATTTAGAATACATTCCTCTAAGATCCACTTAGAGAATACTAACTAATGACATGCAGCAGCATCATTAAACACTTTAGTGCCTCAGGGTAACAGACTACAGTGCGTCCTGAGAAGTAGCACTTCAAGGCTGTATGAACGTATTCTGTCACCTTGCAATCTTTTATAGCCCAGCCCTGGGAATGTGCAGGAAGATAACGTGCAGCAGAACAGAACAGAGTCACCCTCTCCTTAATGTGATGAATTATCAAGATGCCGTACGTTCCCTGATTAAGTCCCAAACAGATGAACTTTTGTAAATGAGCAAATTTAAATGCCTTCTTATCACACAGGCAGAACACTGTATTCATGGTGTTACTGAGAGTCGGATGGTGATGTTAAGTGACTTTGTGCAGTGATCAGTACTCCAGCCCTAATTAGTAAAAGTACTAAAAGCCTTAGGTTTAAATCATCAACAGAAAAATAGATCATCTAATATTTTAGTTCAGCCCCCTGCCAACCCTTAATTGTTCCTTGCTGCAGGCATTCTAATTTTTTCCTGTATCACTTTGAATTTCCTGAGCAACAGCTCCCAGGACTTCATCTGTTTTTGCTTTTTTAACTGGGATTTAGTAGGATTCTCCTGAAGAACAAGGGCAATTTCTAAAGCTGCTTTGTAGAACTCCATTTCTTTTTTGATTCAGGCTCCTCTGACAGTGCTAAATCTCAAGTTTTTGTATCACCCTGTGGGAACAAGGAAGGCAATCTGCGAGGTACAAATTCTGCTGGCAGATCTTGCTTGTTGCTCTGTGCAACTTCTAAACCGTTTCTCCTTGGTTTTCATCCTTGCCTGATGGCTGCATCATGTGCTGTGTGTTCAATGTGGTGATGACTCTGAGATGCACCCTGTCACTAATCTAGTCACTTGTGGCTGCTGTGATTATCCACTGTCTCTATCAAATTACTCTTGGACAATGTCATCATTGCAGCCTCACCTCTGAATGGAACAACCCTTTTTTTAAAATCGGGATTAAGTAGCTAGATCTGATGACACTTCACACAAGTAGAGTTGCTTGAAAACATAACTGTCCTTTCAATCACAGTAAGTGACAGTGTGCACAGTGTGCACTCTGCCGATGCCATTGCTGCCTTTGATGCCTGCACTGACATGCTTTAAGATAAATAGTTCACAGAAAAATTCTTTACAGTAGTAAGCTACTTCTACCAAATGGTTAGCTCTGTACAATTCTTTTTCCCCCTCTTTTTTCCTTTTAAAGAAAACTGTAACAAGCATTAAACTGGAGAAGAGTTCAGTAGCTGTTTCTTAGGATGAAGATTTTTTTAATGGGGATGGGCTTAAGTTCTTGTATATTTAGAGCAAAGGAGTAGGTGTGAGGAAATAAATCTAAGCTCCTTGCTCCCATCTCTATGCCCAGTTTCTCTCTCACCGGTATTACAGAGGCTTGAGTGGGAGTTTGGGATTTTTTAGTATGTGGGAGACAGCTATGGGCAGAAGAAACCTGCAGAGCTGAGGCCATGTGACTGAATTTCTAATTTCTTGTGTTGTCCTGTGAGTTATGCAATGAGGCGGATGAGCACTAGAAACTGTGACAGGGAGGAAACAGCAGCACTCAGCTGTGCTGGGGCCTTGGAGGGGTTCTGACCATGGAGCTTCCCTTTGGCTGAGGCATGGCAGGGGCTGGGTGCCATGGGCTCCAGCTGGGGTGCTCAGTGGCAGGAGGCAGGTGAAAAGCAGGTGTAGAGCACTGAGAAGCAGTGGGGCTTGGTCAGATTCTGATGCAGAATGGTCAAGAGGTGAGAGGCACTGGAACTCAGCCCTTTGACTTGTCTGGGGAGCCCCAGCACACAAGGTGTGCTATGGGGATCTAGAGGAGAGAAAATAATTTAAGGCAACTTCTAGATTCAAATCCATGGTCCCAAGTTACAGCAGGTTCTCACACAGTGCCCATGTCATGTAGCAAGAAGGCCTGAGGTCACTCCAATTCCACCAGTGGTCTGACTGGTATTGCACTGGAGTGGAGCTGGCACTGAGCTGGGGCAGATGCTGAAGGCCTGGACAGTTTTTGCTCTGCCTGCACTGAATGCCCGCTGCCAGGCTGGGGGACAGAAGGAAGATCCCTTCCAAGAGCTTCAAGTGCTAAAGTTCTAGGGAAGAGCTGTCATGTATTGTAGGAGAGATGTAAAGGTGCAGAAGATACTTGTCTGCTGAGCTGCTGAAGTGCTGTATGGCTTCTGTAGCTCATATTTGCTCATCTCACAGCAGAGTTTAGGGATGAGCAGTGTTTCCAGCAGAGGAAATGGAGAGGAAGAATCTTACTGGAAAATGTTCTTAATCATAGAAAAAATATTTGCAGTAAGTGTTTTTTATATTTTTTTTCCCGTTACATTTTCTGGTGCTGAGTGCATGTAATGCAGCATTTAAATTCTCTTCATTTCAGATGATTCACTGAAGGTCAGGTCTCTTGAAGTAATACTTTCTCTTATCTGCACCTAATCAATCATGTCACGTATAAGAAGTCCAAGCAATTGTATTGGTGCTTTAGTACAGCGTAACAATATTATGCCAATCCAAATAAACTAATCACAGATTAGAAATTATTTGTAAAGTGATACTGCAAAAAAAATTAGACACAAGCTACCAAATCACACAGATAAAATAACGCTCATCGGTCATTACAATGGAGATAGTTGCAGGGTTTTTTCTTCTTCTGGGATATTTAACTGTCTGGCTTCTAATATTTCTTTTAATGTTTGCTTTTGCCTGGCAGGAATGTGATAAAATTATGCAAAGCTATGATTCACATAGAACAAATACAGATTGCAAACTATATAATGTTATCCCAGCCTGCTGTTTATAAAGCAATGAATATGCCTGCTAACTGTGTGCTGATGATTTTTTGAAGTCAGGTTTATGTTTGCATGAATGACCTTTACTTTTTCTAATTATTATTTTACACAAGCAAATAATTTACTTTTATAATCATAAGCAATCATCAAAAAAGACCCTTAGCAGGTGCTGGCATATTTTACTGTTCACATCATTCAGTAAATAGCCTTCTCTCGTTTAGGTATGGTGTTTCTAGGTCTTATATGTGGCTGTGCACAGAAATAAAGTCAATTAAACTAGAGGCAAATTATCTCTTGTTTATACACGAGTTTCATAAAATGACAGACTGTCCTAGTTGCTGATACAGGCCTGTTGTGTAAATGGCCTGATGGTTCTGACACAGTCTCTACAAAAGAGTGACTGAAGAAATTGGACTCTTCTCACCAGGGCAGGCAGTTGTCAGCCGTACGCAGGCTCTTAGCACTTGGAGAAAATGGGAGAGGTTCTCAGAAGGGTGCTGTAACCCAAGTGGTCAGCTTGCTCAGCCACAGCCAGTTAAGCAGAAGCATGTGAAGACTTTCTTAGTTTCTTAACTGTTTGAGTCTTTTCGAGTGTCTTAAGGGTGACACTCTTGTTTTAAAGCTCTTACAGGAGAAAGGCAGTGACTGAACTGCTGACAACAGAGCATGCAACCTTACTCAAGAACTGTAATGTTAGTCTGGAGGCAACATGGGGTAGTTCAGAGACAGCTGAGAGGCACTTTCATGATTCATCTCTTTCTGATATAGCTGCTTAATTCACAAACATGTATCCAAGACTGCAGTTTGTGAATGAAAGGCATTACAGCTGCAGACTGAGCAGGAGTCTAGTGACTTCTCATGTGATGGTGCAATGGTAAGGATGTGCATGTTGCTGTCACAGCTTGGGAGCTGTGGATTGTGTCATTGGAACTGAGAAAAGACTCATGAGAGCTGGGAAAGAAACCTGACAGAGGCTGCCCTTCATTTGGCAGTGTCTTCCCTCTCTGAGCAGTTGCACAGTTGCTAAGACTGCTAGCTGAGGGACTGATTCTGCTACCTTTACACAAACTTTTACATTTCTGTTTCCATCTCAGGAACACATTTTTTCCATTGAAATCACAGAAATGCAAAAGGACCCATTCTTCCTGCAGAATCTGCTTCTGCTCTGCATTTCTATGTAAGAATGAGTATAACAGCCATGTGACATCTTGACAAGAGTAATTACACCCAGGGGGTTAGTAATTTATGTTGGGTAGCAGGTGGTATCATTTCCTGGTTAGTCCTTACCCTAACTTGTTATTATCTATGGCCATCAGTAGCCAGAGTGACACCTACACAGGAGACTGGGGAGCTTGCAGCAGGAGCCAGAGCTGAGCTGTTCCATCTGACTGTAGGTCACAGGAATTCCTCCTGTCCTTCATACTGTAACATCCCCTTTGGTAACACAGTGAGCAGGGCAAGACATGACATCACATTCACATTTTTTAAGAGGTTATGCTTGACAGAGAATGTGTTGCTACTTACATTCAACCATCATCATTATGCCACCAACTCAGTGACATACAGTGTGCCACCTAAACAGCTACTGTCCCTAAGGAAATATTTTTTACTACAGTATTTCTTTGGTTTGGCAAGCAACTTCATTGCTTGTATACGAGATGAGCACCCCATTGTTTTTGGAGCTGTACACACACATAATTAGGGACAGAGTCTTCCTCTGACAAGCTTTTGCCCTGAAAAGAGAAAAAAGAGGAAAATGTTGCTTTCACTTTGCAAATGGAAGATGAATGAGATGGAGAGAGGAGGCTAAACTGGCAAGGAAGGTCACACGAGGGATCTGTGACAAAGCAAAGAGCAGAGCAAGTATACAAAGAGCCAAATGTGGTAGCTTTAATAACTGTATTTTCCAGTTTTTGTTTTTTAAAATTCCTTTTTAGTGGAAGAAGTAACAGAATCTGATTTGTTCAGCTTAGAAAAATAAAACCCATAAAGATTTTAGTGACTAAAATCATGGAAGCACAAAAACCCTCCAAAAAATAGTGAGTGTGAGTAAATATGGACCCAAATTTGAAGACCACTTAGCCATTAGAGTAGCACTTTCTTGAATGTTTTACCCAAAGATTGTTTTGCATGAGAAGGGCAAGCAGACGATTTGGAATATTACAGAGTGGTTATAGGAGTTTGCTGCTGCTGCAACCTAAACTCAGCATCCCAAGAGAGAACATTTGTTTCTGCATTCTAGTGCAATAAGCAGTTTTAGTTTAACCTAAGGAATCCATAATGTTCTAGGATTGTGTATTTTCCTAGTGTCTCTTTTTGAGGACTGAATAACGATCTTGAATTTTAATGTTAATTTAAGAGTTTTCAAGCTGATTTCTCCCTTCTGAGGTTCTCCAATTTGCTCACAGTAGCTGAATGAGCCATTTGGCTTTGTCTCATATTCTGCTCTAGTTTTCACATAAGGAGTACTAAATTCTGTACCAGGCAGCCTGAGTACTTACTGATAGTACAGTTCCCCACAGGGACTTCTTGTACCCCATCTAGCTGAATTCAGCTGCAATCCATTTTTCAGTTTACATTTTTTAAAATTTGATAACACCTGAGGGAATTAGTTACCTAATTCTTATTGAATTACAATGTGAGTTGGATGAATAACTTCCAAAGACTTGTTGAAAATCAGACTGTTATTCTAGTATTATTCACACTACTATTATTCGTGGTTTTGAGCTAAAAATCTGCAAAAAGTTAAGTTCCTGGACTCACATTAATTACAAGAATATTTACTTATATTGTAATTCAGGTTGTATAGTTTATAAAAAAAGTAAAACTGTATTAAGAGGTTGGACACACTGGTTTATAGAACAGCTACAGATCGTTTAAGAGCTGTAACTTCCATGATACTGAACTTTAAATGTGGGAAGAGAAAGCTATGGCAAAGGACATGCTTTAAGTTTCAGTGCCCGAGTCTGTAAATTGATCAAATAAAGGTGAACAGCATTTCCCATAACACAGACTCATTTTCTGTCTGGCTTGTCCCTCGTTAATGATTTCATCAACATTATGGATGAGAATAGGAAGTGTGTGCCAAGGGAATTATTCCTCTAGTAGGAAGGGAACAGATGCCTAAGCTTAAGTCTGCATAACCCTATTCTAGTTCTGTGGACTTGCCAGGGTCAAAGCAGTGTTGCTAACTCAGGGGAATGGAACTGAAAGGAAGACAGAAAGACGAAAGAGAGAAAGTTAACAAGAAAGGGTTCAAAACATAAGTCTTACAAGATCTTTCTTGTAGGTAACATTGTGAAAGAGTAAAACTGAGCTGCAGGGTAACATGCTGCTTTTCTGTCCAATCAGTTCACTAGATTGGATTCAAAGCTCTGTAGAGACATCTGAGAAAGTGTTTCCATGATGTGCAAGACATTCTGAAGGAATTAACATACTTTTCTGGTGAGCTAGATTATGCTGCATTCTTCTCATTAACAAGGAGACTTGCAGAATTTGATGGTCTCTCTAGAGATTATGGCATTTCACATCATTTGGTGTGAAAACGGTCCTGGTGTCTTCCTTCAAGAGAGGATTAAGACAATGGACAAATTGCCAGCATTTGCTAAAAAGCTTTGGGATAAAACCATGTTCCCTGAATAAGAGTTGCTAACAGAAACTGCAGCAGGATTGTTTCTTTGCTTTTTTTTTTTTTTTTTTGAGAGTGATCACATCTTTATGATAGTCTATGTAGTTTGCAAGTATTCGAAAAGGCCTATTGTAAAATGTTTACCATTTAAATCAGATCTTGTGACAGCACCTGATAGCATTTTCAGGGTGGAACAGGTTGACAATTCTGTTCTGGATTTGCAGAGAGGTTGATCAATTATGCAACATCAGTGCAATTCTTCCAGCTGAGTCTGAGATGTTTGCAGACGCAGGCTACTCATGGTCCCCCATCATCACTACAGAGCCTGAGGCACTATGAAAGAGGACTCACATTTCCCATATAAATACTGCACCTGAGATGCATTATCTTTGGTGAGGCTCAGCTTAGCTTAGACACCTAACTTTCTGAGGGCTGGAGTTAGGCAAGAAGAATCCTGCACTGCCCGCTGACAGCAAGGACTGAGGGGTTGAGGACTTGGCAGCAATCACCACATGGGTCTACTTGCTGGATAAATCCTTACTGTATCTGTCCTTTTTCTGAAGAAAACGTTATTATCCAGCCTTTACTTGTCTCATTAATAAATCCAAGTCCTCTCTATCCTTGAAATTTTTTTTTTATCAGTCCTGCATTCTGCACAAAATGTTTTCCTCAGAGTAGAAGGTTAATGATCTTTGGGCCTAAGCAGACCAAGGATCAAAGCAGCAATTTTTTCCTTGACTGCAGAGAAAGGTGAATTTGGGGCCTGTTTGAGACCCTGGTTTTACATGCAGCTCAGGTTTAGATAGAGGAACCTTGTGTAGTGCGAGTCCTCTGTGAAATTAGGTGACTCTATGTTGAAACAGGCAATTTTTTGATTAAAAGAAAAAAAATCTGATAAAAGCATGTGTTTGTTTTTGGAGAACAGCACGACAATGTGTATCGTTTTTATCTGTCAACAGCCATCACCTTGTCAGAGTTTGGCTGCTGTTGATTTATTACAACCTATGTGAATGTATAATTGGTAGGCTGGTCCTCAGATCTGCAGAGGAGAGGCACAAATTTGGAAGCCAGATGTCCCATGGTAATGTGCTAAAAGAGAGATAATCACTGAAGAGCTGAGGAGCCCTTCAACTCATTACTCTTACATACTCTCTTAGCCTTAAGATTTATCAGTGTTTGTAATGAAAGCATCTCAAATGAAAACAACTTATTAGCATCGCTGAAGACATCATCTTCCACTACTCACAAATAAATCTTTTATCGTAATCTGCGCTGCAGGAGTCTCAGTTTTTTAGTCAGGAATAGAGGGGAATTCAGTGAGGCATGCTTACTGAGCAGTACTGTCCCAATGCCCAAAATGACCTTCACAAAGAAAAAAAGACTTTGGAGTTGGAAATTTCCTGGCAAAATAATGTGTCTTTCCAGAGTTTAGGGATTATTCTTGGAACTGTTTCATCAGGGCTTTCTGCTGTTTCTGTGCCAGTGCTCCAGGTATGCAAACTGCTTGCAGAAGTATGGTGCACCCTTAATATTATGTGGTTCAAGACTTGACAGCAAAGACCCCTGTATTGGGAAGGCACATCCTGCCATATGTGTCAGAGTAGTCCTAGCTAGCAGAGGTCTTCTCCAGAAGAAGAACAGAAAAGAAGGAATAATATTTTTAGAGTTGCTTTGTACTTTCAGTTCACCACTAATCACAGCGGGTTTTATAGTATTTGGGTTTTGTGGCTTTTTTAAAGATGATACTTTTAACACAGAACTCATTCCTGGTGTTGGGAGTACTGGCTGGTAGAAGGAAGATCAGTGAAAATATTCTGTAGAGGACTCCTGTCAGAGAGCACTTGTGTTGGACTGGAAAGCAGGGACCAGAAGGCAGAGCTGTAAAGCCCTTGTGTAAATTATCATTTGTCTTTTCCCTCTAATTCAGTCCTGATCTGTAGAGAGGAGAAAGCTATATGTCATTAAAGGAGTCGTAGTGCATTTACAGACCAAGTGATGTACATCCTCTATTTGCCTCAGACAACTACGTGTACATCTCTCTGATGTGGATTAGGCCATCATGCAGGGCACAGAACAATTCATTATTCTGTCTGAGAGCACCATGTTCCTCTTTAAAAAATTGTTACTCCTGGTGTCGGCAATTACTTTAAAATAAATTTACCAAAGACAAAATTGTGCCTCTTGGGTCAGTAAATGACTTCCCTGTTTTTTCTTGTAGAGACAAGGTGTTTATTAAAGACCTCCTTAGTTTACTGTTTTGAGTTTTTCACTTTGAGTAATTGTCCAATTAAATATAATTTGGAAGTCCATGCTAACCTACTGCTTGCATTGTACAAGTAAGAATATCTCTGAAAGATGTGCATTAATAAATCCCACTGAGCCCTATCTCTTTTAAAAAATGGGCTCTTTTGTTTAATTTTTAGAATTTTTTAACAGGGCTGTAAGCCTCACATTTGGAAATGCTGTTGTTTTCACACAAATAATTTATACAGTTCTTTCAAATTATTTAAGAGAATAGTTTCAGCCTTTATTTTAAGCTAGCTTGATTTTAAAATTATTACTCTTAACTTATTGTTTGGGATTGGAACATATTTTACAGTCTAAAATTTTACACATTCTAATTAATTTTTTTTAATCTAAAGAGTTCTATTTCTAGATTGCAAGGGGGAAATAATATGAGGCCAAGTGGATTCAGAATGGTAGGCTCCTTATGAGTAGGAAAATAAAAGAAGCTGAAATTACTTTTACCAATCAGATCCTTAATGCAGGCCTTCTCTTCCCCCCCCTTCACTAGAGGATCAGGATTGATAACAATCCATCTTTCCAAAAGCTCAGTTTGTATGTTGAAGAACAAGTGTAAGTCAGCAAGAGAAAAAAATTAAAGTAATTAAATGTCACAGTTAGATGAATCCAATAGAAATCCAATAGAATTGGTCAGTAATAGAGATACAAGGGGATAAAGAAAACCTCTGTTGCCTGATATAACCTGTTCCACAGACAGTCAGACATGGCCCCGCTGTCTGAGCAAGGATTGGCACCAGGACCTCTCACTTTGCCTCAAACACCAAGAGCAGGAATGTTTCTCAATCCCCAAGGATCCAAAAGTCCAACTCATTTTCCCCTGCGGATGTAAGACTTTGGCTTGATAATATAATTCTTCTGGAAACGATCTTCACAGATAAAAATACTGCGGTGTATCATGATCTGAGGAGGATTTGGGATATCAGGCCAGAGGAAAGCAACAGAAAGCTTGAGTTACGGCAAGTTCTTTGCCTGCGAAGTCTCATTATGCACCTTCTGCCCGTTCTGGGCTGATGCGGTGCCGGTTCTGGTAGAAGGGAAAGGGCCCCCCTCAAGGATGGCGCCTCTAAGCAGCTGAATCGCCCTCCCTGCTCCGAGGTGCCAGGCCCCGCCTTAGGCCATCACTGAAGAGAAAGATTTTCGCCTTTGCGATTAACATATTCAAGAAGGGGAGATACACGGTAGTTAAGAACAGGACAGAGGAGAGAAAGAGGTGACAGGAGAGGAGGAGGTGACAGAAAAGAAAAGGTAGAGAGAGAAAATAGAAGTGTGTACCAATCTGTACACAACCCCATCTCGATGGCGGCAGTCAGAGGTGCCTGAGGGACCCTGCGGCAGGGCCGACCCAAGAGAGGGCTCTAGAGCTCTTTGCAGCACCCGATGGCTGTGGATAGTGAAAAGCAAATGGCGAGAGGATGGCAAAGGAGCGCGGGAGAACCGCACCAGAGCACGGATGGAGTGAGAGAGACTGAGGAGAAGCTGCGGGGCTGCCCGAGGTTATGCAGCAGGGGCGGGGATGGGCGGGAACAGGGCCGCTGTGTCCCGCCCCTCTCAGGCTCCAGAACCCTCCCGCCTCAGTGCCTCAATGTATGACGCTGTGCGCCCGAAGTGGTTGTGGTGTTTCAGATGTGGAAAGCCAGGCATTTAGTGAAAGCCCTGACAAAATATCACCCTTCTTTTGGGACAAGGGGCCCGTAACTGGGGTCTTCTCTGAACTGTAAGGAGCCACGTGTGGCTGCAATTTCAGGACTAGGCAGTAGGATTTTCAAAAGTATTGTTGGGGAGGATCTATAGACAAAGAGAAACCATAGAGAAATAAAAATATATCAAAGGAGTAAGGAGACCAGAGTTTTCACTTTTTTTTTTGAAAGAAAAAAAGGGTAGCTATATCTCTTTCACCTCCTTTGCTACGTGCTTACCTATACAGAATCCCAATCATCTCTATTCTGCTTTGGAACGATGTATTGATTGCACCAACTGCCCTTGCAGTGCCTCCAGCCACTGAGGATACTCCTGCATGAGTTGTTCCATTCTCCAGAAATGGAAGGAATTTTTTAATGCTAATTCAGGAGAAAGCAGGACAAACACCCCGCCCCCCAAAAAAACCTAAAAGGCTTGGCTTAAACTGTGCACTGCTTCCTTTTGGGAAGATGAGAGAGTGGTACTTTTGGAATAATAATGGAAGTGTGATGGAAACGTGGGGCAATGGCACCCCTTAAAACCATCCACATCAAACAGTTGCTTCCGTGCTCCACATCCCAAAGGCCGAGTTGTGTGCTGAGGAAAAAGTGAAAGCTAGAAGTTTGATGAATGTGTGCCATTTTGTGAAATAACACTCTGATGATAAATCAACAAATTCAGTTATTTTTTAATCGGTATTTTCCAGCCAGCTCTTCCTTGTGTGCTTTCATGAGCAACTTCACACAGTGCTTAGTTCATGACATGGCTACTCCTTAATTCCTAAAACCCAACTTTCTTCTCTATAAGCATCTACTTCACAGATGTTTAGCTAAGTGGCAGTAGTCTGAGGTTTGCAAGAGTACATAAACAAGACCTCATATCTCTGTGTATGCTGAAGAAGGCTTGCATGAGCTCCTCTTACACTAATAAGCTTATCCAGGTTCTCCAAGTAAGGTTAGGTAGATTCTGACAGTACTTCTCTGAACCAAGCAGCAAATTTCTTATTTTGAGTGGTAAGAACTTGCTGGTATCAACAAAGTGCACTAAGACTGCCTGAAGAGTAGGAGCAGTATGCTAGAATGGATTTTTGTAGGGTTGGAGGCTGGGTGATAGCAATTTGTTTTTCTGGACTGTGTATCTTCTCTGCCCATGTGGGGCACAGCAGAGGTGTGTCGGAACTAATAATCCCTAGCAGAACTTTTATCAGGGCCAGGAAGAAAGGAACTGAAGTGCAGTTTAATGCACCACTTACTTCTTTCAAAGTATGTTTTGTTTCAGTGCATATCAGCTCTTCAGGACTGCTGTTGTGCCAAACAGATAAGCAGTTTGTGACTCTAGATGGGCCCAGTGCTTGAAATTCTGAAGATGTGTGTGGTGATAGCTGGTTTTAGTGACTGAGCCAGCTGACAAATTGTAAAACTTCTCAGTTTCCAAATTAGCACAGTCTGAGCTAGTCTAGAATAGCTTAATGCGTAAGTAACAGGAGACAAAAGGCCTGTGGTTGCTCCCTCATGTTGCATATAGATCAATTTATACAAGGTTCTGATTTAATGTTAGGTTTGATTATAAATCAGACCATTTTATAAAAACTTTAAGTTCAAGCAGACAGTGATCGTTAGCCAACAGATGCAGCAGTTTGCACAGCAAAGGGTCACACGGATGGTTAAGGAATTGGAGTATCTGACATGAGGAAGAGCTGGGATTGCCTACCCCAGAGAAGTGTCAAGAGTATCTTATCAATGTGAATAAATACCTGATGAGAGTATAAAGAAGACAGAGACAGATTCTTGTTAGTGGTGCCAAATGATAGGACAAGAAACCATGTGCACAAATGGAAATACATGAAAGTTCATTTTTACATAAGACAAATTTTTATGGTGAAGGTGACAAACTACTTCTTAGATCTGTGGATGTGGAAGCCATTATCTCATTTAGTGTATGGAGGGTTTATGAATTGTGTACCGTAACAGTATTAATTCTCACAGAGATGCTGCTGAGGGTGTTATACTTAACTGGGGCCATGGAAGCTGTGAACTGCTGTTCTTCAAGAAAAGTTGAAAGACTTGGATGGTGTGTGGATGTGATGGCAGTTCAGCTTGGGGAATGATTTAGGAAGTGTGAATAAGTCAGCCAAATGTAGTATTCAGGAGACAATCAGCACCTGTAAATTCTTCTTCTTGCTCTGCTACCAACCTGGCACTAATAATATTTCTGCTGTAAACTCATGGGCTGGAAATAAGAGGCAGAGATGTCAATGATTAAGCACTGTCAGCATGATATGGCAGTGGAAATGGTTGAAATGGCTCTAGGATGCATAAGGTGAAGTCTTGCCAGTAGAAATTAAGAAACTATTGAACGATTTTATAAGGCATGGAGCAACAATATGTCTTCCCATGTTTAAGGATTAATTGCTTTTGGAATAGATGCAGAGAAAGCTTAACCTTAAAGGGGAGACCATATGCCTTGTCTTGTTTAGCTCTGCAGAACAAAAGCTTGGAGGCAATGGTATTTTTTTTTAAATATTGAGGGCAAAAACTTGGACCTGTTAAGAGCAGTTTAGAGGTCATTGCTGCCATGGGAATGAATGGGTATGAATTAAGCATGAAAAAATGGCTCGTAAATAAGGAGATTTTTAATCCTAAGACCTGCCTTAGTGACAGTGACTGGCACAAATGACCAAAGTAATTTTAAGATGTAACTGGTAAATCTGAGAAAGGAATTTTATGATTCCCCTTGCTATGGATGGAGGAAGGGCATTCCCTGGCCCAGGAGGTCTCTCACAGGCCTGGATTCTGACCTCTGGGTTTTTGGGTGGGTTTCCTTCAAAAACTGTTCTTCATACTTTGTTCTAAACTGGTGGTCTCTTGCTACCATCTGTCACCTGCATTTGGACTAAACTCCGTCTTACTCTGTGAGACACAGAACGTGTGATTTGAAGGTTAATGCAGTATTTGTTCAGTGTATTTGCATTTTTTTCTTGATGCCAGTAGAAGATACAGCCCTAGATTCCTCCTCTGTGGGCTATGATTCACCTTCATTATAAATATTTCACATCAGCCTCATGTTTAATGATGCTGTTGGAAGGATGAACATCTGGATTCTTCTACCAGGTGCTGTGGCTGGATCTTACAAATTGTATGCATTGCTTTTACTGTCTCTATTAAAAATTAAAATAGAGAAAGATATGCCTAAATTCTTCTGAACAGCCACTCTTGAAATTACTATATTAGATTATTGTATAATTCCCTCTACTGCGATATTTGAATAACACCCTACAATATTCATGTGTACTTAGAGGAACTGATGTACTGAAGAGATAAAGGATGTGTTCAAGGTTATACGATAACTCTGAGGTGAAAGACTGAATATATCTCTAAACATATCTGACTAGTGTTCTGACTACTGGGCTATTAGAAAGGATGCCACCTTCCTGGAAAGGATGCAATTTTGACTGCAGCCACTGGTCATTTGACTCTTCGTATGGAATCATGTATAATCTGGATTCCTGAGGAGATTTCTCAGTAACAGCACAGGTCATTCCTTTCGGTATTTTTGTGCATCCAGAAGATGTGGCTTCCTGCTTAACTCTGTGTTCGTGTTCTTCATACCTATCCTTTGTTCTTTTTTTCAAGAACTAGGCTGTGAACTGCATGATACCTGTCACTGAAATATTCACATGTGCTGTTTGCAGTGTTTTGTCTTCCCTTGGTCTTCCTGTAGACCTTTTGATCAGTGACTGTATTGAGTAGTCACAGAAATGGAGAGCGCACAGGTGATACAGGGCTTGGTGCTAGCCTGCTGGGTGAATTCCAAATAGTGACACCACCTGTATGTATATTTGTGGCAATAAATATTCTTAGATATCCCCCAAGCTCTGTCCATATTGATATCAGGATTCCTTTGTGAAATGACATATCCAGAGGCCAAACCTGTATGTCAAGAGAGTTAGAATTTCTACTGCATCTTCTAAGATCATATTTTGTGTTGTTAAAAACTCATTTTGAGTAACTGAAAATATAGTTAACTGGTTTCTAAACATGTCATTAAACAGCATTAAAAGTCTGTTGCTGATGATCTCATTTTCTGTGATTTTATGTAGTCAAACCAGTAATGACTTTGACCTTTGCCTTTACAAGTGATGTTAATTCTGTGTGGTAGAGACTGATCCCTGGTGTAGAGCTCTTTGCGTGGGGTATTGAGAACCACTGGAGAAATTCAACTCATTGCAGCTGTGATGGTGTAGCTCAGGGGCTAGTAATAAGAAAGTGGTGGGTTTATTATGTTAACATTAGCTTGCTAGTGCAGTCTGCTGATAGGTGTATTTCAAATCCTTTAACACAAAACAAAGTCTTTTAAACCCTGCTCTTACAGCAATTCAGTTAACAAGAAGGAGTGCTTTGAAATTAGTCTGTGGATATCATGTCTTCAATTTACGTTCTCAGTGCAGTTAGCACTTAATATATCCCTTTCAGAAGCAGATTGTCACTGCAAAGTGTCTGTACACAGTCTGTCTTAATCATCCAGAGAGGTCCCACTGCATTTCAATTGTGTCTTTTCTATTGCTTTTAGGAGCAAAGCTTGGGGTGCTGCACATTCTTGCCACCTTTTTCCACTTCACTGAAATCATTCACTTGATTTAAAAAACTCTACACAACTAAATTGATTCAGTAAATCCCTTTTTCATGTACAGTAAGTGGTTTGGTGTAAGGCACAAAAATCTTTCTACTTTTACACTTCCTTTCATTTCATACAATTGTCCTTAGAAAAGTAAGTCTATAAATGATAAAAAAGAATACAAAGTGGAGCCAAGTTAGAAGGAAAAAGTTTTAACTAGCTTTTTTGTCAGGCTTCAAACAATGCTTTCTCTGATTCTGACTTTCTCTTTCTGACCAGTGTCTGTTTACAGTCACTCATCATTAAATATACGTATTTATCAGGGTTTGCAGCCATTGCTGGCTGTTTTGATACTTCTCTTTTAAACAAAAACACCCTCAGAAATTGATATGATAGCCAAAATGATATTCATAAAAAATTTAAGAAAGAGCTCTCAGCGTTTAATTTTTTTTTTTTTTTTTTTGAAGAAGCTGAAAAGAAAAAGGTCTTGGAATTACAAGCAGTTAGACTTGGGTTTTTGCGTAATGACTCCTGGTATCCCACTGTGAGAAGACTTTCCCCAGCTTCTCGTCTGCATTCTTCCTCATTCCCTGCGGGAGAATGAGTTGGATTTGTCTGCCATATTCACAGCAATCGAGGTGATCCAGGTTGAAAGAAAATCAATAAGATGTGTCCATTTATGCCTCACAAAGGAAGAAAGGTCTAAAGAACAGACATGGGACGTGATTCAAGCACTAGAGACTTAATAAGACTTCTACTTGTGTTTGAAGGGGATGGTAATTTATATTTTACTTTGAACTTTTTTTTATGCTTCATAACTATTGGGATTCAGGCTGACATGGGAAGCAAGGAAAAGAAGGTTTGATGCTGTCTTAGAAGACCTAACCCATTTGGGAAGGCCATGCTCAAAAGTTCAAAAAATTTTGTTTTAGAAAAGATTAAAGAGACATCATATCATCATACTGATTTATCGCTATTGATAAAACTGGTTTAATGTATTTTGGATTGGGGTACAATAAAAAAAAAAAAAGTCTTTCTTCGAGAACAGCTGCAAGTTTCTCATTATTGGCTGTCTTTTCTGTGTGCTTGATATAATTTTGCTTAGAAATAGAAGAGCAGTCATAATAGGTACCCTGGTGCCACTTGAAGCTTTGTCAGGGCAGCTCCCCCAAAGTGGTTGTTGTTCTGCTTGATGTCTGTCATGTTTGCCACCAGGGTCCTGCTCTCCCAAGGGTGTACTCTGTCAGCCCTCAGCAAAAATGCTGTCTCTGCTTCAGCATATGTTGTTTTTTTCAAGCCAATCTTGTGGTGTACTTTTGCAAGTGAGATGTAAGCGTGTCCTTATTCAGCAGGAACTAGGACCTGAGGGAGTTTCAGAAACAAAACCCAAAAAACCTTAAAATAAACCAAGACAGACTGCAGGCATGGCTCTGGTTATTGCAATCTTTCTGTTTTGTTGTGAAAGACAAAAATGAAAGTGGCCCTTCTTACCTAGGAGTAAGTGGCCTCAAAAATTATGTTTTCAGCTAGACATGAAATAAAAGCTTGCTGACCAATGAAGTAGTAGTAGTAATAGTGTGGTGGAAAAGGAAATATTCTTTCTTTTTCTTCTCTTCCAAATATTCTGACTTTACTTTCCCATCAAAACGAAGGCTGAGACTTGAATACGCCCCGGATGAAATGTCTGTAAATGGAGGTGGTGTATCTGAGGAGAAGGAATTCATATTCTGAGATTCTGACAGTTCTTTCTAAGTAGCTCTTTAAGAAAGTTTCAATTATAAGATAGATATTCCAAGAAGAAAATTGTACTCAGTGCTTTATGCAGGATAAAGTTAAAGGTGTAAAAAGGATAGAGACAGATTTAGAGCCCACTTTAAAGGTATGTGGAGGTTTATCGTTATTAAAACCACCATTTGTTCCAAATCAGCCCCTTTTCACTGAATCTTTGGCAGATTTTTGCAGTTTCATCCAACTTTGAGCCTTTTCAAAATAAATTGCAAAGTGAGTTTGAGAAGCATTCAGACTATTAATGGATTTTTTTAAAGGCTTAATTGGTATCAAACAAGATTTTAGTGAACACAGCCAAGTGTGCCCATTGCATCGTTAAATGAGCAAAGCTCGCATTTAACTGAGATTGACTTACACCACTGTCCTTCAGTTTCAAGAGCTGTACTTAAGTGGGGTGAGATCAGAATATCAAAGCAGCCCATGCACTGTGCAGTCAAAAAAATTTTGTTAAGGTTTCCCTCTACACAAAGCTGTTGTGGAATGACCGCTATTAAAACAATTAATAAAGGAAAAGCGGTGCTAACAATGCAACTGTGGAACACTAAATGAAAACCGAGGTCGGCCAGGCAGTACTGTTGGGAAGGGAAATGTAAAACTAAATCCCTGCAAATTGGAAAGGGATTGGATGGACCGGCTGGCCAGCCTGCCACACAGAAGTGAGATTTTGCAGTTTACAGGAAGCCCTTTTCCCTTAGAGGATCTGAGAAGTGTTTTAGTACCTCATTTACATGACAATGCAGGGACAAAAGCAGCTTTGCATACACTGCACAAGCCTGCAGCAGCCTCCCAGGGAGGCAGTGAGAGCAGAGACTGAGAGCAGGGAGTGCTCACCAGGCCCCTGGGGAAAGCTGCCAGCAAGGACCACCTCTGAAGGGGCATTTCGTGGCCTTTTGGGGCTGGTGAGCTGATGTGCTCCCGTGGCTGTTGCCTCTTTGGCTTATAGCAAACAAAATGTAACGAGCTGTCCTACTTACCCAAAATGTCCCACCAGAGAGAACCCAGTTTCTTGGCACTTTGTCCTGTACTGCCTTTCATTCCCCAAGGGGTGAAGTGGATTCCTCTCCTACAAAACCACAGTGACAGTAAGTGGGAGACTGAGGTTGTTTCTATTGATGGGTGTTTCTGTTCAGCCCTTTCCGGAGCTCTTGGCAGGAGTGTTACAGAGACCACCCTCACTACCCTGCTGCTTTTCACCCTGCTGCCTGCAGCTGCCCTCAGTTTCCACACAGCTCTACAAAGAGTTTCCTGACCTGTGGTTTAAATAGGTGTCTGAAGAAATGGGTGATTCGGGGTCTGCAAACTCTCCATTTCTATAAGCTATTAACAGGTAGAAAAGATCTCAACAGGGCCACCTGTGAGACGTGCTGATATTTTTATTTGTGTGTGTCCCTGGGAGAGGACTTCTGAAGTGGTGTTAGGGAAAGTTTGCATCTCGAGGGGGAATGATTCTCACTGCTTCAGTTCATTGGTAGAATCTCTGAGTCTGGAGGCCACAATATAGTTTTATGAACAGTGTTAAGTGCATTATTATTTCTAGGTATTTCTTATATTTATATATATATATGCTATTGAAAAGAAAGAAAGAGCAGCTCTCTGAAAGGACAAAGAGATCCATGGTACAGCATGGCCATGGGCCAGGTTGATGCTTTGCTTGGAAATGGAAAAGCATCTTCCTTCATCTCTGCACAGCCACTGTGAAGAGCTGTCTGGCAGTGGTCTTGGCAGGCAGGGGTGCACTGCGTTTTCTATGAAATGGCTTCCCAAAAGCAATTTATCAAAGGGCATGAGATAGGTTGGACAAAATCACTGTTCCAGCCCTTCACTCCCCAGGTTGAGCTGCCAGCCCTGGCTGTGTGCATAGGCCTGTAAGGGGGAGTGTGTCTGCATGCCTGCAGGTGCCCCTAAAGAGATATCACAGATGTCTTTAGAGCATCAGATATTTTGGTGTGACATAGGGTTTGCCATGCTGAGGTCCTGGTCCACAGGCAGAGGTCCCCAGTGCCATCTTAAATGCAAAAAGGAAAAATATTCACAAAAGCATGGATGCTGGGAAAAGCAGGTTATTCACAGCCCGTGCTGTCTTAGTTGCCACTGAAAGCTGGCATCACATCCCAGAGGAAACCATGCACCCAGAGGCAGTTGTAGGACTATTTGTTGATGGTGGTCCCTGACTGTTTTGTTCATTCTGGGGAAAATTCTCCAGAAAAATGAAATTTTTGAGTTTTGTTGATATATTTTTTTGATTTGGTGCAGCATTTCTGCCCCAAAGTAAAAACTTCACTGAATAATAATGAATGGGAGCTATGAAAAAGGAAAACAAAGCTCCACACCCCCCAAACTTGGAGAATCTGAATTTAGTTTTCCGTTACAGAAGAATTGTGAGAATTATTCTTCTTTATTAAAAAGAAACTCTTATTGGAATGCAAATTTTTATTTTGATTATCTGTCACGGCCTGCTTTGAAGTTTTTCAGACAAAAATAAATATCTCCATAACAGAGAGGATTATAGTAGTCTTGTTTAGAATCATCTGACTAAGACTGACATCTAATCTCAGAGTATATAAGGTATTATTTAGGCCACGGAGACTTTGAAAGAGCTTGACTCTCTTCTGTTTTGTAAATTTTCTATAAATGGTTTAATAAGGTTTTTAGTTCAGCCCCCAAAAAGCAAGGACTAAAACATTTCCATCAACCATATTGTTGAAGAAATATAAAAGACATAATTCAATTTAAATAAAGCTGTAGCGAGGTTATATCATTCTTATCTTGGTAAGAAGTATTTTATTTTCCAATCCTAAATAAATAAATAAGTATCTGTGACTCAGCTTTGAAGGCTTTGCCTGGATAAATCAGGTTTTGGCAGCTCTGTAATTCATGAAACAATACCTTTAGCTCCACTGGAATAGGAGTGGGATGTTTCAAGCTTTATGAGTCTGTTCAGTTCTGGAGCATTAATGGGGCTATTTGTAAAGAGAGAAATATAATGAGTTATCACAAAACACAGCAAGAACTCTAGAAAGGGGCAGCCTCCCATCTATCACCCATTCTAGCGTATTCACAAAACAACAAGGCAAGAAATCTTGTGCAGACAGTGGGGAATTTTGCTTTTGCTCTAACCCGACTTTCACAAATTGTGATGGGCCTAGAACATTATTTTCTTTACAAAATGACCCCAACATGCTCCTAAATTCAAAGTAGGAGAGTGTGCAACAAATTTTGTATGGAGATTTTTTTTCTCCTTTCTCATACTTTATGCTTTGAGACGACATTATGTTAATTAAGATTTATTTATGAAAAGAATAGTATTAGATTATTTTAATCTGATATAGAGGCTAATTCAGGATGCTGACGTTGCCATATTTCTGTGGCACCTTCTGGTCGGGCTATAAGTAAAGTTACCCATCATGTCTGTTCTTCTCTGTTTTGCAAGTTTATGGCTAAGCTTTGAAAAGTTCTTGTGGGTTCATGTTGTGAAATATGAGTTAGGAACCCAAGAGCTATTTTATATAGAATGTTAAAAGAAAACAAAAAAAGGTAAATGCACAGTGAGCTGGTTTTTTTTTCCTTTTTTTTGCATGTGTGTGGATTTTTTTGGCTTTGGTTTTTAGGTTGTAGAAGTATAATCAGAATGAAAACCTTAAATGCTGTGTTTTGTGATGTAGCTACAGTCTTGCAGATATGGTGAAACATCTTGGAGTAATGAAATAAAGCACACGTACCAAAACAAAGGGCACAGCAGGAAACAGTTTAAAGTACTTGTACATGATAATCAATTTTCATTGATTGATTTTTCATTGGTTGATTTTTTTCATTGATTATAATAAATTATAAGCTGTCACTAAGTGTGGAAGAGCAGATCCTCAGGCAGCGTGAATCAGTTTGTCTGCACTGCAGTCAATCACACCAGCTGTGGATCTGGCTTTGGATCTATTTGGTATGATAGATCAGTTTTAATCTGCAGTCCAGGAGTCTCACTCTGAAAACTTTGTGTGCTCTGGTGGCTGGAAGACTTAGGGAGACTTTTTGGAACCACACAATGTAGAAACAAGAGTTGTGAATACCATCAGCAGAAGCTTTAGGAAGAGCAGAGAGAGATGATGCTCAGGAGTGATGCTGGGTGGGACCCTTCCAGAGGACCCTATTTACATACACTGCACTCCCCAATCCACGGGGTTGTTGCTTTCAGTAGCATATTTCTAATGCTAGGAGTTTCTGGCTTGGTACCACCAGGCATAAAAAAGACCTCTTAGCTTGCCTGGGGGGGAAATTGTCTTTGTTATGTCCAAGGAGATACATGAGGCAGATAGGTTTGCTGCTGCTGAATTGCTTTTCATTCAAACATGATAAAACCTTGCAATTTCATACAGAATCCAATGTACTAAGTATATGCACTAAACCCTTTATAGAAAACAAAGCTTAAAGGCTTTTACTGCAGCATCTCTCCATATGAGATTCTCTGAGCTGGTGCTCCTTCTTCTCCCTGTCTCACTATTTTTTCCTCAAGTTAAATGAGGAAGCAGAGGGAAGCACTGAAACACTTGATTTTACAGTACCATGAAGCAGGACTTGAGAGGGCAGCAAACTGTGGTCTGTAGAGCTGGTGGCAGTAAAATGCTCTGAATTAGGTTGTGTTTAGAAATGGTTTGTGCAGAATATTGCACAGCCATCAAGGCCTTCCAGTTTGGGTGGGTAAGATGAGTTAAACTGATTCTTCCTCCCTTAGAGCAGCAAGCTGTGACTTCCACTTCCTTTTCACTAATGCCAAAAGGCTACAGTTTGTGAAATTGTAAAATTATACAGGTTTTGATCCTGTCAGGTGTTGAATTCTATGTAGCTCATTGTAGCAGTCTTCATACAGGAGCATCTGCAAAGATTTTTCCCAAAGGAATAATAACATTTAGTTGCTAGTGGCCATCACCAGTTATTATTTACCTTCCATCTTCCCCTTCACAGCTAAACAATGGATGGTGCAATATTTTTGCAGGTTTGCTACTCATGCCATGCTTAGTATAACCACCTGTGATCAAATGCAGCTCTTAAGGGAGTCACTTCAGGGACTCTCTTATTCATAGCATCTCATAGACTGTTTTCCCAACTGAGGTGTAAAGCAAGAAGGATTTGGTCTCAGTACAGTGTTTGAAGAGACCCAGAGCAATACTGGATCCTCTCCTCTGTCAGAGCAAATGGTGATGGCTCGGTTTGCCAGCATCCAACTTTTAGAGGTAAAGTTACACAAGTCTAAAACGCTTCTAGCTGCAGTGCCAGAGAAGCAGGGCCACATCCTGAGCCACCTGGTTGTATGGATGAGCTGATTGTAAAGCCCCATGGCCAATGAAAAGAGATTGTTCAGGTGGCTTTGAGGAGGAGGCAGGCAGGATTGCTTTATACATTATACAGTTCTCAGGCAGAGGAAGCATTAAGACTACAGAAGAGAGATTTTCAAGTCAAAGTTATATCAGTCTCTTACATAAATGGTGCAACTTCCCCCCCCTCTTACTTGCCTTGGGGGAAGAACTGTTTTCTTCTTTTCTAAGTTTTGAGATACTTTCATACCCACAGAGAGAAACCCTGTGGGATGAGAAAGGATTTGGATGTATTTAGAAGTATTACAATATAAACATTAAAAGCAGAGGATATTCCTCTTCCCTTGATTTAGGAGGACCAAATGTAACTTCTAGCTGCAGCCAACATTTTGAGGCAAATTACATATTAGAGAGAGAAATAAGAAAGTGCCCTAGCTCTTTGCCCAAATGCTAAGGAACTGAAGCTGCTTAGAGATGCTGTGTGTGAGCTGAGTCCAAATTGTTTAGGGGTTTTTTTTTCCTTTCCCACTTTGATTGTCACTGATTTGAATCTGGTCTCTGTTGAAGCCCTTTTGTTGCCTTTACAGAGATCACAGAAACTCTCCCAAAGCCAACGTGAACCATCCCTCTGGGGAATGTCCTGCTGTTGGTGCTTTTCCAAACAATGCACAGCTACTGAAATGGCTTTTTAAAATATATTTTATTTTAATTTATTCCTTGTATCATGTCTTCTTCCTCTCCCACAGTATGATAGATGATATGGATGAGGTGCTGGGCGGCTCACTGCACCCTGTTCTTACCTGCAAAGAGCAGCCCTTCATGAGAGCTTGAGCACAACTCTAGTTTGTTAGGGACTGGGTGAGTCCTGAGATGCTGCTGAGGGTGACATTGTTTCTTCTCCTTCCCTGACATGTACCAGACTCAGGCATAGCTCTACATAAAGGCCTTGTCATCTACCCAAATGTCAAGCAGCACTGAAAAAAGTCACATATATATTACTCTGGGGACCATTTCGTCCTGTTCACTTCTGTGCATCCATTTCAGGTCCCCTAGCTGCACCTTAAAGGGAGAAAAACTGCTTAAAAGCACCTCTCAGTCTCTGAATTCCAAACAGATTCTGCTTCTCTCCTGCTCTTATAACATTTGTCCCCCTGTTGTAGTCATACACGTGGAGCACGTGCACGGTTAGCAGCAGTGGCAATACTGTAGGGAAAACAAAAAGAAAAGGAATGGTTTTCAGCTCTGTGTGACCAAGAAGAGGTATAAAGAGAAGCAATGCATGGAGATGGTGCCTGAGACAGGGACAGTTTGTACTGCTTGAGGAGCACTCAAATTGTTCTTCATGCAGCAGGAAGGATTGCACCTTTCTCACAGACAGTGAAGAAGTAGTGGCACCACTCAGCCTTGGGAGGGAGGAGGTCAGCTAGGAACAGCCTGCCCTGGGTGCAGTAGGGAAGAAAATCCATCTGTCTAAGTAGCTTTAATGGGGTCCAGGGACCTGCCACTCAGACAAATTCTTGGCACGGGGCTGGTGTTGCCAAGAGCTTCACTTCTGTCTATTGTTGCTAGGAGGATAGAGGGGAGATAAGAGCTGAGCAGGGTTCTGCGTAAATGGTCCTTCCTTAGTGTCTTTCAGTTTAGCTTTCACTGACCCAGGCCCCCAAAGTACTTAGCATGAGTAAAGTTTTCAAAAGCATGAGTAATTTAGGAGATTAAAAGGTGTTTTCAAAAGTGTCAACTTTTCAAAGTGCCTAATTTCCAGCTACTTTCAATGGGGTTTGGGAATCTTAAATCATTTGGTTGCTCCAGTGAATAGCACCGTTGACTGCAGTGTAATGCATCATGGGCTGGTATCCTGCTCATGGCAGATGGCAGTGCTGAGAGACTCTGAGGGTGTACAAATCCCCATCATCACCCATGAGCAGGGAAATTCTCCCTGTCCCTTACTGGATGTGGCTTTGAGAGTTCAGAGCTCTTCTGAGTTTCTGGGACTCTGTGGTAGGAATTTACTCAGGCTTCTTTTTAAATTGTCTGATTTCTTCAGGTTTTAATGGCAGGTTCTGTATCAAGTTTTACTCTGAACAATTCACCACCTTTTTTTTTGCTTATTTTGCTATATGTAACTTTCATGACTTCATTCTGTTTTGTGGTAGGAAGCTATCATGTATTTTTATTAATTTAGATATAATTTAATATATGAAAACTCCTAGTGTAAAAATTGCAGGTTTTGTCTTTGGTTTTTGAAACAGTCCTGTGAAGCATGAACTTAAATACCTTGCTGAATTGTGGGCTCACAGAGGGAGAGATGCACGTGTTTAGGAAGGAGGAAAGGCTCAGTGTTTGCATTTGGATGCATGTCTTAGGGCTTCAGATCTCTTTAGACTCCCAAGTGGAGCAGCTCCCAAGTTCAAAGCAGTGTGGTTTTTGGTACTTTCTTTTCCCTAAGATGACTTCTTCAGGGCATAAAATATTCTGCCCTCAGTGCATGTACATAACTCTCATTGGCCTTAAAAGAAGTTACATGCCTACATCAAAGGAAGGATTTACCCCATAATGATTCATCTTGAGCCTGACAGGCAAACACAACAGTGGAGAGCTCACAAGCCAAAGCTTCTGAGGTTGGGCGACAGCAGAGTTCAGATCTCTGCTGATCAGCCACATTGCAGCCCTGATTTTCAGCAGTTTTTAATTTTTATAATTGCTTAAGTATAGTAAGGATCAAGCCACGTGTTCTCCATCTGGGAGAAGAAACAGTAGGAATCAAGCAGAGAAGACAGCCCTTTAACATCTCATGTGGGAGGTAAATCAGGTCCAGATTAAACTGTGATGCTTTTTTCCTGGAAAGGGCTTCTCCTTATCCCTGATGTTATGCTGGAGACACAGAGCCACAATATTCTAAAGCAAATTAGCAATACCTTTTTATTACACGTGATTGCAAAAGTCCTGGGAAGGAATGTGTTAATGACTGGTGATTGAATGCAGTGGTTTGCAAGCTCTAAGCAGCTTTAGTGTCTCCTACCACAGCCCTGATTTAAAATTCATAAATGCTAATCCTCCATAATTTACGGTTTAAAAAGCAGCCCCACTCACAGGCCCTGTGGCTACAGCTCTGTCAGAGTAATTATGCCGCCAAGCTGAAATTGGACTACTAACTGAGATATTAAACAGGGTAGGAAATCCTCTTCCCTGGCAGCCTACCCAATTATTCCAAATAAGCAAACAGATTAGTGAGTAATTTTCCAGTTAAATCTGGTGATTGGTGCCAGAATTGTATGTTAAATATTCAGAAGTAAATAGATTAAAGATGAAATGTCCCCTTTTCTCAAGCTTAATTTAGTGTGTATATTAAAACTTTTTTAGGGGGAAAAAAAAATCTTCATTGAAGTGCAATAGGCTTGCTTTGAACACAGAACCTTTCCTGGCTTGTTTGCACTTGGGGCAGTGCCGTTCATTAGCTGGGGCACGTTGTGCTCAGGGAACCTTGTGCCACATTAGACACAGTATCAGTCCTGCTGTTCCTTTATCCCTCACCTTAGAGGAGCCTCCTGGGTGGCAGTGTTGCCAGACCACTGGGCACCACTGGGGACAGTTTCTCACCAGGGGCTGGGTGGCTGCCCTGTGCTCTAGGGTGCTGCTGGGTCAGTGCTGGTAGGAGAATAAGTGTGGGGCTGCTCCCCTGGGGTGATTCATAGGGCAGAGTGCTCTGTAAAAAGATGGGAAGTTCTTTCTCATTGTGGTTCTTGGGGTGGGGAAGTATTTATGTTTCTAAATACAGCTTGAATTCCCCTACTGACCTGCCCAGAGTTCATACTGGTTTTACCTTTCTGAATACTCCTTATAATGCACTGTTTGACTGGGACCCAAAACAGAGGGAAGGTGGGGACAAAAGGAAGGAAAACATGGACTGAATGCTCAAAACACACAATATCTGTGTAGAGGGGTGAGTGGCAGGGCAGCTCAGCTGGAGCAGCCTTGTTACATGAGCAGTAGGTCTGTCCTGCTGCCCCGGCACCAGAGGCTGCATGTGGTCACCCCAAAGAGCTGAGTCGAGGTGATGGGGAAGTTAAGAGGCTGTGCCCTCACCTGAGAGGTCAGACAACCTTCAGCAACTGAGGGCTGCTCTGCTGGCCCAGCTCTGCCCTGGAGGTGCCATGCTGATACCTGGATCAGAAACAAGCTGCAGATCACAGCACCTCTCCCCAGAAGGGCTGGGGTGGCAGCAGCTGCACAGCCCTAGGGTTGGTTGTTTGCTGCAGTGACCATGCTGGTAAACTCTGGGAAGGCCAGTTGGTGCATGCTGCATTTTAGGACTGCAAAATTGTTTCTGAAGGGACTTCTACTTATTTACTGAAAAAATTGTGTGTAGGTTTCAATATGCAAAGGCACTGAGGAGCGGGAAGCTACATTTATGGAACTGGAATAGTTTTAGCACCACATAGGTTTTGCTTTGAAGTTGTTCAAGGGTCCTAAATGCTACAGACAATGTTTTATGCCACTTACAGTGTTTCCTCCAGTCAGTATAAGCTTGTTCTGCAAAGGGACTGTACAGTCCTCTCATATGGAAAGTGAAGGGGCAGTGCTTGTTCCTCAGGAGGCTGTAGTGCAGTGGCCCTGGGGCTTGGTGCTTCCTAATGCCTCCTGAAAAGGCACAGCTCTGGTCCCTGCATCAGGAAAGAATTAAGGTGACATGTGGGATAAGGAGGGCAGTGTAATAGACCTGCATAATATTGCTTGATAATCCACCTACCTGATTTACCTTACACCAGCCCTTGTTCGTGGTTGTCACTGGGGAAGGAAAGGAGTTGAAGGGTTTTATGACCTTCTGTGTTAGTTACAGCTTGGTCTGTTGAGTAGGTGAGAGGAGCAGTTCATTCTTAGGCTTGAGTTTACTATTTCCAATGTTTTAAGTCATGATACATTCTCTAGAGTGAACATCTCTTAAAAACAAACTTGCCAGTATTGGCTGCCCTAGCATGTGTGGGGTGCCTGATCTGTCCTTCCTGAGAAAGCCCAGGTTATGGTGATGGAGTGCTGGTGAAGGGACCAGGTCCACAATTTGAATAACTTGTTCAAGAAAAACTGTGCAGCTGTTATGCCTGAAGGAGTGTTTAGATCATCCTCCTCTGACACCCAGGCACAGTGTGCTGAAGGAGGCTCAAACCTGCCAGCCATGGGCTCCCAGATAGGCTTTTCAACTGGGCTGTGAGAGAGCTGCAAGTAGGTAACACCAAACACCTAGAAAGGATTAACTCAACTCCTGCAAATCCCAGAGGCTTTTTCTTCTGCTGCATCCTCCCTGGAGAGGCTTTTTCACCTCAGCCCTCTGCTGGAATGTGCCTTAAAGGCATCATCGAGCTCATAAAAATTAAGTGGTGTGCAATCGTTAAAACAAAACAAACCAAAAAGACCCTAACTAAATTTTATTCAATAAATTCTCTAGAATCAATCCAGTTATGTTTTTATTACTGTCAGAGCTCACAGCATAGTTTCCCTTTCTGTGTTTCACAAGGCTGCAGGGGCTTTTGTTAGGGTTTTTTTCCACACCACTACACACGCCGACATTCTGGTTTTGTACAGAGAAGTGTTAAAGCTGAAACTGCAGGGGTTTTTTTTTTAGCTTGTGAAGATCCTTCAGATCAAATCTAAAGGCCTACCTCTTAAAAACTGGAACAGATTGATGGATGTGAGGGGATCCAGTATGATTACGCTGCTGCAGATAGAGCCCTATGAATACCAGGGAGTTAGTTACTCAGCACTAGAAATATAATTATAACCAATTTCTGCCTCTCTGATAAGTTGACCCAGTAGGGCTGAAGGTCTGTTTTCTTGCTCGTTTTAGTTAGTAATATTAAAAAAATGGGAGAACTTGTGGCTTCCTAGCAGTGAGATCCTTCCCACACCCTTTTGCTGCCATAGCCCTGATGGTTCAGCATATGCCACACGACTTTCTCAGTCAAGATGACTTTCTCCATCTTGAACCAGCATTACGAGTCTTAGAGTCTTACTGCTCCAAAGTACTCCAAATGCCAACATATTCCAGGTATGTTGTGTCTCCAATCTGCTGTTCTGTCCCTCTACCCCAGGGATTTTACATTTTTTCTAAATATGACAGACAACTTAAAAGATACCATTCTCAGAGAGGTTTGAGCTCTTAGCAGAAGCTGTGTGAGTCTCCTGCATGGTAAAATAAAATTTTTTCAGTTTGTTCCTGATTCTTTACATTTGAAATCTTCTCTATACTTACACTGCTTTCAACTCACCTGTTGAGTCTTTATGGTCAGCCTGGGTTTTATGTACTTTAGGTTAATTTATGTAAGATTATGAAGGGCTGTCACTTGAGTTCTAGCAAGTAAGTGGACATGAAACAAAGTGCTGGACACAAAATTGCCATAATGGAATAAATAAATATGCATTCACCAACTGTAGTTTCTATTCCTGCTTCTGTTAGTGGTTGTTTTTGAAGACTTTAAGCAGTGTGGATTAATCTTACTGGTTTTTCTCATCATACTCACCTACCATTAGGTGAGTGAAAAATTTATCAGCCCCTGATTTTTTTGTTCTTGATTCCAAGAAGCACCATGGTTGGTGGCTGTTCCCAGTGAATTCTCTGTAGTAAAAATACTGATGATGTTTGGTTGTGTCCTTCGTGTTGCTTAAAGACAATCCTTTTAAAAAAATTAAAATCTCTCTAGTATGCTTCCCCAATAATATCCATCTACAATGAGTTCCAAAGGTTAATTACATGTTTTGCTCAAAATTATTTCTCTAATAGGGTCCTCAGGATGGAGGTTACTGACCCTTTTAAGCCAGTGAACTAAAGCAAACAGCAAAACAAGCCACTGAAGTTGTTATTCTGTGGGTGGCTATTTGTGTGTCTCAGTTCCTTTTCATCAGGACAGCATTACTGAAAAGGCAAGTAATCAGGCTTCTTCTCAAGAAGGTGACCAGACAGTCCTTGCTGTCATCAGTCAAACAGAGATTAAGGGAAGTACCTGCACAGCCCTGTCCTGGTGGGATTGGCTGCCTTGGGTATTTCTACTGTTGCCTTCTGAGGTTTGGGGGTGGCCAGGAGGCAGATGTGAGCTCCCTGATGCCAATTCTGTCCACAAATGCATTCCCACTTTGCTGAGTTTTAAGTACTTCTAAATGCAAATGTAAGTAGAAATTATCTTGGAAACTTGGAACAGAATGCCATGAACAAGAGTTCCTTAAAGGGATAAAAAGCATATAATTTAATCTGTGTTTATAGCACTTAATCTTAAAAACCTGAAATCTTACGTACTTTATGCATCTGTTTCCCTTGAGGAAAGCAGATAAGGGCATCCAGTGCTTCAGCAGCTCGTGACAGTTAAAATGAACCTGAAATGGAAAACACAGTAGTAAATAAAATACAAGTGGCCAAGACCCACTCTTATTACCTAAGATGTGCCACTGTCACTTTCAGTATTTTGCGGGAGCCTTGGTGGAGCTGTGATCAGCAAGGGTTTCCAGTCTCTCTGGTGGTATAACCTGGATGCCAGGACAGCCCAGACCTTGTGGGCAGAGGTGATGCATACAAGCGTGCAGTTTTTCAGCCCATACAGTGGTTCTGTGGTTACTGGAGGAAGAGAAAAAGGTTTCTGGAATAAATTTCCTGAACATAAAACCAGTCACAAACAGACCCTTTTTGTTACTCACATGATGTAAAAGGTCACTCATGAGATAAACTAATGTTTGTCACACTGAAGGGACCAGGTTTTATTTCTCTTTGATACAGTCCTCTGAAGCATTGTTGTGTGTAGACACAGATGAGGGAAGGTTCCAAGCTCGTGCATCTCCTGTTAAAGACACCCCACTGTCCAGCCAGGAAAAGAAAGCAAGAACAACTGGTGGTTCTGAATTACCACATAAGATTTATGAAGAGAGATGGTATGTCTTAAGTGACTTGGTCCCAGAGCATTTAGGGCACTACAGAACTTCAATCACTGCCTTGAAATGTATTTATAAGCAAATAGAGCCAGGAGTGTTTTGTGCTATTAGGCCAATTCAGCAAATCACTTAAGCATTACTTAACACATGCTAAGTCCATGGCACCCAAGGCAAACTCCAGATAGGATAAGCTCTTTGACCATAAAATGTCACCCTCTGGATAATGTAGGAAACTTTATTGCTGAGAGTGATTTTGCATCAACAAGAGAAAACCTGGTAGTAGGGCTGCTGTGCTATACCTGTATTGTTTGTGTGATTGGTTTGCTAAGTGTATAAATCTTAAATGATAGAATTTTGTAATATACAGTGTAACAGTTGGCAAGTGTCGTACATTTATTTTCACAAGTGAGGGAGTGACCTATAACTCACATCCATCACAGTACATGAAAGCAGAGCTCACTGTAGTATTGCAAGCAAGGGAATCATTCATACGCAGGATGTTATTCACTTCAACCTTTCCCCTTTCCTGAATACAGTCAGGATCTATATGTCTATTGCTGCATACTCTGTGTGCTGGCATAGATGTATGATGGCATCATAGAAGCTGGAAGGGGGAGAAATGAGATAGGAACAGAAAGGGGTGTGGGTAAATGTTGTCTGAGCTGATAGAAATTGAAGTGGTCAGGCTTGTCAAGGAGAAGGAAAACTGCAGGGCTGGAGAGTGACTGAGATTAGAACTGACTTCTGGAGTAATGGGAGCTGAGATAATACCTTTCAGTTCAAAAAACATGGGTGATGGCACAGGGTGAGCATGGGAGATCTGGAAATTAAAACAGTAAATAAAATGGAAATATGTTTGATGTAGGGAGCAACAAGGTATGTTTCATCCTTTCAATTCTGCTCTGATTTCTCTGCCATTATTCCCAAATTTAACACTGTACTTTTCAACAGGACCTCCATCCTGTAGTAATTTCTGTGAAAAATGTCCTTCACAAAAGGGTCAGAGCAGCTGAGGAGAAACATTATTTTGAGAACTTTAGCAGTGCTTGGTACCTGGCTGCTTTCACCAAGCTTGCAGACCTCCTGTGTACTCTGCAGGAAGTCTCTATCATTTCCTCTGTACCACGTGAATAATAATATTAGCTTTAATTAGTTGTATACTAGTTGTATACTGAACCATTGAGCTACCTAGAGAGATTCTGACCAGGCACTTCTTTGCTAGAAACTGTACACAGCAAGATAAACTCTGTCCTAAATCTCTGAACAAGCAGGAGCAGCAAAGGAGGAGCAATGGTTGTTTCCCACGTGAAATGATTTTACAAATTTGCCAAGGGACATACGGGAATCATGTGTCAAAAGGAAGAAATTAGTCTGGATCTCCCAAACCCCAGTTTTAGCAGCGTAACTGTGAAAAACACTTCCTTTGTACTTGCATCTAGTTGTAGCAGGGGTTGCCACTGCATGGGTTGTACCTGCAGAAATGTTTTGGGAGAGACGATGGAGGAGGCCACAAGGATGGGCAGATCCAATAGGACAGAAAAGATTTATTGGTGGATAAGCTGAGAGCTGATGGCTTGCTTTGAAGGGTGTAATGTGCCAATTCTGATGGGTTTACTCTCCACTCAGATCCTAACTTGTGGCACACATTACAAATAATCACCCAGCACAGCTCAGGCACGAGGGATCTCCTGTGGGCCACGTGGTAGGAGGAGGCAGCGCCCAGGCCTTCCTGACCTTGATGCTGAGGCAATCTCTCTTCTGAGGACCAGCTTCCCTTGCAGTGGGCATAACTCCTTTGTCATCTGCACCATGCTCCCCTTTGTCATTGCACCGCTGGGCTCACATCCTTGAACTCAGAACACAAAACCCCTGTTTTTTTAACTGATGGTTTGTTTGTTTTTCCTCTTTGGTCGATGCTGCGATCAGTGATGTCAACTTGTTCTATTTGCTTTGACAGGAAAATGTTTTCAGAGTTCATTAGGATGGCATCAATTCTAACATTTGGCACACAAACATTTGATGACCTTCATGTGCAGGAAGAAATATGTAGGCAAAACTTCCATTAATTTAAAAAAACACTTCTGCTCAGCACCGATTCCTGAACTGCAGCTTCAAGCAGAAGTTTTGAACAGTCCCTGTTTGGGATCTACTGGGGGGCTCCAGACACGGAGTTGTAACCAAAATTATTGGAAACCTCTACATCCTGAGTCCGTGCTCAGGTTAATGTTGGGTCCAGCTCTCCACTTAGCTGTAAGGAAGGAGCTGCTTGCAGTTGGGTCCTGGTCAGCTGAGCTGGTAGAGTCAGTCCAGTGTAAACACAATGGTAACTGCATCCTATGCCTCCAAGTGCAGAATATTCTGAATGCTTTTGTGGTATGATTTAATTTGGCAACTTTGGGCTCATTTTCATCAGTTACAGGGCTCATTAAAAGAGCTGGACTGATGAAAGAAAAAACAGGCTTTGGCTTTTCCCGCTTCAGAACATCTGCCCTGCAACAAGAGTCACTGTCTCTTGAAGTAGGAGGGAAGGTGAATGTTCATGGCTTCCCATGGCCTCTGAACAGTGAGGGACCAAGTATTAGCAAGAGCTTTTGCAGTCAAGAAAGCCCTTCAGTAGTAGCTGGACTGATACCAGCAAATTACTCTCACACTGACAACTGCATGAGTTGCTGACAGCCTCAGGCTACTGCTAGCCCATAAGATGAGCAAGGAGAAGGTGAAAACGAGGGGCCAGCTATTTGCCACCATTTGTCCTTTGAGCCTTCCCACTACCTTTGCCTTAGAGCTGTGCAAGTACTGCCAAACAAGGCTGGTTTACCTAATGCCTCTCTCCAGCCCTTTCCTCTGACCTGTCTTAGCTCTTCTTTTAAGATTCACCATGTTTTTATGTTTTTCTCTCATATCCTGTAATCAAGTTAAAGGTGCCTCTGAGGATAGAAGGGATTTGTACTCTGCCTTTGTTTGATGTTTGCTCTTTCCTGAGGGTGCTGCCTGCTGTAAGAAAAGCCAAATGCTGCCCATATGTTGCCATGCTCCCTTAAATTACTGGGGGTGAACGTTTATGGCTGCTCTAGCTTTCTCCATACTCTTCTAAATGATATGTTTTCACAAGCAATTACTGAGATAGGGAGTCAGGACTGGTTTCTGAGGTGTGCCACTTAGAGGCCTACACATAAAAATGGGAGACAGGGAAGGAGGGTGGCAGAGGCTTAATAATATGCCTTGCTCAAGAGAATGTCCTTCAAGTGAGTGGAATTTTGCACCTTGTAAAAGTATGACTTTAATTTTGCCTTTCAAATATGAACTAAGCAGGACTGTCAACACATACTGTGTTGTTCCTTGTCAAACCATTTCACTTAGTCTGTCAGCTGTAAACAGCTTAAGAGGCATGTCATTCCAGCATTATTATAGCTCTTTTAGATTTTTTTTTAGATTGGCTCTGTATCTGTTCCTGCAAAAGGTGTAGATACAGAGATGACATGGGTTATTTATTGTATTACTGCAAAATACTGCTTGCTGTTTTGTGGTAAGCACAGAGTAACTCCATTTCAACTAATGGTCACTGTGGAGTAATAATCCTGTAGTACCATGGTAATACCATTGCCATACTTTGTCAGATCAGTTGTCAGTGGAGCAGGGTACTTACTTCCCTGTGAGTATATATGGCCTTGCACTCTTTCCCAGGAGATCAGGGAAGCAGAATTAAGATGCCTGGAGAAAGAACTGTGATCAACAGAACTCTGTACTTTTGGTTTTTCAAAAAGTTGCTTTACATATTCAAATAAACAGTGTTTAAGCTGTTGATGACAGCTTAACTACTTCATCCCAGAACGTTTTGACAAGTGATTTTCAACGTTTTGGTTTCTCAGGATTTTGACAGGCCCCAAAAAACATGAACTGATTTTATATGTCATATGTTTAATTTATTTGAGATGCGTGTATTATGCTGCAAAAGCAATAAGGAGGGAGTTAAAGGACAGAGTGATTTACTCCATATTTATGATCATCAGCTTCTTCACCGTGTCATTACAAGAGAAAAAATGTTCAGAGTTGTGGAGTATGCAAAGCAGTCAAGCCTTTGTTGCCAACCCGTATGGATTGTGATTTATAAAAAGTGTTGGTGTGATTTCTCTTATGACTGCACTGAAATCCACAGAACTGAACCCGTTTTCACTGCATGGAGCCTTTGCTGCCTCCCTTGTACTTGGCTTCTGCCAAGTGGAGCTGTGTCTAGAGGGTGGCACAGAGAAGGTTCAGTGTCACCTGGGTTCTGAGCAGTGGTGAAGGAGAAAGGTAGTGATTCTCTCACTAGAAATGGGTGAATTCCTGCCTGTGTATATTCCATAGAATTGTCATGAGAAATGATTCAAATATGTACAGTGGTCTTATTTTAAATTCCAAATTCAAATGGAGCCTGAATGTTTTAAAGAAAGCTTGGTTTAGGTCTTTTTGGGAACTTTTCTTAGGTGTCTTCCAATCTTGGATCGCTTCTTTTTTTTTCTATACATGCATTAAAGCAGAAAAAAAAGAGATGGTGTTCACCTTGTACCTTCCTGGGCCCTTGAGCAATAAGTGTGGAAAAATACAGAGAGAGATTTGCTTTTGTAAACCTCCTAGGTTACTTTAGCTGTTGAGAGATATGAATGAATTCACTTGAAGTTAGTGTTTCAACATCATACCTCGGAACCTTTTACCCAGTGTGTCTGTTTGGTTGTACTTCTGTCATGAGTGCTTGATATGCCAGCCTATTAGACTAATTGAAAAATCCTAATTTACCCCATTTAAAACTCAAGGTATTGCTATCCTTTTTCTACACCAGAATGCCACTTTATTTTTTAACTTTATTTCCATAAGTACTAAGCAGCATATGCCCTTAATAATTTTTAAAGTAGGAGGGCTTATTTTGTTTTAACTAATTATTGACATCAATCTAAAAAATGTCAGTTTAAATTATTATTGTATAATAATGCTGCATATGCACACAGGGAAACCCATGCATTCTAAATAAAATTTGAGAGTAAGTTTCCCAAGCTGATTTTTTTCCCCTACACCAACACTATTTTGTCACATACACAAAAAAATCTTACAGGTTTGATCTAATTTTGAATTTATGCTTTGTAATCAAAATTTCCCATAAATTGCATTATCTGATTTCAGTTAAAGTACTAACAGGGGAAATCATAGTTGGCTTTTCAGACATCTTAGGGCCAAGGTACAGAGGCTGTGCAAAGACAGATACCCAGATTTTTGAAGGTAAAGCTCAGATAACTAAAGTTCCCTGGAGACCAAGTGGGCTGGGCTTAAGACACGTCATGGGTTTACTCTAGGTTCAGTTGTTGCAGTTTTCTTCTTTTTGGTTTTTTTTTTCCCTGTAATGGAAAGGGGAAAATAGGAAGAGACATGACAGCTCTTGACATTGAGAGGGAGATAGGCTTGCCTGCATCAGGAAAAAAATAGCCATTTTTGCAAGAATAAGAGGTTAGAAAAACAAACAAAAAAACCATTTTCAATATATTACAAACAGAATTATCTGCCAAAAGGGCAAGATAATTATCTTAATGTGATTTTTGACCAAGATAAATTTATCTGATTTTATAGACTGGGTAACAATTTGAATCTTATGCAAAACCTAGAAATAAATCTAAAAAATATGATAATGTAATAAAAATCGAAATTATTAGCAGTGCAAGTGCCATACTTGAGGCAGTAAAACCTTTTAAGTTCCAATGGAAAATAGGCTGGTAAAACTGGAGTTAAGTTACTCTACTTTAATGGCTTGATAAATAGCTACAATGTTTGGAAGAATTGATAGTGTCATTATTGCAACATCCCCTTTTTATAAACAGCCTGGTGCTGATTTGATTCTAATTGCTGCCAGAGGAACAGCATCAAAGTCGTGTTGCTCCCTCGGTGGAACCTGCAGGGTGAGCAGGAGGGAATGAGCTGCCTGAACTGGAGAAAGTGGAGGGTTTTCAGAGGCTTGGATTCTAATTCTGGAAGTGATGGAGGAGGCTGAGTAAATTCACTGGTGGGAGCAACTACAGGGGAAATGCTTCAGGAAGAGAAAGCACAAAGCAAACGAAACAAGCTCCTCTGAGAACATCAAAGAGTGGGAAAATAGATGTCAAGAGGTTTGAGTGTGCATGTGTTTGCTTCTCACCAGAAAGAATTCTGCTGGACTGGTGTGGCCCTGCCACCAAAGCTCTCATCTCCCTGGCTCTCAGCTTTGCTCTTCCATGGCCTCATTTGCAGCTCCCTTTTCATGAGTGGCTTTCCAGTGTGGATGTATTAATTTTTTTCAGGTTCAGTATCAGACATCAAAGACCTGATTTTAAAGACATTTTTAATTATTAATTACAGCTTCTTCATGTGCATGTAGGCACTGTGTCCATCTCTTGGTGCCCATGAATGCACCTGAAGGTGAAGGCTACTTTTGTAAATTTGATCCTTAGCAATTCTGTGCTTCAGTTCTTCCACTGCAAATGCTGGATGTGACCCTTCTAGAGCTGCAAAGCTATTGAGGAGGCATCAGCATTATGCTGGTGACTGCTGATGTATTTGAGAGCAATAAATTTACCTTTATCCAGAAAAAAAAGTTTCTATAATGTGTGTTTCTGGGCTGGCTGTTCTTCCAAAAACTAGTAGGAAATTATCTTGTTATGTGAGTGGTATCAAGAACAGCAGGTTCCATAAGGAGAGGAGAAGAACATGTTTAATACTTCTGTCACATTAGCAACAAACCTGTGAATAAATAGAAATGCAAAGGGGAGAGGTACTTTTTTTTGTTTTTTTTTTCCACAGATCATGTGATAAGCTTTCTCCTATAAAGATTGTGGGCTAAGTGAAATATGTAAAATAGCTTGTTGGGACTGAACTGCTCAAGAGATTAGTGATGGGATAATAGCTTTTCTCCATTTAAGTGGCAGACCAGTTCAAATCAATTCTAGGTCCCTAGAGACCAAAAGGTGTTGCTATCCTGTGACTCCTTTGTAGTTATTTGAAATGATTTTTTGTTTCAATTCCATCCTTAGTTGCCAGAAAATTATCCCAAACCCAATCATCACTGATTTACTTTGAAATAAGTTGTCTGCTCCCTCTAAAGATTCACAACCTTGAAGGCTGTGTGCATGAATGGCAGTTTTATTTAGTGCTATATTGCTGGTCAGAAATATTTTGTTTTCCATGGAATGGACAGATTGCACAAAAGAAGAGAGATCCTAGAATATGATGCAATGCAAAATTGTTCTTAAAAAATGCCATGGCTTGTTCTTGTAATGGCAGTTTTGGGGGAGAGCAGGGCTACTTTTGAACACTTGCAGTCATCCCTCTCTTGCACCCAGAGCTGCACCTCTTCCACAGTGTGTGAGCCCACCTGCCTGCAGGCTGTGTCTGGACTTTTCCCTACATAAATGTAAATCAGGAAGCAGAGCCACAACTTAGGGAACAGCTATTGGTCATAAGTAACAACTGGAAAATTCAAATTGTTGGCTTGCCCTCCAGGTTTGTTTTGAAGAGTCTGTTTAATGTGGGAAGCTGGACTAGTGGAGTGATGCTAGAGACATGCAAACTTACAGCAGCTCAGAATCTTGCCTACCAATTTTATTCTGAAACAATATAACAAGTAAAATAACAGACACTGATTATTTTGACAAATGTAAAAATTAAGCAAACAGCAGGAATGCTTCCTAAGTCAAGGAGGATTTGGATCTTTCAGTGGCTATAATAGTAAGTCTAGAGCTGGTGAATGATAGCAGACTTTGTTATTCAGTGTACAAAAAAAAAAAGATACCTGGGGTTCTTAGAGAAAAATCCCAGCAGTTCTGTGTGTATGACTGCTTGGAAAAAATCAAATAGGATATTATGATAATGTAAAGCTGTCAGAGAATTGAAATCACATATCTGTAGTAACATTCTCTGTAGAACTGATCCAATATGGATTCCACTGTAGGCACTTTACAGGAGAAATTTTATTTTTGCCTTAGCCCAGACAGCTCCAGGTTTCAGAATGCTCATCGAGGGGGGAGGCTAAAGGGGTTAAGGAAATAAGATGCAATAGAGGTGACCTATGGGAACTTTCATTATTATAGTGAGCCTTGATGAGTGAAATCAGAGGAATTGCTCTCCATCATGAAAGGCTGAAATGTCAAGGGAGCAATTGCAAATTAATCTATTAAGAATAAGTAGGAGGTTGAGCAGTGTGACTCAAAAGGATGGAAATATGTGGAGTAAACTGCAGTATAAAGTCACAATGATTTCTAAATCATAGAATCATAGGGGTTGGAAGGGACCTCGAAAGATCATGCAACCTTAAAAATATCCACTTACAATTTTTACAATTAAATCGGGATTTTTATGTATGAATATATATATATGCCAGTCAAAGTTAAAGCAGACAAAATGGGTCTCTTTCTATTCAGCTGCTCCCAGTATTTGTAGCAGTTGGGCCTGGATGAGAACTTCTGTTCTGATTTGTGTTGCTTTAACCACAACAATGTGTCAGGAATTTTTCTTATTTAAAAGACCCACTAATAAAATGCCTCACAGGCAGTTTTCTCTGTGGTGAATTTCCCATTTTGCTGTGACATTTTTAACTTGGATTTAGTGTTTGTAAAAGGTGTGATTTGACAGCATTGTGTAACTGAAAGCCTCTTTTTATTGACAGATCATGCACACTCAAGGCTGGTGAAATTTCTTTATGTCAGCCTGGTGAGGGACACCCCCAGAACCTGAAGGAACCAACTTGCAGGAGGAAAACTGTAAGTTCATGTCAATCAGTCCAGTCCTCTGTTAAAAGTTGCTGTGTGATTATTTGCAAAGAGCTGGATATGGAGGGATGCATGAAAAGTTACCCAACTGAGAGGATTATATGGTATATTTTTTCTGTTCCCCCACGCTGGTTGCAGTGTTCTGGAATCTTAATGCTTTGTCCATGAGTAGCTCAAGTAAAGCTTGAAACAGATTACCAAGTATGTTTTGGGGAGCTGATCCTGTAGGATATAGCTACCCCTCACAGTGGTACTTGGGTCTGTTGTTTGCTCAGTGTCAGTCCCTGACAGCAATCTTTAGGTCTCAATAATTTCATGAAGCTCATGTAGGTTCAGACTTTTACCTTTGCCAGCCTATTATAGCCTAGGAAGATGAGACGTGACTATGCTGAGATACAACCCCCAGTGATGGCACTTTATAATACTGTATAACTGGAGGATTGCTATTGTAGGCAGAGAAAAAGGCAATAAAGCAGCATTGATATCCTGCCTGCCCTCTTATAGGAGTTATTGAATCAAACCTACCAGAACTGCCAGACAAACAATTTGCAGCTGCAGTCTGAAGCCTGACAATGACACAGAATCAAAAAGAAATAGTTGGAGTGCATGGGCTTGAGAACTCCTCTGTGACCCACCACAGCAGGCTCCCTAGGATTGTTCTCCTCTTTCTGGGCCTTTCCCTGTATAATGCCTTCTCTTTACCTCCTTTTACCTCTCTCCCCCATTTTCTCTTGTATGTTTTTCCAGTTTCAGGTCCTCACAAATTTTGCCCTCCCTTTTCTCTCCCTCATTGCCTCACTGTTTTGTTCTGTTGCCTCCAATATACCTCTTGCCCCTTGTTTGTTTTTCCTTTGTTAGTTCTAGTGCATCCTCTGTTTCTCACTGTTTCTGTTTCCTTAATTATTTTCCCTATTTTTTCTAATTTCACCCCATGGCTTCCCATATTCTCTCTTATTCTCCTTTCCCTGCTGTACCTATTTTCTTTTTTTTCCCTTTCCATTTTATTGCTCATTGTTTCCCTTTTTTTTTTTTTTTCTTTTTCCAGTTCTTCCACCTTCATTTTTATTGAGCCATTTTTAGGCAGTAGCTGAGCTCCGTGTTGCTCTGACTCCTCTGATGTGAGGATTTGAACCTTTCCTCTGCACTAGGATTTCCAAAGTGCCAATCCAGCTCAACTGAGGGGAACTGATGTGGTTTGGCTGTAATGTTTATGAAGGGAGATACTGCAAAAGCCAGCGTAACAGCAGCAGTGGCAAAGACCCTGCCTCATGAGCCAGGTCTACACTCATAGTTGGATTCAAAGCTTAAGAAATTAATGGGATCTGACTCCGACCTGCAAGTACTCTCTTCCACACACTCAGGTCTTACTAGACACCAGTCCTTTATTTCAATATAAATCTGAAAACTCTCATTTTCTTGCAGTATACAGTTTAGTTTTGGCTCAAGGCATTCTGGATTTTGTAATAATTATTGCACATGCAGTCTATGTAGGCCCATATTGTGAAATATGTTCAGGTTCATAAATAGAAAAAAATATCTTCCTAGTTTTTGTATCCTCATAACAATTATCTACTATACTGGGGAAGATTTTTTCATTCTCTTTCTTCTCTTGCAACTCATGTCTGATCCTTACCCTTCTAAACTCTAGATGCACAGTCTTCTAAATATCTGTCAGGAAAGTAGATAGTACACAATTCCTCCTATTTTTTGCCACTTGTCATAAATGTTAGGATGTTAGCTTTTGTTCTAGGGTTTTTTGGGGTTTTTTTTTGTTTTTTTTAAAGTTCCTCAGTTTACTTATTTTCTCCATCTCTTTCCCCCTCCCACTCCTATTTAGGAGCATTTTGATTTGTTTGTCTACATGACAATATTTCCCCACTTTCTGTTACAAAGGCTTTGCTCTTACTTGACAGTCATGTTCTGTGAGAGCCCCACCACAGGATGACCTCTCACAAGAAGGCTGCCACCAAAGCCACCTTCCACTGCTCTCCTCAGGGCACAGCAGGGCAGTCCCAGCCCTGGAGGTCTCTGAAGCTGTATGAGCTGCCTGGCAAAGGGAGCAGTGTGCTCTCTGTCCTCCAGCTGAGCAGTACCCAGGAACCAGTCAAGCCCAGATGCTGTTGGAAGGGTGCCACCTCTCCTTGTGTATAGTTATGTATAATATGAGCATGAAAGAAACCCTTCCTCTCACATTTTGTTTGCTTCCTTCTATCTCTCCAGCTACTTTTCCTGTGGTTTTCAGTGCTGGTGAAAATGGAGGAGAAAAGCCATTCTTCTGTAAGCCAATCTTTTCTGTTCTGATTAGATTTTTCTCCTTTCGTCTGTTTCTTTATGTGATTTAAAAGCTTAAACCCCTTGAAGGTTTTTTGTTAAGATGTTGGGTACATTTTGGAATGGGGGAGCTGTCAAAGGACAACCTAAAAAGTCCTGGTTTATCTTTAGTTAATGGAAAAGGAGGGCTGATTGGATTAGCCCGGCAATGTGACTCCCTGATGCAGACTGCTATCAACACATCAACAGAGGAAGGGTTAAGTACAGTTTCTTTCAGTTTCTCTCACTCACCCCTTTTACCCTCTCTTGTTTTGCCTTTCCTCATGCAGTAACTGACACTTGGAACAGCAGTGCAAATTCCTGGGCATGTTCTAGTACTGGTCAATACAGGAGTAAATCTCACAGTCCCTCCTGCTGTTTTGCATTTGCCACCTGACAGCAGTGGATGCTGAGGAAGGGCGAGGGGTAAGGTTTGAAAGCTTCAGACTGGGCTTTAGCCATGTGACATCTATTAAAGCAATTGGGAGCCAGGTGGCTAAAACCCAGTGCAATTCTTTGTAATGGTACCCCTGAGAGCGCCCATCTCCTTTTAGCAGTACTATTGATCAGGCAATTCTTGACTTTGAGGAGCAAAATTGGTGTGTGCATCAAGCTTCTTTTCCTCAATTTGGCCTGGTTTGAAATTAATCATTTACCTTGAGCCATTTTCGTAAGCAGCTTTAAGCATCGATAAATTTCAGTGTGATTTGATTTTCCTGTCACCTTCCTCTATGAAGCCTGTTGTTTACCAGTCTTATCTGGGACGTCTCCAGAGCTGTTTGGTCTTTATACTCACCTCCTGCATTGATCCTGGTACGTTGTCCAGTGTGATTGTCCAAGCTCAGTAAAGTGCTGAGTGCTTTATTTAATGGCTGCACACAGTGCCTGGTTGGCGGTATCGAGGCCGATGGGCACTTGCTTTTCAGTAGAAGCACTGCTTTTTGTGGGGTAGATCATGGTGTGTTTTAAAATATTGTCCAAGCTCTGACTCTGTCTTGACTGAAATGATGTAGTGTTCTTATAAGGAGCACATTAAGTTCCTCTTCATTTCAGAGACTCTTTATGAGTATTTGATATTTACTAGGGAGTGAAATGCCACACAAAGGTACTTATGTTTCTAAGATGGTGAAACTAAATATGTAAAAATAAGGAAAAGAGTTCTCCAATCCTCTTACTTTCTGCAGATCTTACTTTCCGCAAAATGTTCCTTGTTCCCTTTCATTTCTCTGAAGTGTAGAAAGATTCTTCAGCATGTCATGCCACCGTTTGTGAAGAGGTAGGACAGGCTGTGCTTGAGCATGTGCCCCTTTGCTTTGGGAGTTCAGTGCATCATAGTTATTTATGTGGGTTACCCATCTGTTTCTTTTGAGTTGTTCTGGAGTACTCTTGTGAAGTGTGAGGTAATGCCTAAGTACTGCCAACCACAAGTGATTGGCAGTCCATAGCTGTTCCTCCAGTAAATCCAAAGTGGAAGCTAGGCTGGACCTACATGGTCCTGTCAGTCTGGTACTTCAGCAGGTAGGTAAATCTGTGTGGAGATTTCTCTAGGTAAATCTGTGTGGAGGCTCTAGATTCTGCTGCTGCATCACTTCTCTCAGTGCTGCTTCTTGCTTCCTTGTAGCCCTCTTGCTACTAACCCGAGTAACTGGGCTGGAAAAAGTGGTGTTTAACATTTCCTTGTTGCTAGAAGGCTTTCAGTGGGATGTTTGGTAGTGGGATGAGATGCAAACAAGGGAATTAGACATAGAAAGAAAATTCAGTAAGATGGGTGTTTCTTATTCCTGTTGCTGTTCCAATAGGGCCAAAGCAGTTCCTGAAGTGTCACAGTTTAGCAAGTCCATCACTTCCTGGCCCACGAATACTGATTTAAGAGCCCCACAAGTGATTTTATAAGACATTCCTGTCTGTGTTGAGCTGGCAAGTTGTCAAACCCCAAAACATTCTGTTTGAACAAGCTGGTGTATTCCGATCAGAATTTGTTTCACAGTCAGTTCAACTGAAAATTCAGCTCATCACAAGCTGAGTTTGAAATCGATGCTAACATTGCAAGAACAGCATTACTGTAGGACTTAGATGGAACCCCAAGAGAAAGAAAAATATGCACCACCTCTCTCATTCCAGTCAAGTTATGACTGGAACTGAAAGTTTTTCCTGAATTTATAGAAGGATATAGATATTTATAGAAGGATAAATAACGACCTCAGTTGATTTTGTGTGTGTGTGTATGTGTGTGAAATGATGCAGAGCACAATTAGTGCAGAAATATGAACAATGAAAAGTCTGAGCCAGATTGCCCAAGCCCATCTGAAAATAACATGCAACTTTGGTATTGAATGCCTTGCCAAACTAATTAATGAATCATATGCAAATATTCTGCTTTGCAAACATCCTTTATATTTCATTAGATCCTCAGAAATCAGCTTGGGGAATCTGATAGGAAAAGGCATTTGGTCCTTGCTGTAGCAAAAAGTCACATTTATATTCTGTTTTATATTAACAGCTGATGTCATGTCACAAAATCTGAAGTTTATAAAGAGCTTTATATTTGGATTAAAACCACTTCTATTTTAATTGAGATTTGTTAGTCATGTGTCTGAAACTGGTGTTTTTCCACAAATATTTTAAGCAAAAATAGCTTCTGTGCATAGAACAAAACCAGACATTTCCCATGTAGGTAGCACTTGCCATATGGGAGGTACTGCAGACATAAAAATGCTGGAGGCCAGAAGGGGAGCTCCTTCTTCCAGAGTTCACTGAGTGGGATGATGATCTATGACTCTCACTCTCTTCTGTAAGGTTCCATTTTCATTCCAATGCATTTCTATTTAACAGACCAAAACAGAGGGCCAGAGAGGTTGGGAGAACAGAGCTGTGCTTTGATAGTAAGAGAGAAGAATGCACATGTAGCTCTCTTTGGGTGGCTTTTTTTTTTTTTTTTTTTTTTTTTTTCTGTGTTTTGTGCTTTCCTTTTGAGCCCAATTGGTCAGTTTTCCAAGTTGAGGAGGAGCAGCTGAGATCACTAGTGAAACTCCAAATGAATACCAGATTGAGTTCTACCTTTGGTGCAATCCTGATTATTTGTAAAAAAGGTACAAGGTACCATTGCCTTTCCTGAGCATAGTAAAGATTTTACAGTGGTTAATGAATTTGCTATCAGGTCTAAAGCATCCATGAGCCAGCACTCTTACCTGCTCCTGTCTGGAAAACCAGTTCAAATGTAACCATTTGGTTCAACTGAAGTTTAAATGCCATGTTATCTAGCTGCTTTGGATAATGTTGCTTCATGGAGCTGATCTCTGGAAGAACTTTATTTTTCCCTATATCTAAATAAAGGGGTCTAAGCAGGTCTACAGAGCTAATCATGGTGGTTTCATTAACTCCTCCACAGGAAAATGTTTAAATATGTGAAGTATTCATTATAATATAAAAGTGAAAAAGAGTTCTGCCAAATACTTCTTACCTGAGATAAAACAGTGCTGCTTCCTCTGACCTCAGTGGAGCAGCTCCATGTTATGCCCATAGAAGCTGTTGACTAACAGCAATTTTACTCCAGTCAGTGATGCTGGCTCTGTATCATGGTTTCCCTCCCCTTACTCTCTATCAAGGCAGTTTTGGTCTGCACATGCAAACACAGGCTCAGCATGATTTTTTTCAATTCTCCATATGTCAAATTTAAGAAGTAGTCATCACCTGCCTAAAGAACTGAGTTTTCTGTGGTCAGAGGGCTGCTCTTCTCAGCACTACAGTTATTTTCTCTAAGCACTGAAGTTCATTAGTGATCTCTTTGGAATGCTCCATTTCATCCTATCAAAGAAGCAATTGAGTCACAACTGCTCTACTCAGATTTGTTTCCTATCCCATTATGGGATGTATGTCTCAGTAAAACAGACAAGGGATATTTTGTGATAGTTCTGTCAGCATTTCTCCCCAGAAACTGCAAAAGGTAGATCCCAGATCAATCCATGAAACTGAAGAGTTTTCCCAAAAATGCTGGAGGCAAATACCTGGGACTTGTTTTATGCTTATACCATGGAGATAAGGAGAAAATGGACCAAGCTGCATTAAACATCCATGGCTTGAGTTTGCCAGGAGCTGGTACAGGTGTTTTTGTGGTGCCTTCCAGCAACCTCGTGTCTCAGATACTGGGTGTAGGAGTGACAAAGCAGGTGACAAGGCTGTTATACCAGACTAGTCCTGAGATAGCCAGTTTAAAATGATGGCTGGCAGTGCTCAAGGAAGGAATGTATTTAGGAAAACTGTAATATGTGACAATCTTTGTGCCCTGCTGTTTGTACCTTTCCTCTTGGGGTGCCCAGGAGCAGCTTAGTGTGGCAGGGTGCTCTGGGAGGCATCCATGAACACCTCATCCCTGAGGCAGAGTGCCTTGCTGAGGGATGTGTTTGAAAGTCACATTACCATTCTCAGTGGGGAAGTTTTAGTTTAGTTTCCTGTGGAATAGAATACCCAAGAACAGAATAAAATGAGCATTTGGAAAACATTCTGTCCCTCTCTACACTGATTTTTTTAAAGTGCACTGGATGCCTAGAAGGTCCTATTCAAATTAGGAAATGTAGAAGTGCGTGTACATGGTTTAAAGCAGTGCATGGGAAGCTGTTCTATTTTCCAGCCTCTTAAAGAATGTGACCACAGAGGATATCAGCACAGATTTGTGGAATCATCTTAGAAAAGGTTGAATATAAAGTTTTGTTTGCAAATACATATGCCATCAAAACTTGATTTACCAATGCTGTTTACCATTTGATCAGATAAAAGAATATTAGCTCTTAAAAATGAGACACAAACTGAATTCTCTTTCAACGCAGTCTATAATAACACTGTCTGTCTCTGAGCTTGTACAGCCCCTTAGCTCCTTTTGTCATCCAAACAGACACATGCAGAAGTCTCCTGTGAGCCCCTTCCCACTCTTTCAACACGACAGTTGTTTAAGACACCAGAAGGCTGGGTGTAAAAAGGGTTTCAAAGCTTTGAGATGTCCTCTGGCAAGATTTGCTTCTGTGGTTTGAATGCCCCTGCCTGCAGCTATTCCTGTGCTCCCCTACCCTGTGCCAGCAGCCAAACTCATGCAAAGCTGCCCTGGCACCTCTGGCCTGGAGAGGCACAGGCAGGAGGTGCCCTGCATGGGCTGGAAGTGTGGAGCTGGTTCAGCAGTGCCTGGGACCACCCCAGCAACATGGCCAGGAAACTGCCTGCATTGGGGTTATGGATCCGTTTTGATAAGGTGGCTGGGTCCAAACCAGAATAAATTTCTCAGAGCTGACTGTGGGGCATGTTACAGTGGAACAACATCATGCCTGATCCAAGGTTCACTCCACTGGTGTTTTTCTTTTAGCTGCACTGGGCTCTGAAACCGACCCAATAAATGGCCTATGAGCAAAACTGTAGAGAATGATTAACATGCAATCACCATGCTGCATTTGCCTCATATTGTTAGTCATTATAAAAGCCTGCATCATTCTGAAGCAGAACAAGAATTTCCACACAGCAAATTGCAGGTTGTGTTTGCCAACCCACAAAACATCACAATATTTATTTTGAAACTTTATAATGCTATCAAGGACAAAGTCACTTTACCTGTTCAAATAGCCCCACTGAGACAACTTAGGTTACACATGACAGCAAAAGCAAGCAGAGCTTGGCTCTGGGCACAAGAAAGGCAAAGCTGGCTTCCTCCTGTGGCAGAAATAGGGAATGTGTAAGCACGGAGCTGGGGAAATAATGTTACTGGCGAGTGTACCACCAGGGACCTGGGGAGAAACATCAGGATAAAATTGAGATAATGGTACTCTGGCTCCCCAAATTCATACCTTGTTTGCCTTCCTACCTCGGCTGTTTGGCAAGGCTGTCTTTCTGCAGGTTTCATGCAAAGCACAGCATCTCCCCATGTATGTATAGTTTGTATGTCTCCTAGTTTGTCTGTTTGATTTTTTAAATTTGCATCTTCAAGGGCTTTTTAAAGTGAAATTGTACAATTTAGCACTGCAGACATCAGTGGGTTTAGGATCTGCTGTAGGTGGAAGGGGGGAGGAGGTTTACCTTCCCACACCTATCTTGACAGATTCTGTGTGCCAGAGGCAGTCGTCTTTACTGTGGATCAAAACCTAATCTCTCCTGCTTTTGTAAAACCTTTTCCTCTAGTTCTCTCTCTAGTAAATTATATTCTGTTCTTTGCCCTTGAATAATTTAAAAATGTATAGAATAAAGTGTGCATGGGGGGTTCTCTTCCATTGAGCAATACCTGGTAATCAAAATGCTGCATTCATATCTTGCTGCAATGATCTCATTTCTACTGGGACAGTACTCCTGTGAGCACAGGCCCGTGTTGTGTTCATCCTGTTACAACCAGATAAACTCATAATGTAGACAGATAAGAGCTATGCTCATTAATCTATTAATTGCCCATTGTCAGTTGTCAATATGTTTCGCTTGATGGGAAGCCGGAAGATCATTTTGTATTGTGAGGATGTAGATTTTTGTTCTGTATTGCTATTACTTTATTTTGATTTGAGGAATGCTGTGAAATGACATTCAAGCTGGTAGCATCTCACCCCAACAGAGTAGAGCTGGTTGCTTTTTAAGTTTCTGAAACCAGAAAAAATGTGATGCCCCAAACGGCTGTGAAATAAAAAGGGGAATTTTCAATCGAAGGACCCCACAAGAGCTGTGACTCTGTTGTAACATGTTTTACGATGGGCATTCAGGACATCCTTAAAGTCAACACAGCCTGAGATATCCTGATTTCCCGAGGAAGCTGAAACTCTGTGGGGACTTCATTGTTTGCTGGAAATTTGAGACTGATTTTGTCTGTGACTGGAGCTGCTGGAGCAAGATTTTATTATAATTGTGTGACCTTTAATACACCATGAAGAGATTTCGAGTTCTCTATTTTTCTAGCCTGTAACAAATCAAATGTTTAACTATAATGTACAGTCACCAGGTTTACACCTTAAGAAGGGTGATTTTCAAGGGCTTATCTCTACAAAGAACAGTGGAGCAGAGACAGTTTCAAAAAAAGGAAAAAAGAAGGGAGAGGAACATCATAGAAGCACTTTATAGACCTATTTGAATCACAGCTTTAAGTCATTTATATCACGGCCAAAAAGCCCATCCATGTGTGTATTTAATAATGATGGCCCATTCTGAACAGAGACCAGAAATTTTCCTCTCCATGTCAGGAAGCAAAAAAAAAAAAAAAAACAAAAAAAAACAACAAAAAAACCCTCACAGTCTCTGAGCTGGTAACTTGACCTGTTTGAATTATTTTATTACTTGTGAGACCATCAGCCAGGTGGCCAGCATTTAAACTCTGAGAACAGATCTGGGAATTGATTTCTGTGGAGCTGGCATAGTTAGGAGCAACTGCTGATCAGGCAGCTCCATCTGACATGGAGCAGCTCATCCATGGGGCAGTGATCTTCGTGCCATCCAGGCACAGGTTGGAAGAATACAGGCAGATCTTCCATAGTGTCCAGGACTTGCACCAGTGGGATGTGTCTGCATTCCATATTTTTTGACATGACAGAGGAAAGCAGTGTATTACCTCAAGGTAGGGGAGCTCCCCTCTAGCTACAGTTGCTGCAATAACCAGTGCAGGAATCTGTTTATGTGACCCAGAAGACTCTGTTGTAATTATCAAGGATGGCTGCAAAGAACAGAGTTTATTCAGATGCATTTTCTCCTGATGTATGTGGGGGGCCAAGGGTTTATTTCAAATTTTCAAGGAAAAACGGGGGTTATTGAAATGTGTGTGGTTCTTTTAATATCCGGAGTAATTCTATTTTCTCTAGCTGTTTCACTCGTCTGGGCTTCTTTCTTCCTGCAAAAAAAGTTTAGGAGGGAAATATATTTAAATTAAATGAAATTACATGAAAGAAGAAAGGATAAAAAAAAAATAATCTCCATTTCCACTGAAAATGTGCCAAACCCCTTTAAAGTGAGGAAATTACTTTTCTCAAATATCGTTAATTTTTTAGTGTATTTTTCTCCCAGTTTTGGAAAGTCACAGGCATTACAAATTCACTCTCTCTCATCTCCTCTGGCATCTCCAGAAGAGAGGGGGGTTTGGAGCATGACACAAGAGCAAAAGGGTAAAATAGGAAATAAAAAAAAGAAAGAAGGGGAAAATCTGTGGCTAGCATTCGGATCTGTACTCACTGGACACCAGCTGGATATTTGTATTCAGTACCTCAAAGGTAGAAAATGATAGAAAGGTGTGATTGGAAGTTTAATGCTTTGAAAACTGGTTTAAGAATAAGTGTGATCCATTTAAACACCTATAAAATATAAAAATTCTAAATTTGGAATTTTTCACATCAGCCTGTTTCAGCAAACTTTTCTTTTTTTTTTTTTTCTTTTCTATGGTGAGCTATTTGAAGTGTGGCTGAGCTCAGGGGACCCCAGTGTGCTGGGTGCTGCAGACACATGATGTACATGTCATAGCCTCTCCCTGAGTATTTTGTTCACTGGTGGGAACTGAATTGCAGAGAGATTAAATGCCTCACTTCTGGTCCCCCAGGAAATATATGGATGAGTCTTGAAATGGACCTGGCTCTCCCAGGACCCAGATGAATGCCTTAGCCAAAATCTCACTCTTCCATATCATACTTTGCTTCTCTTTCTTTCCAGTATCTTCTCTAAACATTTCTTTTATTGGTTTCGTTGAGGTCAGCAGTCTCAGCTTGTTGCAAGCACCACAGAATTTCACCCTTTATGGTTTTTTTTTTTCCTTTGTACATTGCCTATATATTGAGTTGCTACCATTGCATTTCTTCTTGCTCCCAGGTCCCTCCCTACTGTGGTGAAGGTGACAGCTTCAGGAGCACAATGTTTTGTCATTTTTGACCTATGAAATAGTGCACACCCCTTTCCAGCCTGTGTCCCATTGTAAGTCAGCCCCTTTTGATCCAGTCTCCGTCCCCTTTTATTGACCAACTCCCCTATTTCCACTAAATGTTTCAACCCTGCTGCCTGCTCCCTTTGTGCTTTCTTTAATTCTCAATATTTCTGCAGCAGGACTGACTCTACCATCAGTTTGTTTAGTGGAGCAGAAGACAAAGCCAGGCGGGTGCTGCTGCTGTTGAATAGGTCACTGGTGACAGCAACCTGTGCTGCAGAAGTTCGCTCCCACTGACACTGTTTTCACTCCACTTGAATGGAAGCTCCCAGGAGTCTTTCTTTAAAGAGCCCAGGGGTGGGGGAAGGCAGAAAAATGGGAAGAAAAGGAATATAATAAGAACAGCAATAACACTCCAACTTTCTCAGTTGTGCGAGCACTTGGCTAATCAAAATGAGAAGTATCTCACGTATCTGTAAATGGGGGGAGGTTAAGAGGTTGTTCTTTTGTCCCATCGTGGCCTCTGCCATGCGGGGCAGTGACTTTTTGTGTCTCTAGATTTTCCTTCTGCTGTCAGGTTAGGTGCTGTCATCTATATAAACAGGGTCTTGTTCATAAGCACTTGCCCTTTTTGAATGAGATAGAGCCATGGCCAGGAAGGAAACTGTCCTTGGCTGAGCCACCAAAGGAAGGTTGCAGCCAGTACTGCAGCTCTGCCTTCTCCTGGCTGAGCTCAAACTGCATCTCAAACTTGATTATCAAATCAAGGAGTCTTCTAGTTTTTAGTTACAGTTTCAAGAGCCATGCCTCCCAAGATAACAGGGACAGGTGCTGGGCAGGCTGAAACAAACCTTCTCTTCCAGTTCTTCAGAAATTTTCTCAGTAAACGACTAGGGTGTTTTAATTATACTTCAAGAGATAACAGTATAGTCTGCCTTTTTATCTAAGCTAAGTCTATTTTATTGATATGTGATGGCAAACAGCAGGCATCTTTCGTAGAAGATGCTGAGGCTAAAACTGCACTAGCCTCACGGGGTAAAACCATCTTCCCTGTAGATACAGAAAATGTTATGCATGAGTAGGAAAAACAATGGTTGTGATGGACAAGACTAGTGAAACAGCTTGGTCTGTATTAATCAGAAAGCCAGCTTCTTAAAAGGCAGTAGGCAAGAAGTTTAAAGAGGTTGACAACAGATATCCATCCAGAAATTAGAAATGTGAAAGAAGAGGTAGGTGCTGAAAAATTTAAAATCTTATTTTTTGATGTGCTTTTGGGCCATGTAGTGGATTTTCTTGAAAAACTCCAAGTAATTAAATTTTTGTTCACAGATTATTTAACTTAAATACTTTGGGGAGATGGATTTTCTCCATACAGATAGGAAACTGAATGTAATTTTAAAGCAGAAGAATGTAGGAAGAAGGAGAAAATACTGGTACATGAGTTCATGAGCCAACCTAAGTTTGTTTTTCTTTCTGAATTACTATAAAGAAGATGCAACTAAAACTGCTCAGAAGTGGTAGAAAATACCACTGAATATTTTTTTCTGAATATTTTCCTTTGATTCTGAGAAACAAACCTGATCACACAGCACGTACAAGTGTATGCCTACATTTATTGTACATACTGCTCTGTGTTTTACACAGGCTGTTTGCCTCAGGGAGTTAATTCTCATACAACTTTTTTCTGCTTCTGCAAAAACTCTGAGGTCTTGTAATAAATTTAACATAGCTGACTTGCATGGCAAGAGGCCTGTTATTTAGTCTCACAGTTTATATTTATGCAGAATAGTGTCTGCTTTATTCAGTAGAAGGCCACTTCTGTTAAAAAAAATCACGTAAAGTTTGTGATGATGGAGATGCCTATAATCAGAAGAGGGGAAGAACTAAACATTGGAATAGAGCCTTCCTTCCAAATTATGTAATTTTCAGAAATTGTTAATGTTTTAATGCTATCTCTTAGCTACAAACAGAGTTTAAACATGCTCATCTCCAAGACTTGTTGGTCCAAGACTCCCAGGCCCCTGCAGCTACTCTTCCTGTTGGAGTTCTGGAGAGAGTGGAATGCTGCATGAAGTCCTCTGATGTCTGGGCAGCTCCCAGCCAGATTCTCTGGACTTCTCTATGCCAGCAGTCAGGAGCTGTGCTTGTGGCTCAGGCTTGCACCTTTGCTTTGTACACATGAAGGGAGGTCAGAGAGCTACCAGTCCCCTGAGAGAGGAGCCAGGCAGGGGTTGGTGGGGCTCAGACAGCTGGAGCAGAGCCCACAGAGCTGGAAGTCTGCTTGTTGCTTGACAAAGCAGCCTGGGCAGCAGCATGGCTTAGGATGTGGTCCTGGATATTTTCCCCATAGTTCATCAAATGGATGGAATCATTGATGTGGTTTGCTTTCCCCCATCTTGTGATTTCTCCAAGCTGGGTTGGTTTTATTTGTTGTTTTTCTTTCTGAAGTAAAACAATTTTTGACAAATTGTTCTATTTAGATGGTTTCAAACACTTGAAAATGCCAGGCATATGTTTACATATTTTAGCACAAAATCTTCTGGTTTTAGGTTCAGAAACATTTAAAATTATGTGGTGAAGCAAAAGTGAAATGTCCCAAGGTTGTTTAAACAACATATTTGATCAAAATTATCAAATCAAGGAGTCTTCTAGTTTTTAGTTACAAACAGTTGCAAGATTTTGAAAGTGCCTTTTATCCAAATTTGCAGCTGAAAAAATAGAGAACCTCAACAAATTTTGGGAGAGAGAAAATCTGTTGCTTTTTGAGTTCTTACTATTTATACCACTGCAAAGTGCTTATAAAATATTACCATTCTAATTTGTGGCATTTTACACCTACTTTGTGTAGCAATAAGGCAAACACAGCCTTATGAATAAAGATAAGGATGTGGAACTTGTTCTGTTAAATTGGGACCCAAATGATTTCTGAGGAAATAAGGGGAAAGAAAACGAATGCTTTTATGCAGTTTTCAATATCTGACAGTCATCTTCTTGTATCAGACTGAGTAGGAGTCATATGATCATCTAGTTTCATATAAGAAATACTTCTATTATGTCTGAATCCTTAAAATTCCTTTTTAAAAACAAGGAGTAGCTCTGGATTGCTTTCAAGAACTGGCAACTAACCCAGAATTTTCACAAGTCAAAATTAGCACTCTTGAACATTTTAAAGAAAAAAATGTTAATTTATATGTGAAATATGGAGGCACAACGAAAGTCTGTCTTCTAGGAGCCCTTTTTGCTACTGGTGTATCACTTACAGAGTGAGAATTACTGTTCTGCTATCAGCAGGAATTAACATTCACTCCTTCCGCTTGGAAATATGCTGAAGTGTCTTACCAAATGCTGATACCTTACAAGAAAAGTTGGAAAAATATTCTATTGCATATGGTGATTTTGAATTCCAGGCACTTTGTCTTAAAAGTCTTGATTTTGATTGAGTAATGTAATGATTATGATATTTTTTGCCATCCATGTGGTAGCTCATAATGCTGGTAATCACATCACACATCACCACCAATGGGACTCCAAAGGAGTAAATGCATAGCAAAGTTCAGAGCTTTGTGACCTTTGTGATGCTTCACTCTCCACAAATTTCACAAATAAATAATTGCCTACAAATTCTGTTTTCTTGAGACGGTGCCTGTTTGGAACACAGGGCTTTCAAATGAGACAGCTCACTTGTGTCACCAGAAACAGGTTCTGTAATGGTGGCAGGGGTGATGGGTACCTCTTCCCTTTGGTGGCATTTCTTTCTCTTTCAGGTTCTGGTCAGGTGTGATACACAGCATTAATTTAGAGGCCTGAGCTCCATTGGTTTACCAATGGGATAAACACAGTATTAGGTGAGGAAAGGCACCAAACAGCTTTGTCTGAGTATTGTTAATGTCCAGAGATGGTTTAACAGGCAAGATTGACTGGAGAATATTACCACATCCCATCCTTGCTTTCATAGCTCTTACTCATCCTGCCCCCTTAATTTATATTTAGAGTAGCCCCTCTTTTCATATGACCGTGGTGTAAGAACTGTGATACCGGAGTTACTTATCCAGGAAAACAGCTGAAGACATTGCATCTGTGTTTAGAAGGAACTTGTCAGCTAGAAATGAGGAGAAACCAGTGCTCTGTCCTGTACCACTAGGCACAGACCTTCATTAAATGTTTTCCAGATCATCAGGGTTCCTAACAGCAAGAAAATCTCCTAAGGAAGCTATTAGTAGCATGATGGGCAGAGCAGTCTGCTTCAGGGGTACCTGCTGACCAAAGGAGGTTCTGTGGAGGTTTAAAACAGTGAAGTAAGGTGAGAATTCCCCTGCCAAACTGCATCTTCATTTGACACTGAGGGATGCACTTACAGAGTTCTGCTGCTGTTAAATTACTCTGACACTGAGGCCATTCAGTAAACCTTCTTTACTGCACCAAAGCTGCATCTCCAGGCATGCGCTAAAACCCAAGCATTAAAACAATCCTATCAAGTTGCTTCACAGAGCTCTAGAAATGAGAACCTCACAGAATTCCTCTACCCATCTGCATGGCTGTGAACTTCTTCTACAATGAAGAATTGTGTCTCACAGTGGAAAGGGAATCCAGTACAATGCAGTAAGAGAATTAATCACTTCTGCTGCCCTCTTGATTTTTCATGAAGTGGAGCACAGCTGCACTGCATCTGACAGGTAGCATCTGATAACCAGAACTGGACATTTAGTGAGCTGCCACTTAGGAGCAGTTTTTACTGAAGTAGAATAAAAGTAGCATGACAGCTTATGGCATGTATCACAGGACCAGCACTGTTTTGTTAAAGACAAGAAGTTGTTTCATTACTACAGTAGTTCAGGTGTGTCTTGGTCTTCCTCTGTCCTTGTCATCCTCTTGACTTACTGACTCCATTTAGTTTCATCATAAAATTTGAAGAGAGCAGTAGTTCTGTGTCACTCTCAGGTACTTCTGAAGACTTCTGTAAGAGTTTTCTTTCTGAATTTTCAGTTCAGTGAGCTGCAAATAAATGTTCTTTCTCACCTAAAACTCATCACTTCCTTACCATTGGAGGAGGAAAACACATTTAGGAAATTAGTTTGTGGTTTTCTTCAATTTGTTCCACATACAACTCATCAGCAGTACAGCAGCAAAGAACTGGCACACAACTACAAGTGTGTGTTCAAATTAAAAGTGTATTCTGCTCTTTTATTCTTGTGTTGTGCAGTGATTATGGAAGGAAAATATTTTTATCAAGCAACCAAAAGCACATTAACACCAAGGAAAGCTATTCCCACTTCCTAGCTTCTTTATAAGGCAGTAAACAAGGACAGAAGCCATGTCAGGGTTACTGTGAGGAGTATGAACTGTGCTTGGTCTGACTCCCCCTCTTCTCTTTTAACAGCCAGGCCTCAACCCTCACCTCACACAAATGGCCCCAGCTCTGGTGCCTCTGCTTGCCTTCCTTTCTTTTATAAGGGCAATGATGTACATCCAATAACCTCACAAAATGCACACAGGATAGTGTTTAAAGAAAAACTCCTTGATTTTCAATGATGATGATGTTGAGGCACAGGAAACTGAAGAAGGAAGATTCCAAATGAAAGCCTAAAAGTCCACCCAGAACCTCCATTGCTGATGGCTGGCTGGTGATCAGTCCTTGGGACAGTGAGGACAAGTTTGTTGTTACCTAATGACAGCTAAAAATTAAAAGTGGCCTCTGTGCTTTTGTAAACAATTTGCAGATGTAAATGCTTTAATATTTTTTAATTTTTTTGAGGGGTGAGGAGATTACTTTCTCATTAAATTTGTAACCTTTGAAGGAGAAAAAGAGAGAAAAAATGAGCCTAAGGAAATTATTTCACTTCATTTATTTCTAGGATTAGTTTTTCATTCTGACTCTGTGCTTCACCTTATTCTCTGAAATTCAAAAGGCAATTTGAACTTTTTCTAAAAAGTGATGTTATGCATTTAGAAATGGCCATGCTTGGTTTTTGTGCCACAGAGTCCCAAGAGTCTTTCAGAGAAGTGTGCTCTTTATGGACTAAGAGAATTGTATTTTTAATTTTTTTTTTTAAGAATACCATATAAACCATCAAGTGAAACTCCTCCTGCCTTTCTGCCACCACCAAAGGTGGGGAGCTGGGAGTTACAGTATGGAGCAGCCTATTGTGGCTCCTTCACTTATGCAAAGAGGTCATGGATGATGGAGTCTGGAATACAAAAGGTGTAGGGCACTCAGCATCTGCGAGGAGGGGATCAAAACAAATATCCTTTATCTAATGCAGAACCTATTACCAAATCAAATGCAGGGACGTGAAAGGTCCAAGTGTGCTTTAAATAATCTGTGTTACAAACAGACCATAATCTGCACAATTAAGCTTCTTGGAGTTGGCAGGATTTTGTGCAGTTGGCAGTTTTCCCCTTGAATAAAGGTCAAAAAGAGGGGAGTGAATTAACCAATGAATACCTTTTTAAAGGTATTCTTTAATGCTATTGAACCTTAGAAATATTTTCTTCCTTGCCCTGGTGGCTCTAGCCAGAGCAAGTTCAGTGTCCTAATTTAAAAGTCTGCCTGTTTGAAGAGCAAACAAAGGAGGGAAGGGAATAGGAAACGTCCCTCTGTCACCGTGTAGGTGGGAGCTGGCTCTCAGCACATGTCTGATTAAAGCATGCTGTGAATCAGGCCCTGGGGAACTCTGCTCATGTGAATGTTACCCCAGGGTTGCCTTTAATATCTACCTATGACTGTTTTATAGGTTACCATTCTGGACCCCTGGGAAAAATGGTGGGGACCTTATATAGTCATTACTAGGTGAACATCTTGCTATCCAGAATATTATTCCTTTAATACAAACGTGTATTTTTGTTCTTGCAGGGAGATAGAGTATATACAGTCCTACCCAAATGGGTGGTGTAAGGTTGCTCTCCCCGTAGAACAGCCTCTTTTCTTGATTACGATGATGAGAAAGTGTTTTCATTTAAAAGGAAAACGCTTGAATGGTTTTCTCATCCCTTGCCCCTCCTCTTGGCAAGCAAACGTGCTGTTGGGGCATTGGGTTTATCACAGGCCAAATGGGGAATTCTCTTAGGAGCCTCTTGTTGAAATGTTGGCAACACATCACTGAACAGTTCTAAAGACATCAGGAAGCCCTAAATTTCTCTGAATTTTCCCACCACTAGCCTTGAATGTAGTTGCCTCTTTGGCCTTGCAGACTTTGGGAGAACATCAAGGAATGTGCTTGCAGGCACCATAGTGTGGTCATCAGCACAGGGCAGCCCCTCGGGATGGGAAGAAAGTTGATTGGAGAAAGAAACCACCCATGTACTAATCTTTTTGTTTCCCATAGTTATTTTTTTCTTGACTTTTTCTCCTCCACAAAAAACACTTAAGTGTGCAAAGGCATTATTTGCCTTAAGGCAAAGGCATTATTTGACAGGCTCTTTTCTGAGGGAGGGAGCTGAAGAAGCTGTGTTGCCTTTGCTGTCCACAGATTCTCAGATCCTTCAAAGGCCTCTGTCCAGCTCTCTCGCTGCCGCCGTGCGGTGTGGTCTGGCTCCCTTCATCTTTTGTCTGTCACCCCTACAGTGTAAAATCAGGGGGAAATAATTTTCCTCCATTTACACTTTACCGTTTTGGGACAAATTAATTCTAGTACCACTTACTTGAAGAGAGGCTCTGAGGATCGTGGAGGGAGGTAGGGGAGGAGGGCTGGATTTTTTTATGTGTCTGGAAATCAAGCATGGTCTGACCAAAGTCTCCTTTTCTCTCTTTCCCCCTCCTTTTTTTCTCTTTTCTATTTTTACTTAGGTGCTAAAGTTAAGTGTTTACTGAATATGATTTCAAATGTCAGTTTAACTTACTATTTTAACCAAAGCTGTAATAGAAAAATATTTTCCCTGCATTGTTAAAATGCAACTCAATTCCTGCTCAGCTACCCACACTCTGTAAACAAGAACATGTATTTGCTGTTGATGTGTGGAATGTATTTTTTTTAAATCACAGAATGGATTAAGAATTAAACTAGAAACAAGATGAGGAAAAAACCCTCAGAGCTGTAATCAAACATCCATTCCAACAGCTGAAACATGTTATTACATCTTTCAGCTGATTTATCGTACCCAAAGAGATTTCATAATCATTCTTAGTATTAAAACAAGGGGAATAGAGGCACATTTCAATAACAATGATTGTTGTTTGGAGAATGCCAATCATGTCTAGGAGTGTTATTTACATCAGACAATATGTAGATATTGTGCCTCCAAGCCTGTTCCTGTTCAGTTTTGTTCTTTGACTTACACAAATGAATGCTAAGAATTGTTGACAAGGAGGTTCAATAGCTAAATACAATAACCAGGGTCCTGCTTACTTCCTTTTGGGAGGAGAAAAATCTTTACCACATAAGTAATACAATCTGATGGAGAAATAAATGCAGCTATGTATGTCTGAACTATCTTGGCTATAAAAGGTAGGGAGAAATTGAATCTGTGTACTAATTTCCATTTGTATTCACATATTAACCATAGGTAATTTGAAAACAATTAAAAGACAGGAATGAGAAAACCAGATGTGGAGCACTGAAATGTGTTACAGAGAAGCAGGCTTCACTTTGTGTTATTTTTCTAACACGCAGTTTTATTTCTGCTGGTGTCTTGTCACAAATCCTAAAATACCATTACAGAGTTAGCAGATGGTTCCCAAGTATTCATACCTGATAAAGCCTCCTGGGTGATCAAGCACTGAAAAATCAATATATTTTTCAACTTTCAATGGCTAGCTATTCAGTTTCATTACATCTTGCTATTCCTCCATGGCTCCTGTGATATGGACACTTACTTCACCATTGCATTAAGCTCTAATCTCCAGGCTGGCTGATACAGGCAGTTAATGAATAGCTAGAGTACCACCTTGGTATGCTTCACAATTCTCCTGATCTCAGTAGGATGTTTTGAGTACTGTGATCTTGTGTTTAGTAACACCCCACTTCTTCCCTCTCTTTTTTTTTTTTTTTTTTCCACACATGCACAGACACCCCTCTCCAGCTGTCACCTTGCTGAGCTCTGAAAGAAAAAAACCAGTAAATACACATTTCAGCAGAAATATTTTGCTTTGACATTTGACTCTTCTAAATAAATAATATCAGCAAGTCACAGTAAGGCAGATCCATGCCCCCTGGGTGACCATTTGAATCACATTCTTAAATCTTTCATTTTCAATAAAGGCACAACTAGAGATAGGTCTTTAAAATGTCCCACTTTTGTCTCCAGATTATCTACATCCCCCACAAAATAGATATACTCTCTGACTGGCTGTTAATGCTTTCTTTAAATCATGTTTCTTTCCCCTTTTCCAAGTTAACTTGCAGTAAATGCCAAGGCGTGCATCAGCTTTCTAATTATTACAGGTGCCTGATTATGGGTCTTCCTCATGCATTTTGGTCTTCACTGAGGGCTGGATTTCTAGCATCTCTAGCATCTCTGTATACTCCAATTTGTGTGAAAATACAAGTGCACAAGAAATGCTGGTGAATGCATAAAGTATATGCATGCACATGGGCATCCTCAGAAACTGCACTAACCTATGTATTTTAATTTTCCATTAGTATTCAAGATTTCACCGATTTTTGATCTTCCACTTTATTTGAGGTTGTGGGGGGGGTTTCTCTTCATTGTTTTTACACATCAGGCAAATAGCAGTGACACAGACCTATTTTACATGCATTCATGCACCATGACACCAGTAAGCCTGGGGCATCTAGAAAACCCATTGACTCTGATTAAGGCATATCTTAAATTTCAGACATGGGCCTTGATTCAGTCTATGGTGCAGGTGATGTTTGTTGAAAAAATAAGCATAAATATCAACCACGTGAATATTTCCTCTTCTCTTAGCTGCATGAAGGCAAAAGTGAGTCTTTGCGTGTGGCACAGTGGTGTGTGAAGAAGAGTGTTACTAATTAATAAGAGCTATTTCTGTCATCAGTGTTGGTGTCTGGCAGCTCTCAGGCAGTAAGTGCCATCATTGCCACCCCCCCCCGAGACCCCCCAGCAGCTGAAGGAGGCCAGGACTCCACGCTGTCAGGTGATGCAGATGCTCTCCTTTGATGGTGTCCTCCCTGATGTCTTGAAATAAGTACTTGTTGCAGGGTGTATCATGGGGTGATCCCTGTCCAGCAAAGTGCTGAGGGTCTAAACTCATCAGGCTGTCCTTCAGCTTGATTCCTTCCTTTTGTGCTTTAAAAATTGTTCTGTTTCTTCACTGGAGTAATTAGGAATTTTTGTCTGCTGGGGCAGTTCCTTGTCTGGGGCTGCAGGTGTTCAGCCTGTGCTGCCTGGCCACAGGAACCAAATAACTTTGGAGAAAAAGACCTGGTTCATTTGTAGGCAATTTTATTAACATCTGAAGCACACAATTGTGCCATGTAGACCTGGGTCCACGCTAGAGCCCTTTCATTACCCTGCTGTGTGGCTGGATTTATGCTGGTGAAAGTCCTAGCTAAAAAAGCTTTTGTACAATGATTAATTGACCTTAACAAGTTTAAGGATGCTTATTTGCACACAGTTATGAAGTGTTGCAATATGTCACAAATGAGAGCAGCTTCTATTATAAACATAATGGCATAAACAGTGAAAGCTGGTTATATTTCCTTAAAAGTTCATTGCAGGGAAATGGGGAAGCTTGAGAAGCTAAACAAATCCAGGCAATAATGGAAATGTAGCATGAAATTACTTCTGTAAACAACAGCCATTCATTATTTGAACATTTTTCATAAGAGAGTAAGCAGACGAGTGTTGATGTTAAAGGGTGTGTGTGGAGGGGGAGGAGGAAGAGAGGAGATTATGAATTTTGAAAGAAATCTTCCAAGGCTATACAGACAGATGTACATCTGTTTAAAAAAAAAAAAAAAAAAAGAGATACGTAAAGCACTGATTGATCCCTGAATATTAACAATCGATGCCATTTTCTTCATTAACTTCTGAGTTGGAGCACAAAGAGAGGTATATTTGATTAAAGGGGAAGAGAAGGGAGCACTATTTAATGTTGATTTGGTGTAGTGAATAACCCCAGAGAGAAATGTAAATACCAGGCTGCAATAACATGACAGCACACTAATCATATTTACAAACGATATTAAATCTGTCCATTGTGCTTGCCTGGCTGCGGATTGGCCCGACTGTAATTGTCACTGTAACCAGTGCTGGCTTGTGGGAGAATTTAACTGCAGTGATATAAGGTGAGTGCTAGGCTTATTATTACTTTATTATTACCCGGTTTATGTTTATTAAAACAATTTGTCATGCAGAACAGGAATGGGAGAATGGGAACATTAAATCGTGCTGTACTCAACCTGAAGAAATGAGTTACAATAAAATTAATGGCAGGCAGGCCACAGCTGACACTTGTAGCCGTGTGGAGCAGCTACACACTGGTTCGTTTCATTTGCTGATCGTTTCTTGTTAGGGTCACGCCATTAAACTTACATATTGAGAACTACTGAAAATCTGAGGCAATGAAGGTAAAGTTTATGAAGCAAAAGTGGGGTTTTTTTCTGCTGCTAATGCATTCCTTTCAATTATTACAGAAATCAGGAATGCAGATTGAAAGTTTAAATCATACTGAGTTATTAAAGATGTGTGTTGGAGTGAATGTCCTTCAATTTTACAGAGGCTTAGAGAGCTGAGAAAGAGCTGAGTTTAGGCTAAAGTGAGACCATTCTCTAAAGGCTTTGAGCAAAGAGAACAGCGAGAATAGTGGTCATGAAAGGTCTCATAACAAGTTTAATAAAAGCCGCTTTATTTTCTTTCCCTGGAACTCAAGGGGTCCTTATTTGATATCTTCAAATTTATTTCAGCCCAAATCTTCATTATTTTAAAGTAGAGGCAGGAGGCGATGACCATGGGAATAGCATTGAGCCTCTTGGAATTCAGCAAAGAGGCAGAGTGACATAACCTCCTCTCGTGACACAATTACGGAAGAAATTAAAAGTGTCAGGCTCTATGTACTTTAGCTGCATAGAAGAAATCTGGCCTCCTGATGAAACATCTTTGTACATGAAAAAGTAATACCCTGCCCTTGTTTCCCATTATACAACAATGTTAAGGAGTCTTCTGGGGTGATTATTAGGGATTTGGTGAAGCACAATAAATGCTGAAGATTAAATCTGAGCACTAGCAATTAGTGTTGGGGAAGGAAGAGTGCTCCCTTTTCTTTCTTTTTTTTTTTTTCCTTTTTAAAAAGTATTTATTAATGAAGCTATTTAAAGAAAACCAAGCCAACTGCTGAAGTTAGGAAATGTGAACCTTTCATTTCTAGCAGTTTTATATTTGTGTAAGTCCTACAAAGTCCACGGGGTTATTCTTGATTTATACCAGTGTGAGCAAGTAGAAGATCGGGCTGTCTCTGTTGGATTTTTTTTCCTCATTTTCCTTTTATTAAGTCTTGGAGAAAGCCTTCAAAGGAGAGATTTAACCATGGATTATCTACCTGTCCCCAATCTCAAGGGCTGGACTAAGTGTCCAAGAGCTCAGCATCCAACCACTGCAACAGAATACCAGAATGGGAGCTGAACTCTGAAAACCCCAGTTTGGTGAAGTGAGTGAGGATATTTAAAAGATCTTACTTTGGAATATTTTATTTTATTTTTATTCCCTTTCAGTTTTCTAGGAAGGGGAATGGCAGATGCTTATCTCAGAAATGTAACTGCATATTCAGTTACAGTGGTGAGGCCACTACAATTACCAAGGCTGCTCCAAACCTGAGAAAAAATAATGGAAAAAATTTCCTGTCCTTCTTGGCACTTCCTGATCAACTTCTTCAAATAACAGCCACTTCTCTGAGAGTACTGGGAGGTTTCTGTCTGAAGGTAAAAGGAAAGAGCAAAGACCTTGATTTACAGTTTATTTTGCCTGGTGAGGTCTAATGGAGTCAGTGTAATCCACGGCGATGGCAAGCACTCATGGTGGACCTGGGTTCTGGAGCATTAGTGTCTTCTGAGGTGGTTCCTACCTGCCTTTTTGACATGGTGTTGTCATTGCAAATAGGGAAGGTTTGGAGAAATAGGAAAATCATTGATGGAATAATTCTTTCTGTGATAGGTGGCTCTGTGGTTGGTAGACATCCTCTGGGGGATGAAGTGAAGATGTGTAGAGGGACAGGTTTGGGGACTTGGACGGTGTAAGGATGGACAGCAAGCTGCTGCAGTGGTGGGTGCAGGGGAAACACAGCAGACAACAGATACCCGTGTATTGCTGGCCTTGAGTCCTTTTCTGTGCCCTCCTTTACATTGATTGAAAAGAAAACACATTTCATTAAAACATGTTGACCTATGTGGCTTGCTAAATAGGCTTTTAAATGTTACAGCAGATCTCTGACCCAGCGTTTTTAAAAGCAGGGTTTTAACGTACTCTTCCATCTTAATTTGTATTTTTTTAACACTCGGTAAACTTGGGGAGAAACCTGTTAGTCCTTTATTCCCTTATGTGTAAAACTCATGAACTCTAAGTAAGGCATACACTGGAAGTGTCTCACTGAATTGCAGTCCTTATTATACGTGCAAACATCCCTTTGACATGAGGGACAAGGGTAGAGTGTAGAATTTTGAGTGATATTTATCACTTGGATTATTAATAATAATAGCATTTGGCATCTTTATAGCACTTTACATTTTCAAAATGCTGCATAAACATTAGCTAAATGGTAGCTAAGTGTGCATAAATGATATTCAGAGCCATTACCCTCTACCACGCTCACGCAGTCACTATGGGTCTGCACTAAAATGTGTGTGCTGCTGCTTGTTGGAAAATCTTTACTGCTTATGCATAGTATTAGCTTTCCTGGAAGAACCAGACTGACCATTTTTCATTTTGTTTCACATGCACCCAAAGGCTTTTGTCTGTATTATGGATTAATGGCCTGCAAAATTTCAGTTTATTGGGGAAAAAGAAGTTGTTGATTTTACTTACTGGAGCATAAAACCAAATAAAAATAGAGGGCTGAGAAACCAAAACACTGCCTTCTTTTTAAACCACATTTTAGCTTGAGTCTTACCACAGCTTTTTATGCTGTGTTTCCTGGCTGTGGGTCCTGCTTCTTCTGTTTCACATGGGTTCAAAGGCTGGATGCTCCCATGGCTGTATGTCCAGGCATCATTTTGACCCCTCAGAGCCACCTGATGTGCTTGTGCATGCACCAGTGTTGCCAAGCAAGGTGCTACTCAGTGTCCATCAAATAGAGGCTGCACAGGTGCCTTTTATGACCTCTTGTTTTCCAGTGACATGAGACTTCTCATGCATGGCTCTCAAAGAAAATATCCATACTTGTCTTATGTTTATCCCCCACCCCTGATTTGCAACATACTTTCTCCAGCCACACTAGCTTCTGTTGCAGTGATGCTTTTTTCCCTTCCTTTAGTGCCTTTCTGTCATTTCATTAAAAGAGCAAGTGGGGAAGATTTTAGAAGTATCTCACACCCCTGTCAGTAGCTATGATGGGATTGTACCTAAAACCAGCTCACTGTATACCCTGACCAAATAGAAGCAGAAATCAAGGGAAATGTCAAAGGGCAGTTTTCATTCTGGATTGCATCAATGTAATCCAGGAGCAAGTGAGTAATTCCACTGTCACTTAATTAAAACTTTTAAGACCTTATGTCTTTGACCTTGTTCTTTAGCTGAACACATAAAAGCAAAGTGGCTGCTTCCTTAATCTCACTTCATGCCATTGCCTTCTGATGAGAGAATCCTCTTGGTACCTCTGATTTGTCATTGAAGCGAAGGGAAGGGCTGTGCACACTACTTGCTCCTATCTTCCACGGTGAGTCTACCTTGACTAAGTTCCTCTTCCTATCTTCAGTCTTCTCCCTGGAGCATCTAGCACATCAGGGCAAGAGGGATCTGAGCCCCACAGCTTCTTTCTGGACCTGTTAACTGTAACTACTGATGTCATTTACAAGGATAAAACCTTAAAGCCAGGCCAAGGTAGACAAAGAAAGAACACTGAAGTAATTCCCTTTGGACAGCAGAGATTGGTGTTCAAGTTATTGAAAATCTGTGTAACTCATTTTCTCTTTTGTCATACTTTAAAAATCTATGAAGTTTGGCTGAGTGCAAACAATAAGCTTTTATTGTTGCTGCCCTTCTTCATAAATGTGTAATCTTCTGGGACCATCAGAAAAGCTTTGGTACAACAAATTAAAAGTCTCTAAACTTTCCTATGTCTCCTTGGACATTTTGTAGACCTGCAAATATCAAATAGTAATCAATATAATACTGCTCTAATTTCTTAAGGCAAACTGGCAGTTCCTGAGCCAGGGAGCACAGCACAGCACAGCTATCTCATGGCAAGGTGAGATTCCTGCTGGTTCACAGAAGAACAGTGCCCATCAGCAAACCTGGGCACAAGAGCAGCTGGGCTGCAGAGCCAGTTGGGTCCAGCTTTGTGCACTGTTTGTCAAGGCTCACAGGTACACTTGCTGTCCCATCAACCACTCCTGCATTTAGGCAGTGGTGTCTCTGTAAGGTGTGGCTGAAGTCCATGGTGTTCTGTAGGTGGTGGTGTTCTGTGATCTGTTTCCTTCACACCTGTCCTTGAGTGCACATTTCCCTAACAAGGCAATAATATTGAGCCAACAAAGTGACTCGAATATTTTCTCTCTCTTCATTGTTTTAGCATAGCAAGCTGTTTTACCAATAGTCTCTTAGTATATCCTGTGCTTTGTCTTGGAGAGACTTATGTTATTTTCTTTGGGGTGAGGCACATGGTATTCAATTTCAGAACATTTGCTTTTTCATATCTTGTCATTGGAACCACCTTGTCAATTTAACTATTGGCATTTTCTCCCCAGTTTAGTGACTCTGATCCCTTACACAAAAATAAATTTGAACCCAATGGCAAGCAGCAGATAAGGTGGGGTGGAGTGGGCAAGGGTTTAGCATTCACTACCACCAGCGAGTTCCTCTCTTGTCATTCAGGCGATCACAGGTCCCTGGTCAACTGAGAATGTTGCTGATTGCAGTTGCTGATGCAAAATGGATCTATGCAGTAATGCAAGTGGGCAGTGTTGCTGACTAAAGGTGCAGTAAACACAGCTGGACCAGAGAGTCTGACCATATTTTAGCTGTGGAAACATTTTTTGCAAGCTGCACCCATGTGCTACCAGCTCCCTGGTGCAGGAACTGGATTCTGTCTGCTGCCCCCTCACTCGTGATGAGGTGGCAAGTTGATGCATGCTCATGTGAAGAGCCAAGTGGCCCAATCCTTTGCTGAGGTGCTGGAAAAAATGGAACGAAGTTTCATCTGCAAAAAATTTCCCTTAACTCCTAGTCTATTTCTAGTGGCTACTTTTTTCTTTTTTTTTTTTTTTTTTTTAATAAGGAGTGTACTTTTCTCTAGCATGGCCTATTCCAAAGCCCATTTACATCAGCATTAAAGCTTGCCACTGACCTAATGGCCTTTGGATCAGGCCCATAGTCTCCTTATCATCTTCTGTATTATTGGCACACCTTTACCTTAGGTCTTGATTTCTGTGGAGCTCTTCAGGTCAAGCTCTATCTCATTGATGTGCTCAGGCTTAAATTGATTCACAGAGAAACTGGCTGTTCTTCTAAAGAAGTGGTCATTTCTCTTAAGTAGCTTCTATTTTTAGGTAAAACTCCTTGAGGCAGCAGATGGTATTGGTGCAGGAGTTAGTGTGCCTTGTGACAAACCCCTTTGGGGCACATCACATGGGCAGCTGGAGCAGTGCCTGAGGATACCCCACCACTTCCATCAGGTCAGTAGCAGGGAAATCTTAAGGTTTTTTCATTATGCTAATGAAGAAAATTAACAGGGTTCAGACCTGATTTAAGTTTTCAGGTGCTAAATAATGTTGCCTGTCTTTCTGAAAAGCTTCTAAGAGCATCTTTTTTTTTTTTTTTTTCCCACACTTTGTTGCTGGAATGACAAATTTTTTAGGACTCTCTTTGTGTAATTGTAAGATTGGTTTAACTGTTTGGGTAAACTTCTTTAGCAGCTTTTGAGAACCTGGCATGCCCAGTTTCTGGAATTGTGGGCAGACCCCCTGCCATGTGTGAGCTCAACAGAAAAGCCACTGAGATTCATTCCTTCTCTTCTGCACTTTCTAGCTTCTCACTTTTTTCCTTTCAGCATTGCTGGGTGTGGAAGCACAGCACTGTATCCATCAGCTGAATGCAATACAGATACTGGGAAATACAGATACAGATACTGGGAAGGGAGTAATCTCAGTTACAAAAAAACCACTTGTGCAAAACATAGACCTAATTCTCCTTGCACCACCCCTGTGCTCTGGAGGTGTTTCCAAGGCAGGGGCTGAGCTGTGTTATGTGCACACAGCTCCAGTTACTGCCAGCACACAGGATTTGGGGAGGCACCAGCTGGTGAAGCCTTAGCCTCCAGGTGGATTTTGTGAGAGGTGGTTTGTGACCTGGGCATTGCTTTCAGCTGCCCCATCCCCTACAGTATGAGATGGGAGCAAGGGTTGGTTCTGAAAGGCCAACACACTTAAAATTGAGAAGCTACAGAACTCATTGCTTATGGCAGACTTATAATTTGCTTTGATTTTTCTGAAAGCTAACAGTTTCTATGAGGGTTGAGAGGATTAAATGCATCTGTATTCACAATTATGTTTAAAAAACAGGAATATCTTGTTCTTTGGCCCCAATCCAGCAGACACTACTGGGGACCAAGGAGTGGGACTTTGGATTCCAAATCAATTCTTCCATAACTGTAGCAACATTTCATTAAGTTCCTTCACAACATTTGCTGTTGGCTGTTGGCAGAGAAGAGATGCCTATCTATGCCCAGAGCAACAGCTCCTTTGTTTTGTTTTTTTTTTAATCGTTTATTCAATTAGTGTCTATAAAAAAGCATCAAAGAAAGAAGAGTAGAGTGGGCAGTAATAGTGTTGACAGACTTTTAGCAGGGGCTGACCTTCTTGGAGATGAAGTCACAGCTCAGAGTGCCTGTGTGATACCAATGCATTTAGGCTATTTTGTTCAGCAGTGCCATCGCTTGATTATTCTGTGGGAAATTTCAGAAATACAGTTGCTTTATGAGCCCAACTTATATGATGATAAATTTCCAAAAGCAAAAATGTGAATTTAAATTATTCGTATTCATGTGAGCGTGGTAGAGAATTTTGGAATCGCTGCAGCAAGTTATGGATGATGCATGAAATGAAAAAATTCCTGCCCAGTGCACAAGGAATACAAAAAGGGTTCTGCAGCCAGCACTGCACTGTGCTCTGGGATGTGTGCTCTCTAGGGAGAGGTGTTTGTATTTTTGAAAAGCACCCAGCCATCAGCCTATGCACAAAAATAAATAACAGAATGAGAGAAAACAATTAGAAATACCCCCTGCCATCTAGGAGCACCTACAGCCTAAGGCTGAGGCATTGTTTCCTGCAGCCAGCTCTCCAGCCTCCCAGGGCTACGTGGATCCTGCACTCGTGGGGCAGCATCTCCTTCCCTGCAGGGTATCTGCAGAAGTAAAGATGTAAAGCTGCACTGAAGCCACTTTCAGCTGCTCAGATCTTTGTGGCTTGAAAAGGAATGGGGCCAACCTCTGCTGGGTCTCAGCCTTGTGTGTTCTTCCTTGGCCTGAGAATGGCATGAGACAAATAGAAAAAAGGTTTTTGGGGCAACATGATCACATCCACATGCCCCGTGTGTGATGGTGTCTCTCATTTGCTTCCAGTCTGAGGCTGACTCTGTGAAATAGTGGGTGTCCAGGAAAAAAACTGTCTGAAAAAATAGCTGCTGACATTATTTTCTAAACCTACGTCTAGCATTAGGATCTTCCCAGTCTCCTAGTCTGCAGGAAAATGGCAATTTTTTTTTCTGGGACTGAAGTCAGCATTACTGTCTTCCAGAACTGAATTTTGTTTACTTAAGTGATTGCACTCTTAACTTAAATAGACGATATCTGTAAACACTGAATATGATCTGACTTTATCTTCCAGGAAAGTTCAGATTTCACATCTTTTCTAATTGCCTAATGAAATCTTTTGCATGTATTTTTGGCTGAATACTGATACATATGCTATATCCTGAAATAATTCCAATCTGTTAAACATCTTGTGAAGTTCTTTAATATTAATTTACTGCATTGTGTTTATTTGATAATTTTTGCATCATTTTAAGGCATCTAGATTTTAGGTTTCAGATAGAGACCCTATATAGACCTTCCCATCCCACAACTTCATGTCTTAAGTTGGACAAGATGATCTTTGAAGATCCCTTTGAACTGGAACTGTTCTATTCTAATTAACATGTGGTCACCATTATATCAAATAGCACTTAGGTTTTTCTTCTATCGCTGGGTACTTGGTACAAAAGACTGTGTGTGTTTGACCTGTGCTCCTGGACTTTAATGTCTGTTTTCAGAGCTTGCTAATTCATTTCCAATCTTGCAATGCAATTTGTTGAGGACCTCCCACTGTGTAAATAGATTAAGACATCTGACCAAAATCTCTGCTTTATCATAACCTTTGCCTTCAGTAGACCTTTGCTTTCCAATATTCTGTTTATTAGGGTACTTCTTGAGCTTTTACTTTCCTTCATATATTGTGCTTAGGATGACTAATTTAGCAATGGGTCACTGCCTTCTTGTACTTGTACCTCTGCTGAACGTGGGAGCATGAGTCCTTCCACTCTTACTGCAAATAAACCTGATTATTTTGCACAGAAGAATGAAAAAGGTCCCTCATTTGCATTTTGATGGGCATTAATACAGATACTGCTTTGGTCTTGTAAACCCAGAATCCAGGTTTCTCTGTATCTTAAGCCAGAGGACTACCATTGAGATTTTAATAGATATTAAAACCACAGCGTTAGAAACTAGAGAACATAGATTTAGGCTGAAGTATATGAGCAGTGAGCAGCAGCAAGCAGCTACCCATGTATTACATTTATAATTAGCTGTGCCTCATTCTCTTATTGCTTGCTAATGTTTTCTTTTATGAAGAGCAGATTTTACTACTTCTGCAAATATCCAGGCCCTTTCCCACATCTTTACCTATCTTGTATATAACAAAGTGTTTGTGTGCCTTAGCCCATATCCTCAAGCTTCCAATATCTGTGGATCAAGTGCACTTTTCTGGTTAATAGTGTCATCTGGAAATTGATTTTATAGCCTGTTCTGGCATAGTGTGTACTAGTGTGGTCATATTAACCCATATAAAAACTTTCTGAAACTGCTGCAAAAAGGGAGCCAGAGATTTTAGGTCAAAAGCAGTATCTCATCCCTGGTGCAGAGAGATGAAGCAAGTCTACCAGCTTTAGACTGTTTTTGTCTTTTAATTGGAGACTTATAGCTTATACTTTTTCTTTTGGCATTTCAAGGTGATATTTTCTAGCTGTGTCTGTTCCCTCATGCCATGGGAGGCATCCTGCTGGGTGTGGGCATATCGTGGCCAGAGAGAGCTGCTTGTCATCATTTGGGCTGGAAGTACTGCAGAAGGTGTTGCACTCACCTGAGCTTGTTCTTGGGAGTTGGTGGCACTGAACATGTGTCTCTGGCAGCTGCAGAATGGACTCATACAGTGCTGTGCAACACCTGTGGGACTAATCAGTTCAGCTTGGCTCCAGTGCAGACATTTTTCTGTTGCTCTGTGTGTGTAGAGGCAGACACCAACTCTGATGACACCCTTCACACTTCCCCTGTTGTGGCCAGGTCCTACCAGCTGTGTCCAGATGCAAGGAATTCAACTGGGTTCATTGGTTTCACGTTTGCTGCTGGTCTGAAATGCTGCTACTGGTTGTGTGAGACAAGGCAAGGATTTATTGTGTGGCACAGCCAGCCTGTAGCAGCTCTCTGGCTGCTCTAGCTTGTCACACAGGACCAGCCCTATAAAAGCTGCCTTTCCTCTCCTTAGCAACTTTTACAGTGCTGAGCTCAGCTCTGATGCTGGCAAAGCAGCCACAGCCAAGCAGCATCAGTACCTCCTGCCACAGCACATGCAGAAGGTGCTAGTGCAGTGCCAGAGATTCATGGGTCACTCCAATAAATGTGTCCCTCTAATCATCAGCATCTGTGCCATGAAATTGCCTCCTTAAAAAGGAAGAATTATCTCCTTGACTTGTTTTGCCCCCACTCTGTGCAGGAGTAAATTACCTGTACCTCTGCCCACTGCATGTGTCTCAGCACGGGTTGCACTGGCTCTGTTCTTAGAGAAGTCAGAGCTTTTGAGGATTAGGAGAGCAGCCATGTCATAGCAATTCATTTTTATAGGCCTATGAAAATTCAATCCATGAAATAGTTAATTAGAAAGTCTCCAATTACCAACTGAATTTATTTTGCAAAAAGTTACATTTGTTCTTCTCGGCGAGAGGAAAAAAAAATAAGTAATTCAAATCATTTTGAAGTTCCATTTCTTCATTCATTAGAAGACTTAGCTTGCAAAATCCTAATTAAAAAGAACATTTTGTGTTAATGAAAATGTTCTAATTTTTTACCTTATTAAGTTAGTTAATTTTTTTTTCCAGTGCATTCAGCAAGAAGAGGTCTCCTTAACAGCTTTGTTTGTGTTTATATTCTTTGATTGCAAAATTTGTGAGACAAAAGAGAGTTAAACTCATTCTGTGTTGCCCTCCAGTTAACTGTTCAGTTGAAAAATGACCTTCATAACTAAGTCCTCTTGCCTTTTCATCGATATCAAGGAGTTACAACTCTAACCTACAGTTGAGGAGGTGGCTTCACTCTGGTAAACCATCAGAAATTGCATGAGCACCCTGTGGAGTGTAGATATTTATAGATATCTAAGAGGAGTACAGATAACTGAATAATTTGAATCTGAATTCTGAAACAGCCTAGGGCTTTTCTGCTGGCTTTCAAGTTCAGCATCCTCTTGCATGACATTTAGCCATTAAAAGCTGAAGTTTATTTCAGTACCAAATAATTCTGCATCAGACACAATAATATTGCACACTAGAGATCATAGGAGCTGCACATAGGTTCCTACTATGGTACAACACTGAGGAAGACTACGCTTTCTGGATGTCTTAAAAATAGGTGTGTTATATATGCTTTCTGCTTATTATTTTCTTTTTCCTGCTATTTTATCAGTCAGCTTTCATGCACACAATCTAAGTGCTGAGATGGCATGCTCAAATTTTCAGACAGGACATGCACATCAAACTGTGGGTCAGAGCAATACCTTGCTTGTGTGCAGCTTCTCAGAGCTAACATTTACAGATCAGGCTTCAGATATGAAGTGTCAGGGGAAAGTACTGGAGACTCCTCACCATCAACCTGTACTGGGAAAGAATTACACTATAAAATTGAGATTAATTTAAAGTAATGATCGAATCTGAGGAAATGGCAATCTGTGTGCAGACACTCCACAAACTGAAAAGAAGCTAAATTCATTGGGTGAATTATTTGCTGCCAATTATACTCTCAGCTCTAATATTCAGTGTTAAATATTTAGTTAGAACCTCTTTCATCCTAGAATTTTAGTTTTCATTTAACATCATGAATGACTATATTCAACACATGTTATTTTCATTACCTCTCCTTTGAATGCACTTGCATAGTTACATGAATTGCCTGCTCTCTGTTTTGGTAGATTTTTGGACAAGGCATAAGCCTTTTCTCAGGCTTGAATTTTGGTAGCTGTCTGAGTACTTCTTTGATCTGAAAGTGACCCTGCCGTGTTGAAATGTGGACTTGGCTAACTTCATGGCAGGACACTTGGAGAATTACAAGATGGCTGTAAAGATGCACTAACCCCTTTCAGGACCTAAATTAAGCTTTAAATCAAAGCTAACTAGAATGCCACCAAAGCTTTTCCATTAAGACTGGCTTACACACCCTTGCACTGTGATGCACAGAAAACATCATAAATTTTGGACCTGGGCTGAAACTCTGAAGTTCTGCCTTTACTTTCTAAGTTCATGCTTCTTCACTCTCATGGAGCAATCCAGTATTTGTGTGAATTGGTTTGTGAGTGTGAGGGCAGATGCTGATCTAGAAGACAATTGGCACTGGACAATTATCACCAGAAGCTGAATCTCAGCTCTAGTCCATCCTTTCAGTTATCATTGTGCAGGAAGTGCCATGCCACCATTTTAAGGAAAAAAAAAAAAAAGATATAAGCATTCCAGGGGTCACCTTCTGTTAGAACAAGACCTTCTTTGTAACTGAAGCATACAGAGCACTGTAGCTTGAGAACAGGGCTGCTTCTTTGGATAAGACATTATACTTAAAAGCAGGGATTTTGTGGTTTGTAAACCAAATGTGTGGAAAAAAGAGAATATTTTTTCTATTCTTTATGCTGTCGTATTCCTTACTGAAGATGGTGGTGGGGAGCTACAGAAGCAATGAAGTCAGACATAGCTCTCTCCTAAATATAAGATTTGCCTGGTCAGAAATGGGAGCTTGAGAAGGGTGTGAGATGAGAGGAACTTTACAGTTCCTGGGGCAGTATTGACCTCTGAGGTTGGGCACCAGATTGTGGTGGGTGCTCAGAATGGAACTGGCCAAGGAGCTGAGAAAAGTCTGAGCTGGTGTTTGTAGGGGAAGGGAAGAGACTCAGCCATGCCCCAGAGGGAGACAGGGATGGGTGGGACACTTCACCTCTGTGACTGCTCTCAGGGCACGGCCTGACTCATCCAGCAAGATGCTTATCAAGAACTGCTCCCACTGGGCTTTGATGCAGGGTTTACTGGGGCTCTCTTGTGCAGAAAATGCAGGCATTAAAACCTCGTTGTGAAATGCCCTGATGAAATAGTCCATCATACTGCCAATGTTTGGCTCTACAGCCAGGGCAAGAGAGGAAAGAATTGCTAATGCTCCAAGGAACAGCTTGTCAGCTTGAGGGCCTCATGTGTGCCAGCTGGATTCAAGCTCAAGTCTGGATTTGATCCACTAATGAAACATCATCCTCCAAAAACTACTGTCTGAAGGTGGCAGGACTCTGGAGACCTAGAGGGTTGATTGGAAAGTGGACTCCCTCTTAACCATAGGGTTTTAATCCCCTCTTGGCTCTGCCAAGGCCAACATTTTGCCCCCCATGGCTCTTGCATTAAGTGAAACGTCTAAATGTGGAAGAATGTGACATTTTAATAAAACAGCTGGTGGGATCTATGAATTTTCTGAAAAGTCTGGGGTCAGTTCCTATGTGATGACACTTGTGGGCTGCAGCAGACATGTACTTTTGCTTTCCAGCTGAGGGGGGGAAGAAGGATTTCCATTGAAAAGGCATAGCTCAAAATCCATTACTCTATCCCTAATGTAATACAGAATTGTGTCTCAGCAGCATGCTGGCTTCTGAACTAGGAAGTAAAGGAAGAGTTTTCCCCTGAAAACCACAAGGCAGCAAGAGTGTGCATCAGGTAGCCTTTGGAACATCCCTTATCCAGCAGACTTACAAATGGATCCCCGCTTTCCACCCCCAGCTCTCCACTCTCTGCTCATATAAATATTTAAATAATTATTTCTTAGAGCTCTGGGAAAACTATCAATTGCCTCTATCAGAACCTGTTCTATTAGCTGAGCAACTTTCTGCCATTATAGCAGCTTTTCACCACTTTCTATTTCATTAGCATTCATTTTCTCTAGACATATGACACACTACCCACTGGAAATGTAGGCATCTGGGAACATAAAGCTAAAAGCTGAGGTTTGCTTCAGTGCTTGCCAGCCCACAGAATTTTATTACCTAACCTACCTTTACCTAAATCACAGAAAAATGACAAACCTTTTGATGCATGTAAAAAAAAACCTGAAACAGAGTTAAACTGCAAGCTTGACTGATGCAAACTGACATAAAGCATCACAATGGTGCCCATCAGAGACAGATGTTTTCTCCAACTCCAGTTTAGTTGCATTTTTGCAGAGTACACCACTGATTTGTTAAACGTACTGCTTGGAAAAAGATTTGGGGCTGGAGTTCCAACTCAACTCTCCAGGAGTACTTGGCAGGCTGATGGCATTACTCTCACAGGTGGAAATGGGTAATGCAGATTTTTAGAAGCAGCACATCTGTTCTTTCAGCTAATCAGATCTAAGTTCTGCAGGAATGACCACATTAGCAACCTCAGGGTCATAACTGGAGGGACACAAATCAACAACATTCTGGATGCTAATGTGAAGAAATTTTAAAATTTGAGTTGCAGATGCTCACGTACCTGCCTGATGTTAGCTTCTGCTCACAGAAAGTCTGTTACAAGATCCCAGCACCAGAGAGTTTACCAGCTGAAGGACTGTGGTGGGAAGCAGCCCCAGTCTCATTCCCAAAGAACTGTAAAAAGAAAAGATCTTGGTATATTTTCAGTAGAACATGGTCCTAGCAGGTATGAGATACATTCATATAGCTAAATATCCTAAATGGCTGTTGCTTCCCATGCAACAGTTCCTGAAAGGAAGTGAAGTCACTGACTAAGTCATTGATTGTGGTGGGCAAATCATAGGCATTTCTTCTGTTCATACTGTCTGCCAAAAAGAAATCAGCTGTTTGAAGTCTCAGTGTGTTTCTTGTTACTTCAGAAACAAGAAGACACAGCATGGTGATTGACCCCAAATCTTTTGGAGTTAGGTTGAGATTTCAAGTCTGCTGGGTAGCTGGATGAAATTACCTGTCCCTGGAGCCATGCTGCTCTCTTGGCTTAGATATGAAGAACATCCCTTGTGGTCAGTTATCAGTTCATTTGGTTTTCTTTCTCTTGCAAAAATTCAGTTGGGAAACAAAATGATAAATTCCATGGTCACCTTAAATCCTCTGTTTTGTGGCATGTTAAAGCCTATAGAGAGGGAAATATTTGTCAGCTGTTTACCTTGAACAGTCCCTCTCATACATGGGTGGAAATGTTGCCCTCATGAATTACAGGGAAATTGAAGATCTGTTGCCTGGATCAACTTGTTAGGACAATAAACCAACCATTACACTCTGTATCTAAAACAAGCCTATGCAAACTTATTAACCCAAAAGCTGATGCTACCTGTTTTATCCAGCTCCACCCGTGGCTGCCCAGAATCTCTTACAGAGAGCTCTAAGCTTCCTAAACCCCTATGAATACTAAGAGATGTTAGCTCGTGCTATACTCAGCTTCCTGGTGGAAATCTGAGCCATTTCCTGTTTAGTTTTGCATCATCTGCTGAAGAAAAAAGTATCCCCAAGTTCTTTTTTTCTTAATTGCATCTATCAGCTGGCCAGCATTTTACTCTGCAGATGCTTAACCTGTCATTGTATGCAAATATATCAGTATCTTGTTTCATGTAAGTAGCTTTAGACCTAATGAATTGAACTTAACTGGCATTAGAACTTCTCATTTAGGAGACTACATTAGACACTTAAATTTATTACTATTCAGAAAAGCAGAGATGCTTTAGCAAGTGATAAAATTAAGCATGTACTCTAATAACAAGAAAATCTTTCCTGAACAGGGCCTGAAAAATTATCTTTTCATGTGTAGTTGTACCCTTGTGTCAAACCTTGAATTTGGCACACAGTCTTACATCATTTTCAGGATAAGAAGATGACTTTTTAATCTCTTTTTAATTCTGTATCTGGAAAATGGCTTTATTAACCTCTACTTACTAAGCAATAATATAGCTGATGTGCTCTGTGGTCCTGCTTCCTTTCTGTTGCTCTCCTACAAAAGTATGATAACCTCTGAAGAAACTCCTTGTTCTAGACATAGACTGATAGAAGACTGATTTTAACTGTTAATCTAATAAGACAGCTGTATTTAAATCACTGTTCATGCTGCATTCCTCATAAGGTAGTTTAGATGTATGTGATCTTAAAAAAATGCAGACAGCTTTATCAAAACTTATATCACCAAGGAATACCCATCCCAGCCAAAGAACTATCTTTCTCCTGAGTGCAGGAGAAAGCAGTGAAATCTGAACCATTTAAATCTATAGCACATGATCATATAGCATGAGAGTCAAATATGAAGTAGCCTACAAGAAGCTGTGGCAGGATGTACCATTGCCTGATGACTGTGGCATTCTCATTACTGAGACTAAAATGTCAGAGGAATTCTGTGGCAATATGGTCAAAGTAATGCCCTCTGGAAAATCAGAGCCCTGACAATATCTCTGCAGCAAACTGCGTAAGATTGAGCAAGGGCAAATAAGTTTTTATAATTCTGTAGTAATATTGTAGAGTAACAGTGATTAGCCCTCTGAAAATAGCTACTTATTGCTCAGCAGCAGCTGGGAAAGCAGGGAGAATTTTACGAATTATTAAGCAAAGGGTAGAAAACAGAGAGAAAATATTCCACAGCATAAATTGCTGGCATACCCATGTTTAGTAGCTCTCTGTAGGTTTCCTCTCCCATCTCAAAGGGATGCAAGTAGAAATCAGTGGATTGAGCATGTCCCAGTATGCTGCCTCTTCCTTTTGTTTCAGTCAGGCCCATATGGATGTCTGATTGGTGAAAGAGCAATGAGCTCTGCTGCTTTGAAGTCATGGGAGATGCCTCCAGTCAGCAGCTCAGCAACACCTTTTTTTGTGTGTGTGGGCAGAGTTGGGCTTTTGTGCAAGGTCAGCATCCCAGCCTCCACAGGCTTCCTCAGTCTCCCACTGGGCTGGACTTGTGTCACTGGGAATGGCAGCAGCTCCCTCACCTGGAAACAGTCAGTGGGAAATGGAAGGCACAGCCTTGCACAGAAGCACAGTGTCTTCCAGCAGTCACTCCCAAACAGGCTGAGTCAATCCCTATGGATTCTCTGGAGACAGCAGTGAGCTCTGGGCAGCTGATGGACTGATGTACTCCAGTGCAGGGCAAAGGCTCCATCTGAGTCAGGGAGCCTCATTTCATTTCCTAAGCCCCGTTTTGAGCAGTAATGGAGGTAGATCAGAAAAGGCTGCAGGGCTGTTTAAAGGTTCTTGCTCTGGATGCAAGGAAAGTGTTTAAACTGTTGGGTTTGAGAAGCTGAGATGGCATAATGTAGTTTTTATATTCTTTCCTAAGAGCTGGCCACCATCAGAGAGCAGATACTGTGCTAATTGGATTTCCTGTTTGATCTAGCATGGCAGTTCTTCTGCCTTTAGCAACAAAGAAGGAATCTGCTTCTTAGATTTCCAGTGCATGTTTATACAGTCTGCTGACATGTTCTTCATCTGCTGTCTCATTATTTTCTTTCCAAAGAAGGGTAGGTCTGTGGTTACAGATACCCAGGAATCCCTGTGTCTGGGATCTCTCAGGAGGTTTATGATACAGACTGGTGCTTTGGTTCAGTCACCTGTATCTTGACCCAGCTCCCTTCTAAATTGACAGGAGTGTTTTCTGGGATATGAAAAACCCAAAAGTTCTTTGGTTTGCTTCAAAATAGTGGAAGTGAATCCAACCCTTTCAAGTGGACTAGGCCAGCACCCCCAAACTGTGCAATGGTAGCTCCTGAAGTCTTTATGGTGACATTATGAGGTTTAATTAATTGAAAGGAATTAATGGTAAGGAGTTTAAAAGGAAGATGAGATGTGAGTACTATGACTGTGTGGAAGAATCTTTTAGTTTAATGTTGAACTGAAAGGGTCTGAAATGTATTCATGCTCTTGAAACAAAGCTCAAGGGTTAAAATGATCTAGTTGAACATCAACTAATACACTCCAATATGCAGTAAAGCTGGTAGATTATTTTTTAAATAGTGCTATTCTGCTAAGCAATGCACTTGTGCTCTGTGATAGACTGGTTAGAGCTGTAAATGTCATTGTTAAAATGAGTATCTTTAATAGCTAATATCTATTAAAACAAAGCACTTAGATACCAGAAAAGGCAGTTTTAAAGTGCTAGGTCCCTAAATTATTTTTGTACAATCAAAATGAGACTCTTAGGGATGAGGTGGCACAGTGGGTTAACACATTACTCTTCTGGTTATAAGTTTTATCATCATATCTTACAAATACAAGAGATCTGAGAGAGCTGTTCTTCAGGCCATCCAGCATATTTGTTTTAAAACATATTTTAATACAATTGACTGTGATTTACAAGGGAAGTAGGTTAGGACTTTGCTTGCTGCTACCACACTTTGAGTAGAAGTAGGTTAGGACTTTGTCACAGTTTGGATTGTTCCCTTGATGAGATGACAAAGGGATAAACCATCCCTTTTTATAGCTCCATTTTCTTCCAACAACATCTTGTGACACAGCTACAAGCAAGAGTCGTAAAAGGTTAAACTCAGCACATTTGAGTAAGACATTTCAAGGCACTTGACATGTAGTCAAAAATAGGGAATAAGTAGGTGACTACTTGCACATGTAGGTGCAGAGGGAAAGTGAGCTATATAGAAGAATGTGACAGTACATTTTAACTGTAACTATCTAAACAACCTTTCAGGGTATGTTTGTTTAAACTTACCTGGGTTCAATGGAATATTTTTTCTGTTTGGTGAAGATCCAAAATCTCTTGGTGTCTAAAATATAATATTCTTAATCAGCTGGACTTCTCAGTTCTGCTGGAGTTGCTGAAAGAGATCTCCCTATTCTCAGGCCATTCACATCACTAATGCTTTTCATGCCCTTGCTTGGAAACAACTTATCACCAGTGTGTACCTCCCAGCTGCTTGCCTCTGCTTGCTGTGTTTTATCCAACATCTGAGAAGCAGCACTCCCAGGCAAGAGCCCCTGCCTTGCCCTGAGCTTCTGAGTTGCTGGTGGATGGAAGGCAGAACACAACACATGGTGGGGTGGTGGTGGTGGTGTTGATGTCTTCCTGAAAGGGTCTGAAGCTGCCTCTTGAACCACGGTCTGTTTCCAAGGTCATCTTGGTACAAAATGTCATCAGTGCAGTTGCTAGGTTGAACCACAGGGCTATGTGTCACCATCTTGTTCTTAAAAAATTGTACATTCGTCTTAAAAAGCAAAGATAATACTTCATTATCATATCATGCTTGATACCATATTAAGATATCATGTAGGTGATATCATGTCTCCAACATTTGTTTGGCAATACCAGTATGAGGGAATGCTTTGTATGTTTCCTCCTTGAGTAATTTCTTGATTCCTGAGTCCCCAAAAACCTCACTTTGAGCAATATCAACTGTTAGCAGCTTTAGAGAAAGTTTCACTGTCTCTTATGTATGGGTTGATAATAAATCTTTAAACCAGTCTGTGGATGTGATGCTCTACAATGCAGAACCTGTCTCTCAGTGCACCCAGTTTTTGTATTGTAACCTTGCCCTTTGGCTGCAAATGTCAGGCTACTGCCGTTTTGTCTTTCAGTATAGATGGAATGTGTTAAAATAAGATTTTTTTTTCATGATGAATTATTTGTTTTTGTGAATTCTGTGTTTCTGAAGACAAACAGAAGTGTAATTATTTTGTTGAGCAGAACCTTAAAAGCTGAGTGCCAGAAGGCAACTGGTGTCCAGCTTTTCCCATAGCAGCACGCTCTTTGTCTCCCAGTTCTGCATGTGTGTGCACACACATAAGTTATTCTTGTAAGAGGTTATTCTTGTTTTGTCATGAAGTGGTCCAGAAATTTCTTTTGTGCATCCTCCTCCCCAGGCTGGTGTGACAATGCCAGCACTGTGAGAAGTAGGTAACATCTTGACATGCAGCATCAGATTTTAGAGACAAAGCAGCAACTTCCCAACCAATAGCAAGGTTAGTTTGACTCAAGTTTGTCCTAACTGTCATTTTCCATAAAAATCTCATCCAGACCCTTTTTGAGCACCTGTATCTGAGATGGCAGGTAACTGTCTGCTTTGTTGGATTCTGCCAAAGACCAGTGCACAGTGACCCAGCTGAACAAGGGAGTCGGGCTTGCTGCAAATGACTCTCCATAGGAAGAAACTATCCAGCCATATGTAAAACAGGCAATTCCTGCCATGGAGCCATTAAGTATACTCATAATTCTCACAGATTAAGATGAAATATCAGTTAAATGATTACTATTTCACAGTAAAATTGATTTTTTTTCAGGATAATGTGATAAAGCGTGGGGGCAACTGATAGTACCACTGCCCTATTTTCTGGCAAAAGTGTAGAGTATGTCAGGTTGTCTTTTCCACACACATAAAATAAAAAAGACAAGTCTTTTTTAAGAATTAAGTTTAGCTGTCAGCATAGCAGTGGCACTTCTGGGTATGTTCATAAAGATGAACACAGTCACAGTGTATTACATTAATTCAAATTGTAAGAAAAAATTATTTTCCCATAAATATCACATCAAATTATACATTTAGACACCACTTGGCTGTGTTTTAGAGCTCTAAATAAGTGGCAGCCCACATCCCATTTTTTTTATGCACCCGTTTGAGTGAGTCAGAATAAGTTTTCTAGCTAATATAAACTATTTGTATTTCACATTCTTAATTGATGCTTTTAATTACTCTTCATATACTTTAATAGTTTTCATATAGAAAACTGCTTTCTGTGCACTAAGCCGAATCTCCAATCTGCAGCAAAACTTGCTTGTGTCAGGTTTTTTCCAGACTTTGTCTACCAGCCCCAAATACTAAATTACATTGGCACTCTTACAGTAATCAAGGGAATAATTGTGAAGGCAAAGTTTGTTGTAAGGAAACCAAATTAGGAGGGAAAACAACAACGCTCAACAAAAATATTTAGTATGAACTAATCTTTTTGGTCTTTGTCCTCCTACAATAAGGACTGTTTAACCATGTAGTATAATTATTTAAAGCATACTGTAATTTATCCTATGTAGATTAGACTCCTGTTTTATTAGAATGGTGAAAGAACAGTCTTGAAAGAATAAGCAAACTAAAGCTCTGTCTTGCTGTTTACAGTGCTGGGGTCAGATCACTGATATCTGCCAGGTTTAAGCAAAGCAGCCATAAACCCCATTTAGTTGGTTTAACAGTTAATGGCTATTAAAGTCCACAGGGGTCTTTTCACTGCCTCTTGAAGCTGCTCATCAGGCTACTGCAGAGTCAGGCGTCTCCCCTGGTCCTCGTGTTGGTCACTCCCAAGTCCCCCTTGGTGTTCAGCAGGAGCAGGGATGTTCCTCCTGGAGCATCGCAGTGCTGGGTGGGTGTCTGTAATTTTTTCTGAAATTGCACTTCCAATCCAGGTTGCTCTATGCCTTTGGCACAGAGGTGAGGCTAAAACTTCTCTTTAGAAACAGTAAAATAGAGAGTTGAGAGCCTGAGTGCAGTGGAGGGGTCTGACCAGCTGGAACCCATGTGTATTTGTGTGAGTGACTAAACCTTTGTTTCTGCTTTCCCCACAAAGTTCCCCACACCTCTGGCATATCACAGATTTTCCTCCCTCTCCCTCCTCTCCCTCCTGTTACCTCTCTCCTCTATGCCAAAGAGATTCAACACACCTTTCTTAAGGTTTTTTACAGTGTGTTCTTCCAATGCAGCTGGAACTAACCTTAGCTTCTGGTGGTATCAGGGAGGGTAAAAATCCCACTCTGGATTGATAAAACATGAGAGCCTTTGGGTAGTCTCATGTGGCATTTCTGCCAGCATCAGGAGTCAGTGGAGTTGGGAGGCATTGGTGCAATTTGTAGTGGTCAACCTTTTGTGATTCTATCCCAGGACCTGAGATAGAGGATGGAGAAGGGTCCTGTAGCTCCAGGTCTTGGAAACAAGGAATTTCATGAAAGGTCTTTGTGTAAACATATAAAATAAATAAAAAGGCCCAAGGAACTCAGAAGACAGAAAATAACAGATCAAAGCCATCATATTACTGTTATTTTTATAATTTTTGTTATTATTATAATAATTTTAAAGGCAATTTCGTGGGTTTTTTTTGTGGAACCTCAAGTGGCAATTTCAGACCATGCATGGTTTTTAATGCTCCATTTTTGAAAATTCACAAGTACTCAGATGATAGTGTGAATAAATTTCAGCTATTTTCAGAAAAAACCCTCCCTACTCAGGCTTTTTAACAATATTGGTATTACCTCTTAGTCTTGGCCAGGCCAAATATACAATGAAAATAGCTTTTATTTCTGTCTCACAATGCTTAAGTTTCCTATCCAATCCAAAGAAATCCAGGAAAATAAACAAACAGAAAAGGGATCAAATTTAAATGCACAGCATGCTTGCAGCTTTGGGTCTGTTTTCTCTGTGTTGCACTTCTAAATGTAAAAAGGCTGCTTCCCCCCCAGCTGGGGGGTATAGCCAAGAGGAGAACCAAAATGGGGATACTCTGCTTTCTATCTCTTGCACAGATTTTATGGCGTGTTTGTTCTTTCCTTGTTGTTTTCTTTAGTCTAAAATAAAGATAAACTAGACAGAGAGCAAAGTGGCCAGGCGCCACTGCACAATTATAATTAATTCACTGTTAATGTTTCAGACATTGTTGCAGCTACATTGGAACTGCTGGGGCGGGGTGAGATTAGTTTGAGCTATTCATGTACATACTACAGGAGAGTCACATTAAATACCCACTCTAATTAATGTTTTCAAAATGAGCACCAAAGGGATTAGTATGACTTGCCACTTACAGAAAAGTTGGTTTGTGCTTCTGCTTCCCAAGTTCATGGTGTGTTCTCACCTCAAAAGGTGGGGATTTGAGCACATAGCATGCCACGACCTCAGAGTAGAAATGTGCAGGGCTCATTTCTAAACACTGCTCCTCCAGATTATGCCATCAGCTTGGAAAGAAAAATACAACCAAGCTAAGACTCAGATCTGAGTATCTGCTCACTTAAGGAAATTCATGTTCCCATCTGGACTGCAGAAGTTGCTGAAGTCGAAGCTTCATTTTGTCAAGAGCAAAAGGGTTCAAAAACCCAAAAGACCAAGTTCTGCAGCGTTTTAAGCAAAACTGTAGAAATGAAGGCTGGTTTCTGCCCAAAGCTTGGAAATATCCAGGGTACATTAAATCCAAGAGCACTTAATGTAAAGAAGAGAACAAGGTAGAATTTGTAATTCCAAAAATCTCTATTCATCATTTTTCTGCTGCCAGTATTTCCTGGGGGAGAGGAAAGCCATGCACATAGTGATCAGACATGCAATGATATGTGCTGTTTATTACAAGCCTTCTCAATGTTAACTAAGTCTTCCTGTGAGTAGAGTCTCATTTTTCAGTCTGAGCCTCCAGTGCTACCCATTTGGGCTGTGTCTAACTCCAAAACCAGGTATTTAAGCTGTGTATCTGAGGTGTAAAATAGCCCTTTGCACGTGCAGTCTGAAGCTAGCTGAAAGTGTGCCTCTGCTGGCTGGGTTTTATCTACCAGATACTGAGCTGCTTAGTGAGAAAGAAGTGATCATCAGGTAATTGAAACTCCTTTAAGCTGAGTTTGTAGGAGAATTTATAACCTGCAAAAATATTCCCATAACAAATCCTGATTTTGTCTTTTAATAGTCCCCCTTCAGGAATAACCTGACCCCCATCAGTAAAAGGAATATTTGGGTTTCAAAGCCAGGCAGAGGTTGATGTGTTTTGGCACTGTTTGGGGTGGCAGGGACTGCCATCACACCATTAGATATATCCACAATATCACATTATTTATGCAAGGTGACAGAATCCATGATGAATTTCTGGTGAAACCTGGTCTCCTGTAGAACACTATTAGAGGGCTTATCAATACTACATTTTTCATCATGGGTGGAACCTGAATATTCTTCTTTATTGCCATCTGGGCTCCAGATAAAACCAGCCTATGTGATCAAACTGCAGCTCCCTTAGATCAGCTAATAATATCCATGCTGTGGCTTAAAGAAAATGGCACAGAAGTACCCTGTAAAAAGCCTGGAACACCTATGAGGCAACCTTCAGAAGAGGGGGGTACCCTTATACAACTCCTTGCCCAATGCCCCCAGCAGGGCCAGTCATTGTATCTGTTTATTCATCAGTGTTTGCTCATGGTAACTTTCATTTCATTTAGGATTTGATTTGTTTACGAACTAATAAATATGATTTATAAAAAGTGCCTGTGGTTCACTAATTACTGCACATATGGCGTTTTCATTTTGTAAAACTGGCATTTGCTTTCTATTATGATTATGTCTCCGTTCACCAGTGCTAATTAGTTTGATTAGACAGATAATGTTAACCGTTATTAGGACTAGATTAGGGGAACTTTGCATGCAGGGGAATGCAGGGAAGCAGGGTACATCACCAGTGCAGATAGGTCAGCAGCACAGAGTTTGCTTCTCATTAAATATTTCAACATGACTTTTTGTTTTGTTTTTCCACATAGAAGAACTGAGAAGCATTCACATTTAGCTACTTACAAAAATCCAATTAAACGCAGTTGTTTAGCATGAATTTGTTAATCAGAGTTAATCTTTCCAATGAATGCATAATTTGGAATCTGTGTCTAAAATGTTCAGTTAAGGATAAGCATATTACAGACAAAATAAAAAATAAAACAAGATTCTCTTCCTTAGAATTGACTTGCAATATGGAGAAATATTGACTGTTTTGTGTTGATTGTCCTGCATGCTGAGGGACAGAAGTGAAATTGGATAAAGACTAAGAAATGCCATGTGAAAACCAATGCCTCCTGGGGTGAGCTGTGTTTTTCCCAAGAGTCTCTGAAAATTGTTCAATAGTGTGATCTAAAGCTCTTCAGAAAGGAAATAAAAATGGAGAAAAGCTCCTATTTATTATGTATTTTGGGACAAAATAGTTATCTAAGGCGGCAGAAGTTTGATATTAATTTGTTTCTTCAAATAGATTCTCTATCCTAAAAAACAGAGGCACTTTTTCTTCACCAGTATTGTAGAAATTACCTTAGTGCACTAAGAATGTAGGATGTGAAATAGTTGGGTTCAGGCAGTAAGGCACCCAATTTATGAGCTTTTGGAAATAGTCACTGAACAGTGTCAGACTTGATTTCATCCTTTCTCTCAGAAAGGAGACTGTTACTCAAATTAAGTAACTGTGTTACTTGTTTCATTAAGATAGCCATTCATGTGACTTTGGATGATCACCCTATTCATCTGGTTTCTATGCAATTAATTGGTTCAGTATGAGAGGCAAAATGGTGCCCAGTTATGGATGCATGGTCCTATTGCAGGAGGGTCTCTCCTTTCTGTATTAATGTGGCAATGTCATTCATGAGCAGCCCTTTTATTTTTTGTCTTTCTCCATTTTCAAAGCAATTTATAAGGGAACAGAGAAGTTCTTTCCCTTCTAAAAAGAATTGTGGGAATATTGGAAAAAACAGAAATCTGCTATTGAAGGGTGAACAGATAGAGAAGCAGTAAACTAGATTGTTGCAGTATTTACTCTCTTCTTGGCTCTTCTGGAGGATACCTCCTGCAATGCCTTTCAAAGAAAACCCCAGACAATTTAAATGTCAAAGTCTCAAATTTCAACATGCATCATTATTGTTGGAAGCATTTGCTCCAGGAAAAGTTTCAAAATTGCCATTTCTGTATCCTCGAAGAATGTGAACAGGATGGCCAGATTCTGAGATGGTATAAATTGGCAGAGGTTCCTTATTTCAGTGCAGTCATCCTGTTTTACACCAACTGAAAATCTGGCCCTAGAGAATGAATATTTATGCCAAGCCAGAGAGGTTTGAAAACCCTTTTTTTTTTTTTTTTTTTTTTTTTAAATGAGAATGAATAAAGAAAGGCCTGGGATATGCTCTGTGCTGATGAACTCAAAGCCAAGTATGACCCCCCCTTGACCTTTTATGCATTTAAGTTGAAAAAGGCCATTCTGATACATTCCAATGAAGCTTAAAATACCTATATTTCAGTTCAAGCTCTCTTCTCAGTATACTGTATGACCTGGCTTTTGTCTGTTACCCAGTCATGTTACCTGACCCTGCTTCTTATATCCCTTTGACTGTTTACTGGTTTTCTGCCTAATGTAACTGAAAGAGGTAATTGAAATTATTTTGAGCTGTGTGTCAGGTGTGATTCTGATGATGTCTCCTGTGCTTAGTGCAGCTTTAGTGGCTCTAAACTCATTAAGTCTCCAGGAAATTTTAGATTACTGTGTTAACTATATCTTAATTAATGTTTTTATCTTAACTTTCATGCAAGCCTTTTGGAAGTTTTCTTTTATCACTATGTCTACCTCTAATATCACTGAATGGAGTAATTTTTTTTTCAACCTTTCTCTTTTCTTCTACCTTTTGAGGGCTCATGCATGTTTAGAGGCAAATCATATTCAGTGGGTGTAAGCACAGCCCCACTGGAATGACTGGACAGGAACTGCTGCTTTTTCAAATCTGCCTGAAACTTTGCATCAGGCAAAGACCACTGACAGTCTGATCCAAAATAAAAAGGTATTTGGATTGGTTTTGTGTCTAGTGGGGCACGTTTGGCTGTCTTGCTCCACTTGAAACAGCCACTCTACTGGCTGGATCCTGGAAAAAGCAGAACAAGTGCAATCCCATCAAGCAGGCTGACAGGCCTTGAGTACAATTCCTCTAGATAGAATCACAAAGTAATAATTGTCTCTAATAATCTCTCAGTTGCTTTATGAAATAATAATTTATAATAAAAACTGTTTTAGCAGACTGTCTATTTTTACCCTCTTCTCTTGAAGATTAAGTAAAACATCTAAGAACTAGAACATTTTTGCAAAGATGGGGTAATGCTCCTACATAATAACATACCCAATCACAAGGATCTATTGTAATTTCTGTTGATTAACACAGCTCAGTGAATCATTGGTGATGAATAATTTATTAATGGCCATAACCTAATACCCTGTTCCTGTTGAGTCTTTCTGTACAGTCCTCAACAAACCTGGACCAGGAAATGTTCTTGTCCCACCCCTTGGCCACATTTAGGTTTCCCTCCAGTGATCAAATGAGAAGGAACCCAACCCGACTGGAAAGATAAGACACAGACTCCTTCCAGTGTGAGGAGAATTGATAAGAAACAGATCAATACATGATCCTCTTCAGTGGGCAGCAAAGACCACAGTCTTAACAGTGGGACATCCTCTCTTTTCCTCCTTCTGCTAAATTGCAAAATTTCTGTAGTGGAAAGAGTGCAACATAGCAATTAGGTGGTAGAAACCAAAGGAAAACATAGTGAAAAAAAATATATGTATTGAACAAAGGGAAGGCAGTGTATTCTCTGATTTCATCATTGGAAGAGGAACCTGATTTTGATGACAATTTCAATAAACTGGTACATGGCCAGGATTCCAGCCTAAACCAATAATATCTGGCAAAATTAAGAGCAACTGGAGTCATTGGGAAGTGTCAGGCATCATTAGGAGTTGGCAATGCTACCAACTGGAGTTGTTATGAATGCCCAGCAGCCTCCTGACCATAGAAAACCACCTGGAGAAGCACAGCTGCACACAATAGCTCGTGTAAATAGGTGGAATTCTTTTAAAGCCCTTGTAGCTGCATTTCCATACACTGGTGGAGCAAGGAACCTGAACTGCCTTCCTGAGAATTTCCCTTCTATTTTATTTCAGGTACTTCCTAGGCACTTTGGGCTGTCCCTGCTTCAGCTTTCCTGAAAGTGATAGAAGACAATGTAAGTGCAGATTATTTCTTTTCTCTGTAATGGTGAAATTAATTTTGCTTGGTATTGTGGTGGGAACATCAGCATAAACACCACTGAAAGCTTGGTGAGAAACAGGTTAACCCTGTCTTTTGCCTTTGTTGCTTTCAGTGCAGATATTTGTTATTAAAATCAGGTTAAGCAAACTATAGGTTTATTTCCCATAACCATTCCCAGACTCCTGGTCATTGGGAAAGAAAAAAGTTTGATGACTGGGTTGATGCATGAGTCAGGGAAGACGTAAGTATTTATCATCCTTGGGATGAAGCAAGCTACTTTCTGAACTTTGCCTTGGGCTTGTCTACGAGTTTTAGTCATTGTTTAATTGAGGGGAGTTGTTTAACTTTTGTTATATTTTTCCCTTAAGAAGGCAAAAGACTCCTAGGATTTACTTGTTATTACTTTATAGCAGCAGCCATAGTGGGAGAGATGTTTCCCAATCAGCAAGGAAATTTATGGAAGGGATTATGTGATGTTAAGCCTGCAATACCCAGTCTGGACTCAGAGATCCAAGGATGGTCTGGAAAGCCAAAGCCCAGCCCTCACTCCTACAGTGTTGAGAAAGAACTGCTCAGAAGGCCATGACAGGCAGTTGACTGATAAAGGAGAAAAACCCTTTATAAATACAAGCAATTTCTCTGCAGGCAGCATGGCAAAAATGGGGCAAACAAATTTGCATAAAAATGTAAAAAAGCAGGTGGGTATGCAGTTAAATCTGAATGTGAAGATGCAGCATCCTTCTTTGCTCTGAACAACCTGCAGCAGAAAAGAAAATGATACTTGGGGCTTTAGCAAGATTTTTGCATATTGTACTCTTATCTTCTGTATTATTTTTCCTCATCTACTTTGAAGTTATTTTCCAGGCAGTTTTCATTTTGCCCTTCACAAATGGTGTTGTGTGCACTGAGTCATGGGCTTGTGTTTTTAGAAAGGTTGTCAGTCACAGCTATTCTCATGCAGCAGTGATATGATTAGCTCTGTTTTTTCACTGTAAAGTATTAATTTAACCAAAGTTTGAACACAGTGAAAAAAGAAACATCAGTGGATGAACATGCCAAGTTAAAAGCAGACATACTGTGTTGTGCGAATGGTTGGCTTCCTTTGGAGTTGTGGGAAAGGATGGAAAAAAAAAAGAAACCCCCCATGAGAGAGGTCCTCAGGCACTGGTGTACATGGCAATGTGATGACAGCCCTTAGCCCAACCAGTGCCTGGGCTCACTGGGTCCTCCACAGCCCAGTGGTCTCAGAAACCCCATCCTGGGATTCCCAGTCACACGTGGTCTTCCTGGAATCTCTGCTGCAGGTCCGTGTCTATGTCTGGTTTGGGGAGGCAGTAAGAGTGGGGTTGTTGGGTGTATTCCAGGCTGTCACAGGCAGAGCTACAGTGGGGAGGGCTGCTGAAAAACTGAGTGGGAGAGTGGTGGTGCCCAGGGCCCTCGTGAGCCCTGGTTCCCATATCACTCCCCTGATGTGTCTCAGTGCTGCTTTTTTCTTTCACTGTCTCCCCTGTACCAGAAATTTGACTGGTAATCGACCAATATGAGCTGAAAAAGTGGTGTCAGCCTAAGCTGTGAATTGACCTGCTTTTGTCAGTTTGTCACAGTTTTATTGCTGCTTTAGCAAAATGTGTGCGAGTTAAAGCCCAGCACTTGCTGTCACCCGGAGAGAAACCTTGGCAGGTTGATGTCCTCAGGAATGGTTTCCAGATGCTGAGCGGCCAGAGGTTCTCTTTGTCCTCACCAGCTGGTTCAAACTTTCCACTGTCTCTCCAGCCCAAACAGCCTCCAGCTCTATCACCTTGGTGTTTCCCCACATCTCCAGTACTGCTTGGATTTGCAATGGTGCTCAATAAGATTTCTTGAGAATAAAATCAAAATTGTGTCCTTTTCTAAAGGTGACCGCATTAGGCTCACCTCTTTGTAAATGTTTAGTTTATTATAGGAAAAATAGGCTGAACTCTTTAAATCAAAAACATTTCAAATGTAGGAGATGAGGAATGAGAGAGAATTCCAAGGCCTTTTATGAAAGACTCATTTAAAAAGCTAATTTAGTTTTCTGCACAGCAGCAAATGTATCAGACAGTTCACCCAAAAGAATGTGTGTTGATACCTCTTATTTATACTGAGAATTCAAAATAAGCTTTTTGAACAAGCTGTGATATTTTATTTGGTTTTCTCAAGCTAAGAGTATTGCAATGTCACACTCTGTTTTCTTAATTGATTATAACTTTGCAGTCCTCATATTGCAAAGCTTATGATGAATGAATAATATGTTGCCCAGTGCCTCTGCAGCTTGGCCCAAATTTTGGCTTAGAGTAACTTTTTCATATCTTTGCTGTTGCTTCTGATAAAGGAATAATTTCCAGCAGCTCAGGATGCTTGAAAATAGTCATGATCCAGACAGCATGTCTGAGTGACCCCACAAATAGCAAACAAGGGAATGCAGCTCAGCATGCATAAACAACCCTACAATAATAACTTAGTGTATGCAGTCCAGCAGGTGGGAACAATCCTAGAACTAGGTTGCTAAATAAGCCCTTGAGGGTGTGATGGAAGTAACAAATCTGAGTTCCCTTAGTTTTACATGTATGGTTTTGGGTTTTTTTTAATTGTATTTTATTTATTGTGTAGATAACATTGCCTGGATTTGCAAACCTGTGTTATTTTTCATCAACAGAACCCAATCTGTTGCTAAAGTTGTTTTTCTGGAAGCTGTCCCTATCTCTTCAGCTCAGCCTCCTAACTCTTACCCATGCCTAAGTCATCTTGCACCTCACTGCTTCTCCAGCTGCTTCTCAGCTCAAATCATGAAATCTGTTTCCAACCAATAACCTCAACCCCTGAGTATCCTAAGCAAGCCCTAGACATTATCAGCTTAACTTCTGGAAAGGGGTAAAGTAAAGCTCAGCATGTGAGAGTCCCTAAAAATGATGAAAATGTTGTTATTTCAAAATGTTATTCCCATATGTGCAGGAAACAAAATGATCAGGTTGTGTAACTGCAAAAACACCTGCTTGAGTAGGTAGAGTAGGGTGGAAATAGGGAAAAAATAGAATTAAGGTTGAAAAACTAATGCAAGATTAATTTGATGGAAGGAAAGAAATTAAACCTTCTGTAGGGAGATGTTTTGATGGGGCAGTGCAGCTCTGTGGACCATGGGGCTGGGAGCAGATACCCAGTGCTGGTGATAGGAGTGTGAGGATTATCTGGGGAAAGCTCTTCCTACCAGGCAATAGCCAGGTCCCCAGCCAAGGTCAATGTTCACAGCCTCATCCCCATCCTGATTTACAACCCCGTGACCCAGGTGCAGCACACACACCCTGTCTTGTGCTGCCTTCCTTCAGGAAGCAGGGCAGAGGTTCATTCCAAGCAAGAACAGAAAAGTGGCAAGGAAATATTTCAGTTTAAACTATTAAAATTCTCCTAGCCTTACCCTCAGTTCTTCTCCATCCTTATTTCCTTCATGTTCACTGCAGCGTCATCTGGCCTGGGATGTTTGAATTTTTTTAGCAAATTTAAGCAGAGATTTAATTGTGCAACAGCTCATTTCCCAAAGTATTATGTTTGGCCACAGGGCTGCTGTCACTGGGGGTGTCACCTTCCTTGGATATCACACCTCTGACCACCCTCCCTGAGGGACATTTCCAGCCTCCTTGATGAGCCGTAGTCCCTCGAGGATGCATGTAAAAAGGCTGCCAAGAATTAATATAAAATACTTAGTAATATAAAATCCTTAGTACCCCTCTAAGCCTCAAGAGAATGAATGCACCAGACCAGGGCAGAAAGGAGACTGAGCAATAATTGCATGCAGTGTAGCAATTGTGTTTAAATTGTCCCCTGCTTATATCAAATCTTTACTTTCGTTTGAAGGGAAAATATTTCACAAATCTCTGGATTGCTCTCCCTCTACTCCCACTTGCACCAAACTGAGTATTTAAGTCACCCTTTTTCACACTTCTTTTTGTCTGTCTGTCTGTCTCTCAAAACAAAAGGCAGGACCTATCCAGTCAAATGCAGTGAAACAGGAAAATGCTCAAATGTTTTAATATCCTGGAGCTGCCCCTCGGCAGATAAAATGACTAAAATGAAATTTAAAGCACATCTGATTTACCTGTTGTTTGTGTGACTCAAATACCTATGTTTAATTTTGTCTATGGATTGGAAAAAGTTAATTTCAAGCCTTGTTTCTCTTGCTAGCAGCAACAACCTTTTAAACTGAGTATTACTGGTGAACCATATAAAGCTGGCTAAAAAAAATGCTTTTCAGTTCCACCATGCAGTTGTTCGGACGACAATTATGGCAGCTGAAGTTTAATCATAGTGTTTGATAGCTCATTTTCTCAATGTCAACACGAGGCACAGTTAAAAAAAATGAATTCTTTCATTTGATAAGCTGGCTCCAGAGCACTGGGCTCATTCAATAGGAAAACTCTTTCACAGGGCTGCAGCATGTATGGTTTTTCTCATTCCTTTTTTTTTTTTTTTCCTTTTTTTTCCTTCTTTCTTTCTTTTTTATTTTTTTCCTTTCCTGAAAGCCACCCAAGAAGAGATTAATCACGAGGGGGAAACTCAGCTTCACCCTCTAGCTGCAGGTCGCAATTTTTATTTGTATGGAATTGGCTTTTGGAAAGCTGAAGGCTGCCTGAGGGCAGGGACCTGATATAAGAAGAACCTGAGAATGAAGCAGCAGGGATTGATTAGCCTACTTCATATCCCACACTCCATAAGCACACTCCAACCGCAATCTAACACACCGCTGAGCTGAATAGACAAGAGAAATTGGATTCCTTCCTAATATTTAACCTTCAAGTCAGCTCTAACAGTTGTTGATATGTTGTTCTACCAGCAAGTAACAGTAGCTTTTTTATTCCAGCACCCACCCACACACACATATATATATATAATTTTATAAGTTATATGCTATATATTTACATATTTTCCATTTACAATCTGTTTCAGAGCGTGGTTTACCTAATCCATTTCAGTAAAAGTTTCAGGGAAGAGCAAACTGACCAAACAATTATGCATAAAATTGTAGTGAGAGAAGGGAAGGAAACAGAAATAAAAAGTAGAAAAAACTCATTGTCTTTTTCATGCCTTTCAAGGTCTTTTTCACACAGCCATTTTTCTTTTACCTGTAATTTTCCCAGTTCATTAATTGTTGGAATTGTCTGGATTGTAACTACTGATATGGATGCTGCTGGCACTGACGATGTATAGGCTTCATTTTAGATTTCTGTATGTAAATCAGAGGTGCATTTTGGGAAATATTTGCTTTTACTGGAGTTTGCTAAGCTGACAGAAAGTGCTGCTTTGTGATAAGGAGCAATCTGTGAAACCTGAACCATTCAGTGGGGCACAAGAGGACAGGGCCCCAGGACAGGGCACACCCAAAGGACGATGCTGCTGACAGCAGGGCACCTCACTCCTCTGTCCTCATCAAGCCCCTTGGCAAAACTCCCCTGTCAAGAATGAGAGAAAGGTCAGAAGATGATGCAGAACGGTCAGCAAATTATGATTACAGCAGGGTCTTTGTGGGCCTGGGGTCTCAGAGGAGAGCTCTGCCCCTGCAGCTTGTCAGGGGAGAAGGGTTTTGTTTAGGAGAGGCTGGTTCTGGGGGACAAAAGCCCTGGTTCATTAGCATCCTACTTTACCCAGGCCTGACCTCTCAGGTAGCTCCTGGTGAGCTCTGAGGATCACTGCCTGGAGCTCTGCTGACCTCCCCATGCTACCTGAGCAGCTGGCACTTTGCCTTCCCAGTGCTGGGCTTGGGCAGTGGCACATATCCTTGTGCTTACCAAGCTCTCCATGACCTCTGGCCACCTGGCTTGTGCCTTGGCTTCCTAGTCCCTGTGAGGGTGGGGTTGTTGACCATTCTCTGGCACAACACCCACATGCTTCTGGGTGTGTGTCAATGTGTGTGACACGCTCCCCAGGGGGTTCTCCAAAGGGGAACTTTCTAAAAACTCCTGTCCTAGGGAAAATTCACAATTCTGACTCTTCATTCCTGTTTGGAATGAATAAAAAATGAGAATATGAGATTTTTCTCAAAACGATCATTTTGATTCATGCTTAGTTGCACAACTTTTGTCTTCTTTGAGAAACTGAAGTACCTTTACAGTGACTTTTGCAGTGCAATTTTGGGGGCCCCTTTGCTTCTCTCTGCCACCCCATAGCCAGGCTTGAATATTCCTGTGTGTGCTTGAGGAGCACTGGTGGCTCTTGTCCCTGAGTGCCGTGACATCTCATCTGTCTGCACAGAGGTGCCCTGTGTCCTGGCCATGTCACTGACTGTAGGGCAACCCTTGCAGCCTTGCTCAAGAATTTCTGCAGGACACGTTGTTGTTGTGGCTTGTCAGATGTGGCCAAAGAGGCTGACCATGGCGTGGCTGCCTTCTGATATTGACTTTTTTAGATGAAGTTAAGGGAAGCTGTTTTGGGCACTGTGTTTCTGTTAAGATGCAGAACCAGGGAGGAAGGAAGAACTGAGGTAATAGCAAAGACTCATCTTCTGCTTGACTGTCACAGGGGCATAGACATGTAAGTGGGAAGCTTGGGCCCATTTTGTTTGATTTCAGGGCAAGAGAGCGTACCAAGTTCTTCTTTAATCTTTACAGAAAGCACCAGTGAGGAGTAATTGTGAAGCCTTCTCACTAACAGTGCACTCTTAGTGGCCTAAATCTTCCAGAACTGGGCAGTATCAGTCTGCCACTTGTAGTGAAAGAAAGTTATCTTAATATATGCAGCCTGTTGGGAGAATATGCTGCTGAAACAGCTATTGCTGCAAGCAAAGTGAAAATTTCATGTAAACTTCTTCAAATATTTTTATGACCCATCAGCTTGAATTTTATAAGTCAATGTATGAGTGAATGCAACAAGTTTCTCTCTTTGTTTGCATATCCTGCCTCTACTTAGTTTTAAATTTTAATACTATGTGGACAAAATCCAACTCTACATCTGTTTGTGGCATATGTAGGTAGCACCATCTCCAAGATTCTTTTCATGTCCTGTTGAGCTTTGTGAAAAGGAACTTGCAAGACCTGAGCTAGCTTCCCCATGCCCTAATTCTGACTTTTAATTTCCCATCCAGACTTGATATCCCCTGGATGTATTGCTATTCCATATGCAAAAGCAACAGCAGAAGAACTGAAACCATCCCTCCCTGAGCAAGCAGACACACAGGCACCTCTCCCACCACTGGCAGCCCAGATGATCAGATGATAATTTTGTCCACGCCTTTCTGACCACAGTGGTGTGAGTTTCCAACCTGTGGATTTGGAGACTTTAATTCACAGCAAAAAAAACACATCCTAGAAAAAATTAGTAGAAAATTGCACCAGTATTTTGCACAAGGCTATTGAGTAATATAAGTTGGCATTAATGAGACTGCTAGTTCTCCACCAGTTTCTCAGAGGATCCTGGATAAATCCTTCAAGCCCTTCATAGGACAGTATTTCCTTCAGCATTTAGTCTACAAAATCTATGGATCTGTCTGTCTCAGGTAGCTATCCCAGGTCTTATCTCTCCAGTTTGAACAGATGCTTTAACACAGAGCTTTACCCTGATTTCTGTTATCCCTGGTATAGACATAATGGGACTATTACACAAAGCCAGGCCTTGCTCACCAGTTTGATTATTTCTGTCACATTTTAGGGAAGAAAAGAGGTACAGGAAATTTTTTTTGTTTGTTTTAAAACATTTGTGTTGCACAACATTTGACAAGTGACACAGCATTACAGCCTTCGTGATAGAAAATAGAGATTTAGCAGTCCCAAAAAAAAGGAGGGAGGAAGCTGATTTTGATCAAGGTGTTTGAAAAGTTATCATTATGTTTAGCTAAGGCTGCAGTGATTTCATGGGATACAAAGGGTTTGGTTTAAAGGGAGCACAGGGACTATAAACTAAAAAGTTCCTTTTGTATGATTAGATATTTTCAGTTGTTGGGATTTTTGCTTCGTCTGAAAATTTGACTGTCTGATGTGAAATTTTCCTGAGGAATTAGATCTGTGGCCTTTGATCTGCTCCAATGATAGGGGTGGTGATTCACAGGGGCACTGATGGCAATAAACAAAGCAATTCCCTTTCCTGGGCTTTGGAAGGAGCTTTACCATTGCACTGACTTTTTAAATGCAGTCATTGCGGGTGTGTGTGTGCATACACATTTTATATGTTCCTCTGCCTCTGGCTGGATTCTGCACATTCACAACAATCTGCTGCTACTAATGACTCCCTGTGCTGTGTTAGTGACACCTGCCAAGTAATTCAGGATCCTTCCCCTGTGAACACGCGTGCCTGATGGCAAGTGCTTAAGACTGCAGGTTATAAAAAAAAGGGCATTTTATTAAGCTGAAATATAAATATATGTTTGTGTGGTGATCCCAGCATATTCCAGGATGCTGGCAATCAAAGGGAGAGAGTGCTACATGGGGGCAGTGGAGGGAGAGTTCCTCCTGAAGTGCCTGAAAGACAATATTTTAGACATCTCCTGCTCGTGATATATGTTATTATTAAGGTGCTGGCTGTAAATTTCATAACTGCTAGGCTCACCTGATATTTCTACCAACTTAATGAATCCTGGCAAATGTAAATAGCATTTCAGTTAGACAAGTTTCAAGTTTGTCTTAAAAAAGGGAAAAGCCTTCCTTTTTCCCTTATCTCCTGCTCAGCTGCATGCTGCAAAACCTCATCTGAGACTGTGCCTATACCCAGCAGCTTTGAGCCAAACAGATGAGAAGGATTTCCATCTTCATTTTTACAAATGAGAAACTGAGGCAAACGAGTCATGAAGTGTTGTGTCCAGATTGCATGGAAACTGTGTAAGAGAGCCAGAAAATGTATTGTGCTGTCTTCCTGTTAGAGAGATGTGTTACTTCCCTGACCTTACTCTTATGGAAGCCGTGTGTGAGGTGAGGAGCCTAAGACCAGGATGCCAGACTGTATTTCTTTTTACCAAAATAAATGTGTCCGTGCCACTAGAGGCTCACCAGTAATCAAGAAAAACTGCTTTCCAAAGAGGCAGGATGCTTACCAGGTGGCTGTGCTGCCCCTCTGCGCGGGGTGGACAGTGCCAGGGCTGGAGTTAGGGTGGGGAGGAGCAGGTGGGCAAGGAGCTGCTCCTGCTCTTTCTTGAGCCCCTTTTTGGGCACTGTGAATCTACTCCTGAGTGTCAGCCAAAGCTCACCTGTCTGCCACCTCCAGGACTGCTCACACCTATTTTAAGACAAGCTGCCACTGGTAGTAAGCAGGGAAATGGTTGTTTTCATGGTGTTGCTTGAATTAAGTACAGGTAATGAGTGGGGAAAAAAAAAGCAGACTTAAGTTGAATTTACTGTAGTAAGAAATAAAAAACAAATGCAAGTAGAGGGGAAGTGAAATATGCAGAAGAAATAAAGTAATAATAATTAGGTGAAGTAACAAAAGCACTGGATTTAGCTGGAAGAAGCCTTATCTGAAGCAAGATCCAAGTGTTGGCTCCATTCTCATCAGTACTCAAACCCTAATGCTGGCACCATCCTCACGCTGTGGCTGAACCTTGTTGGACACAGGCTTCAGATTTGCCAGAGCAGCCTTTCTCTGCTGGTAAAAAATTCTCTACAAAGTCATTCATTCATTCTGAGAAGATTAATTTATGATTTTGCAAAAATTTTGCCACTCTTCAGGGTTTGAAACCAACTTGAGAGGATTTAAACTGAGTGTTAGTAACGCCACTTCTGTGGCAAAGCCATAACCAAGAAGGAAAACAGAAATAGGAAATAATGAGGAAAATTCTGTAGAAAGCAGAATTCTCCAGGTGCACTGGTAAGAGATGATTTATTTAGACATGATTATTTTCTGTGCTGTTTATTCAATCACAACATCATCTCCATCCTCCTTCTCCTCAGCTTCTCTGCAGTCACTGTTACTTCACATCATGCTCAGTAGAAATAGATACATATTTATTCACCTTGACCTAAACAGCAAGTTTTATATCATCTATATCAAATTGTTGCTCAATGTATTATACCTAAATTAAGATTCAGCAAATGAGCCAATGCCAGCAAATAGTTGTTTTGTTAAGCTACAAATCTGTCCTTCATGCTGACCCAACCATGTGCCCTGCTGCCTGGCACAGTGGCAAATCTCTCATCTCTTTTTTTATTTCCTTACATCCTCTGCTTCCCTCTTCCTTTTGTGTTCTGTTCCTGGTCTTCTGACCCTCAGTGGAATCCTGTTTCAAAGGTTCAGCTTCATTATGAGACCCTTTGGTCATCTCCATTTATATCCTAGTACACAAATTACTTGCTCTTCATTTCCCAGTTTTTCATAATTTTTTCCTATTCTTTTAGCATATACCTTCTGCATATTCCATCTCTTGTCCTTTTCATAAAAAAATACCTCAAAGATGATGCACAGTACTCAACCACCAAAATCTTTTAGTTTGAATTCAACAACTCTTCTTAACGAAGGAAACCCCAAAAAAAAAAAAAAAAAATAAAGGGCTGCTTTTTTCACACTAATTTTTTTTTTTCTGTGTTCTCTTGCCAAGACACATCTTTTTGACTGGCCCTATTTCCTTACACCTCTTTCCAGTCAAAGAAGTGCATTTTTTTCCCCTTGAGATTTCTGGTTTCTCTGTGTCCACTCATTCCTCCTGAAGTCTGGTTACTGGTAAAGTCTGGAAGTAACCTATGCTGTACTACAGGATATCTGTTTTATCAGATGCATGTATTAGATTGTGTTCATTTGAATGTTATACTTTAAAACCTAGCTCCATTCTACCTAAAAGGACTTTAGACACTATGCCAAATAATGACTCCATTACATTACAATTACATATCTGCACTTTGAAGAAAATGCTGCTTCTGTTGTGACACTGTTTTCATCCACTCTAATGGTTTTTATTCCCTAGGAAAGTAAAAGAGCAGACTGGTTCTATTAACCTTGTTCTCCTAAATGTTTGAGTAGGTAAATTTTAGGTCATTATATTGATTCACAAGGCAACAAGTAAATTCCTTGGTTGGTAAGTATCTGCCAGGTGACTGGGCTGTATCCAATTCCACCTTGTGCCTGCTGCAGCATAATATTTCCATTGCAGTCAGCCTATGGGTGCAAATGATGACATCTGCATCTTGATTTATTCCCTACTACTTGTAAATCTGCAGTGTCAAGTATTCAGTGAATTTTGCTAGGTCCTAATGAGGATTCAGTGTAACAGGATTTTCTCCAGCTTCAGTCTTGTAGAAAAGTTTTTTCTGCATATCTGTCTTTTCAAATTAAAAAAGATACAGTGTGGTGGTATATTATATATACAGTATATTTTACTTGCAATGAAGTTTTAGCCTATGCTAAAGAAAAAGAGAAGTGTGCACTTTGGTCCTACTACTTACACCACTGTGGTGTTGACAAGAAGTAGAAAAGTTGGGCTGGACCCAATACTAACTCCTGGGTCTGGCTGAGAAGATGGGAAGAGGAGATTTCAGGCCTGTTAACTCTTTTGAACCAGAAGACCTGTACAAAGGATCAGTAGCAGAATTTAGGACTCCAAAAAGGTGTCCTGAAGTGCTTGCTGTACCCCAACCCACATACTTAAGTGGCTACTGTTACTAGAACATATTGTTTTCTTTCCTAAAGCTCTTCTTTTCTGACTCAGAAGCATTGGAGAGGAAATGGATAGCATCCCTTTTTATGGCACTGAAAAATTCTGTCTGAATTGATAAGAACTGCAGCAGCCTTCATGGATAACAGGGATTTTTGTGATGGCAGAGTCTGTCCCTGACCACATTATTCACTCATCCAGGCACTTGTCAGTTCAGGTGTTTCAGAACTGGTCCTGCTGCTTGTTTAAGAGAGAAGTGCCAGGAGGTGCAGTTGCTGTTATGAAAAGATATCCACTTGGTTGCTGAGTTAAAATCAGAGTGTCAGTGATTTAAAATTCTGATATTGCTGTCCATCATACTAAAACATGGTAATAGTTCCTGTAAAGTTTGTAATCCTCATGCTTCTGCACTGTTATGTAGTAATGCTCCCCACCAGGGTAAGCATGGAGATTTGGTTATTATGTAGAAGAGTTATAATAAGAAATATGACTGCAAAAGCAAAGCAGTCAGTTGAAATTGGTCTATAATTAAATGCTTAGAAAATTCTGTGCTTAGCTCATTTTAAAATCAAGTGCTTCTTTGTAGCAATTTCCTTTCTTTAATTACAATTTCCTGTCTAGTTTGACATTTACAATGCAATCTTGGGGGACATGTTTGTGATTTATTATTCTTGCTCCTATCAGGATATCACTCGGCAGAAATGAGTTTATAAAATAAGAGCTCAAATTATTATGGCCTTTGACCAATAAAGCTGGCTCATAATTTCAGGCCTGAGAAAAGATTAACATTTTTGACAATCAATGCAGAATTACCAGTGGGGGACAATTTTGAAAACTATTTCCATTTTCTGAAACATTGTACAGTTTTTAATAAGGAACATACACTGGTTATATATTGGAGCACAGGCTTAAGAGTAGAAAGAGCAACAGTGAATTGTAAAGCAAACCTGAAAGGAAGACTTTAACATCTAACATTGTTTAGCCTCCTCTGAATGAAATTGAAACTGCTAAATCAACATTACTTGAAAATTACCTAATGGAAGAGATATAACACCTCAGATAAGTTCACAGCAATGCACTCTCCCTTTTCTATAGCATTCCTGACTCCACAGGCTAATTCATCTGGAGATGAAGGAAATTTCTCTGTTTGTTATTTCTTTTTTTTTTTTTTTTTTTTTTTTTTTTTCAAACCTTACTGAATAGATTTTCTTCTTGGTTATTATTTTTCTGTTAGGGTCTCTTATTTAGGGAAACAGATGCCCCTGCTAAACTGCACATTACATGATCTATTCAACTGTCAGTGTTTTTCCAATGACTTTCTTTGTTCCCGATTCAGGAAAATGTCATTGTTCAGGACAACACAGAATTCAAAATGAATTCTACATGACTTATGCACATGTTCAAAGTTAAATTTGAACTAGTGTGTAACACAAAATAGGCATCCTGCCTCGTGCTTTGTGAAGAGTGTGTTCTTAAAATCTCTGTCCAAAGTGGAAGACGTGTTTCTGGTGTTGAGTTGATGTAATGCCAAAATGGATGGCCTATAAAATTATATGGAAGAAGAGAGAGATGGCAGGGAAGAATATTTGTATCTTTGGAGATCTTTAAAACAGCTCGGGTTGCTGGGAGGTGTAAATTCTTAGCACCTCTCAAAGTCAGACTGCTTTTATTTAGATGCCAGCATACAGTTAGCCTATTTTTAACTACTGTGAATTAAAATCATTATTTTAAAGAATCTGTCCTCCCTCATGCCCAAGGAGATGAGAAAACATGGTATTGGTTACTTCATTTTAGTAAGGCAAAAGTGAGGAAGTGTCACAGCTCTTCCTCCAAGTAGTTCCCAGGTTAAGGGCAGGACAAGGAGTTCTGCTGTATGGTTCAGAGCTCTTGGTCCCCAGCTCAGCTGCCTGCACTGTACTCCTTAGTTACAAGCACACAACATGTCTGTCCTCCCACAGCACTCTCAGAGCCAGTAATATTCTATAGGATGTATTTTACTCCAGTGACAGGTTAAAGTAAGTGCTCAAGCATCACTCTCTAGGGCACCTGTCTCCAGTTTAATGTAATGGTGTGGGGAGGAAGTAATGTGGAAATTGGATGAAGAGATAGTAATGACTCTCTGCCTTGCTGCCCTAAGCAGGACCTCTGTGAGACCTTGCAGGAATGAGGGGCCACCATCTTCCCAGAGACAAGGCCCAAGGCAAGTCCCTGGACTGGTTAAAATATGTAGCTCAGAGGTGGGGAAGAGAAAAAATAAGTCTGCAGAAGTGCACCTAATTTCTTAGAAAAACACGAGTAGTGCTAAAATGTAGTATGGTGTCTGGAGTCAACACTTGCTAGAAAGAAGAGGAGGAGAGGCAAGTTGAGGGAATAATAAGACCAACCTATCTCCATCATCACCACAAAACAGATTTGAGTTTTGATGGCTGAATAAGTTTCTCTTTGGACTGTGAGCATTAATGGTGACTAGAGGGTTGTTTCCTGCAAGTCCTTCCATTGCTTAATTATTTTTCTTTCAGTTACCTTTGTAGAGAGAAGTATATATTATTCTGTCATGTCTGCAGCTTGGTCTTAAGACAGAAGATAATCAAGAACACCATTATTATCTAGTCTGGAAAAAGCACATGTTATGAACTCAAATATCTTCTAGCTATAAAAAGGCTTTATGCAATCATAAAACATGTTTTACATAGGAGCTGCACATACCAGTGCATAAACATCCACCCAAACCTCTCCATTTGGTCAAAAGCTGAGGTATAACTGGTTGTGCCCTGTCACCTCTCATCAGACACAGGCTAGGAGGCCAATACTGGCACTTTACCCATAGCTTTTAAGTTTTTCTAAACTTTCCTAAACTTCTAGAAAAGTTTCCCTTATTGAGTAGGATCCAGTTCAGAAATCCCCAGTGTATTTTAATTTGGTTTAAACTGCTAAACTGAAAGAATGAAATCAGCTTTCCAATTTTTTCTCCCTTTGAGGATTATGATACTCTCTTTAATTCTTGGCTGAATGGACTCATACAGAAAGAAAAACACACTTATGAGATGAGGCTCCTGCACTGATGTGAATCAGCAGAGCTTCACTGGTGTCAATGAAATCCTGCTAGTTTATACATGCTGATTACTTGGCCCTTAACAGAACAGAACTTTTCCAGAGCTGTGTGTTCTGACTCTGCTAAATCTTTCAATCTACACATGGATAATATATATGTACTTTACTTACACACAGATGTTTTAGTCCCTGGATAGAAACAATCGTTTGGGTGCTGGCAGAATTACTCTGTGCTAATGTCCTTATTTTAAAAGTCAATTACAGTTTCAGGCACAGCCAGTGACAAATACAGCAGCACAACTTTGCTCAGGATCATACCAGAGAGAGAAAGAGGAAAAACATTTTGCTGAATGATGATTCCCCCTTGGCATCACCAGTGTTACAAGCCTGCCACAGATAAATGTGTAATAATTCTGTTGTTCTGTGCCAAAACTGGCAATTCTGTGGTCATAGCAAGCTCTTTTGGTTGACTTGTTGCAGCTTTATTCCTGAATTAATAAATATTCGTAGGCTTCTCTTCCATTCTTACCAACTGCATCTTACTTAGCATCCAGAGTTTCTGCTGCAGAAAAAGAAATAGTACAATACCTCAAGGTATTGATTCCTTTTTGGTTATCAATGTTCCCTTCTCTGTGGACAATAAATGTAAAAACTGTCTGGTGGGAAAACAGGCACAGTGGTGGTGTTTCCACCTTAGCCTCGGATGCCGTCAGCAGCTGTGATATGTTAACAGAACAAGATTTTCAGCACAAAGTACTACAGAAATCCTCTCCTAAATGCTTTATTTAATTACCTGTTTGAAAATGGCCTATTTCTCCAGGATATGAAGCAACCAGCACTCCTGGCTGTTTGGCACTGGACCTCTCCCAAGTAGTGCTTTATAAACTCTTATGGAGGGACACGCTGTGATCTGAAGAACTTTGCCTTTTTTTGTGTCTTAACAGCAGAACAAGTCCCACTGCCTAGCCTGGACACAGTGTCAGCTCCTTTTAAGTCCTGGAGATAATCAAAGCATTATCAACCATTGCCCAGGAAAAGTGCCTTTTGGATGTGAGCCCAAAACCAGAGATGGTCCTTTTTTTCCATAGATCACACATGAAGCATCTCATCTGACTCTCCTTGAAATCCATGGGAGTTCTGTCTTTAAATCAAGAGTAAACCCACAGTTTATTATTTGTAATATATTTCTTATTCTTTCAACCCCAGCCCTGTTTTTGGTGTTTTCCAGATAAGCAGGAAGCTCGAAAGGGAACCCAGTTCAAGTCTCCAAAGTTTTGGGTTTTTTCAGGGGTGTAGTTACATCAGTTTCTGATTTACACCAGCTGGAGTTCAGAGCTGGGTTCAGCATCCTTGCTCCTGCTTTTCAACTTTGCTCAGCAAACAAATGCAGGAAAGAGACTGGTGTGCAGCAAACAGCAGCACTATTGGCTCGTGAATTTTTGCCCGTTTTGCTATTTCCTAATGTTTGTTTGGATTTCACATACTGCCCAGGCAAAATTAATTGCCTGCACATTTCTGAAAATTTAGTTCAGTGATCTCTTTTTCTATTTCCTGGACTATGTATGCTTTTGGTTGCCAAAAATAACTTCAAGAGATACATTACATGGAAGCTGGGATTATCCATGGAAAGTAATAGTAGTACTCTCATGCATGAAGAATGAGCAGGCTGCCAATTGTAATATGTTTAAAGGGTCAACAGAAATCTATAAGTGGTCAAGAAACAAGACAAACATCGGCCACCAGTCTGATGGGAAAAGCAACATCCATTAAGTCCATTAAATTTCCCATTGAAATCAATGTTTAAACCACAAGAAGTAATTAGTGTAATTCATATTACAGACCTTTGGATTTTTGAAACCAGGTTTAATTATATTGAAAAATGACAGCTTCATTTTCCCTCTATGGGTAGGTTACTACCATGTTCCTGATACTTTTGTCAGGGCTGGGTGCTGATATCAGGTTTTTAATGACATAAAGCAAAGCAGTGTTTCAGCCATTTGAGGAACAATAAATCAGGTTAGATTCTTTTTGAATGGAGACAACACAGATCAAGTGGCTTTTAAATCATTTTCCTTTATCACTGCGAAGTAGAGCTGTTCACTTGAAACAGCAGCCCATAGGAAAAAAAAAAAAAAAAAAAAAAAAAGTTGTAGAGTGTAGAGTCATATTTGGATTTCCTGGCTCACTTTTCCTGCATCAATGGACAATTCATGAGCTACTGCTAAGCTCTGGAAAGGTATCTCTGTAATTCTTTGCCAATACAAACTCCACATAACTTTCACAAGGTCTTTCATTAAGAAGTCTCAGATTTGAAGATGAAGTGATATTGCATTTTTGAACTTAAAATCTTTTAGTGTTGTGGAAGGTGTTGACAAGGATATTCCACACAAAATATGTTAAATTGCAGAGTATTTTCATTGGTGGTTTTGAGGAAGGAAAAATGTTTGTCTTATTTCAATCTTCTTGATCTGTTGCCACACTCATTACTTGTCTCTTCTTTCTTGAGCCACATTCCTTTGCTTCTCCTGTTTAATTGGGGATGTTGCCTCATCAGATCAAAGGCATTGCGTGGAGTGCCAGGAGCAGATGTGATTCTTTGGGTGGAGGAGGGGGTTTCATATTACTGAGCAATGGGCCTCCTTCTTCTTTATAACTGAGCATACTGAAACCACAAGCATGTCCTGATTCTGCTTCTGTGGACCTGCTGAGCAATCCAAAGTGTCTGAGTACAGGAGTGCATGACTGAAGATTGTGTAGAAATCCATCAAGCAGTGGATAACTACGTGGCTTTTCTTGGTGTGTGGTCATTCATTCAGGCAGATAATAAAAGTAAAGTGAAAAACACTTCAGTGTTTTTTGGGTGGTGAGTTCAGGTACCTTTAAATTGTTTGAAAATATGAAACCCCAGGCTTCTCTGTACATCAGAGAAAATAAATTTCAGGACATGAAAGTGTGTTATACATCCTGAGAAACACCACAAAGTCTTGGATTTTCTCTTCCCGCTGTGGAGGCCCAGGTTATTTGCCACCACTGCAGTCACTCTGATACTTGCAGGTTTGTCTTCACCCTGGTACAGGTCAAGGATCTTGTGTTGTAGTGAGAGCCCAGGAGAATGCTCTGTCAGGTCTTTAAAGTCAAAAGATGAAAATGCCAAGTAATAACACAGGATATATAACAGGTATTGCTGGAAAGAAGGGTGATGAGCCATACACAGGAATAGCTCGATCAACTACCCATAGTGATGTTGATACAGAAGGAAAGTAGTAGAACAGTAGAAAGAAAGGATAGGAGAAGACTTGTTATGATTTAAATGATGGGATAATTTTTTTTCAACTCTTTGGATGAAAAACTTGTTTAAACTGGTAGACAAGAAAGCTCAGTATTTAGGACTGAACACTTCTGAAGCACTCTGTACCAACAAGTAATGAAACCAGTAATTCTCTGTGCCACTCACAAGCATTTTGCTGACTGTGAGGATTATGAATGCAGGTACAAGATCTCTTTATAGGGCATGGGAAAAAATCTGTGTGTGTGAAAAGAAAGGGGGAAGCAGAAGATTCCAGACCTGTACAGAGATTTCTAGCATAGATTACTCTTTGGGCATGTTGATGCTGTATGGGTAGATTTACACTCATCCTGCTCATGCTTTTCACTGAAAAAAATCCTTCTCAGGAAGGATTATTAGCTCAGGCTTGGTGCCAGTTCAGTCACATGGCTTCTGTCAGATTGGAGCGTGGGCAGAGCTTACTCATGAGTGTTTGCAATATGTGGTGTAAACATACCCAAAGAGTACTAGCAGGTGGTAGCAGAGGAGGTGGATAGAAAGGAAGGCTTGGAACAAAAGATGTTAAGCTTCATTTGGTGTATGATGAGCCAAATTCATCATTGGTGTAACACCCTGAAGTCAGTGGAGCAACAATAATAAAATTAGTCCAAAGAATCCTATCTGTTCCTGGCACTCTGTGCAATGCCTTTGATCTGATGAGGCAACATCTTGCCCACTGCACTCAAAACATGATGCCTTGAGGGTGAAACGTCAGGGAAAAAACCTCACGATGGCAGTGGGAAGTCACAAGATAAGTTTTAAACATACATTTCAGCCTGAAATCCTAGCAGAGTTTTCTTTTCTTCCTGCATATCTGACCCAAATGGTAAAAATATAATGAAATCTTTGGCCACCCATTCAGTGCTCAAAATGGGATTAATTTCTTTCTATTTGGCTAATACAAGTAACTGCACATGAAGAGTTTATGCAGTGGCAGAGGGGGTTATTTTGTCTTGGCAACAGTTTTGTCTGGAGCAATGGAAGAAACTGAGGTAACATGAATATTGTATTTAGCTTTCTCCATCCACAGAAGAGAAGCCAGTGTTTTATTTGGCACTCTCTACTTATTAAAGTGTTCTTTTGCATTGCTTCCCAGCTTCGGCTCTGGAGCTCCTGAGTGGGCCAAAAACAATTCCTCTCACCTCACTCCTTCCTAAAAAAAAACCCCAGCTCCCAGAAAAAGCCAACACAAAGCCCAGGAATACAAACTGGATATCTTCAAGAAAAAAGTACATTCTTCTCTCTTTTTCATTAGTCAGTAAATGAACTCAGAAGTTATATTGGTTAAACCAGATTTTCAGGGGGTTTAAGTTTACCTAGCTTGAGTGAGCTTAGTGAAATGGTCTCAATTTACAGCAGCTGAGAATCTGGCCCTCATTAGTAAAGGGTTTCAATACTATAGGATCAGCCAGGCTTCAGGGTTGTGTGATGGATATTGGTGGTCTAGAAGGCTAAAATGGCTGACCAGCAAAAATGATAATTTAAAAGATAAATTGCAAGGCATCAGGGACTTCTCTGCTAAGCAGCTGCAGCTCAAAAGGACCTTACCTTTTGGACCACCTAAAAGCATGTTTTTGGGGTTGTTCCATAAAAGGTATTTATAAAATTACTGTCTTTCTCTGCCTCCTCTGTGTGTTACTTGTCTTGTGGTAAGGACGGACTGGTGCAGATGATAGCTTTTGTTGTATGAAATGTTCTCTCCAATTAACATCACATATCTGTGGGAAGAGAACTGTGCTTGGTGCTGGTGCTGCTGGCACCAAAACCAGCTGCTGCAATAGCAGAGCTCCTATGGAAATGGGGATCATCCAGGTGTGCCCTCTGTGGGTTACTCACTTAATTCTCAAGCCAGTTGTAAAGCCTCAACAGGACTGGATGAGGGAGAGGTCTCAGAGTTATTTTAACTCCTGCACTTGTCTGGAAATCATGGAGCTAAAGGACTCACTCACTGAAACATGGAACAGGACCATTATCCTTTTTATTTGGTAATGGCCTGTTCAGTGTAGGTGAGTAAGCAGGTAGATTACTAAACCAGCTACTGTGTGTGATCTGGGGAGAGTTGGAGTCTTCTGAGGCTACAGTGGCCAGGGGAAAGAGCCTGGGTTACTACAGTGGAGCACCTTAGGGATCTGAGGCTGTGGATCTTAGGATCTTAGAGGCTGTGGGAAAGCAGTGCTTACATGAGCTTTGGTGTCTGTGCAACAGCTCTTTGTAGCTGATGAAGCTAGAATCCAGGTATGTGTCTGGTCCCAGCTTCATGTTATTATTTTTCCTTCTGTTTATAAACATCTGCTTACCAGGCAACTCAAGCTGGTTACTGGGCTTTGAAAAATTGTTGGTGTGCAACAGAAAGTGGAATTTGCAAGTAATGTGTCAGACAAAAGTAGTAACTTTTTTCTGCTCTTGAAATTTCTTTGAGCAGATGAGAATTTGGTTCTGTGTTGGATTCTTTGACCAACAATCTTTTACATGGCTTTTCCTACAGGAAGCAATCTGATGCAAGTGGCCCCTACTTGGTATTCATGATTTCAGGTTTGTGGCCTCCCTGGGCTGGGTTACATGTTTGGGTGAGCAAGAAAACAAGTGCATCTGGCTTAGATGTCACCTGAATTTACCAAATACCTTTTCCACTAGCACCAACCGTAAATGAGAGTTTGAAATGCATTTTTCACAATTTCTTCTTATTGTTATTTTGATCTCTACTAGAGTTGTACAGAATGAACCCAGACAAGACAGGGCCCAGTATACTTAATTAAGGTATAGACCTTAATACAGACCTTAATAGGTGCAATCTATTTGAGTTTACAACTAAGACAGGTATGAAAGAAACAGGAAATGGAAGCACAAAGGGGTGAAAAGACTTGGTCAAGGTCACATCTGTGTTAGTAAAACTTGATCACTCAAATGTTCATGGCAAGTAAATATGAAAGGAGAGCAGCCAGCCAAAGTAAATTCCCTTTAAAACCTGAATGAAAATAATCGATAATATTCACCACTCTGTCCCAGATGCCTGAATCAATTTGATAACAACAGTTTGTTCACTTTTTTTTGGTATTTGTGAAGAAGTGACTTGATTGCCAGTGTGCCTAATTCCAGACATATGCCAATTCCCTAATGGTAATGGAGCTGCACTATTGCATGCCAAGAGTGAGGCAGAGACTCAGCTTTTTCCAGATAGATTTTTCCCAGCAGACACACAGTCAAACCCCTGTTTAATGACCATCAGACAAACATATGCCTGGCTTCGTGGATCCACTTTCTAATCAGTGCAAACATGTAACAGTAGCTTGGTTCCAGAGCCATGGTTATGGCTCCATTTCTAAGCACAAGCTTTAATCTGCCTGCTTGTAGCAGGAAAATCCAGTGATTCCAGGGTTTTGCTGGGAGTCATTTGTTCTCTGGTGCCTGGAACCTCTTCTAGGAGAGTGGTCTGCACCTAAAATCTCTCTGAGGAGCTGGCTCTGTTTGCTGATCTGCTTCTGGAGGAGGCTCTCAGGGGCTGAGCTCAGCACAAACTCTCAGGACACAATAATTATTTTCTGAGGTAACTGTAAGGTTCTGGGTCTGCAGGAGCTGGGCAGATGGGAGAAGCACAGGGAGCATTGACAGAGAAATGGCCACTGGTTTTCTACCAGGTACAGCCACAATCTTGGTTTTTTTTTTCCTTTTTTTTTTCATTTTGTTAACAAGTGCTATATTTTACCTTTGAGTTAACAGGTGCTGTGTATATTTTTTTTTTTCGTTTCATGTTACTTAGTTTACAATTACTTTTGAAGCAGTGAGTTCTGCTTACAGTTTGGCTGAAGTTTTCAAAAGCAGTCTCAGTTGTTTTTTTTTCCAAAAACACAAGAAATTGAATGTATTTTGGAGTATTGTGTATTTGTAGAACAAATACACCTTTCTGCAAGATATCTGTTCTATAGTTTACCAGCTAAGTACTGCAAAAATCTGAAGAGAATATAATATTTTGAATTCATGATAGTAGATCTTTTGGTACAAAACATTGGCCATCAGATATTTCCTACACTTAGTCTTATCTGCAGAAGAGCTGGTCAGTCAGTCTTTGCAAATTCATATTCCTTTGCCTAAGTTGCTATATTTACATCAATCCCATTTTGTTGGGTTTCCATCTTCCTTGAAAATTATGTCATCATGTGGGTGATTCATGTGGAAAATAACACATGCATTTCAGCCTTTTAGCTGGCTTGTTCAGGTAACCAACTACCCTTTGCTAAAAGCAAATAAAGCCATGAATGTCTGCACTAATGCTAGTGCAGGAAAGGGATGGGTTTTGTACCCAAACTCCTGGGAAAGAGTCCAGTATAGGCTGAATTGTAGAAACTATGCTATGTATTTGGCCTGCATGGACATCTTTATTAACTGAAAATTCAAAGATGAGTGTTTCTTTCTATGCTCTGTCTTCTGTTGTGTGCAGGCTCTGGGTAACCTCTCACTTTCTTCATTCACTTTTGTAACTGCTGCTGCTATTACTGTTTCCTTTAAGAAACCATGGAATTGCTTTTTGAATATTTGCCACATAATTAAAGGATATAAAATACTGTCACTATAAGCATCTTCCCTGTTAAACATGCGTGGTCATAAAATATTAAGTGAAGCTAGATCAATCTATTTTAGATACTCACATAGGAAAGTGGGGTTTGTAGGTCACAGGAATTTATAAAGGAACTTGCTGCATATTAGAGAGCTCTGAGTTGTATGACCATGTTACCCTTGTGGAATTAACAAAATTATGGTCATCAAATTACTGGTAAACAGCAAGTCTTTGCTTAGAGGAGTAAAGCTTGGTAATGCCTAAAAGCAAATACAAAGCACCTTTTCTTCTTCAAATGGCATCCTCCCAGGAAATAAAAAAAAGAAAATCCACCCACCCCCCCAAAAAAAACCCAAAAAACCCCCAATGGTTTATAGATGCTTATGATCTCATTTAAGTGAATCAATACACCAAAATTTCAGTGACACCATTTCTTTTTCCTATGTCTGCTGACTTGTCTTTTCTGTTTGAAGGGCAGTACTAGATTTGGATTTTTATTTTCTTTTTTTCTGTGGGACCATGTTGTGGAAGGCAATCTGTCCTAAGGAAAAAAAAAATGGTGTTTTAAGCTATTATAGATTAACAGAGACCAAGAAATGAATGAATGCCATATAGCTCTAATCTGGAGAGGGGAAAGACCTGTGCCATATTAGGCTCAGGCTTGTCTACCCCCTGGGGCTCATGTGGGATTGTTTCATGCCATAGAGGTCTGAATTCTTTTCTATCTTATGTTGGTCTTTTTCACAGACTAAAAGTTGTTCCTTTCCTGTTAAATTACCCTACAGCTACCTTATACAGGGAGTGTAGATGACTTAGACTTCTCAGTCATACCAATTTTTGTCTGGATGGATGGGATTATTGCTTTGGCCTCCAGAAGATGTTGTACTTATTTACATTTGAGTTGAGCACTGATCTTCACCTCCTTATGGTTTGACTGCAAAGGGAAGGTGGTGGCAGTGAGCAGATAAATCACACACGACATGCTTCATCTGCCTGATCTCTGCTCTCACTTCTGCCCTTTGAAATAGTGCAATAGTTCAAGTTTATAGCCTTTGTGGATTAGAGAAGCACCCTTATGTTGCTGAAAAGAGAAAATGTCCATAAACAGTGTTATTGGCAGTTATTACTGTTGTAATCACTGAAGGCTGGGGCTCATTGTGCTAAGAGCTGTGCAAATGTATTTAAGAGAGCTTCCCCGCTGTAAACAGCAATATTTTTGTTAGATGTAGAAAGTCTTGTTATTCCTATGACCCTCTGCTGTATTTCACAGCTTGAACAGCACATGGTCAGTCATGCCTCAGTAGTAGTCAGAAGAACCAACTTTAAAGAAAGGCACATTTTTTCATGTGAGTATTTCTTTTTATCTTCTGTCTCCACCCTGTTTGGAGCTTTGCTGTCTTTACTACAGGGGAAATTTACCACACTGTGTTTTCAAAAAGTAACTGCCTAAAGATAACAGAGTGAAGAACCCCAAATAGATCAAAACAAAAATTTGAGGTTGTCTTATTTTCACAATAAAGTATTTGTGTCTATAGCTTCTGATTCTTTAGAGTACATAGAGATTAATCTGACTGATTTACTTAGAAGGCACTACAGAAATAGTGGAATCAGCAGATCCCTATAATCGGATTCTACTCAGTAAACAAAGTTACCTGCTCTCTGTATTTTCAGTCTAGTGATACAGAATACTCTCAACCAACACATGGCTACTTCAAGACATGAAAGCAAAAAGATGCTATAAGCCTTCTAGAAGGATGGTGTTGGGAGGACCTGAAAGATCAGGTATAGTTTCTATGCCTGTTTTTTTTCTGGAATATATTTTCCTTCTCCCCTTCCTTTCATACATGAGAACTCTATTACACATTACAAACTACTCTGTCTTTAGTTTTTGTAACAGCATTGCTCATACCTCAACCCATTCATAGTCCTGGGCTTCTTTCAGTCCTTTCCAGCAATGCTACAGCACGGTCAATTATTTTATTGTGTTGATGCATCTTTTTCTTTTCCCTTTGACTGATGCTTCTCCCTCAAGAGTCTCTGTATTTTCTTTGGTGTGTCCTCTTCAAAATGAATAGTTCATAACTAGGCCAGAATCAATACGAAAGGTGAGTATGGAGAGAGTGAAGTGATGGTGTGTACTCAGGCACACAGAAACTCCAGACACATATATCTACCTTACATAAGCCCTGAAAAATGCACCCAAACATAATCTGATGAAAAACTACATTGTAATCTTTCATGTATGAATTATAGCACATATACAATAACTGCAATGAATTCTGCAGGGAATGTGAGAATGTAGGTACCTATTCAGATTGGAAACCATAAAAAAGGAACCTCTAATAATAAGTGGATCCAAACATTTTTTGAAATAAGTAAAATAAGAAAGGGAGCAGAGGGAGTGAATTGCATAAGGAGCAGAAAATCCTGAACCCATGCTGGCCCGAAAGAAGTGTTAGAAAGAAAGAGTTCCTTTAAGTAAAAACACTCCCAAATTAGACCTTTGTCTGACCAATTCAATAAGAAAGGAAGAGGGAATAAGGAGTCATTCAAATGTATTCATTAAGTTGCCAGAGAAGTGCTTATTAAAGAAACCCTCATCCTTTTTCTTTTTTGGGGTGAGGAGGGAAAAGGAGAAGGAAGGTAAAGACTTTTTTATTTAACATTAATTCTTCAGAGGCTTTCTTCCTATTATTTCTCCTCTTTTGACTGGCTGCATTTGAAAAATATGTTGTCTTTTAAATAGATTTATTCCTTTTAACAGCGTTTGACATCTTTTGTCATAAGTTCCTTCATCTTTTCCAGTTTATTTCCTTAACGTGTATTTGTTTAAGTGGCTTCCACTGTATTAATTGATGTGTTTGTGTCTGCTCAGAGCAAATGCATTCTCCTCACAGGGATTTCAACAGGCATTTGTTTAAGTGGGTTTTGCTTTTCTGTGTCTATTTCTGCTTGTTTTTCTGGTAGAGAAGGAGACATTACTAACATGCAGCCAACATAATGAGTCCCATTAACTCCCAATTCAGCTTGCTTTTTGACCACCTCTCTTTTAATGACTGTACTTTTCTTGACTGCAAAGTTTGGGGAATAGGAAAACTGTTCGCTCTGCTGGATTTTAATACATGTTTACATCCTTCTTTGCAGAACAGCACCACCTCTCAATTAATGTTACTCTTAGCCTTAAAGGAGCACCTGGTAATAAATAAATAAATAAATGTGAGCATGTCTGAATTGGATAAGTGTGGTGTAGACCAGAAATCTTACAAAGGCTGATGAACATTTTTAAAGACTAAGCAGCATTTGTGTTCTAATATTTTCAAGCTTTTCCATTGATCTCCTGTTAACTGAGAAGCAAGAATTAACCTCAATGACAGCGCTAGTAGCTCTGCAGTCTATTTTGGCCTGTTCTTTAAGTAAAAAGAGCAACCTAGATGAGAATTTTGTGCTTCACTGGATATTGAAAGATGAGGCAATAAACTGCTAAACTTGAGTAATCACACACTCCCAGAGGAATGCCTTAAATGGGGTTGGTCAAAAACCTTGAAATTCTAGCCTTCTGCACACTGCCTGGGCTTTAACATTTGATGAGAGTCATTATAGTGGGGGACTGAATACAAGTGTCTTCTGATTACAGACCTTCCATTAAAAGTTCCCACCAGTGTGCCTTTCCATAGAGAAGCGTCAATGGGATTAAAATCTCAATTCACCCCAGTCAATTCTCCAGTAACACGATTTCATTAGAGGCAGGCAGGGAGGAAAATGGACTAGAAAGCACTGAAACAGCTGGTGTATAAATTATAAAGTGTACTTTCTACTAAGTGAACACACCTTCCGCTCAGCCACATTACTAATTAATGGGTAGGGTAGCCGATTTTATGTAAATTGTATTCTTCCTCTCTCCTGTGCTTTGGTTAACAACAGGTTCTTCTAAATCTTGGAAAAAGAAAGATTATGCAAAGCTATCATCATATGAAAATAACATATTAACATACTGCCTGTGAACTGTATCCAATCAGTTCCTTTTCACTGGCGTGTGTACAAAACAATTAAAATCAAATTTATATTGCACTTCTTTAATATATTCTGGCATTAATATAATCAACGAACAAGTGTTAAAAAGTCTTACAGACCTATTCTGCTTTAAAATTATATGCTTGTTCTCAGGGTTAGTGGATATTTTCAGCTTCTTTGAAAGGACACTAAAAAAAGAGTTCAGGCTGTGTGAAGGTGGCTGGCAGGCACCAGCCCATGTGGGGTCTGCCTCCTTTTCATGGCAGCCCCGTGTGTTAATTTTTGTGTGTGGTGTCTTTACCCCTGGACTCTGTCCCATGTTCTCCATGTTACCTGCAGCATGTTTGGTTTTAATTTTGGATGTTGCTGAATATAATTGCTTACAGAGGTGAGAAGCCCACTGGATGGCCTGGGTGCCCTGCTGGTTGTGCTCCCATCTGTTCTGGGGCCAGGCACACCCAGACCCACAAGACCAAGAGCAGGTTCTGTCTGCAGGCCTGCCAAGCCCAGTGTTTCATCTGGAGACTGAGGGCTGGCTCACATGCCATCAGGGCATCCTTATTTCCCATATTGCACACACTGAGGCTATGTTTTCCCTGTCTACTTTCCTTGCTGCTTTTGGGGTACTCAGTTGAGATCAGATAGGAAGAACCCAGATGTTCTGTTGCTTCTCTCAATGGAGCAGGAAAGAAGATCTCAGAAACCAGCAAACTGGTGGAAGGGAGTAAAAAGATTTTTTCAGTCACAGGGCTAAAATATCTACCAAGATTTTATGTATTCTGTCCCCAACCATCTGTATGCATCTTCCCAGGAACAGTCTCCTTTCAACCACCTCCAACACCTGGGACTCCACACCTCCTCACTCAGTCTTTCTCAGTGTTCCTCTGGCTTTCCTGTTCCTTAATGTCTTGAGCTGTTGGCAAGCCCATTGTCCTATTCCCTAAGGACACAAGAGAGATTACTCTCTTCCTTGAATCTTCTTTTTATTTATTTTGAGGCCCTATAATCCCTCAGACACCTACACAAATATACTTTACACTAGTGCCCTGCCAAGAAGATTCTTGAAACCCTGATCATGAATATGCAAATTATTTTATTTTTTCCCCTTCCCTGGCAGTGCTGACCCTGTCAATGCATCCTCTGAGGAGACCAGAAGAGAACATATTTCCTAGGAGAAATAAATGAGGCTCTGATACCAGTTCTAAGCTTTTTACTAAACCAAAACTATTCTTTATGCCAAGAGGCAACTGAAATTAGAAACCTTGTGTGCATGAGCAGGGTATTCCTGCAGAGTCCTGGATAAGGCCTGCAACCTATTCTTGTTTTTACAGTGAGAGTTCCTTCTTTTTAACTTTTAGTGTTGAATTTTATGATTTTCCAAGTGAGAGGGCAGGGGTCTGTGTGTGCTTCCTCCCTGGCCACTGCACTTGTACAGAATTCATTTCTGTGGTGCCTTTCCTTTCCATGCAGGAAATGTGCTGCTGAAGTCAGTGAGCATGCTGCTAGGGTACAGGCCACAGAACTGGGTCCATAAAATCCTTTCTGGCCCATATGGATTCCTTACAGCAGGGGGAGGGAAACTGTGACAGAGACAGTTTGTCCACTGACAACTAAGCTGAGACCATAAAGCTCACTTCAGTTTGGACCAGAGGCTAGTAATAAACCATGGATGAAATGTCACTGCCTTTCCACTAAGTGACCCCATGTCATCCTTATTTATGACTTCATCACAACGAATTCAGCCAGATGGCCTACGTGATTGGCATAATTCCATTTTGAAACTGCAAATTTGAATTCTTGAAAGTATAAATGGCTATGTATTTAAATATCTAAGCTATTGGGAGAAACTGTAGGATACCTGTAGGTTATGGTGTGTGTGATAAAAAGAAGCCACCTGGAAAAGCATGGATTGGGAATTGGTACCAAAACTCATTACCAAAAATAGCTTTTTAGACTTGCACCATTTTTTTCCCTCCTCAGCCTTTGGGAGCAAAGCTATGCCATGCAGATGGGGCAAGAATGCAGAGGAGAGAAAAGCAATGTTAAGATTCATTGCTATGTACTTTCTCTCTGCCCCTTGTTTCTGCCCAGATGATTGGGAGTGCAACCAAGTCAAGCAGCCAGCTGGCAGGGTACTTCATTCAAAGCTCTGGGTCAGACCTGCTGTAACTTTTTCCTCCTTGATGGTGTTGATGGCATAAGAGCTATCTGTAGACTGGCCCCCAGCTATGAGACTGAGGACAGGATCTTCTGTAGTTGGGGTTTTTTGGTTGATGTTTATTGTTTGGTTGGTTGGTTTTGGTAAGGAGAATGTAAAAGATGTTTGTAGTTACAATTTAATTGCATGACTTGAGTATCCACATTACCTAAGCCCTGGAATATCTCCAGTATGATGGAAGGTGGCAAAAGAATGGGATTAAAGCAGACATGGAGAAAAGGTCTCAGGCCTAAATAGTGATAAGGAGATGATAACCAATCATAACAAAACCAAACTGAAATGGTTGAAGTTGTCAAGCTCTAGGGATGTTTAGTTTCTTAGCACAAATCACCTGTAATGTATTTTAATTCCTGCATGGGTTCTGTAATTATATTTGTTTCAATGTAATTGTGAAACTGAGTGGTTTGCTTCTGCTGTTATCAGGTCACTTCCAAAAATAAAACGTGTCAGGGAGTAGCAGTAGTGTTAGTCAAAGGCCCACGTTTGGGCAATTCCACAAAAATTGTCTTACTGTAACTCAGTAAGAACCTTTCCCAGAATACCTGGAACCACTGAATTAATGAAACTTCTCATTTCCTTCTTTCAATGCCACTTTACAGGTGGGCCATCTCCTCCCAAACTCCCACCAGAAGTCCTCCACCACAGGTCACCTTGCCACACAGCTGTGCAGCTGAGCTGAGTTCTGCAATGAAGTGTGTTGCTGCTCTAATTACTGAGTACAAGCTCATATATGTACAGTTCTGCAGCCTTTATTTAATGGTACAGCAAAAATCAACTGAGTGATTCACATGTTGCAAAAAATGTGACATCTACTATAAGCAGCATTGCTTCCCTGAAGGAAGTACAGTTTCTGTTGCCTGACATCAGAGACACCAGAGGCTGACTTTCCGTTTCTATTGTAGCTGGAGGTTTAGGAAAATAGTTTATGTGAAAGAAGTTGGAGAAAAAGGGCCTGGTGTAAAAAAAAAAAAACAACAAATTCTCTTAATGGGAATAAATGGTTTAACTTTTCAGATCTGTATATTTCTGCAGAAATACACCATTGGGGTAAGGATGCCAAAATTCTGGCCACCATGTAAATTTCATAGTGAAGACTCACTTAAGAAGAAGAAAAGACATAAAATTTTGTGCTGGCCTTCTAAGTGAAGGTATGTGTTTGTCCTACATCTGTAATAATGAGGGCAATGCTAAATGATGCCTAAACTCTGTTGAAGAAGCAAACTAGTGTTATGTTAGCCAAAGCCTTGACTTTTTGAAGGTGGAGACCTTTTCTGCCTTGTTTATTCTTAATTCTTGGTAAACAGGCATGTATAAAAATGGAAGGGGTGGCATTAAAATCTTGTTTGTGGCCCCCCTGTCTACACCCTGGCTGTGTGGTACCCAACAGGGTAAGTGCATCCCACAGGGAGGAGGAATATTTAGCGTTCTGCAAATGGCTTTGAACCAGCTGCACATCACACACCCCCCCTGCTGAGCCACTGGCTCCAGGTACTCTTGCTGGGACAAGTTCATCCATGACTTTATGGGGAGCTGCTTAATTGAGCCTCATTACTTCAATTTCCTACTGACACTGTGCACCCTGTGAGGTGCTGCTCAGGCGTGGGGCAGGGGCAGGGGGTAGAGCAGCTGCCACTGCTCAGATAGAAGTGGTAGAGGATGAGCAATAATAATGCCCTAACCCATCACTATTGCCTCTGTGGTTGGTGGCACTTAGGAGGAGGAGCAAGCTGCTAATTTGACTGCCTTAGGAGGCCATGCTTGTGTTGGCCATTGCAGTCCTCTCCTCTGCTGGACATTTTGCCATGGAACTGACAAACTGCCACTGGCAGGTATTGCCTTCCCTCCTTTTGGACTCCTGGTGATCTGTGTTTGTACCCTTTCTAAGAAGATTGCATGTTTGGAAGCAGCTCAGCTAAATTTTCCCAAACAGGGGTATTTCCTTATTTTAACAGGTAATGGAAGCCCTCTGTCTTTTCCTTATTTTCAGCTGTGTAACCTGTGCCTGCAGCCTCAGTCAAGTACACCCCTAAAGCCTCCAGCTCTGATTCTGTTTCTTCAAGCATGGAAGCTCCGGCTCACAGGTAGACACAGCATTCCTCTTCATCCCTAGTCCATTGGAATTTCTAAATGCCTGCTGAGAGCTTTGTTTCTGTAGATGGTCTTATTTTCTTGAAGACATTTTTTTGGGTTTTTGTTTGATGTATTGTCCTCAGTTTTCATTGTGAAAGGGGACCCATTGTGGAGGTTTGCTCCTATAGGTAAATATGCAGCATCTGTCACTTAATGCCAATGTTTCCAGAGTACCACAAAAGCTGTTAGAGGAATTAATCACTTTTTTATTATTATTATCTTCATGGGACAGTGGGCAACATGTAAGAAAGAACATAGGCAATGATATCTGTTATTATCACCTTTCTGAAACTCACCACTGCTGAGTGAAAATGAGCCTTGTGAAGGTAATCAATCACTGGTCACACCATGTGTGTTCCCTCATATAACATTAAGGGTAGAACTCATCACTTTGAAGAGCATCAGCAGTCTTGTTCTGTGTCTTCAACACCAATTCTCACTCACACACTTCTGCAAGGGAGATGAAAGTGGTTCTGTTTACCCAGGATACTCTGGCTTTGCAGTTCACCACTCCCACTGGAAGTAATGGCTTCTGGACACCCATCACACTGGTCAGGTAAGGACTTTGAGCTGCAAAGTGACATGGAGCTACTGTAGCTCTGCACATCAAGTGTGAAGTCACCCCCAGCATCACAGCAGTAAAAATTACAGAATTAAGTAAGTATTAAAGGGAATTCCTTCCTTCACTGCTGCCTTCAGTCAGGTAGTATGGAGTCAATTCACAGAATAAGAAATTGTTTTGGAACATCCAATATACCAGAATGCTGTCTTACCCCCAGAAACCCTACAGAAGCTCTCCCAGAGGGTGTTTTAGATTTGGTGAAGGATAAATTTGGATAAATGGTGGTGTCTGCTGTGTTAAACCCTACACGCTGAACATCTGGCAACCCAGGGTTGAAAGAAATGAAAGGGCCATGTTTGTGAGCAGAGGTTTCTTGTTTGGCAGGACCTGAGGGCAGAGCTAAGCTGGGCAAGGCAGCTCAGTCTGGGTCTGTCTCTGCTGCTGTGTATGTAAAGGTGTCCAGGTGATTTTATGGCACAGGCTTTGCAGGCATGGAGTTGCTGCCTCCTGTCACTGGAGAGGCAGTGGCAGGTCATCACAAAGACTCTTAGCTCATCTGTTTTGACAGGTGAAGCTAAATAAAATGAAACAATTTGACAGGAATTGAAGTCAAAATGCAACAAAGGAAGAGACTTGCAGGAATATCTGGTTACCAGAGGGGAAAGAAAAATAACAGGATGAGAAATGTATATACAAATAAATAAATAAAGATAGATATCTTTTTATAAATCAGTTTCAGCCTCAGTAGTTGGACTGGCTCAGCATTCTTTGTCCCTTGGCCTGTTTGGGTAGGGCAGTGCTACTATCACAGTGAGCACTTCCACTTTTTAACACAAAGTATGGGCACTCTTTGTGACTGCTCTTCCCTAAGGCAATAAAAAGAAATGCTATATGGGGCACAAAAGCAACAGTGGATTTCTTAGCATATGGTCTTTTTCCAATGTGAGCACAGACAGCTTTCTGCTCTGAGGAGACAGGAGAGCTTTGCAACTGGTATTATCAAGTGGCTAGAGACTTTCTTGACACTGTGTTGCTGGAAAAAATACATACAAAAAAAGAAAAAAAAGGATAAAAATTATCCAAAATTACAGCAAAAAAAAAAAAAAAGAGGTCTACCTTTTGCGTTACAAAAACCCAAAACAAACTAGCTAGGCAGTGTGGAAAGCAAGCAACAGTGGGGTTTTCTCTTTAAAGATGCTGATGGATAAAAGTAGAAAGGGCAGCAAAGTCAGTATAGGTGTAGCTGGGCACAGCATGAATAACTGTTTCTGAGAGCCACTGATCCTTGGGAACAGTGTATGAGTGCATGGTGGTACCCAGGCCAACCAGCGTGCTGGTCAGTGGTACGTGGCCCTTGACTGCACACAGCAAACATGGGCATCTGTGAGAAAACAGGATCCTGGGCAGTGACAGTGCCTGAGGACTCTGACAGACCACAGGCTGGCACACAGGGGTTATAGCACTGGGGGCAACTGTGAGATTTGGGTTTGATACATGGATTGATACCCAGAGTCCTAAGAGTTGGCCAGGGGAAGCAGACTCTTGTGCATCAGTGGCATGGAGAGGTAGAGGTGATGGACTCTCCAGTATGAGAGTAGGTAGGAAGAGTATGTGTCACCAAGGCAGCTGTAGACATTATAGGGAAATGAAAAGAGAGCTTAATGGTGTATATATTTAGAGAGCTGAAGTGTGGTTTGGAGATCTGAGTGGAGGATTTATAACGTGAACAGGTTGTTTTCTTGCAAAGATTGTTTTTAATCTGTTTTGCTCTGAAAAATACTGGGTATGAAGCACTTTGTTGTTGTTCTTTTGTGTTGTTTCCACTTTGTTATGGATGTCTATGAAAAAATACACTTGTACCAACTTTACTTGGATGAACTGCTGTCTGATGTGAACAGGAAATATAGGCAGAGTCCTGCAGGAATCATCCTTTGCTACAAATGCATGTTCTTAATCACTTTTTAATTTTTCATGGCCTTCAGAGTTGCCATGAACTCTTTCAAATCTGAATTAAGTGTGAAGACAAAGTAAGAAGGCTCACTTGATTTTGGAGAAAGCCTAAAAAAACAGCTCTAGAAATTAGAAATTAGAGCTCCATTAGTCTCATTTCAGTCCTGTAGACTGCATAGGATTGTGGCCAAGAAACTGCCAACGTGCCACAGAAGGGACATTTTCATTTGGATAGGTATTTATTATTAAAAAAATAATAATAATAATTCCAGCTTTCCCATAATGTTAGGCCCTGTGGCCTTTATAAAGGAAATTTGTTTTTGTTATGCAAGTGGAAGAATGGGAAACAAAGACAATGTTTTGCAAAACTACCCTGGAATGATATTAAAAGCTAAAAATCTGTACACTAGGTTTGCTTTCTCCTCCTCAATCCATACTGTAGTTTTCAAACTTAAGAGATCCATGAGAAGTTTCAACCCAAGGTAGGAAAACCCTTCTTTGGAAACCCAAGGTCTCTCTTGTATTTATATTTAACCTTTTTACAGTACTCTGTAATACAGAGTTTTTAGGTTAGCCTGGTACAACCAAGAGGTTGATTGCTCCTTCTCTCCACTCATTTACGTTTAGGGATGACTGTGGTTTTAATGAAGCAGAATATTCCAAATACTAATGGATCTTAAATTGCTTATTCTTACCAAGAGGTACTCCAAATAGCATATTTGTCTCAAGTGATATAAAGTGGTGACTTAATTCATGTACTTGTGTCAATTGCTTGAAGATCCTGAGAATTAACTGCATTAGTGATATATTAGTTCATTAGTTTGGTTTTTTTTTTTTTACAAGTGCAGGAAAGTGCATAGGAATGGAGATTGATTTAACCTCTGGTGCACAAAGGAATGGAAAAATCTGGTGGATGTCCTACAAATGTCATTGACAAGGTCAGTGAGATCTTTGTCTTTGCATTCTCTGTCTATTCCTTGTGCTTATGCTTTGAGGCAGTTAAGACTCACAAAGTAAACTGTGGTAGCAAAATTTCTAAAAGCACTGAATTAACCAAGAAGAGTTTATCTTCAGGACAGCCACATAAAATGAAGCTTGAAAATTCCTCCTCATGACCTGCACCAATTCAGGGATCACACTGCTCCAAGGACTTCTCCATTTGGGCTCCCAAACCCATCTGCATCGTGCCCTGCAAAAGAAAGAAAAACACAAGGACAAATGCACATCCCTGCTATCTCAAACTTCCCTGGAGATCAAGGGCCAGAGCACAGTGTGATTCCCCAGCCTCAGGGTTCCTCTAAAGTAGCACAGAGCAACAGGTGGTGGCTGTTAATGTGCTGAATGTGGCTTCCCCCTGTGTCCAGCAATGGAAAACAAAGCGAGCAAGCGGATCCATGCCAAACACATTGAGAGCATGGAGCTTACACAATTGGGCTCCACCCACATGCCTCACATGGGAATTTTCTCCCTCACCAGCTGGGTTAAGATCACAAGATGGAAAAAAGGGGAAGAAGAAAAAAAAAGCAGGGGGGAAAGAAAAAAAAAAAAAAAAGAGCTGGAGTTGTTTTCTTTCCATTGTGGCTCCCAAGCTGAAAGTGCCTTTACAACAGAATAATAGAATAAAGATGAGACGAACACTGCTGATGGCTCAAAATCTGGCACCAAAGTTTATTCTTCCTGAGCAATCTGAGCCTGAACAGTCTTGTCAGACAATGTCAACAGAGGTGAAAAAAATGACGAAAATAATTGAATCTAGTTGTGCCTGAAAATGAATAAATGCACCAGACAGGGTAAGTATATGGCCATTAAAAATGGCATAACCCTGACTGGAAACTGAACACCCTCATATGTATTTCATACTCTCAAAGGCTTATCATGCCAGCTGTATTTTTGAATGAGCTAAGTGTCTACTTGTGTGAAATGAATGTGAGTAGGCACACATAAGCTTTCTCATCAGTGTCCATACTCATAGGCAGGCATATATTGAAGTCTCTCAACTCAGCTTGTTATAGCTATCATGATGCAGAGCCTGAAAATGCCTCTTCTCCAAGACCAGACAAACGTGAACTGACAAGCACTGTGTTTTGCCCTTAAGGCTTCTGTCCATGGTGATGTGTCAGTTATTCTCTGTAAAAATCTCTGTCCCCCACTCCACATGTGCTTGCATCTCTCCTCAGTGTTTGCCTAATTTGGAGCCAGGTACAGCTGATGGGAAACACTGCCTCCCCTCAAGCACCAATGTCTTCATGCTCAGGGGAAAGACTTGCAGGTTCAGTTAAAGGCAGGTAGGATTTGAGAGCCCCAGCCCAAGAAGAAAAGGGATAGAGACCCACAGCATGTTGGTGCTGCTCTGGGAGTCTCACCCAGGAACCGTGGAGCCTCCATGCCTGTCACCCATGGAAATCAATTTCCTGTTGAATGGTGCCTGTAGACAAGAACGAGATGCTCAAAGTCCCATTGTAGCCTGACACAATGAAAATAAAACCCGAGGACAATACAGATCCTGATGTCTTTACTTGGTTTGATAACAATGACACCAGTAAACAATGGTTGTTTAAGTGCACTTGCATGGTTCTTAAATTAAAAACAAGATAGCCAAGGGCAGTGAGAAGTCACTAGCATTCCTGAGACTGGCACATAGAAGGGCCTCTTATTTACTTCAGGCTGGAAACAAACCCCTCAGCGTGAGGATGATCACGGTAACTTTGTAAGGGAGTGACATCTTCCAGGCTCTCAGTTCTGTTGTGATTCCCCCTTCCACAAAACTCCATTTACATAGCCACAAAAGCAGCCTGGCTTGAGGCTGGGGCACTGCAACTTGTGTGATACAGGCACTGCGACCTGTTTTCTGTTCCTGCTTCAGAAGAGAAAGAAAATGGAGTGTTGAAAAAAACCTCTCCTT